>NW_026974892.1:0-634081 GCF_030014295.1 Loxodonta africana
CTAAGCTGTCGTACAGGGTTGATATGAGTCAGAATCTCTTGATGGCACACAACCATGATTGTACTAAGAAAAATTCCTCCAAGCAGCTGTCTACATGACCCCTGAAGCACACATGCATGCACGCTATCAAAGCAGTGCGGCCAAAGACAGGAAATTGGAATAGAGACATTATAGAGTGGACAGTGAAAAGTGATTTCTGAGGGGCATGAAGCTCAAGCGGAGGAGGTAGCATACAACTAAATGCCCTTCTCCTTCTATTGTTCAATGGTCTTGAGAAAGAATGTGTCCCAGGAATTAACTGTAGCCCAGGAGAACTTGAAGACAGCAAATACAGAGGACCAGTCAGGATGCTTCCGCAGTGGTCAGGGTGAGGAGTGATGGTGGTAGTGCAGGTGGGAACAGTGGGCAGGCTTGAGGTGTACTTTGGAGCTTGAGCTGCCAAGAATTGCTGGTGGATCAGACGTATGGGATGAGGGGAATGGAGAATCAAAGGTGACTTCTAGCATTCAGGCTACCATGAGAGCATGATCACCAGAGCCATTCTCTACCATGTGGAAAACCATGGAGGAACAAACTTGAGAAAATGACCAAAAGATTTTTTCTGGACATGTTAGATTTGGATGTCTGAGGTCATCCAAGTGTGGAGAACAGTTCCCAGCTGTGGATACCACTCTGAGGTAGAGTAGTTTTCCAGGTTCTAAGAATTTGGAGATCATCAGCCTATAGCTGATTTGCAAGCCACTGGTGGTGCGATGATTATGCATTTGGGTGCTACCAAAAGGTCTGCAGTTTGAATCTACCAGTCGCTCCTTGGAAACCCTGTGGGGAAGCTCTACTCTGTCCTATAGGGTCCCTATGAGTCAGAATCCACTCGATAGCAACTTCTTTTTGTTTTGTTTTGTTTTAATACTAAGCTCAGAAAAGTTGTGTGTCAGGGTTGTATTTTTTCACAATACTTATTCAAGCAGTTCGAATCTACCAGCCACTCCTTGGAAGCCCTATGGGTCAATTCTACTCTGTCCTTTAGGGTTGCTATGAGATAGAATCGACTCAACAGCAATGAACTTAGTCTTAGAGGAGCTCTTTGTCTGTCAAAGCTGAGAGTTTTACTTCATACTTTTTAAAACTGCCATGTCTCATGTTACGTGGCTACCCTTACAGGAGCATTTTTGGTGCTAACTTGACTTGTTCTTGGTGAAGGGCTCTGTATTCATTTTCTAGGGCTGCCATAGTAAATTACCAAAAACTCAGTGTCTTTAAAAAAACATATAATCCATACAGTCCAAGAAGCTGGATTATATGAAGAAGAAGGGGCATCAGGATTAGAGGAAGACTCATTAACAGCCTAGACATGCAGATGACGCAACCTTGCTTACTGAAAATGAAGAAGACTTGAAGCGCTTGCTGATGAGGGTCAAAGACTTCAGCCTTCGGTATGGATTACACTTCAACGTAAAGAAAACAAAAATCCTCACAACTGGAACAGTAAACAGAGAAAATACTGAAGTTGTCAAGGATTTCATTTTACTTGGATCCACAATCAACACCCATGGAAGCAGCCATCAAGAAATCAAATGACATATTTTATTGGACAAATCTGCTACAAAAGACCTCTTTAAAGTGTTAAAAATTGAAGATGTCACTTTGAGGACTAAGGTGTGCCTGAACCAAGCCATGATATTTTCAATCGCCTCATATGCAGCTAAAGCTGGACAATGAATAAGGAAGACAAAAGAATTGAAACTTGAATTATGTTGTTGGTGAAGAATAATGAATATACCATGGACTGCTAGAAGAATGAACACACCTGTCTTGGAAGAAGTACAGCCAGAATGCTCCTTAGAAAGGTGGGTGGCAAGACTTGGTCTCACATCCTCTGGACATATTATCAGGAGGAATCAGTCCCTGGAAAAAGACATCGTGCTTGGTAAAGTAGAGGGTCAGTGAAAAAGACAAAGATCCTCAATGAGACAGATTGAGACGGTGGCTGCAACAGTGGGCTCAGACATAGCAATGAGAAAGGCCCAGGGCTGGGCACTGTTCCGTTCTGTTGTACACAGGGTCGCTATGAGTTGGAACTGACCCAACAGCACCTAACAACAACATCATAAACTCACTAGATCTCCTGGGGATAGAATGTCACATTCAGTGTAGAATAGATAGAGTTTCTTTGTTTGTTTGTTTGTTTGTTTACCATATTTACTAATACTATGATTTACATTTGATAACTTCCACATTCTGTTGGATCGCTTTTCTTTGGAATGGACACAAACGTGCGTCTCCTGCAGTCTTTTGGCCAGGTAGCTAGCTTCCAAATTTCTTTGCATAGTGGAGTGAGCATCTACAGCGCTGCATCTGTTTGTTGAACCAACTCAGTGGGTATTCTGTCAGCTCCTGGAGCCTTGTTTTTCGCCAGTGCCTTCAGTGTAGCTTGTACTTCTTGCTTCACTACTACCAGTTCTTGATCATATGCCACCTCACGAAACGACTGAAAATTGACCATTTCTTTTGGTACTGTGACTCTGTGTATTCTTTCCATCTTTTGTGTGTGTGCTTTAAGTGAAACTTTACAAATCAAGTCAGTCTCTCATACAAAAATTAGTATACAGCTTGCTATGTACTCCTAGTTCCTCTCCCACCAATGAGACAGCACACTCCTTCTCTCAGCCCTGTATTCCCCGTGTCCATTCAGCCACTTTCTGTCCCCCTCTGCCTTCTCATCTCCCCTCCAAACGGGAGCTGCCCACATAGTCTCATGTGTCCACTTGAGACCAGAAGGTCACTCCTCACCACTGTTTTTTCTATCCTATAATCCAGTCCAATCCCTGTCTGAAGAGTTGGCTTTGGGAATGGTTCCAGTCTTGGGCCAACAGAAGGTCTGGGGACCATGACCTCCAGGGTTCCTCTAGTCTCGGTCAGATCATTAAGTCTGATTTTTTTATGGGACTTTGAGGTCTGCATCTCACTGCTCTCGTGCTCCGTCAGGGATACTCTGTTTCGTTCCCTGTCGGGGCAGTCTTCGGTTGTAGACGGGCACCATCTAGTTCTTCCGGTCTCAGGCTGATGTAGTCTTGGATTTACGTGGCCATTTCTGTCTTTTGGACTCATAATTACCTTGTATCTTTGGTGTTCTTCATTCTCCTTTGCTCCAGGTGGGTTGAGACCAATTGATGCATCTTAGATGGCCGCTTGATAGTGTTTTTAAGACTGCAGACGCCACTCACCAAAGTGGGATGCAGAATGTTTTCTTAATAGATTTTATTATGTCAATTGACCTAGATGTCCTCTGAAAACATGGTCCCCCAACTGCTGCCCCTGCTACTCTGGCCTTTGGAGCATTTGGTTTATTCAGGAAACTGCTTTTGATTTAGTCCAGTTATGCTGACCTCTCCTTTATTGTATGTTGTCTTTCCCTTCACCTAAAATAGTTCTTGTCTACTATCTAAATTTGCGAATATCCTTCTCCCTCCCTTTCTCCCCACCCTCATAACCATCAAAGAATATTTTCTTCCCTGTTTAAACTATTTCTTGAGTTCTTATAATAGTGGTCTCATACAATATTTGTCCTTTTGCAACTGACTAATTTCACTCAACATAATGCCCTCCAGATTCCTCCAAACTATGAAATATTTCACGGGGAGGGGGGAGGGAGGGAGGGAGAGGGTTTTTTTACTGATTAATTAGTAGGTAAGAACTGCTTTAGGTGAAGGGAAGGACAACACTCAATACATGCAAGGTCAGCTCAATTGGACTGGACCAAAACCAAAGAAGTTTCTGGGATAAAATGAATGCTTCAAAGGTCAGCGGAGCAAGGGTGGGGGCTTGGGGACCATGGTTTAAGGGGACTTCTAAGTCAATAGGCAAAATAATTCTATTATGAAAACATTCTGCATCCCACTTTGAAATGTGGCGTCTGGGGACTTAAATGCTAACAAGCGGCCATCTAAGATGCATCAATTGGTCTCAACCCACCTGGAGCAAAGGAGAATGAAGAACACCAAGGTCACACGACAACTAAGAGCCCAAGAGACAGAAAGGGCCACATGAACTAGAGACCTACATCATCCTGAGACCAGAAGAATTAGTTGGTGCCCGGCCACAATAGATGACTGCCCTGACAGGGAGCACAACAGAGAACCCCCGAGGGAGCAGGAGATCAGTGGGATGCAGACCCCAAATTGTCATAAAAAGACCATACTTAATGGTCTGACTGAGACTAGAGGAATCCTGGCGGCCATGGTTCCCAGACCTTCTGTTGGCACAGGACAGGAACCATCCCTGAAGACAACTCATCAGACATGAAAGGGACTGGTCAGTGGGGGGAGAGAGATGCTGATGAAGAGTGAGCTAATTATATCAGGTGGACACTTGAGATTGTGTTGGCATCTCATGTCTGGAGGGGAGATGGGAGGATAGAGAGAGAGGGAAGCTGGCAAAATTTTCACGAAAGGAGAGACTGGAAGGACTGACTCATTAGGGGGAGAGCAAGTGGGAGTACGGAGTAAGATGTATGTAAACTTATATGTGACAGACTGACTTGATTTGTAAACGTTCACTTGAAGCTCAATAAAAGTTAATAAAAATATATATATATTAATGGTCACCTAATGGTATTAAAAATATGATATTCAAGTCAGCTATTATAGAGACATCTTTGGTTTAGGGTCTGTCAAAACCAATATGCCTATTGTTCATAGGAGACACCTGTGATATCTCACTGGTTTCTAGTCATGTTTGTAGAGCAAGTCAAAGTTTCACCCAAGCTTCTGTCAGTATTAATTATATAAAATACATATGGGTTGGGATGGGTGTATATCATCACCATTATCATCAGCAAAAGCACTTTTTTTGCATTATCACTAAATCAGTTAAAATTTGTGTTAACTGGGTTAAAAAAAAAAAAAACCTGAGTTCAAACTTGTATAATAATTACAGGTGCATGAACCCCTTCTAGAATAAATAAACAATTGACCTAATTAGACAACATCTGGTTTAATTCATGCTCCAGAAATAATCACGACAAATGGGATTACTGTTACTGGTGAAATGGTTAGGTTATATCCTTAGAACTGGGCTTGAACTCTATCCTAGTTGATTGACAATCCACAAGTTTCATTGACTTAAAATGTGGGGATATTTCTCATTTATAATACCTCTTGGGTGTGAGTTAAGTGCAAATCTGCTCTGTATTATCATCTTTTCTAATTTCATTTCTGGTTAGCAGCTCTTATGTTAGCCACTATCATGGCAAATGCGTAGGAATATGGATGGAACCAGGTAAATGGCACTTAATTCTTCTGTTTGAATGTGGAATCTTTCACTTCACTCATATTCCATTTGCCCAGCAAGTCATATGGCAAATCCTGACGTGAAAGAGATGAGAAATACCCCGCTACTCAGGATGCACCAAGGATAACCCTCTCCCTTGTTTCTAGGTATAGTGAATTAATCATATATTTCATATACCATTAGGTCTGTATTTGGCTTCCGTATCATGTTCCTATATTAGTCATGGAATCAACTCAGAGGCACTGGGTTGGGATATTAGTCAGAATTTTACTACAATAATGATGCATAAAAGACAACCACAAAATCTTAGTGACACGTAATAAAAAGTATTTCATGCAACTCTACAGATCAGCTAGGTTTTGAGTTCAGGTTGTTTCCATGCATCTCTTAATTTCCTTGGACAAGTTGAAGGGGCAGCAGACACTTGAGGCATGTTCATCTCATGGTAGAACTTCAAGCTTTCAGAGGAGAAGTCTCTTACAGACTAGGCTGGGAAACACCACACTCACACTCATATCCACATTCCGTTAACCGAGTAACATGGCCAAGACTAGTGTCAGTGGGTCAGGAAATATACTCCTCCCATGGAGACAGTGTAGGTCTATGTGTGTGGGGGCAAGCACAGGAATAATGTCAATATTTGGTGACTAATAATAATAATTTTTTTTTTTTTTTAATAATCTAATCTACACAAGTTGCATTCACTCATCCAAGAAATACTTTCTGGACACAAATATTTTTTTCAGATACCAAAGCAGGATGTCAAAGTATATGCATTCTAGTTGTTGTTAGCTGCCATCAAGTTGGTTCCGAGTTATGGTGACTTTATGCATCATAAAATGAAAGATTGCCATGTCCTGTAACATCTTCATGATCTTTGGTATTTTGAGTCCATTGTTGCAGCTATTGGGTTAATCCGTCTCACTGAGGGTTTCCCCCATTTTGGTTGGCTCTCTACTTTACCAAACATGGTACCTTTTTCTAGCAATTGGTTTTTCCTGATGACATGTTCAAAGTAAGCAATTTGAAGTCTCACCATCTGTCATGGATTGAATTGTGT
The DNA here is from genome assembly GCF_030014295.1 of Loxodonta africana. Lineage (NCBI taxonomy): Eukaryota > Metazoa > Chordata > Mammalia > Proboscidea > Elephantidae > Loxodonta > Loxodonta africana. Next base: position 6,350 of record NW_026974892.1, read on the forward strand.
CCCTCCCCCAAAATATCTGTCAACTTGCCTAGGTCATGATTACCTTGTGTGATTCTATGATTGCCTATCATTTTACGATCTGATGTGGTTTCCCTAAGTGTTGTACACCCTATCACTATGATGTAATAAGATGGATTAGCAGAAGTTATGTTGATGAAATGTATAAGATCAGGTAGTGTCTTAAGTGAATCTCTTTTGAGATACAAAAGAGAAAAGTGAGAAGAGAGACATGGGGGCCTCATACCACCGAGAAAGGAGTGCTGGAGCAGAGCATGTCCTTTGGGTCTGAGATTCCTGCACTGAGATGCTCCCAGACCAAGGGAAGATTGATGACAAGGGCATTCCTCCAGAGCAGACAGAGAGAGAAAGCCTTCCCCTGGAGCTGACGACTGAATTTGGACTTGTAGCCTACTAGACAGTGAGAGAATAAATTTTTCTTTGTTAAAGCCATCCTCCTGTGGTATTTCTGATATAGCAGCATTGGATGACTAAGACACCATCCTAATTTCTAAGGTACATTTTGGTTGTATTTCTTCTACGACTGAATGAGTAAACATTCATTCTATTGGGAGTCTATGGTATATTCAACATTCTTCATCAACGCTGGAGTTTGCCTGCATCAATTCTTTTTCTAGTAGTAGATAGACAGAAATAGATACACATAATTACATATATATAGTTAGATGGTGCCTTGCTATCTGAAGAAAAATTTAAAAAGTAGGGTAAAAGGACAAGATAGTAACTGGTTCAGGGATGAAGTCTCTCTATCATTTCTAGAAGCAGACTGCTCAAAGCAAATGAACTGGCTAAAGCCCTAAAATAGAAGAAACCTCAGCAAAATATAGCTGTAATACAATGAAAGAGCCCAGTGATGTAATAGGAATTGAGGAGCATACAATAATGGAGGCCAGGTGGAGTTGGGCCTTGAGTTTAGTTTTAAAAGCTTTCCATTCAACTCAGGTTTTTGTAAAATTGAATAGAACCGTAATAAAATCTAACATACTTTAAATGGATTATTCCATGTGCTTTATGGTACAAAGATGGGCACAGTAAGACCATTTAGATAATATTACAAAAGTACAGGTGAGTAAGTATGATGACTTGAACCATCAAGTATGGAAAATAGCAAAAGTAGCAAAATCCTGAAGACAATGAGCAAATGCTGAATAATGCATTCTTTGAGAGAACAGTGGAGTCAGGGATGCTACTAAAGCTTTGGTTGAATAAAGGCATCATTTATTGATAGGATGAAGATTGAGCAGGAAAATATCTTGGAGAGCCTAATCAACCTTTAAACTTCAAATAAGTCAATTTTGAATACTTAATATATATCCTCATGGAGATATTAACTTGGAAGTTGATATTCAACCATGATTTTCAGGGAAGAGATTCTATTTGCAGATATAAATTTGGTAGTTGTAAGCATAGAGATAGAAATTAAACAATGACATAAACTAGATTTAGTCAAATGAGAAGTCTGTTTATTTAAGTAAGGACACAGCACTGTTCATTTATTAAAAATGTCAGGTATCTGGTAGGGGCTGTTACTTATTTTTTAGTACTACTCTAGCTACTATTGGGCCTTTACATACCTACATAAGTTTTAGAATTAGTTTGTCATTTTCTTTACAAATTTTGTTGTGATTTTTATTAGATTTGCATAGAATATATAAACAGTATTGATGGAATTTAGTCTTCTTAACCATTAACTTTCTATATCTCAAGAATTATTGAGGTCTACCTTCATGTCAATATTATAATTTTATCCATGAAATCCTTGAGTGGTTATGTGTGTTCACGAGTGTAGGAGTGTGTGCATGCATGTGTGCGTTCATATACACGCGTGTAAGTCTGTTCACAGATATACATTAACAAAATATAATCAATAAAATACCAAAAAAACACTGAATAGAAAATACCTAAACTAGAAAGCTACTGAACTAGTAAAATCCAAAGCAAATCACTGTCATATAATTTTTATGTTACTTTTATCAAAATAGCAAGAAACTTACAATTCTTATACTTTGTAATATATTTCAGACACAGGGCATAGTGAGGGTAAGGCATTTCCAGGGGCAATCTCTAAGTTCAGCCTTTTCCTATCCCAAATTTCAAGACGAATAGATGTTGATGAGTCAGCAGAAATGTCTCCCCCTCTTGTCTGGCTTTCATATTTGCGGCGCCTGAAAGCATTCTGTACCTTGTCTGCTGCACCCTTGGACTTGGACCCTGGCGCACGTGCCCTCCTCTGCCCCCCTTTTGCGATGCTTCTGTTTAGACAATGGAGAATATAAAATAGAACAAAACCATGTGATTAATAATAATCATACAAATTCTAGTTGCATGACCAAGAACAAGTTACTTAACCTCTCTGAGCCTCAACTTTGTCATCTGTACAATGGCAGTAATAACAGTAACAGATTCAATAGAAGTAATAGGTCTTGACGTTGTGAGGATTAACTAGTTGCCATCCAACTGATTTCATCTCATGGCAAACCCATGTGTGTCAGAGCAGAACTGTACTCTGTAGGGCTTTCAATTGCTGTGACCTTTTGGAGGTAGATCACTAGGCCTTTCTTCTGAGGTGCCTCTGGGCAGATTGAAACCACAAATATTTTGGTTAACAGCAAAGAGCTTAATAATTCGTGCAACTAGGGACTCCCTGTGAAAGTTAAGTGACTTATTGTAAACAAAATGTGTAGAACACTGCTTGGTATATTGTAGTTGCTACTTAATTGTTATCAATATATCATGAATATTTATGGCATTATCACTGAAACATTTGATAACAAAGAGAACAAAAATATAAAGTTGGACAAGTCTCACTTATGCATATTATTTAACACCATAAATAAAATCCCAGAAAATGTGTGCTATCAGTAGATAAAAAGATACTGTATTTTAAACATATATTTGTAATTACAAAATTCCTAAGATGGTCCTACAATAGGACCAGTACAATCATCTATTCATTAAAAAATATTAAGTAAGTGCATATTCTTTGTCAACTGCTGTTTCAGGTCCCATAGAAATGGAAGTAAACCATCAGACAAATTCTCTACCCATCAGAAACTTACAGTCCAATGTAGAAATACACAAAAAATGCATATACAAATAGAGATACAGTAAAACTCAAAGTAATGCTAATGCTTACAAAATGAGCAAGGCATTGAAGTAGAATGTTAATTTATAGGTTAAATTAGTTGGTCAGCAAAGTCCTTTCTTAAGAGTGATATCTGAGCAGAGATCTGAATGAAAGGGGAGAGACAACCAACAGGAAAATATGCAAAAAAAAAACAAAAAAAAAATACTAGGAGAGAGAACCAACCCCAGTCCAAAGGCCTGGAGGCAATGAAACAAAACAAGGAGGATGCACAGCAGAAATCAAGGGAGAGAGGGGTGCTCTGTAGTGAGGTGAGAGATATGTCCAAAAGATTATCATGGCAGCCTAAAGGACTTGGATTTATTTAAAATCTTTGAAAAGATTTGATCAGAGAGACATGTCACCTGAGTAATGTTTTAAGAACTTCTCCCTGGTTGTTGTCTGATTAGACTCTAGAGGGAAAAATTGAAGGTTGGGAGAGCAGTTAGGAGGCCCTTACAGTGTCTGAGCAAGCTGTAATGGCAGCCAGGCCCAGGGTGTTGGCAAGGGAGTAATTTAGAAGTGGGCAGATATGGAATCTATTCTGAAGATACAACCAACAGAAAGTGTTGTATATAAGATGTTAGAGAAAGAGAGAAGTCAATGATGACTCCAAATTAGAGAAAAACCCCGACATCACATCAGTGGAGGAGAAACATTTTTGGTAAAAAATAATACAAATTCCCATAGAACACTAAATATAAACATATTAATTTTTTTTAATAGTCTAGAAGAGGCAGAAAAAAATCTGTAATATGATAAAATGCATACATATTTTAAATGGAAAATAAAACACTGTTAATGTTTTCCATCAATGTTAGAATCAAACATTAAGGATCCAATACTCAACATTTTTCTTGGAAATCGTAGATCTGGATATCAACACTGGAACCAAAAATATCTTACCTTTGAAAAGCTAGCAAAAACGAATGGTATTTATGTATGATATAATCATCCTGAAACACTATTAGACTCAACTGAAAAATCATATAAACTAAAAAGAATGCTCAGAAAGTATAATTGGCACCCCATTAATATAGATAAAGTATAACCCTGAAGAGTTATAAATTTTATTTTCTTATAAAATCAAAAATGCAACAAAATTTATACATTTCCTAAATATAAATTATCAATTTATATTTAGGAAATGTATTTGGTGATATTTATATAAAACATTTTTGCCTTGAACGCCACTTAAACCAAATGAAACCCATTGTTATTGAGTTGATTCCAACTTACAGCAACCCTGTAAGAGAGATGTAACTGCTCAGTAGGACATTCTTGCTGTACTTCTTCCAAGACAGATTTTTTTCTCCTTTTGGCAGTCAACGGTACATTAAATATTCTTCACTAAAACCATTATTCAAAAGCACCAACTCTTCTTTGGTCTTCCTTACTCCTTGTCCAGCTTTCACACACGTATAAGGCAGTTGAGAACACCATGGCTTGGATCAGGCACTCCGTAGTCCTTAAAGTGACATCTTTGCTTTTTAACACTTTAAGGAAGTCTTTTGCAGCAGATTTGCCTAAAGTAACATGTCATTTGATTTCTTGAATGCTGCTTTGATTGTCTCTCCAAGTAAAATGAAATCTTTGACAAGTTCAATATTTTCTCCTTTTATCATGACGTTTCTTACTGGTCTGGTTGTGAGGATTTCTGTTTTCTTTATGTTGAGGTGTAATCTATAATGAAGGCTGTGGTTTTTGATCTTTATCACTAAGTGCTTCAAGTCCTCTTCACTTTCAGTAAGCATCGTCTTGTCATCTGCATATCACAGATTGTTAATGAGTCTTCCTCTAATCCTGATGCCAAATTCTTCAATACAGTCTAGCTTCTCAGGTTACTTGGTCAGCGTACAGATTGAATAAGTATGGTGAAAATAGAGAAAACAAAAATCATCAAAACTGAACCAATAAGCAGCATCATGATAAACAGAGAAAAGACTGAAGTTGTAGAGGATTTCATTTTGCTTGGATCCACAATCAACACCCAGGAAAGCAGCTGTCAAAAAAATCAAATGTCTTATTGTATTGGGCAGATTGAGCTGCAAAAGAGTTCTTTAAAGTGTTCAAAAGCAAAGATGACACTCTGAGGTCTAAGGTGGGCCTGACCCAAGCCATGGTATTTTCCATCGCCTTATATGCATTTTTTTTTTTTACATGCACGCAAAAGCTGGGACAATAAATAAGGAAGGCCGAAGAAGTACTGACACCTTCGAATTATGGTGTTGGCAAAAAAATATTGAATATACCATGGGCTACCAGAAGTAGAAACAAATCTGTTTTGGAAGAAGTATGACCACAGTGCTCCTTAGAAGCGAGGATGATGAGGCTCTGTCTCACGTACTTTGGACATGTTATCAGGAGGAACCAGTCCCTGGACAAAGACATCGTGCTTGATAAAGTAGAAGCTCAGCAAAAAAGAGGAAGTTCCTCAATGAGATGGATTAACACAGTGACTGCAACAGTGGTCTCCAACATGGTGACAACTGTGAGGATGGTGCAGGACTGGGCAGTGTTTCCATCTGTGGTCCATAAGGTCAGTATGAGCTGGAACTGATTAGACCCACCTAACAACAACAACACAACAGCAACAATGTACGGCGAGCAATTTCACATGGGTTTCACTACGTCTTTGATGTGGTGGTTGACAGGTGAAATGGTGCACTGTAGATTAGTGGGAAGGCACAACTGGACCCATGCATAACCTTGCTTATTGGGTCACAGGCTGTGACAGTAATAATTCCTGCTTAGGAGAATTTGAAAGCTGTTCATTGTGGATGTGTGAGGGACTCCGAAATACTTGCAGAAATTTCCAAGTGGGTGGGGTGCTCTAGTGTGAGCATCGGGAGGAATGGACCCCATGTGTGCTTTACATCCTCTGCAGATTATGACACAATCAAACATTCCCTTTTCACTGTCTTGCAAATTGTAAGAGAACAGGGGGAATTTTTAGGCAGGACGCTTTCAAAACACATGGCAAGAAAATTTATTGAAACATTAAATTCAAAATAAAATTTTCCTATATTTTTCTTCCTTCTCTATCTTATTTCAAGGAGGTAGTTGGACTCACAGGGTTGAACCTCTGAAACTTTGAGACCCTGAAGAGCCTGTTGTAAAAGCCTCAGCTCACTGGAGTAATCACACTGCGTGAACTGAAACCCAGGGGAGGAGTGAGAGTCGGATAGCAGAGTCCTAGAAATAGGAAAGGGGTTGGCCCTGCTTCTTGACAGTGCCCTGGGGTAGACGGCAGCACCTCAAAGGATAATGCAGGCACATAGGTACACAAACCCCATCATGGTGTTCGCAGCCCTGCCAAGGTTCTCCTGCTCCAGCTAGGAATGGAAGGAGCAGAGCCAATACTTCTAGAGAAATCACCCATGTAGGCTGGGGCAATGGGTGTTTTGAAGCCTGTCTCCAAACCTTGGTCCTTCATTAGACCCCAGGAATTATTGCATATCTGGATGAGGAGGAAACCTAAAAATAAGTAAGGTGAAAATCCACCACCCCGTCCCCCCCCCCCACCCCCCAGTTTTGTAAGCAGGCTGCTCTGAGCTGGAATTCAGTTTATTTAAAGAAATATCATGCTTTTTTTCACACAGGATTTTATGCAGATTCACACTTATGATTCATATTATTCATTTATCCATTAAGTCAACAAAGATTTACTGTATACTGACTACATGTCAGACCCTATGCCATGTACTCTTGATGATAAGATAACTCAGAGAAGGTCCCTCATTGCCTGATCAGAGAAAGAGCCAAGTTAACCGTTGTATCAGTTGTGTATTGCTGTGTAACAAATGACCCCAAAATGTAGTGCTTAAAAGGATAGCCATTTACTAAGCTCAGAGTTGTTCTGGTTGTCAATTTGGGGATCTTCCTATCTGGGCCAAGCACAGTGACTCGCAGCAGGCCTTCCTCATGTGTCTACAATTCGCTTCCAGGTCAGCTAGGAGCCATTTCATCTAAAATCAACTCAGTGAAACTGCTGGATCCTCTCTCCAATGGTCTCCCATCATCCAGCAGGCTGGTCTGGGTCTGTTCCCATGGGTTCTCAGGCTTTAAGAGCAACAAAAGGGCAAGTCTGAATGCAAAGTCCTTTCAACTCTCACCTTGTATCTGGTTCACTACTATCCTAATGGGCAAAGCAACCCTAAGGTCAGCCTCAACTGAGGGTGCAGAACGACTCCTGCTGCTGAGGAAAGGCGCTCCAGAGTCTCACAGAAGGCATGGACACAGAGAGAGGGAGAATGTGTAGACCTTCCTAAAATCATCTGCAGCAAGTAAATGGAATTGTGTTTTATGTGGTGGTAAAGGGTATCTTGAATACAAAGGTGTACAGAGCAAGAAGTGGACAAATTTACCAGGAAAAGGGTCAGGGAAGATCTCAACTAGGAAGTGATGCCTGAGCCAAGTTGGGAATATGGTTGGATAGTTAAGGGATGACAAAGGCCCAGAATCCAGGAAACCCCAAGAATTCTCTAGAGGCTTCAGTACAAGGTGAGGGATGGCTTGATGAGAACATTCTGAGGAGACAGAGTGAAGCCACTGGTGCATTTGTCAACAGGCACAGATCGTCTTTTGTTCTGTTTTCCAACCAGTCCTCCCTCCTATACAGTTGGGAGTCACACAAAACGAGCCCCTAGCATCTTCGTGTTGTAATTTCTATTTTCTACCGAGAAGTCAGCACCTCTCTCGTCACCTCCCCAACTTTCCTAATTTCTTCCATAATAGATCTCCCCATTTCCAGGATCTTTTTCTAAATGGCATCCAAAACAAAAATAGAGTCTGGAAGAAGCAGAGGTCATGGGCTTTCCCAAGTCAACTCCTAAACCTCCTATTCTGGCTGCATAAAAGTCCTGAGTCTTAGGGCTTTTTGGTGAGGCCATAAGCCTAACCTGTTCCAACAGGGTCAGTTCTCTTCACCACATACTTCACCAGGGAGAGTAGGCCGGGAGATGGGAAGGGGGACAACATCTCCTAGTCAGAGTGAAGAGCCTGTGTGAAGCCTCAGAGGCTAAGGAGACCTGAAAAGGGTGCAGAGTGGATGTTGTATGACCAGGGCTGGAGAGACGATTCAAACTGAGTTAAATGAGAGGATTTGGTGGAAGCAACTGCCTATCACACTATTTTCATTCCCTGTATGCTCTCTCTCCCTCCCAAGGGATGGTAACCTCTTTGAGTGCAGAGAGAAGTTTTAATTTATTTTTAATATATAATCTCCCTCCTCCCAGCCCCCAAGCCCCTACTTCAACAGTTGCCATATTTTCCTTGCTGCCCAGCTTTGCTTCAAACTGGGCCCATAGAACCGAGCAGTGTCAACAATGATGTCACACAAGGGCTATGGAAGTCTTGGTGCTCGCTCAGATGTCAACTGCTCTTTGGAGAGGGTGCCGATCTGGGGTCTCCTGCAGGAGAGTGTCTTTAGATAGCAAATCTAGGAAATTCAGGACTACATCAGAGTCTCCAAGTCATGAAAGATTCAGATATCATCAGTAACTGGGAGGAGGGATAGAGATCCTTCAGAGTACCATTATTTTTGGATGTCTTCACCCAGACAGGATGAATCAGTGATAAACAAAGAAGAGGCCTTTCTCTAAGACTCTAAATAAGGGTGAGAGGAAAAATCTCCCAGATGGGTGAGAGCTAGGGAACTAGGGGATCTGATTTCCACAGAAATCAGAGCTATGACAGGAGAAGATGAAGGATTTGAGGTGAACAGATAGGGTCATAAGGAGGATTGACCTAAGAAAGCATTTCCTGTCATTTAGTAGATAACTCACCAAAGTTTGTAATGTCAATGGGAAATGCAGGAATAAATCAATGATCAAACTTAGGATTCTGAGAAATTTCTGGAATAAGTGCAGAAATAATACTCAATTGTTCTGGCCTTTAAACCTGATGGAAAGGAAGGAAGTCAGTGTACAACTGGGACAGAGAATGTAGGACTGAGGAAAGGGTGGTGAGGGAAAAGTGTATTGCATTATTATATTTTCTAATGAGATGGAATGAACATACTATGTGAAGAACTAAGAAAATTTTCAGGAGGTTCTAGGAGTGAGTGGTGTGAAGAAGCACAGGGCCCACATCATTGTGAACCATGCAGCCCCAGCCTGTTAGGGCAGAAGAAGGTCTTTCAGACTCCTTCCCTAGACCCAGGAACGCGCCTTTTCCTCCTATGTCTCCTCCCCACCTCTCCCCAAGGACCTAAATCCCTCACAGCAAAGATAGCTACAGGATAGAATTTTTTACATTCCTACTTGACTTAACCTGAGCTTCATCTAGGATTACTAATTTCCCACTGTATCACAGGCCAGTTTTGTTGCTCTCCCCACTACCATTATCTCTGCTGCCCCCTAGCCTATGCTGCCCTCCCCTGGCCATGCTTCCTGCTCCTTCCTGGTTTTCTGACACCCTCTTGACAAGTCCCCCATCCCATCTTCTGTCTGTCCCTGGAGCTTTCACTCCCCTCCCAAACTGCTTCCATTCATTTCTTCGTTAACTCACCAATCCTTCCTTCATATTCAGAAATGAGCACAGACCGTTAGGCTGACATTACAGCACACCCAGACACACTCAGGTGAGGTTCTTGTATGTTGCCCACCTGAGGTTTGTGGCATCAAAACTCTCAGAAATGGACATCTGTTTCTGCATCACCCTGAAGGAGTGCTTCTCATAGCAGCATGGTAAGGGCCTTCTGTTCAGAAAAGGGCAATTTTAACCTTCTACCCTGGGTTGGTTAAGGATACAAGGAGAAGCTTTATATGCATATAAAATACAAATTTTTCTAAGTATGCTTCCTCCTATAAATACACTTCCCTTAAAAGAAGGCTGAAAAAAGTTTAAAAAGTGATGACAATTTCTCCTGTTTCACTGTTTACACTCTAAATCTGTTATGAAAATCACTTTCATAGAAAATGTCTCTCAGAGAAGTCAGGTGTGATTATGAAAGATCAGGCAAATGAGGCATAGAGAGATAGTATTAGGAACAATTTCATTTGGCATTCAACAAATGCCAAAAAAATTAATGTGGAGACCCTCTCTTTGCAATAGAAATTATCAGTGTATTATAGTCCTTTGAAAGACTACAGACTTCTGTTATGAAGTGCTAATATCACAAAAGATTTTCCAGAGGAGACTTGGTCTCCCACAGTGATGTTCCCCAAAGATGGAAGGTCCCCAGGGAAAAAGGAAGAACCCACAGGTCCTGCAGAGGTGGAGGACAGTGATGATGGAGAGGCTCCCAGGGACACCTGAAACCAGGGTCTTGGGTCACAGTTGAGAACTCAGTGCCCAGAGGGTTCATGTAAGTTAACTCTTTATTATCAGAAGTCTCAACCCAAGAGGAAAGTGCCACTCAAGCCAGAATATCGGAAGCAAAAAACGTAAGCTTCAGGTCCAGGAAGACTCCTTAAGAATCAGAGAGGTCTTCTTTCTCAGCTTCCTCTGAACAGATATCTCACTCATCAAGCTACTCCAGAGAAGCCATGAGTCAAGTATGTGTACTTCACCCAAGTGTGTACAGTTAAGGGGGTAGCCGTGGTCCGGCAGACCAAAACATCCCCTGCCTCCGTAGGCAAGATGCCCCCAGTCTTGAGGCCAAGTTTTCAAAGACAGCCCCATCGGCTCTGCTTCCAGTCTACACAATACCTAAGCCTCGGTCAGCATCCTGGAGTCCTGGCAAGAAGAGCCGGGCACCTTCAGGAGCATCTAGAGGAGCAGAGACAGGGGCTGGAGAGGCTACAGCACCTACTGGTGCTGCTGCAGATGTGGGAGACCTGGCTACAGAGGGTACAGGCATGGCCTCAAAATGTGGGCCCTTCTGGAAAGACGTCCTTTCAGGCTCCTTTCACCCACTACACCTGTAAAACCCTCACATGTGCCTTCCTCCCCACCCCACTCCACCCCCTTAACTGCATGGAGAGCTCCAGCCGGAGGGGGAACTGGATGGAAGAAACCTCAGGACAGCTGACCATAGACACCAGGTCTGCTCAGAGGCTCTCTTGGAGAGGAAAGGACAGGCCTCATCTGGATGGTGAGCTCTTGAGGCCTTGAGGATGAGCACAGCATTAGTAGGGAAAGTGAAATGGGATTTCAGTGGGACTTGGGAGACTGAGAGGGAGCCTCTGTAATGACAGCTCTAAGGGAAGTGTGATGGTGAAGGGGGCATCACCAAGTTCTTTGTGGCAGAAGGAGCCAATGAGACAGTAGGCTGTGGGGAAACCTGCCTGCAGGTGAGCAGTGGGCATAAAGCCCTAAGCCAATGACAGTCAATTCCTTTCCCAGCAGCCTCCACACATAATCAATGACACTTGTTTCATCTTTCTCTTTTCTGTGGTCTAGCCTGAACTGCCCTGAGATCAGAGAACTGGAAGAGAAAAGCCTGACTGAGATGAAAGGAGCAAAAGAGAAGGCAAGGCCTCCTAAACCTGGTAAAGACAGCCAGAGTACAGATAACCAAAGGTTGAGGGTAGGAAGGGGCAGCTTGAGGCCCAGGCTCTGCAGGCCCAGAAAAGCCCAAGTCCCATCCTCAATATCAAGCTCCAGGGCCTGGGAAGCCCTGGAAGTGCCAGAGGTATGTCCACCCTGGGAAATGAAACCCCAGTTGGCACAGGGAAGCCCTCAGGGGTAAGGAAGGATAGACAGGGACTCCAGGTCAGGCACCTCCACCTGCAGGCTGTCCTACTTTTATTTCTCAGAGTGGAAGTGAGGGGTCCTATATGGGACTGGTTGGGGTTGATGGCAGCAAGGGTTCTGAAGTGGGTAAATTCTGCAGTCTCCTGATAAAGAAACAGAAAGACTGAAATGCTCAGAGATACTGAGTGAGAGGGGTCTTGCATTCCCATCCTATGCAGAGGCTGCCTGGGAGGTCCACCTGTCTAAAGACCTTGTGGACAAAATCTTCTTTATCTTTAAAAGATGTATCTTTCCAGTTAACTTCCTCTATGTTGAGTCCTGAAAAAAGGCCTACAATGTATACCGTGGGTTTTCCAGTAGAGCAACAAGGGGAGGAACGTGGTAGTGGGACATCAGAGAAAGAACTGTCTAATGGTCCACTTGTTACTTAATGAATTGCACATGGTGTCCAGCATTCTTCCTTACCCCGAAGACATGTACATGCAGTAGATGTTTGAACAATGACTGCATTAATCCTGACAGAACTCTTTTTGCCCATTTCCAGGTATAGAGACCAGAAGAGGTCATTAGCTCCAAGAACAAGCAAGAAATTTGCTGAGACATTTGTTCCATCTCTGAGTTTGCTCTTCACCCAGTGGTGAAAGTCTCTGAATCCAGTATTGATGACAGTGTTTTGCCTATATAAAATAACAGCCAATAAAACTGTTTTAAATATATACATATATATATTTCTACGATTTTTTTTTACTTTGAAAACTCTTGTATTCTTATTATAACACATTTAACAACACAGATCTTTATAAGAATTATAATAAGAGCCATCCCCACATGTGTAAATTTTACCTGCTTCTCCAAGGTGTCCATGTTCAAAGACACATGTATACCTCTTCACACATTCCTGTTTGCTGGAACACATATGCATAGTCACAGGTACACACATAGCTTTATGGTTTGTTTGCTTTTCTGGAGATTAGGTCACACTCTACCCACATGTTTCTCTGCACCATTCTTCACTTGACAATTTATCTTGGTTCCCATAAGTCAGTAGCCATGGCAGTAACGCTATCTTTTTGGTTCTTCTAATTTTTAACTCATATATAAACGGGAACATACCAAAAAAACAAAAAACCCGAACTCACTGCCAGCAAGTTGATTCCGACTCATAGCAACCCTATAGAACAGAGTAGAGCTGCCCATGGGATTTCTAAGGAGCAGCTGGTGGATTTGAACCACCAATCTTTTGGTTAGCAAGCGAGCTTTTAGCCACTGTGCCACCAGGGCAGTACACACTGTCAACGGTCACATACAACTCTACAGAAATGAAAAGACATATCATCAATGCTTTTGAAGCATACTGTTTCTATATGTTTTAACTCTCCTCTGCCTGTCTTTTCCGACAAGTGAATCCAAGGGAATTCACACTAAGAATCTGTTAAGTTTATCTCATTATCCTTGCTTAAACCGTTAAACAGTTATAAAACTCTGCAGATTCCCTATTTAAATTACACGTTCATGAAGAAACGTGCATTTTCTTCCTGAAATAATACGATAAATTCACATTATCAAGGTTGAGCAAATCAGTGTTGTTTCCATGTCCCAGTGGTAGACATTAATTCAGCAGTCAGAATTATTTAAACTGTGAATTCCTCTGAGATTGCAAATATACCAAGTATAAATGCAACACTTTGCACTGGGTTTTCTCCTCGAAATGAACACATTTTTCTTTCAAGTTTATTTTTCATGTCCTTTGGTACTAAGTACTTCTCTTTAAGACCTCAACTAGAAGCTGGGAAGGCTTATCTCCTGAGAAGGAACCAAAGAGATCTCACTTACTGACAGAAAGATGGGGCCAAACCAGATCTCAGGGATGACAATCCCTTTTGTAATGGGCCCAAGAACTCACATGCATTATATTTGATTTCTCTGAGATCCAGGTCAGTCATGGTGCTTCCCAAACTTCACTGTGCACCCAGATCACCTAAGGATCGTGTTAAAATGATGAGTCTGAGTCAGGAGGTCTGGGTTGAGGCCCAAGAGTCTACATTTCCATCAAGGTTCCAGGTGCTACCAGTGCTGCTGGTCCCTGGATCCCAGCCTGAGGAGAGAGGTCCTAGAATATCCAAATGAAGAATTCAGATTCAAGAAGATTCAGGGAATAAAGAAGAAACATCTACATCAATTCAACTGGCCATACCTCTGAGAGGGGTGGGGATCAAAAGTGCCTAGAGCAACCATCCTTCATTCCCAAACCCAACCGGGATATCAGAGCAGTAGCCAGAGCCATGGCTGGGTTCCCAAAAGCTCCTTCCTGTGCTCAGCCCACCAAGGTACAAAGGAGAGTAATACGGATTGGTGAAGTCAGAAGTGGCCAAGTCTACTTCTATCATAAGCACGGGTGTGAGTGTTGACCTCAATACATGCAGGCCCAACTTGTGACTCCCTCCTTCTAGACCTGGTGAGGCTCCATGACCCTATGGTCAGCTCAGAATTCTTCCATAGGAGACACCTCTGAGACAAATTTGATGAGAAGATCTGTGGCCTTGGGATTTTCTGATGGGCTTGGTGTCTGTTTTGGGGTGCAGATTTGACACGGGGGGGCCTTTCTTTCTTTCCATGAGGCTTTCTGACCCTTGCTGACATCGCAAGATCAGATGCAGCGAGTGCCCAAAAGAGCAAAAAAGAGGGGATGTTGGTTGGGCCTGGGTGAGGGGTGTCAACTTGAATCTCAGTGGTGGGAGGGGGATATGGAGCATTTCACGTGCATGTCTCCAGCATAAAGAGTAGTTAGGAAATCCCAGTCTACAGCTTTGGCTGCAAATGAGAGGCATGGAAAGCCCTGGAATCACCAGAGATATGACAGTTGTGCCTCCATTATTGGGAGAAGAGATAGCAGAGAATTTCCCTATTCGAGCTGTCTTTCTTTGGATTCATGCATCCATTCCACAAATATTGAACTACCTAAAACATACTACACTAGGAAGTGTTCTATCTATGATCGGGGGATATATCAATGCATAAAGCACACAAAAATTCCTGTCCTCACTAAGCTTATAGTCCAGTGGAGAGACAATAGATAATAAATGTAATAAACTAGGAAATATTTATTATGTTAAAGGTGATAAGTGCTAGTAATAAAATAGGGCACAATTAGTGAAGGTGACAAAGACTTCCTCCAAAACTGATAGAGAAAGCCTTCCCCTGGAGCTGACACCGTGAATTTAGATCACCAGCCTATTAGACTGTGAGAAAATAAATTTGTCTTTGTTAAAGCCATCCTCTTGTGGTATTTCTGATGTAGCAGCACTAGATGACTAAGACAGAATTTGGTACCGAGAGAATGGGGTGCTGCTCTAACAGATACTTAAAATGTGGAAGTGGTTTTGAAACTGTAAATGGACAGACTCAGAAGGAAGTGAGGAGAACTGGTAACACCGGAGAAGGTACCGATGGTGAGAAACAGCAGCAGAGGACCAGCAGCAGCAGGGAGCCAGGAGCAGCACACCCAGGAAACCACGGCCAGGCAGTGCTGAAGTCAACCCAAGGAGCAAGAGAGCTGAGTGCCTGTGTGCTGGAGGATTCCTGGCAGAGTGGGGTGCCTCCAGGCACTTATCGGGGGAGCTACTGAGCTTTGGAACACTTGCCCCAATAGGACAGATGTGGGCATAAGGCCAGAGGGCCAAGAAGCCAAAAAGCAGAGGTTAAAAGAGACAAGGAACACTGTAAGCTGAGCTGCCTTAGTCTCAAAAGGTATAGCCTTGACCTCTGGGATTTCAAAGTGGAGCCATGACTTCTGGTGTTCCTAAGGGTGGAGTCGCCACCCAGATGGACCAGGAGAATGGTATGACTAAAGTCGAGGGAGCAGAGTTGCCATCCCAGTGGGTCAGGAAGGCAGAGCTGAACCCCAGGGCTCTGGGGCCTCCGCTCAGAATCTGGAGAGTGTGGCCAATACCTAGAGTCTAGAGGGCTGGGCCATTGTGTAAATGGTCTCAGAGAACAGAGGATTATTTGCAAAGCCTTTAGGGATAATGTAATGTGTTCTATTAACTTGCTTGGTGCTTGTTATCCCTTCTATTCTTCTAGTTTCTCCATTTGTAATGGAAACGTACAGCTTGCACTTGTCCTGCCACTGCATTTGAAAACAGAAAACTTATATTCTAGATTTCACAGATGAAGAGGAATGTTTGGATTTTAGACTAGGAGTTGATTTAAGACTTTTGCTGTCATATGATGGGGTAAATACATCTTACATGTAGCAAGGACATGAATTTGGTTGGGGGGCAAAGGGTGGAATGTCATGGATCAAACTGTGTCTTCCCAAAATATGAGTCAACTTGGTTAGGCCATAATTCCTAGTATTGTGTGCTTGCCCTTCATTTTGTGATTGTAATTTTATGTTAAAGAGGATTAGGGTGGGATTGTAACCCCCTTACTAAGGTCACATCCCTGATCCAATGTAAAGGGAGTTTCTCCGGGGTATGGCCTACACCACCTTTTATTTTCAAGAGATAAAATGAAAGAGAAGTAAGCAGAGAGTTGGAGATCTCATAACACCAAGAAAGCAGTGCTGGGGTTCCTGCACAGAGAAGCTCCTAGTCCAGGGGTAGATTGGTAACAAGGACCTTCCTCCAGAGATGACAGAGAGAGAAAGACTTCCACTGGAGCTGGTGCTCTGATTTTGGACTTTTAGCCTACTAGGGTATGAGAAAATAAATTTCTCTTTGTTAAAGCCATCAGCTTGTGGTATTCCTGTTACAGCAGCACTAGATGACTAAGACAGCTAAAGGTGATAAGTGCTAGTAATAAAATAGGGCAGGGCTAGGGAGCATGTGAGTGTGAATGGGAGGGAAGAGTTTCCCTGGTTGCAATTTTAAATGGGTGGTCAGGGTAACCCTTAATGAGGAAATGGATTTTGAGCAATGAATTTTAAATGGTGAGCTAATTAGTCACATCTAAATCCTAGATTCTGGGGGCCAGAGGTGGTGCTGGAATGGGCCAGGACATGGGCAGAGCTGTGAGCTCATCTCAGGGAACCATGGAGATTTCCCTCTCAATATGGCTATGCTGTGCCACCTTGAAATAGGCTATAGGATTTCAGGGCTGGCCCCAGGGAAATAGGTCATCTCCCCATCTGCGCACTGCATGGGTTTTCCCTCTGATTTTCTCCTCTTGGGCAGCAGACACCCGTTTTGAGAAGCTGGGCTAAGGGAAATGCTCTCCAAACCCCTCTATAAGGTCACCTGGTTTTTTTACTTAACCAGAAGCAGAACCTAGGTATTCTGGTCAAAGGCATGCAGGATGCCGAGTGGGCCCCAGTGGTGGTATAGACGGACTGATCCTCTTTTCTCAGTGATAGCTTCATAACACGTTCATTCAGGGGCCTGGCCCTGGACTGCTCCCTGTGTGGGAAGGACTATTCTGTGTGGTCTCTGTGATGATCCCTGATTACTTCTGAGGAGCTCGGGTTTATAGGCCATTTTAGGTGCCTCTGCTATAATCTGCCTTCTAGTGACTCTTCTCCATTGGGTTTTTGCTTTTTCTCTATTCACTGAGAGAGATCTTAACATATTCTGAATGCCTATCCTTAGGTAGTTATGTTCATTGCAAATATCCCCGCCCGCCCCCCCCCCCGAGTATAGAGAGATAGTATTCTTTTTCAGTAAGAATGAAAACTTCATTGGTTTGAAAAATACTGAATTTAAAAAGTGCCTTTCTTGCAGGATTTTCTAAGAATTCCCATATTGTCTCTTAGTCACACTCACAGCAGAGGCCTTGGAAATGAGACATTGGGCAATATCATTCTGGACCCCAAATGAGCAGTGTTAACAGAAAAACGGGACTGAATTCCCATGTGGCCAGGAACCAGGCCTGAAGGCCTTCCCCAGGGAGGCATTTCAAAGATGTCTGGAGCAACGGGTGTGCCTCCCAGGGAATCGTGAATGAACCTCTCCACAGGCCTGCTTTGAGGGGTCCCCACTCACTTATGTACCAAGCTTAGTGCTTAAAATGTCGTCATTCTGCTTACAGTCTAGGTAAGAATTAGAATGCTTCCCTGAGGGGAAAATTCTTCATATGTGCTCCATAATCAAAGCGCCTCAGGACAAAGTTTAAAAGAAAAGCAAGGCACTTCCCCCCAGTCCTTAACTGAGAGGGTCTTTGTGAGAATTTCGTGAGACTCACGGAAAAGGACACAGTAAATGCCGCCTTCTTTTCTCCTCAAGAAAAAAAAAAAAACTGGCGCTAAGATGTCAGGCATTCCACAATCTCCTCTTCTCGTCCCGTATCTAAGTTTTCTAATAAAACTAGGAACCAAGCGATCAGCTGCTGTGAGAAGAGAACCCAGGAGTATTTCCAGTCTATGTCATGTTTGAGCTTCAGTGAAACCCTGTTTCAAGTCATTAGATCGGTGGAGGAGCTGGAAGGCTGAAACTACTGGCCCTCGGACTTGCGGGAAGGACGGAGTGTGGTTGACAGGGCCTCCTGGGCTATTCTTTGCCCCAAGAGGCTTTGGAGGCTCCTTCGTGTTAAAGCAAAGGCCTTTCAGGCCTAGCCAATAAGAGCAGCGAAAGACTTTGAAAAGACTTTGAAAGAAGAAACGGACTCAGGAGGGGCAGGTTTGAAGCTTTTCGTCTTCAGTCAGCTTTCTGGCTTCAGGTCACCCTGGCCGCTGGCTGCCTACAGAACCGGGCCTTTCTAACTCATCCACCTCTCTCTCCCTCCCAGCTTTCCCTCAGCACCATGGGCTGTGGCTTCTGCCAGTTATGATGGTGTCCTTTCAGTAGCTCCTTGCACCTTTCAGAGGGAGCAGGTGCTCAGGGTATAGAGCACAAACCCACAGTGTCCTTCAAAACCCAAACCTACTGCCATCAAGTCGATTCCAACTCATAGAGACCCTGTACAACACAGTAGAACTGCCCCACAGGGTTTCCAAGGCTGTAAATCTTCACAGAAGCAGACTGCCACCTCTTCTCCTGTGGAGTGGCTGGCAGGTTTGAACCACCAAACTTTTGGCTAGCCGCTGAGCACTTTAACCACTGTGCCACCAGGGCTCCTTACAGTACCCTTTGTTGTCCTTTAGCAGAAACACTGCTGAGAGGACATAAGGCCTGACTGATCCTGAGGCTCAGATGGGGAGAACCCGAGGAGTGGGTGGGAGTATTGACTTCAGAAAATCTCAGCTTCCTCAGGGTCAGGTCCCTGGGGTCAAGCCCGAGTGTTGGAAAACTGAAGTGGTTCTGAACCTCAGTGTGTTGAATGTCTAGTACACAGGCCTGGGCAGTCCCTGGAGGATTCTCAGACCTTATTCCAGCCAGCACTCGGGAAACCCTCACGGGGCGACGAAAGCAGCAATATTCCTGGGGATCTTTATTCCAGGATCTGAACTCAGTTTGTACAGTCTTGGGAGGTGGAAGATGAGAAAGTTAGGGACCAGGCAGAGTGTCAAAAGAGGAGGCTCATTTCACGTCCTTTGGATTCTTGTTTCATTCCCCCCCTCCCGCCTTTTTTTTAGCAACTAGGGCTCCAAACAGGCATTTATTGTTTCGAGCTCATTTTGTTAACTCTGTCTGAGCAGAGAACAGTCTGCTCACAGCTAGTGATGAGAATGGGGGAAACAAATTCCCTAGCCCACACCAGGGCAGGCTTTGCTGCAGGAAATCTTTGCAGCTTAGCTCTGCTATCTTCTTCTGTCTCCCCTAGACTGAGCAAAGCAGAGGGGTGTGTGAGAAACCTGCCACAGCCATTCTCAGTAGGGGCCTGCTCACAGCTGACCTCTAAAATAAAGCCTTCCATTGTATCAGGACCAGAATTGCCTGAAGAGCTTCTTAGAAGTGTAGATCCCTAGATACCCCCTCCCCAAATTGCTGAGCAGCTAGGGGCCCATGAACCACTCTCTAGCACCTTCCATGGGGGTCTTCCAGGGTGGGGTCTACAGTGGCAGAGTCATGGGAGGGTGGGGGCAAAAGAACTGATAGATGTCACAGGAGCCAACAAAATGGAGGTGGGAGGAAAAGAAGAAAGAACTAGATAGGGCTGAGAAGAAAATCTAGGAAAACATGTCATTGGAAAGAAACCACCCAACTAAAATCATGGGACCTCGTCCTGGGAGTGCACAGGCTCAGGACCTCAGTGCAAAGCAGCTTCATGAAGCAACTCTCCCTGCAGCTTCTGTTGCGGAATGCCAGGCTGGTGGAAAAACAGTGCAAGAAATTCAGGCTGACAAAGGGGTCACATGCAAGAGGAACTGCTGCCAGGGCTTGGCCTGTAAGCACCACTTCACCCTCCCCGTGCGGTGCTGCAGCTCTGGGAGCCTGGGGATCCCCACAGTCTGATCGTGGCCTTCAATCTAGGGGTGATCCCTTGGGAGGACTCTTCCCAGTGCGGTGCAGGTGGTGAGTCCTGACTGGAGAGAGGGTCCACCTGACAGTGTGGCCTCTTTGGCCTGGCCTTTTCCTCCTGGAAGTGCACCCCCCGGGGTTTCCTATGGATGGATTTAGAAGCCCATGTGTGATCGCAACTCACTCACCCGTGCCTAGCGTCCTAGGGATACCCGACAGCTGACTGATTCGCAGCGGAAGTGCTGCGGGCCCGGCGGTGCCCGCGGAGCTCCTGAAGTCCAGGTTCTGGGCCACCCCCTCCATGGCATTGGCCTCCCCCTAAATTTTAGTGGTAGCAATGAGGAGACTGGTGGGGGAGACCCAGAGGGATGAGGGCAGGGGCTGAAGCCTGGCTGGCAGGCAGGTATGAGGGGAGCTGGCCCTTCGCCAGAGGCACCGGACCCAGGCTCAGGTCCTCTGCCAGCCCTGCTGGGCGCAGGACTCCGTGACGCCCTGGAGTGCTCCTCTCCCCGCGCGCAGCACCCACTGTGGTTGGCCCAACCGCCCCAACTGCCTCTCCCTGCCTTTTAGTTTCACAATGTGCGTGCGTGCGTGTGTGTGTGTGTATAACATTTTTGTGCTTTAGGTGAAAATTTACATAGTAAATTAGTTTGCCATTCAGCAATTCATACACAAATTGTTCCCTGACATTGGTTGCAATCCCGGCAATGTGTCAGCACCCTCCCCATCCCCACCCTCCTGAAAAATGTGTCCTTTTGATGCCCACATGCAGCTGGACACCACAACATACCACACACAAAGGGAATCTCAGCTGGGTTTCAGACCCAGACATAAAAGCACAACTTTAAAACAATTACGATACGGTATGAAAAAGAAATTAAGTAAAGACAAAAATAGAAAATAAAAGAATATTTGAAGACAGTATCCTCCCTATTTTGGACTCAGGAGCCTGTGGGCACGACACTGCTTGGGTGGCACACTGTTCATTTCTTTTCAGAAAATACAAAGTCTGAGAGGAGGGAACTGGTACCAGGAGTGGATGCAGGAAAGGACCTTTGTGGAAATGGGGAGAATCTGGGATTGATCAATGGGTTTGGATAAGGCTGAAAAGAGTGAATATCCACATAATCTTTAAAGATGGGTTTCTAGCAGCCTAGAGCACACATTGGAAACTTCTCTAATAAATTATTGCCAGAAGATTCCATGAAGCAAAATGGATTGTTGTTGTCGCTACTTGCCGTTGAGTCGAAAATGGATTAGAGTTAAAAATCTTCCTGCAAAGAAAATTACAGGCCTGGTTGGCTCTCAGATTTCATGAAGCATGCAAACAGTTAATTTTGGTCTTAGACAGGATCCATCAAAGAATAGATGAAGATGAAACTCTCCCCAACTTGCCCACGAAGCTAAATGCAATCATGGTCGGCAAGGTCAATGTGTTTGTTATCTACTGGTGCACAACGAATTATCCCAAAACTTAACAGATGTGGGATAGACTACAAAACAGTCCATTCATTTTGATAAAATTCACAACTAAACAAAGATAGCTATAATTACTTCTATCCCAGAATATAGTTTTGACGGTGAATGAATAAGCCAGAAATTTTAAATAACGAGGGTAACTATTAAAAGATTTTAAAACTTTTTTAATGCTGATATAATTGCAAACCTAGAGGACGAATATAAAATTGCTGATAAAGTGGCAGGATATAGGACATATATACCAAAATC
This sequence comes from Loxodonta africana, assembly GCF_030014295.1. Classification (NCBI taxonomy): domain Eukaryota; kingdom Metazoa; phylum Chordata; class Mammalia; order Proboscidea; family Elephantidae; genus Loxodonta; species Loxodonta africana. The sequence continues at coordinate 28,193 of NW_026974892.1, forward strand.
AGTGCTATATTTTCGACCAGAAATAAGCACGCGAAAAAATGGAAATGGGAAGGATAGACCATTCTTTTTTCTCTGCTATTTGATTGTACCAAATAGTGTCAAAAACAATAAGATACTTAGGGAAATGTTTTGATAGAAACGGTAAGGAACCTATATGAAGAAAATAATCTACTGAAGTAAATAAAACAAAACCCGAATGAACGCAAAGAAATATGCCTGTTCTCCCAAACGTGAAGACTTGTAAAATAAGTCAAGTGTTTCAAAACTAAGATATATATATAATGTGATTCCCATTGGAATACCAAAATAGTTGTCTGTTGAACTGAATACAGAGTAGAACTGCCACTTAGGGTTTTTTCTGAGGGGGAAGGAAGAGGGCTGTAATTTTTCCAGAAGCAGATTCCCAGGTCTTTCTCCTGTAGAGCTGCTGGGTGCGTTCAACCCGCCAACCTCTCGGTTAGCAGCCAAGTGCTTAACCATTGCACCGCCAGGGCTCCTTATACCGAAGAACAGACAATTGAAATATGAAAAAGGATAGTAAGTGCAGCCTTGTTTCATTGAATAATAGAACATATTAATACATTATAATAAACCAAAAAACCAAACCCATGCTGTCGAGTCGATTCTGACTCATAGTGACCCTATACGACAGGGTAGAACTGCCCCATAGTTTCCAAGGAGCGCCTGGTGGACTTGAACTGCCAACCTTTTGGTTAGCAGCCATAGCTCTTAACCACTGCGCCACCGGGGTTTATACTAGGAACTGAGAAATACACCAATGGAACAAAATAGAAAATTCATAAGGAGATCCTAATAACCACGAAGACAGAGTTGATATTTCAACTAGGCAAAATTATGATTTACATAATAAATGGTGCTGACTCAACTGATTGTCCTTATAGAAAAGTGTGCCAAAATACCACATGGATTTACAAATTTAATGTATAAATCAGCAACAATCTTAACAGAAAATTACGAAGTTACATGTAAGATTTTCTTAACCTATATAGGAAATCCAGAAATTCTAAGAGAAAAGGTAGATGTAATTGAGCATAAAACATTTCAATTATTGAAGAGAGGAAAATATCACTCGCAAAAAAAAAAAAAAAAAAGAAAAGATAAACAAGCAAAAGATTTAAAAATTTGAAACGTAGATGACAAAGGACTAATAACTATTCCTACTTTAGATGAAGGAGACACAAAAATTTGGCATTTGGAAAATGAGCAATGATTTTTTTTAATAATATTTTATTATGTTTTTGGTGAAACTTTACGCAGCAAATTAGGTTCCTGTCTGACAATTTCTACAAAAATCATTCAGATCTTTCACAGCGTGTCAACAGTGTCTTTAATTGTGTTCCGGTTGTTCCATTTCCAGTACTCTAGTTTCCCTGCCCCCTTATCATCTCATCTTTGCTTTAGAGTAATGGTTGACATTTTGGCTGCATATAATGGCTTTTTAATGGAGTGCCGTACTGATGGATAATACCCTTTATTTTGTGTGCCAGTCTGCTATTTCGCTAAAAGATGAACTCAGGGAATAGTTTCAGTACAAGGTTTAAAGAGTATCTCAAGGTGATAATCTCAGAGAGTCCTCTAGTCTCAACTGGTCCAGTAAGTCTGGACTTTTTAATAATCTGAGTTCTGTTCTTCATTTTTCTCCCACTTTTTCAGCATCTATGTATCGTGGCCCTCATCAGAACTGTTGGTAATAAGCAATTACCGACCATTCAGAAAATATCCAAATCCCCAATAAAAATAATCAAAGTTTCAAAAACACTGATAGTTAAGAAAATGTCAATCAAAATCCCAGTGAAACTGGCACAATTTAAAAATCAACACCACTTATGGCTGGGTGGGCTGTGGGAAGAAGGATGCCCTCAGACATGGCTGGAAAGGTGCTGTCATGGATGGAATTATGTCCCCTCCAAAAGGTATATATCAATTTGTCTGGGCCATGATTCCCAGTATTGTGTAATTGTCCTCCACTTTTGATTGTAATTTTACGTTAAAGAGGATTAGGGTGGGATTTTAACACCCTTACTATGATCCAGTGTAAATGGAGTTTCCCTGGGGTGTGGCCTGCTCCACCTTTTACCTTACAAGAGATAAAAGGAAAGGGAAGCAATTGACCTGAGATTCCCACACTGAGAAGCTCCCAGACCAAGGAAAGAGTGATGACAAGGACCTTTCTCCAGAGCTAGCAGAGATAGAAAGCCACCCTGCATTTGGATTTGCAGCCTACTAGACAGTGAGAGAATAAATTTCTCTTTGTTAAAGCTATCCACTTGTGGTATTTTTGTTAAAGCAGCACTAGATGACAAAGACAGGTGCGTTACTACAGGCTCATAGGGGAAAGACATAGACATGGCTCTATACTTTTTAAAACATTCTTTGAACTGGAAATGTCACTCATTAGAATCTACCCCACAGATACAAATCCTAGAGTATATAGTAACCCTACAGGACACAGTAGAACTGCCTCATACAGTTTCCAGGGAGCAGCTGGTGGATTCGAACTGCCAACCTTTTGGTTAGCAGCTGGGCTCTTAACCACTGTGCCACCAAGGCTCCATGTAGTATATGCAAAGGATGGTTATTGTTAAAGACAAAAAAGGAAAAATAAAATTATTGCCCATTGATGATGTGATATTATGATAAAATTTTAATACATAATATTCAAATATTCCAGTAATATTAGAATAATAATATAATAACCATATCATATAATAATATATGGTAGTCATTAGAATGAAACAGAGCTATAGAAGATTAGTAAGTGAAATCACTGTGAAGTATCATTGAAGAAAAAAAAGCAAGACAGAGAGAAGTATATATATAAAGTGAGCCCATATGGGTAAAACAATAACAAATAACCAAATGTATTTATATAAGCATATAAAAAAATTTTTTATATGTATATATATATATGTCCATAAATGAGTAGATGTGGTTATTTGCATGTATGAGTATGATAGTTAAGCAAGAATAATAAGATAGAACACTTACCTGATTGTTGATATGAACTATCTTAGATTCAGTTATGGGAAGGGACAAGGGGTGGGGAGCTAGAACATACTGAAAAGACTATGCTTAATCGACTCAATGGCAGCAGATTTTTTTAAAGATCATAGCTGCTATGTGTTTTCATTTCTGTAGAGTTATATGAAAGTGTATAGGTTGCACATTGTCATTGTTCCCATTTATTTACATTCTTTGTGTATAAATACGAGTTAAAAAATTAGAAGAACCAAACAGCATTAGTTCCATATCTACTGACTTACAGGGGAGCCATGAACAAATGTCAAGTGAAAAAAGGGGCAAGGAGCAACGTGGGTAGACTGTGTTGAAGGTTCTGTAACAGCAAACATGCAAATAGATCTACATGGATACGTACAACTGTAACATGTGTCCCAGAAAAGAGAAATGTAAGGAAGGACACACATGTGTCTTTGAACACTGGACACCTTGGGAGAGCAGGAGCATCATACATATGTAGGGGTGGCTTGTATTATAACTTCTTTACAAATTTGTACTGTTACGTATGTCATAATAAGATTATAAGATATTTGCAAGTCGTAAAATATGACATATATGTTTTTAAAACTATTTTTTTATGTTGTTGTTGTTGTTAGGTGCTATCAAGTTGGTTCCGACTCATAATGACCTTATGTACAACAGTAGGAAATACTACCCCATCCTGTGCCATCCTCACACCTGTTGCTGTTTGATCCCATTGTTGCAGCCACTGTGTTAATCCATCTTGTTGAGGGTCTTCCTCTTTTTCTTGTAGGAAAAAAAACAATCTTTAATGTCAGATCAGAGATTTTAATCCCTGGATAGAGAACACAAACACAGACTGTACAAAAGTCAGACTCTGCAGATTTCATGTTTGGTATATGGAGCCAGTGACCTCTTCTGATCTCTATCCCTAGAAAGGACCAAAAAGAATTCTGTGAGGCTCAATATAGTAACGCTTAATGCATGTACACGTGTATACGCAAAGATGAGGGCTGAACACCATGTGCAATTGAGTAGGTAACGCAAGGCACAAAGAAGAGTCTCCTTGTCAGGTATGCTATTACCATCTTCCTCCCCTCATTGCTCTACTGGAAAACCCACCCTTGAGCACTCCAGGCCTTTTATCAGGACTCAGTGGCAATGGGTTTGGCTTTGGTTTAAACTTAGAGGAAGTTAACTGGGAAATTGTTGCTTTTAGGATAATGAAGACTATGGCCATAAGTCTTTAGACAGGTGGACCTCTTCAGACACCTCTGCCCACCTTGTAAACATCAGGCCCCTGGCAGTTCCGTACCTCTGAGAACCGTAGGCTTTCCTTTTTCATCCTCTGGTACTGGCAGAATTAATCCTGTCTCAAAGCTCTCGCTTCTGTCTGCCTCTGACCCCGGCCCTCGCAGGAGCCATTACTGTCACTGAGAAATATACACAGGGCAGCCTGTGGATGGAGATGCCTGTCCTGGAGGCCCTGCCCTCCCTTCCTTGCTCCTGAAGGCTTCCCTGTGCCATTTGGGGTCTTATCTCCCAGGAGGGTCAACATGCCCCTGGCACCTGCAGGGCTTCCCAGGGCGTGGGACATGATGATGTGTCTAAGACTTGGGCTTTTCTGCTCATTATACAGTCTGGGCCTGAATCTGCCCCTTGCTGGCCTCACCTCTAACCATCTGTGTTCTCCCAGGGTTAAGAGGCCTCGTCTGCCTTTGTTCCTATACTTCCAGCCCAGTCTTTTTCTTCCAGTTCTCTGACCTCAGGATTGGCCAAATTATACCACAGAAAAAAAGAAAGAACAAGCTAGTGTCATTGATATGTGCAAAATCAAACAGAAAAATCTTTTTTAAAAGAAAAAAAAAAGTTCCCTTACATCCTAGGAACTCATCCTTTGCATGAGTTATGCAGACACTACTAGATCTACTGTTATGCAGAAAAGGGTGACACCCAGGAGAGTTTTTCTAAACCATCTCCCAGTCCATTCCAAAGAGGCCCAGTACCCAGTGCCGCCAAGTCGATTCCGACTCATAGTGACCCTATAGGACAGAGTAGAACTGCCCCATAGAGTTTCCAATGAGTACCTGGTGGATTCGAACTGCTGACGCTTTGGTTAGCAGCCCTGGCACTTAACCAATACACCATGAGGGTTTCCTCCAAAGAGGCAACACTAAATCACAGCAATAAACCCAAATCCCCCCAGCGAGGGCAGTAGACTTGAATGCGGTGAGCTCTTCATTTCACCACCTCCTCCTCTTTGCCCAACCAGGACCTCTTCCTTTCTATGCTTGGAGGATGATGAGAAGTGACCCAGAGTCCTTGGTTAGGGCCTTATGCCCACTGCTCACCTACAGGCAGGTCTCCCCACAGCCTACTGTCTCTCTGGTTCCTTCTATGCAAAAAACTCAGTGACACCCCGTTCACCAGCACACTTTCCTTGGAGCTGTCTTTCCAGGGTCCCCCTCAGCCTCCCAAGTCCCACTGAAATCCCATTTCTCCTCCCCCTCCTTATGCTGTGCTCATTCTCAGGGTTCTGAGACCTCACCATCCAGATCAGGCCTGTCCTCTCCTCTCCTAGGCTAGGGGAACCTCTGAGCAGACCTGGTGTCTGCAGTCAGGTGTCCTGGGGCTCCTTCCATCCAGGTCCCCCTAGGATTGCAGCTCTCCATGCACTTGGAGTAGTTGGGTTGGGGCACAGGCTGGGAGGAGAGGTTCTTACAGGGCAGGTGGGTTAAAGGAGCCTGAACAGAGGCCTTAACAGAACAAAAACCTACTGTCTTGTTGATTTCAATGCATGGTGAACCCAGGTGTTTCAGAGTAGAACTGCACTGCACAGAGTTTTCAACGACTGTGATAGTACAGAAGTAGATTGCCAGGCCTTTCTTCCGTGGGCCACATATCTTTTGGGTAGCAGCTGATGAGACAACCCACATTTCCCGGCACAAATGCCCTGCTCCTCCCAGTCCCAAGTTGCTAGCAGGTCTTCAGGCTCTTCCTCTTCTGCTGTGCCCCCACCCTCTGTAGCCTGGCCTCCTCCCTCTGCAACCTCACCAGCTGGTGCCTCAACCTCCTCAGCTGCTCTCTCTGCTTCTCCAGCTGCCCCTCCAACTCCTGCAGATGGCACTCCTCTCCCACACCTTCCTCTTCTTGGAGGCCATCAAGTGGCCTTGGCCAGCTGGTGGCCGCCTCTGGGCTCGCGTGGGGGTGAGGGTGGCAGTTCCTTTTCCAGCAGCTCTTCACACAGGACCTGGCAGCTGAAGTCCTGGCGCACTCCATGCTCCACGTGAGCCACCAGGGCCTCCTGGGACTTGAACACAAGGCAGCAGGCCAAGCAGCGGAAGCTGTGCTCATGGGTCACTAGCCACTCCGGGGTGGCTGCGTGGGGGCTTTCCCCATGCTCCTCTCCTCAGATGCTGGGCTCGGTGGTACAGGCCTGGGGCCCCTCCTTCCAAGGCCCCAGGGTGCTTACCAGGGACTCAGTGTTGGCCAGACTGGGGGCACAGCGACGGTGCTCTACTCAGAGAGCTCGGCCTCAAAGACTTGGGGCATCTGTCCCACGGGGGCAAAGGAGGTTTTGGTCTGCCAGGCCACAGCCACCCACTTGACCGTGCGCACCTGGGTGAAATATGCACACCTTACCCATCGCTTCTCTGGGGTAGCCCCTTAGCTGGATGAATGAGATGCCTGCTCAGCGGAAGCTGAGGGAAAAGGCCTCTCTGATGGTAGTGGAGTCTTCCCGGCCCTAGAGCTTGGGTTTTTTGCTTGAGATGTTGTGGATTCTTGGGCATTTTCCTTTTGGATAGAGACCTCTGAGAATAGTTAATTTATATGAGCTCTCATGGCCCTGATCTTCATATAGGAGCCCAAGGCTCTGGTCTCAGGAATCCCTGGAGGCCTCTCCATCACCAGCATCCTCCACCTCTGCAGACCTCGTCCCTTCTCTCTTTCCACAGAAGCTACCATATTTTTGGGGGCATTGCTGTGAGCAATAAAATCTCTGCAAAATGGTACCAATGATAATAGCCATTTCCAAGCAGTGGATTCTGACTCATGGCTATACCATGTGTTACAGAGTAAAGCTGCACTCCATAGAGTATTCTTGGCTGTAATCATTATGAAAGCAGAAGCAAGGCCTCTCTTTCAGGACGCACCTGTGTGAGTTGGAACCACTAACCCTTCGTTTATCTGTAGAGAGCAAATGGTTTGTGCCACCAAAGGTCCCCTTCTAGTGATAGTAGTGCCTTGTAACAAAAGTTCACGCCCTTTGAAAATAGTATTGTGGGGTTTCATATTTGTAAACAAAGAATCTTCAAGTTAATTTTTTCGTGGCATTGATATGTTGAATGCCAAGTGAATTTCCTCCTTTGGAACATGTAAATGTCCTCATTTCCCTGAACCTTTTTAACAGTCTGAAACTTCTCCTAAAGATTTCTTCTACGCCGGTGATTTTCTTACCATATTTAACAAGTAAACATTCAAACAGGAGAAATGCTCATCTCTTTTAACTCTCTTTGAAGGGAGGACTTTTATAGAGGCGCCGTACCTAAAGAGAAAGAAAAATTTGTATACTTTGTTAAAAACCTTACAGGTATACCTCTTCCTTGTACCCTTCCTAAACAAGCAACAGAGGGTTAAACTTATCTTTCTGTAAACAGAAGTCCCCTCTACAGCTCCATCTTAGATGAACTCTTTCAAGGTCCTCAGGCAGAAAACAGATGACTGTATGTATCTGAGAGTCTTGATTCCACAGACGTCAGTGGTCAAATACAACTACCTCACCTGGGTGTGTCTGGGTGGGTTGTCCATGTCAGCCTAAAGGTCTGTAGGTTTTTCTGTATCTGAGGGAAGGACTGGAGAGCTCAGAGAGAAGAAAGAGATGGAGGTAGGTTGTGTGAGTTGGATGGACAGAAAACTCCAAGGTGAGATACAGGATAGAGAGGAGGGACCTCCCAGGAGTATGTTAGAGAGATACAGAGACCAAGGAGGGAGCAGAAAGCAGGGCTCAGCCACTGTGGGGCAATACAGGAGAAAAGCAGAGAAGAAAAAGGGGTGGGTGGTGGAAGAGGTTATAGTATCAGGGTGTGCCACCAGGATTTACAGCATAAGCTCAGGTTCAGTGTGGTAAAATTTTAAAACTTCAAGTCTAAATAGAACTTTAGAACTTGGAGGAAAAGGGCAAGTCCCTGGAGCTCAGGCAGCAAGTCATGCCCAGACCTTCTGCTGCCTGAGTCCAGGCTGGGAACTGTTGGGGCTCACAGTGACCGGCAACTCTGGGTCAGCGTGGGGTACTGTGTTCTCTCACACCACCCACTCCCAAAACTCCTCAAATACCTTTATTTCTTTTAGTTCATCACATGACTTATCAATTCGATCTCATTAGAACATATTAAAAATAAGTACAAGTCTCCATAACCACCCTTCTTCCTGGGCCTTCACCCACTGCCCTAGGTGACCACTTGCCTCCTTCAATCCCAGAGATAGAAGCATATGCCTAAAATATTGAGTGTCTTCTCCTCCCTACTCTGAAAAACCCTCAGGTTACAGTAGAATTTTATGATTAACGCATTTATTCCTTCACATTACCTACTTTGCTTAATCGTCTACTAAATGGCAGGAAGTACTTTCCCAACAAAAACCTTAGTGAGCCCGGTCATCCCACATCAAAGGCTTCATCTTCTCTCCTTGTGGCCTTCTTTTTCAGGGAAATACAACCCCTCACTGCCAGCTCTAATTGATTGGGAAGAATTTTCCTCCCACCTCAATTCTTAGAGAAAGGCCTCTTCGTTGCATTCCGCTGCTCCATCCCTGGGTGAAGATGAGCCAAAAAGGGTGGTTTTCTGAAGGAGGTTTCTCCCTCCTCCCAGTTAGAGAAGATATCCCAAACTCTCACTAGCTGGACGACTCTGACTTAGGAAACACTCTCTGGCAACTGGTAGCTTAAGTCGCTCTCCCACAGAAGACCTCAGATCAACAACCTCTCCAAAGAGCCGTTGGGATCTGAGTGAACACCATGGCTTCCCGTAACTCTTGTGTGACATCATTGTTGACATATCTCAGTTCCAAGGGCCCATTGTGAATCCATACACGGCAACAAGAAAAATGTGGCAACTCTTCTGGCAGGGGTTAGGAAGTTATTTTAAGGGAAATAATATAGAAAGAATGAATTGAACCTTTCCCCTGCCCTTAAACAGGTTAATATCCACTGGGGTGACTTGAGAGTCCAGGGAATGATAACAGTATAAGGGCTGTTGTTCCCCAAGCCACTCCTCTGACACTGTTTGAACCACTTTGCTCCAGTCCTAGAAACACATGTGCACTCTGAAGCCCTCTCAGGCCTCCTTTGCAGCTGAGGCTTCACATAGGCTGTTCCCTTCGGATGGAAGATGTTCTCTCCCCTCCCTTCTTCTCCGTGGTGAACCATGATGGTGAAGACAGCAGGCCCCAGCCAAACTCCTGGGCTTGAGTCCCAGTGTCTCCATATACCTGCCATATGACCTTGGATGAGGCATTTAACCTCTCTATGCCTCACTTCCATCACCTGTCAGATTAAGAGAACTCTTTTTTTTTTTTTTTATCCTTCTCATAGGGTTGTTGAGAGGATGCCACCTTTAACAACAGTGACTGCTACAGACTAAGATTGTGTGAATGCTCACTGTTAGAGGAGCCATGGTGGTGCAATTGTTAAGTGTTGGCTACTAAGGAAAAAGGTGTCAGTTCAAACCCACTTAGTGGCTTTTGGGGAGAAAGAGCTGACTATCTGCTCTCGTAAAGATTACAGCCTTGGAAACCCTATGGGGCTGTTCTACTCTGTCACGTGGGGTCAGTAGGAGTCGGAATCGAGTTGATAGAACATAGCAACAACAACAACATTGTTATACTTCATGTCACAGCTTGCTGAGTCTGCCTAAACTACTTGATATTCCTGCTCTAAGTATATCAGATCACTCTATAATCCCTACATGATAACACTCCCCCTCCCCACCCCACTCAACTGTTCACGTGAGATCCTCATTTAAAAATCTATCTCCTTTAGAAGGATTATAAGCAACTTAGGGGCGAACACAAGGTCTGCCTTATACGTGTAGTCCTAGAAAGTAGGATAGTACCTGACACATAGTAGGGGCAAACACAAGGTCTGCCTTATACGTGTAGTCCTAGAAAGTAGGATAGTACCTGACACATAGTAGATACTTGACATATATTAGTTGGATCAATGAATGATGAATAATGAGTCCCCCAAAAGACCCATCCTTTGTAGAAAATCAGTGCAGAATAGAACTCTTCGATGTGGTGCCTAAAAGCACCATCACTCATGGGTAGGCTGTTGACCCAAATTCATTGATCTTCCTGGCTCTGAGACCCAGAATATGGTACACTTACCCCCTTCCCATGCTTTCTCTTGGGCCTTCTGGAAAAGGGTTAGCATTATGGCCTCACAGAAAAGCAACGAGTATAAGGACCTCCATGGTCAACCCACATGGGAGGCCTAGCAGAGCCCTCAGGAAAAAGCCCACTGTTCTCTGCTTTGCTGCACATTTGATTTTGTTCTAGAGCACTGTTTAGAAAAGCAACCAGTAAAATTGTTGAAACCATTTGAGAAGGGGTTTTAGAAAGTTTTGTTGGTGAACAGAAGGGAATCTGATAACTTGGAGGAAAACGGAAGGTCTCAGATGAGGAGGAGAGGAGGATTGTTTTGTGTGACTACAAAGGGTAGAACCGGGACAAGCATCTCTAAACACAAAAGGACAAAAGAAGAACTTTCTTGCTCAGAAATGCAGCAAAAATGCCCCAATAGCTTCACCCTGTCTCCTCAGAATTTTTACGTTCATGATACCCATGCACTTGCACTGTGGCCTCAGGAGAATACTTGGGGTTTCCTGAATATATTGGGCCATTTCCTACTTTTTAACCAGCTACTGATATTTCCACATTTGGCTCAGCATCACTTCCTGGTAAACCCTTCTCTGACCCTACTGCTGGTATAACTCGTCACTCCCTGCTGTGTACCCCATTGTGTTTTAGAAACAATTTGCCATAGCTCAGAACACACTTGATTGTATTTGCTTCTTGTGATTGATGGTAAAAGTGGCCACTCATTCTTGCTATCTCTGTACCTGTGCCCTTTTAATGTTTCAAGCATCACTTCTTGGTTGAAGCCTTTCTTGACACTATTCCTGGTAGCACATCCTACTCCCTGTTGCTGTTGTCTTTAGGTGCCATTGAGTCAATTCCGACTCATAGTGACCCTATGTACAACAGAACTATGTCCCGCTCCGGGAGATTCTTGTACTCAAGAAATTCCTTACCATAGTTCAGAAAACACTCAAGTGCTTTTATTTATTGTACCTGAATACAGTATGGCCATATATTTTTCCTGTTTGTTTTCCATGACTTTGGAAAATGACCTGGAAGCTGCTTTCATCAAAAGCAGAAGTCTGTTAACCTCTTGAATTGCGACTGAACTTATGACAGCTTTGGCCATTGGCCAATACCAAACCTGATAGAAGTAGAGAACTGAAAGGACTTGGGCTTTGGGGCTTGCCCTATAGCTGCTCTTCAAACCCTGGAAACTCATGGGTTTGAGCCAAGGCCAGTGTGCTGCATGATTTATGTCTTTCATCAAATTTGGATAGTGTCCGGCTGTTATTTTTGCTTCTGCACCTTTCTCTCTATCCTCTACTTTTGGGATGACCGTGATGTGTTGCCGGGAGAAAAATATGGCAGTCTGCTCCCATAAAGATTTACAGCCTTGGAAACCCTATGAGGGTGGTTCTACTTTGTCCTACAAGGTTGCTATGAGTTGGGATCGACTCAACGGCAATGGGTTTGGTTTTGGTGTGATATGTTTACTGGCGTGTTTGATGTCCCACGGGAAACTCAGGTTCTGTTCGTTTTTCTTATTCTTTTTTCCCCCTTCAGACTGGATAATTCCAAATACCTTCTCTTCAAATTTGCTGACTCTGTGTTCTGCCTGTTCAAATCTGTCATTGAGCCACTCTAGTGAATTTTTATTTCAGCTGTTGTGTTTTCAGCTTCATAATTTCCATTTGGTTCATTTTTATAGTTTCAATTCCTTTATTATAGAAACTATGTCATCATGAGTGAGACTATATCATAGAAACTATAAAAATGAACCAAATGGAAATCATGAAGATGAAAAGCACAACAGCTGAAAAAAAAAAAGTTTCTGTATCTTTATTAGAGCTCTGCTGGTGCAGTGGTTAAGAGTTTGGCAGCTAGAATCCACCAGCTTCTCCTTGGACACCATATGGGGCAGTTCTCCTCTGTCCTATAGGGTCACAATGAGTCAGGTTCAACTGAATAGCAACCGGTTTGATTTATACCACTGTGGACATTTTCTATTTGTTCATACATTGTTCTTGTGATTTACCTCTTTATTCGTGGCTTTCTTTATTTCATTGAGCATATTTAAGATATTTGATTTAATGTCTTTGACTACTACTTCCAATGTCTAGGCTCCCTCAGAGATTGTTTCTGTCAGATATTTTTCTTTACTTTATATGAGCCATATTTTTCTGTTTTTTTGTATGCTCTGGAATTTTTTGTTGAGAAATGGAAATTTTGACTATTAAAATGTGGCAGTTCTGGAAATTATATTCTCTCCCTCATCATGGTTACTGCTGTTGTTTTTTGAGGGCTTCAGCCATCCATTTGCAAAGTGGATTTTTAAATTATGTATGTAATGTCTTTATTTCACCTGTGAGTGGTCAGTCAAGCATCTGTTCCATTATCTCTGTGGTCAGTTTGTGACCTTACAGATATTTCCTTAAATATGGAGATTTTTTTAAAGGTGTGTATATGTCTTTAGAAACCCTGTTAGCACCGTGGTTAAGAGCTCGGCTGCTAATCAAAAGGTTGGCAGTTCAAATCCAACAGCTGCTCCTTGGGAATCCTATGAGGCAGTTTTATTCTGTCCTATAGGGTTGCTGTTGGTTGGAAATGACTCTATGGCAACAAGTTTTTTTTTGTTTGTTTGTATCTCTTTCAGCCACTGGATCCTGAAGGGGCTAAAACAGGGCAAAAATATCCTCAGTGTTCCCTCAAGTAACCACCTGACCCACCAAAATGTACAACTCCAAATATTTGGAGGACAAGGTTCTTATAGTCCATGCTGGCATCAGTTAGCCACTCTAAGAATAAAAGCCACTGCCCGTATGTCTGTGGTCATGCTGAGGAATGGGTGCTGGTAGCTCGTTCCCCCATGTTGCTCTCTTACTAAAGCTCAGCAGCCACTCTCTTCATCAAGTAGTTCTCTGGTTGCCCTAAGTATCTGATTAGGTTGCAGAGCACTGCAATAGATGATTCTGACTTTTTTTTTTCAAGCTTAGTGCTGTTTTGCTGGAGAGACCAATACTTGGTGCTTTCTACTCTGCCATTTTCCATTACATTAAGTTTTTTCAACTATATTGTTTTTCGCATCACATTCACTGTCACTTCAAAAGTAGGATGAGGTGTCATTATTTGCTGAGCCTTTTTGGGTATTTACACTACAAATCAGGTCTCATGCCCCACTGACAGCTCAGGAATCAATGTTCTTGGTTGCCTCTCCCAGTCTGATACTTGCATATTAATTCCTTTAAAAATGATTTTTCTATGGCTATTTTTTATTTTAGTGGACTTTAAGGAATTAAAGGAGGTAAGTATGCGTATTCAATCTTCTGTCTTAAAGTGGAATCATTGACCTTGCCCATTTATTAATTGGGGATTTTATAGTAACCCCTATTGATGTATTGCTTCTGTTTATTTAAGTTTGCCTTTATGAGTGATACATTTTTATTTTGCTTTAGGTGAAAGTTTACAGCACAAATTATTTTCTCATTCAAAAATTTATACACAAATTGTTTTGTTGCCGTTGGTTGCAATCCCCACTATCTATTAGTATGTTCCCACTTTCCCTTTACACCTCAGGTTTCCTGTGTCCATTCCTCCAGTTGTCCTGAACAGATGATGCCCATTTGGTGTCATACACTTCATTGAATTAAGAAGCATGTTCTTCACGTGTGTTATTGTTTGTTTTATAAGCCTGTCTAATCTTTGGCTGAAAGGTAGACTTTGGGAGTGTCTTCAGTTCTGGGTTAGCAGGTGTCTGTGGGCCATAATCTCTAATCTCTGGCTGAAGGGCACACCTCAGGAGTGACTTCATTACTGAGCTAAAAGGATGCCTGGGGACCATACTCTTGCAGTTTCTCCAGTCTCTGTCAGGCCAGTAAGTCTGGTCTTTTTTTGTGAGTTAGAATTTTTTCCTACATTTTTCTCCAGCTCTGTCTGGGGCCCTCTATTGTGATCCCTGTCAGAGCAGTCAGTGGTGGTAGCCTGGCACCATCTAGTTGTGCTGGACTCAGTCTGGTGGAGGCCATGGTAGTTGTGATCCATTAGTCCCTTGGACTAATCTTCCCCTCGTGTTTTTGGTTTTCTTCATTCCCCCTTGCTCCTGAGGGGTGAGACCAGTGGAGTATCTTAGATGGCTGTTCACAGGCTTTTTAGACCCCAGACGATACTCGCCAAAGTAGAATGTAGAATATTTTCTTTATAAGCTATGTTATGCCAGTTGAGCAGGATGTTCCCTGAGACCATGGTCCCCAGGTCCCTCAGCCCAGTAATTTGGTCCCTCAGGGAGTTTGGATGTGTTTATGGAGCTACCATGACCCTGAGTTATACAGTTCTGCTGGTTTCCCCAGTATTGTGTACTCTTTTATCCTTTGCCAAAGTTACTACTTCTCTATTTGGTTATATTTTCTTACACCTAACTTATCACCTTTCTATTTTATGACTTTGAGTATTTTAGAATGCACTTCCTCCTTATCAGTTAAAAAATTAAGCAAAAATGCCATAGTTTCTTAAAAACTTTTTATTTTTTGTATTTTAAATTTAAATATGTGATCTAACTGGAAATAAGCAGGTGTAAGCAGCAAGTCAATGGATCAAAATATTTATTTTTAGAGGTTATTGTTTAGGTAGTGACCAAATTGCCCAGAAAACTACTTCTTGAATAAACTGTCTCGTTCCTCTGCTCCCCACCATCAAACAAATTGAAAAGCATTTTCAGAAAAAGGAAGCCCACCATTCTCACCATTTCATTTTAAATATATTGCTTTGGTGCAAAATATACCCTTTCTCTTTTTTTTTTATTTATCCATCTGTGATCTTTTCTCTATTAAACTCACAAAAATTTTGAGGTGTGCGGGATTTTTGCAAAACTAACAAGCAAAGGTGATTTCATAACTGGGTCTATGTGTTGCAGCCTCAAAGCAGGAGAGGTGTAAATAGAAACCACAAGGATGTCTTAAGCCATGAGAACATGATTCTCTGGGATTTGCTATTTTGTTCTACAAAGGGCTCTAGATTTTTTCCATATGAAGATGAATCTGTATATCAACTTTACTATCCACAGGGAATAACACCCTAAGCCATAGGCATTTATAAGGAATATATTCATGCCTTGGAGGATATTTACAAGTATATGTATTTTGGTGAACATATATTTTCATTTTTGATGGGTATTTGTCTAGAAGTAAATTTGCTGAATTATAAATTATAGATAGGTTCAAATAATTGTTTAAAATGGTTATACCAGTTTACACTCTCCCTTGCAGTAGATTAGAGTTCCAGTTCCTCCATTCTACTCAAAATTTGGTATTTAGTATCTTTTTTATTTTACCCATCCTGGTTGGTATGGGGTAGTATAATATTGTTGCTTTATATTTGCATTTGCATGATGACCAAAGATGTCCAGCCCCTTTTCTAGTGTTTATTGCTCACTAGGTAGGCCAAAGTGGGAGGTGAGAGTGAGGGCTGGGGTAAAAAAAGGAGTCAGAAATAATCTGCCATTTTTCCTCTGCTTTCCTAACTGGTAGCAGCTAAGCCCTGTATTAGAAATACTCCCACCACCATTCTGCTTGACTCTTTTAATGACGTTCTATTTTCTTTTTCCATACATATCTCCTGAGCCCTGGTGGTGCAAAGGTTAAGAGCTCCCTGCTAACTGAAAGGCTGGCAGTTCAAACTTACAAGGCACCTCCATGGGAGAAAGACCTGGCAATCTGCTTCCATAAAGATTACAGCCTAGAAAAACCTATGGAGCAGTTCTGTTCGGTCATATCAGGTCACTATGAGTCAAAAATGACTGGATGGCACCTAACAACAACAACTTCCTCAGTTTCTGACTAAATAATAGTAGTCAATTGATGAGATTTCCCCTTTAAGTATACTTTTCTCTAGTTTCTCGTTTGTTTCAATAAACACTCATTACTGTTAAGTCAGAGAAAATAAAACTTTTGCAATGTTAAAAGTGATAATAATACCTATCTCACACACTGTATCAATCTAAGGGTTAAATGAGGAATGACATGTGAACATAGCAGAGGGCCAAGCCTCCTACGTCACTCAGGGAATGTGTTCTTCTCTCCTCTGGCTCTCTCTCTTTTCCTTATTGCTCTACTAAGACCTTGAGGGCTACATATGGCTACAGGGTTCATGACTTCGCAATTCTGTTTTCCATACCAGTGCACCGTAATCTTGGGCTCATGGGCAGCCTCTCCACAGATGTAGTGCTTCCATTTCTATTCACTTATTTATTAAGTCAAGGTTCCACTTCCAGCCATTTCAACTCCTCCTGGGTCCAGACTTATACTCAAATGTCAGCATAAATCTCTGTATCGACCTCTTCATGTATAAAATGTGTGTTATAATGATACATTCCTCATACAGCTATCATGCAGAACAAATATCGTAAGAAAGAAGAAGCCCTCACAAGGGTACTGGCACCACCAGTGCGTGTACTCAATACGTGTTAGCTGTTAGCATCATTACCTGACATCTCCAGGTGGACGTCTAACAGTTATCACATGTTATCAAGGCCATGAAATAATTCTTGGTCCCAAGCCCTATTCTACTTTTATTAATGCATTTCTCCAGACTTCCATAATGGTAGTATGTGTTTTCTTCCACACAATGGATATGTTTAGGAAAGTTTGGCCGGGTCTTACCTAATGAATTGCTCAGACATTTGAATGGGCAAACTTTGCTACGAGCTTTAGCCAACTAATGTAGCAAACAATTAGAATCATCCTCAGCTGCTCCTGCTAGGACTCTCAATCCAGAATATCTGGTAAGACTATTGTTATGGACTGAATTGTGTCCCACAAAAATGTGTGTTGAAATTCTAACTCCCGCAATTGTAAATATGACCCAGCTTGAAAATAGGGGGCTCCCTTTGTTATGTTAATGAGGCCATAACAGTGTATGGTGGGTCCTAAACCTATTCACTTCTGAGCTATGAAAATGTGTGGAATAGACACAGAAATACACACGGGGCAGAGGAAGGCAGATGGTGGAGGGTGGAGACAAATGCCTCTACAATGCAGGAACTCTAAGGATTGCTGGCAGTTTCTAAAAGCTGAAATACAGGAGGAAGGACCCTCCCCTGGAGCTATGCTCTGAATTCAGACTTCTGGCCTCCTGAACTGTGAGAAAATATATTTCTCTTTTAAAGCCACCCAATAGTCACTTTGTTTTTGTTGTTGTTATTGTAACTCCTACAGGTACCAAGATGATAAATTTAGCCCAAAGTAAAGTAATGTTCTTTCCTCCTTGGTATTCGTTGTTGGTGTTAGCTGCTCTTTACTCAGCCCCTGACTAATGGTGATGCTATGCAAAGCGAGATGGGACTGTTTTGATTCGTAGTGTGTTCACTGGCTGATTTTCAAAAATAGATTGCCACCTCTTTCTTCTTCATTCCTCTTAGTCTGGAAGCTCTGCTGAAACCTGTTCAGCCTCACAGCAACAAGCAAGCTTCCTCTGACAGATGGTGGTAACCGTGCGTGCGGTGCACGGGCCGGGAATTGATTGGGGTCCCCTGCATGGAAGGCAAGGATTCAACCACTGAACCACCCTGCCCCCTTCCTCCTCGGTGCGGTCCACCAGAATCCTGCTCTTTCCCTCTCAGTGTCCTCTGCTCTCACCCGAGAGCCTTGGCAGGGTCAGCTTCGTGCTGATGGATAGAAATTTGATTGATTGATTTTTAATTGTGGTGAAAATACATATTCTTATTTTATATTTATGATTACCTACTGCTTTCCAGTCAATTCCAACTCGTAGTCACCCTGTAGGACAGAGTAGAAGTGCTCCATATGGTTTCCAAGGCTGTACATTTTTACGGAAGCCGACTGCCACATCTTCCTCCTGAAGAGCGGCTGGTGGGTTGGAACCGCCCATCCTTCACTGAGCAGCCGAACACAGAACTACTGTGCCACGAGGGTTCCTCATATGTATGATTAATTTTTATTAATTACAATACTTTCTATAGTTTTGAATTTTTTTCTATGGAGACTGCTCTGTAATCTACATATGATAAAAGTTATGCCTTTTCTTTCTTTTTTGTTTTGTGTCTTATTGTATGAGTTTGATCTCCATTTTAAATGTTTAATAAAAATAATACAAAGCATTCTTATTTTATTGCTAATTTTAAAGGAAATGTCCAACATTTCCAGTTAATACCATATTAATTATAGTTTTCCAGGTCAGGCAACTCCTTTCCTGTTTCATGTTTGCTCAGAGTTCTTATCTCTCACAGTGACTGGATTTTATCAACTGCTTTATCCCATCTCTTCAGGTGACCCTGTCTTTTCTTCTTTCACCTATACATGTGGTGAATTAAATTATTAAATCTTTAATGTTCTCTCAAACCTGCGTGCCTACAATAAACCATCTTGATCATGGCATGTTATATGTTTTATTCTGTGCCAGATTTCCTTTGCCAGCACTTCACGTAGGTTTTTGCATCTCAGTTATTTAGTGTGCTTGTCCTGTAACTCTTCTTCTACCATCCTTCTGTAATTGGTTATCCTTATTAAACTAGCCTTAAGATCCAGTTGGAGGAGTGTCTCATGGTTTTCTATTCTTTGTTGCCTATGTACAAGTTTAAAATTATCTGTTTCTTGCATGTTTGATGGTAACCTGACTGAAAATTATCTAGGCCCATTATTTTCTTTGTACAGAGATCTTGAACTATTGATCCATGTTGTTTAGTGATTAAAGGCCTCTTCTGGTAGTAATTAGAAAAATTTCTGCTGCCTGTTCTAGGCTACTAGAATTCTATCTTAAATATTATCTTGATTTTCATGGTTTTCAGCCTCATTCAGACCAACTAATCAATACCAAATTTTCCCCCTTTTCCCAAAGTCAGCCTCTGCAACTATTCCTGGCACCAATCCCCGTATCTAAGTCTTATTTCCAAAGAAAGATATCACAGTATGCTATCCAAGCAGTTTTGTGTGCACAGGCTCCGTGAACCCATAATGTGAGCATATAATCTTCTAATACTTATTTTTCTAATTGTTCTTTTGCTAAAACTTTTTTTCTTTACTTTCTTTTTTCATCCCTTCCCTCCTCCTCCATCTGGTAGTATTAAAGTTGTGGGTTTTATGTTCAAGTCTTCAACTCAGGTGGGATTGACTCTGTGTGCAGTGCAGTGCCCAGTTGCATCTATGCAGCAAGAGAACACACTTCTAGAACCAGAAGGCAGGGAGGGCGCCGGTTGGGCAGTTGGGGGGGGCGGGGCTGCGCGGAGAGGGGCGCCAGGGTGGCGCGAGGCCCGGGGGCAGCCCCATCGCAAACCCGTGGGGCTGCTGGACAGAGCCCGGCCTGCTGTGCCTTCTGGGACAGGCCCAGCCAGTCCAGCACCTCAAGGCCCCAGACCCCCGCCAGGCTACAGGTCCCACCAAAACTCGGGGAAGCCTAAGGCCACGGAGGGCAAGGCCCAGGGTCTGGCCCTGAGGACTTTTTCTGCCCCGCTTGATCACAATGCTTATACTGGGAAGGAGGGAAGAAGGCCTATCAGGACATGGGTCCAGAGGAGGACAGGAGGCAGGGCAGTGAGTTGTGGTCACCCATGGAGTCAGGGTCCTCCCATGGGAAGCCCACAGGGTGCCCTTCCAGGAGGAGAAATCAAAGCCACAGAGGCCACACAGCCTGGCCGCAGCCCCAGGCTGGACTCACTGCCTGCCCTGCTGCCCTGGGAAAGGCTCCCCAGGGGCGTCACCCCTAGTACAGGAAACAGCAGAGCCTGCTCTGGCTAAGGAATTTGTTTCCTCCCCTCTCATCACTGGCTGTGAGCAGTCTCTTCTCTGTGCAGACAGAAGAGGAATTATCAAAATGAGCTACATACTCCAGATTTAAGTTAAGGATCATATGTTAACACAGAGAAATATGATTTTAGCAACAAATGCCTGCTTGGAGTCTGAGATGCATTAAAAAAAAAAAAGAAGAGGGAAGAAGCGGGGAGAAAGGGAGGGATGGAGGGAAGGAAGGAAAGAAGCGACAGAGGGAGGGAGGGAGGAAGGGAAGGGAGGAAAAGCAAGAGAAAGGAAGGAAGGCGGAGGGTGTGAGGAAGGAAAGGAGGAAGGAAGAAAGGACTACTCAAGACGGCAGAGGGAGTGATAGGAGTCTCCTTCTTTTGCCACCCTCCCATGGTCCCAAGCTTTCTCATCTCCCACCTCTTAAGACTATATCAGCTGCTTTGAGAACTTTAGAATAAAGATCCTCAGGAATATCACTGCTCTCCCCCCTTAGGGTTTGCCCAGTGCTGGGTGAAACTAGGACTGAGAATCTTCCACAGGCTTCCCCCACCTGTGTATTGGGCAGTCAACACACTGAAGTTTGGAGCCACTTAAAGGAAGCTGAGACTTCTGGACAATGACCCCCCGCCCAAAGTTCTGCCCATCTGGGTCTAAGGATCAGTCAGGCCATCGTGTACCCTCAGCAATGTTCCTACTGAAGGACACTTAAGGGCACTGTGGGTTTGCTCCCTCAGCGGAGAGCAAGGAGCTACTGAAAGGACACCATTGAAACCCGCAGAAGCCACAGCCCAGGGTGCTGGGGGAATTTGGGAGGGAGAGATGAGGATGAGCTCAAAAGGCAGGTTGTGAAGGTGGCCAGGGGCCAGTGACCTGAAGCCACAAAGCTGACTTAAAGAGAAAAGCCTCACACCTGCCCCTCCTGGGCCCTTTGCTCCTTCAAAGGAGAAAGTCTTTTTCGCAGTTATGCAACTGGGCAGTAATAGTCCTTGAGTTATGACATGAACGAGTCTCTAAAACCTCTTGGGGAGAATGATGGTCAAGGAGGTTCTGACAACCCCACCCTGTCCTTCTCTCAGGTCAGAGGACCAGAGCTCCTCCACTGGTCTAGCGATTTGAAACAGGATTTCACTGGAAGGCAAACCTGTCACAGACTGGAAATACTCCTTGGGTTCATCTTCTTATAGCTCATTGTCTGGTGCTATTACACAACTTAGATACGGGACCAGGAGAGGAGTTTGGAGCTTGACCCCTGACATCTTAGCACCAGTTCCTGTTTCTTGAGGAGGGAAGAGGTGAAAGAAGACAGAGTTTACTCTGTTCTTTTTTCTGAGCCGCTGGAAATCCTTACAAAGACCCTCTCAGGTAAAGACTGATGGGAAATGCCTTGGTTTACTATAACTTTGTCTTTGAGGCACTTGTTTATGTCATTTGTATAAAATGCTTTCCTCTCAAGGAGGCATTGTAATTCTTAGCTAGACTATCTACAGAATGACTATATGTTAACCACTAAGCTTGGTACTTAAGCAAGTGGTTACCCTTCAGAGAAGGCCAGAGGAGAGGTATATAGCCTTCATTCCCTGATGCTGCCATTGCTCCAGATGTATTTGAAATGCCTCCCTGGGGAAGGCCTTCAGAGCCGGCTCATGGGCACATGGAAATTCAGACTCATTTTGTTTGTTTGTTTGTTTGCTACCATCTTTCATTTGGTGTCCAAAATGTTATTATCCAGTTTTTCACCAGATGTGGCTACAGACATCTCTCATATTTTCAAAGTAAATTTCATTCTCTAGTACTGATTTTTTTTTTAGTACTGATACGCCACCAAGAGTGTATTCCAAAGTGTTTGCACCAAGCTGTAAAGACTTTCCAAAGAGGGCAGTCCTGCGCCATGTTGTGTAGTGACAGCAAGGTTGGCATAGAATGTTCACCCAGATACTTACCGCTGTGCTGCTTTCTATAATTCCTGAAATTCCGAGTCTGCCACCTGAAGAACTTCCTTTAGTGCTTAAACTAAGTCTGGTGGTTATGAATTCTCTTTAGAGTTCCTTCAGCTGAGAATGTCATTATTTTCCTTTATTCCTGATGGATATTTTCACTGGATATAGAATTCTGAGTTAACGATTCTTTTCTTTCAGCACTGAAAAAATGTTGTTGCAGTCTTTTGACCTCCATGGTTTTGGATGAGAACTGTAGAGTAATTGAAAATTTTCTTCCCCTTTGTGAAATGTGTTGTTTTCTCTCTAACTTCTTCCAAGGCATTTCATTGTCTTTGCTATTCTACAGTTGATTATAACTTATTTGGGCATAAAGTTCTTTGAATTTAATTTGTTGGCATGTCCTGAGCTTCTTAAATTCGTAAGTTTGTCTTTCACCAAAATTGGGAACTGTTCAGCCCAGATTTTTTCAAATACTTTAACACCTACACAGAATACCATCTACATTCTGCTATTGAGCCCATCAAGTGAATTTTTAATTTCTAAAAAAAATTTTTATTAGTGTATTCATACCTAAATTTTTCTCACATCAAAAATTGTCATTTGTAAATACCTTCTTTTTCTTTAGTGATAATATTTTCATTGCCATTTGTTAAAAAAAAAAACAAAACTCTTCCTGTTACTTCTTAGAGCACGGTTACAATACCTTTTTACACTTTTTCTGTTATGCCAGTGCTGTGAGTCCTGCTTTAACCTTATGGAAATTGTCATTTTTTTGTTTGCTTGTTTTAGCAAGAAATAGACCCAGTTATGTTCAGGCTGCAAGTTCTGTCTCATCTCCTGTATGCTGTGGCTCAAATGTCTTTTGAGTTTTCAAAGCTTAAGAGGACGAAAATATTTTGAGGACTTATCTATGTGAGTGCCACTCAGTCTGGGACCTAGATGGTGTTCTAACCCATAATACAGTGCTCAAAGGTTTACAATGCTTCTTAGGATCAGATCTATGCATGTGCAACTTACCCATTGCCATCGAGTCAACTTAGAGGTGACTTTATGTGCGACTTTATGAAATCCCTGTCTTGAGCTGCTTCCTCTCTATCTCTCTGAGGCTCTCTGCCTTCTGAGGGGCTACCTTCCCGGTCCACTGGCAAGAATGTTGGGGCTTTAATCTCTTCATTCTGCCACGCGGTTAAGTGACTGGGTCTGTCTATGGGGCCAAATAATGGTATGATAGAGACAGAAAACGTAACAGACGTTCCTCTACACTCTTTGGACTTAGAGTATTAGGTGTTTGCCCCTCTGCCTGCCTGCCCATCTCTCTCCTTTACAGACCGTCTTCCCCCCGCATGAGAGAAAGAAGGATTGTCTTGGACCTATTTCTATCCACAACCTGAGTGTAGTTATGAGATTTGGGCTCATTTAATTTCAGCCTCTGGAATATTCATACTTTATGTTCTGGTTTCCTCCCCCAGCCACCTTCAACCACTTCCTTTGCAGAGTCCTGAGATAGCATCCCATGCATTTGTCCAGATACTTAGTTTTCAGATACCAGCATAGCCACCGGGGAAGTGTTGGTTGTGGTTGCGGGGAGGGACTGTACACTGAAGGAGCTGCAAGACCTGGCTGCCTTGTGTGAGCAGGACTGGGGTGTGCTGAGGGACGAGTGCTGAAGGTGCTGAGTCAAGGGGAGTTTAATGTAAAGTTGGGTCAAGAAGAGTTTGTTGATATGGGGGGAACTCTCTCCTAAAAAGGATTTATTGCCATTGTGGGGGTTCTGGAAATGGGTTTAATATGCTACAGGGATTGCGCTTGGAAGCTTGGAAAAGGCAATGGTCCACATTCTATGAAATCAAAATGCCGTTACTGCTGTGTCAGATGTTGAAAAATGGGGGGAAAGTCTCCAATACATGGACATCCAGAGTGAGTTTTCTTAAGACCATTTTTGAGAAGTCCTGGAGGACACTCCTCTCATCAGAACAATAAGGAATGCACGGTGGAGGGGAGCGGCAGCAAAGTGAAACTTAGCGATGTCTGTCCTCTGGAGGCTTAGGTTGTGGGTAGGAGACAGCTGCCTAGTAGCAATGGGAATAATGGGGTCCCAGAGCAGCAGAAGCCAGGTGGAAGCACTTAACTATCAGAAACAAGGTGTATGTCATTACTGTAATGGTCAGCAGGTCAATATATTATCTACTGGGGCATAAAAAATTATCATAAAACATAGTAGATATTAGATAAATGGAAAAATACTCCATTCATGCTAATAAAATTTGGAAGTAGACAAATATACTGTTATTACTTTTATGACCCAACATACTTTTCTAGGTGAATTAATGAGCTAGAAAAGTTAAGGAATGAATTAAATATTAAAACAGATTTTCTTCTTTTTATGATGATAATATAATTGCATACCTAGAAAATGAGGATAAAAATTTTGGTAAACTGACAAGCCAAATATACCAAAATCAATGACTTCTCTCCAATCTAGACACAGTGCCCAAAATTGGAAGTTTCAGGGTGGGAGGAATAAAGACAATTTTCTTTACTACATGATTGCATCAAATTGTGTCCAAAACCATAAACTACTTAGGAAAACGTTGTTTTGACTGGAACAGAAAAGAGCCTATTTGAAGTAGAGGAGGAAATAAAATTAAACCTTAATAATGCAAAAAATATGTTTTATCAAATGGGAAGTCTTGTTTAATCAATGACAGTCCCCCAAAACCAACATACAAATGTATTGCAATTCCCATTAGAATATTTACCTAGTTATTTGTTGAATTGTATACAGTAATCTTAAGATGCAAATAGTATAACAGATACGAAAGAACAGACAACAAAAACATGAAAAAGAAGGAGGCTGCTTCATCAACTAACGGAACAAATATTACATAGCATAGGAACTGAAAGCTAGACCAAGGAAACGAAGTAGCAAATCCACAAAGATTATCATAATAACCGTTAATACAGAGGTGGTATTTCAACTCAGGAAAATTATGGTTTATCTTATAAATGCTGCTGACTCAACTGATCATTCTGGGCAAAAAAAAAAAAAAACATCTAAGAATGTGATACATCAGCGATGGATTTCGGAAGTTATGGGAAATGTCGGTGATAAGGATTAACAACTATTTCCATTTTATACAAGGAAGACAAAAATTGAGGACTTACAAAATGAGCAATGAATTCAAAAGACCGTTCAGAGCAAATACGAATGGCCAATAAGCATAATCAAAGTTGTTCAAAAACACTGGTAGTGAAGAAAATATCAAAGTCCCAGTGAAACTGGCACAATTTAAAAATCTACACCACCTATGGCTGGGGCCGGGGGGTGCTGTGGGGAGAAGGGTGCCTCAGACATGGCTGGAAAGGGGCGTTATGACAGCCTTTAGGGGAAAGACACGGACATGGCTCTGTAATTTTGAAACATTCTTTGACCTAGAAATCTCACCCTTTGGAATCTATCCCATGGAAGCAAATCCTCTAGTATACAAAGGACGGTTATTGTTAATAACGGCAAAATCGACTGCCATGGATGGTGGAAAGATAGATAATTTATGGTAGAGCTAAATCAATAAAGTTTGAGTCATTAGAATGAAAAAGAACTCTGGTAGTTAAACAGGAGAAATCTCTGTGAAGTATTATTGAAGGAGAAAATCAAGGTGCAGAGAAGTCTGTATAAAATGAGCACATTAGGGTAAAGCAATAGCAATTGTTTGAGTATGCTTGAATACCTGTTTGTGTTTATGTGAGTGTGTAAATGAGCAGACGAAGATACATTTGTGTCTGTGTGTGCTCGTATAAGCAAGGGTAAGAGAGAGTACTTACCACATTGTTAACCTGAATTACCTTGGATTCACTTCTGGAAAAGGACTGGTGGGGGCGGGGGAGTTAGAACATGCAGGAAGAGCGGACTTAGAAAGCACTGGTGATATGTGTTTCCACTGTAGTAGTGCTATGTATGAGTCTAGATAGTGTATACAGTAATTGTTCTCATCTATTTAAATGCTTTATGTGTAAATATGAGTTCAATCTTAGAAGACCCAAAAAGGCAGTGTTAGTGCCATACCTAATGACCTTCAGGGAATCAGCAATTTACAGAGCACCGTGGGTAGAGTATGACCCAATTTCCATTAGAGCAAACAAACCAGGGGATCTACTTGTGAACCTGTGACTGTGTGTGTGGGTCCCAGCTGAGAAACATAGGGAAAGATACACGTGTCTATTAACACTGGACGCCTTGGGGGTGCAGGACCAAATTACATATGAGGGTGGGGCCATGACTGTAACTTTTTCATTATACAAATCTGTACCCTTAGAGGTGTTATACAAAAGACTTTCAGAGCTTTGAAAGTTGATAAACATCATCATAGATACATTATTTTAAAAACATTTTGTTGGATTTTTTTTTTTGAACGGGGAAAATATCTTTAACAACAGATACAAAGATTTTAATCACTGGAAGAAGAACACACCACAGACCACTCAACAGTCAGACCCAGCAGATTTCATGCTTGTTCTTGGAGACAATGAGCTCTTCTGGTCTCTACACCTGGAAATGACCAGCGAGAATTTTGTAAGGGTCCATGAAGTTACTCCTCAAACATCTCCTGCAAGTACATGTCTACAGATAAAGGAGGAAGGCTGGACACCACATGCAGTTCACTAGGTAACTCATGTGCCTCTAGAAGATTCTCTTTCCCTGATATGCCACTACCACTTCCTTCCACTTGTTGCTCTGCTGGAAAACGTACCCTTTGCATGCTACACCTTTTCCTGGACTGAACATAGAGGAAGTTAACTGGAAAGATGCAGCTTTTAAGGAAAAATATTTTGACCAATAGCTCCAGGGACAGTAGGACCCCCTCAGCCAGCCTATGGCCACTGTGGGAATGCCAGCCCCCTCACTCTCTTGTACCTCTGATCATCCAGGGCTTTCTGTTTGATCATCAGGAGACTTCAGAATTCACCTCGCCTGAAAGCCCTCGCTTCCTCCGTCTCTGACCCTGTCCCTCGCAGGAGAGTCTGTCACTCTGAGAAGTACAAACAGGGCAGCCTGTGGTTGGAAATGCCTGTCCTGGAGGCTCTGCCCTTCCTTCCTTGCCCCTGAGGGCTTCCCTGTGCCACTTGGGGTCTCATCACCGAGGGAAGGACATACCCCTGGCACCTCCAGGGTTTCCCAGTTCCTAATACTTGCTGTTGTGGCTGAAACTTGGCCTTTTCTGCTCATTATCGAGTCTGGGTCTTGGGAAGACTCATCTATGAGCCCAAGGATTTGGTCTTAGGGATCCCTGGGGCCTGTCCATCACCACCATCCTCTCATCAATTCTCCCTCTGTCCTGGGACCCCTCACTCCCCTTGGGGGCGCTGCTGTGGGAGACAGAATCCCCTGGGCACAATGACACTAATGACAGTAGTACCTTATAACAAAAATGTTTACTCTAAAAACACTATAACATGTCTTGGGATTTTATATTTGTAAATAGAAGATCATCCAATGTGCTCCCTCCCCCCTTTATTTGCTGAATGTTCAGTGAATTTGCTCCTTTGGAACATGGGAATGACCTCATTTTCTTGAACTTTTGTAATATTTTGTGACTTCTCCAAAAGGAGTTTCCTATGAAAGTGATTTTCTTAGTAAATTTAAACACGCAAATGGGAGAAATTTTCACCTCTTTTTAAGGGAAGTCTTTCATAGAAGGAATTATACTTAAAAGTTAGAGAATAATTTGTATATTTAGTTAAGACCCTGACAGGTATACCTCTTCCTTGTACCCTTCTTAACCAAGCCACAGTAATAGGTTAAAATTGTTTCCTCTTGAAAACAATTGAACAGTAGCCCCTTAAATGTCCTTATTAGATGAGTGACTTCAGAGTGATGCAGAAAACATATGTTTGGCCGAAAGCCTTGACGCCACAAACCTGAGAGGCTAAGACACAACCACCTCACCTGTGTTTGTCTAGGAGGGTTGTACGTGTCAACATAAGGTCTATCTATGTACATTTCTGAACATGAGGGAAGGATTCGAGACCTCAGGATGAAGAGAGAAAACAGACGGAGCCAGGTTGGGTGTGTGAGTGTGGTGTGGGGTGGAAAGTAGCGAAAGCTCTCAGAAGCAAGTTAGCGGCCAGGCAGAGGACCAAGGAGGAAACAGGAAACAGGTCTGGGGCGGTTCAGGGCAGCATGGGCAAGCAGCTGAAAAGATGGAGGAGGGCAGACACTGGCTGATGAAAGGGTGTACAATTAGGAACCACAGAAGCTCAGGTTCAGTTTGTTGTTGTCAGTTGCCATGAAGTCGATTCTGACTTGTGGCGACCCCATGTGTTTCAGAGTAGAACTGCTCCATTGGGTTTTCTTGACTGTAATCTTAAGAGAAGCAGATCGCCAGGACTTTTCCTCCCAGTACTCCTACTTTTAGGTGAGCTGTCGAGCACAAACTGCATCACCTAGGCACCTTTACCTCCTTGACCTATACTTTAAATTAAGTAGAGTAGGAATTTAAAATGCTATCTTGAAGTGAGGCTTTGCTGTGACTGGGTGTTAAGCCTTGGAAGAGGAGAAGGGGATTCCCTGGATCTAGGGGGATGGGGTCTTCCGCCCAAGCCCAGGCTGGGACAGCATAGTTCACAGTGGTACAGACACAGTGCTTCCTCACGCCACCCACTTTCATAAGCTCCTGAGAAATTTTACTTCTTTCGTTATTCCTGACATGACATATTAATTCAATCTTATTTGAAAATATGATACAAATGAATAACTGATCTCCCTAAACACCCTTCACCCCCGTCCCAGTTGCCCAGTGGCTTCCTCAACATAGGAGGTTCCCAAGCCTGAACAATTGAGTAGCTAGTCTGTGCCTACTCAGAAAGGCCCTTAGAGTTACAGTCGTGTTCTTTGGTTCACTCACTCATTCCTTTATTCATATCACTGTTTTGTTGTCTACTAAATGACAGCAAGTACTTTCTCTGGGAGAGCCACTTCATCTCCTCACTCAAAATCCATATCTTGTCTCCAAATCTTGTCTGGTGAAATCAGACTCTTTGCCACACACCTCCTGTCAATCAGGAAGAATTTTTCTCCCACCCCTACCTCGAGTCTTAGAGGTTTCTCCTTCCCATATTGCCATTTCATCCTGACTGGGTGAAGGTAAACCAAAAAAAAAAAAAAGGTCCCCCAAAGGATGTTCACCCCTCTGTTCCAAGCTCTCACGAGTTGGGAACTCCAACTGAGGAATCACTCTCTGTGAACTGGTAGCTTAAGTTGCTCTCCCACAGGAGACCTCAGATCGACAACCTCTCCAAAGAGCAGTTGGATCTGAGTGAGCACCAAGGCTTCCATAACACTTGTGTGACATCATTGCTGACATTGTTCAGTTTCGAGGGCCCAGTTTGAACCTAAACAAGACAAACATGGCAGCTTTTGGAGGTGTTGGGAGGATTGGGGGAAACTTAATAATAAGTATGTAATAAAAATGAATTGAAAGTTTTCCCTGCCTTCAAAGAGGTTACCATTCTATTGGAAAGAGAAATGTGAGTTCAGGGAATGATAACGGAGTGTGATGGGCTGTGGTTTCTCCCAAACCTCTTATCTCTGAATTTTAGATGGCGGCTTACTAGCTTGGAAGACCCCAGATGCCATTCACCAAAACTGGATGCAGAACATTTTCTTAATAAACTTCTTTATGCCAATTACCTACACATCCCCCGAATCCATGGTCCCCAGACCACCGCCCCTGCTCTCCTGTCCCTCAAAGTATTTGGTTGTGATCAGGAAACTTCTTAGCTTTTAGTTTAGTCCAGTTGTGCTGACTTCCCCTGTATTGTGTGTTGTCCTTCCCTTCACCTAAGATGATATTTGTCTACAGTTACTGTTAAAAAAACTGTCTTTGGAATTGGAATTGGGATTGCATTGTATCTGTAGATGGTTTTGGGTAGAACTGACATTTTCACAATGTTAGTGAATTTTCTTCTCCCTCACTCCCCACACTCTTAACCATCAAAGAATGTTTTCTTCTGCGTTTAAACTTTTTCATGAGTTCTTACAATAGTGGTCTCATACAGTATTTGTCGTTTTGCGACAGACTAATTTCACTCAGCATAATGCCTTCCAGATTCCACCCTCAGTCCCCTGTAGGCCCGAATGCTGCCGCCAGGTGGGCAGACGCTGCCTGATGGCCACCAAGAAGAGGGAGGTGAGGGAGAGTGTGGTCTGCAGGCACCTGGAGGAGCAGCTGGAGAAGCAGAGAGAGGAGCTAAAGAGGCTGAGGGACCAGCTGGAGAGGCTGCAGAGGCAGAAGTTCAGGCTACAGAGGGTGCAGGTGCAGCATCAAGGCCAGAGCGGGAAGCACCAGAAGACCCTCTAGCACCCCCGGACTAGGAGGAGCAGGGCCTTTGGGCTGGAAGTGTGGGCCCTTCAGGAGAGACCTCCATTCAGTTTTGTTTAACCCAGCTCCCCTGGAAGATCCCCACCCTCCCACCCCGAGTACACAGAGAGCTCCAGCCCTAGGAGGATCTGGATGGAGGAAGCCCCAGATGGCTGACCGCAGACACCAGGTCCCCTCAGAGGCTCCACTGGCCCAGAAGAGGAGAGGACAGGCCTCACCTGGATGATGAGGTCTCAGAACTCTGAGGATGAGCATAGCATAAGTAGGGAAAGGGAAATGGGATTTCAGTGGGACTTGGGAGGCTGAGGGGTCCCTGCAAGGACAGCTCTAAGGGAGGTGTGACGGTCATGGGGTGTCACTGAGTTCTTTGCAGGAGAAGGAATCAGAGAAGCCGCATACTGTGCGGAACCTGCCCGCAGGTGAGCAGTGAACATGAAGCCCTAAACCAAGGCCTCTGGGTCCCTTCCCAGCAGCTGCAGGCAGAGAAAGAAGCAGGGCTTGGGAGGAGGACAGGAGGGCGGGGTGGAGGAAAAGGAGCTCACCCCAGTCATGTCTTCTGTCCTCACAGGGTGAATTTGGGTTTACGATTAGGATTAGGGGAGTGGAAGGGGGAGCTGGTGTAGCAAAATCCTCCTGGGTGTTTTCCATTTCTGGATAAGAGTTGATCCAGTGCTTGCAGGATATTTTCTGTATTTAGCATGTCCTAAAAAAAAAAAAAAAAAAGTAAGGAGTAGAGCTTTGGAACTTTTTCCTCTCCAATAAATCAAGCTATTCTTTCAGGTTTTCCACATGTTAATGAAACTTGCTAATATTTTTTCTTCTTTCTGTGGTCTAACCTGACATGTCCTGAGGTCAAAGAACTGAAGAAAAAGGTTGACTCAGATGAAAGAAGCAGAGGGCAGGCTGGTAAACCCAGAGAGAACAGCAAGAACACAGGTGATCAGAGGTGAGGGTGGGAAGGGGCAGATTCAGGCCCAGACTAAGTAGTGGACAGAAAAGCCCAAATCTCAGCCGTAGCTTCAGGTCCCATGTCTGGACATGACAGGGGCGTAGCCATCTCCCTGGAAGATGAGACCTCTACTGTCACAGGGAAGCCTTCGGGACACAGGCAGGGAGGACAGGACCTCCAGAATGAGCACCTCCAACCACAGGCTGTCCTGTGTGGATTTCTCAGAGTGACAGAGACAGCTCCTGCATGGAACAGCGTCAGAGGTAGAGGGCAGTGAAGGCTTTCAGGACAGGTGAATTCAGCAGTCTCCTAAGGATCCAAAAGGAAAATCAGAGATTCTCAGAGGTATCAGAGTGGGAGAGGTTGGCATTCCCAGGTTGGGGAGAGGCTGGTTGGGGAGGTACTGCTTTCTGAAATCTTTTCATCAAACTCTCTTCTATTCATCAACTATCTTCTCAGTTGATGTCATCTAAGCTCAGTCCTGAAAAGGGCCTAGAATGCACAAGCGTGGGTTATTTGGTGTGGCAAGGTGGGGAGGAGGTAGTGGCAGCATATCCGGGAAAGAGAATCTTCTAGAGGCACATGAGTTACCTAGTGAATTGCACATGGTGTCCATTCTCCTTCATTTAGCTGTGGACGTGTGTTTGCAAGAGGTGATTGACTTCCCCAAATTATTTTTGGTCATTTCTAGTTACAGACACCAGAAGAGCACATTGGCTCCAAGAACATGCAAGAAATCCACTGATTGTGATTATTACTGTCTGTGGTATGCTCTCCTTTCAGTGATTAAAACCTTTGTCTGTCATAGAGAATTTTCACCTATTTAAAAATATATGTCTATGTCATTTACTAATTTCCAAAGCTATGAAATTCTTTTTTATTACATGTCTAAGAATACAAATTTGTATAATGAAAAAGTTAACATGCAGAGTCCCACCCTCATATTTTGCTCCTGCTCCCCCAAGGTATCCAAAGTTAATAGACACGTGTATCCTTCCCTAGGTTTCTCTGCTGGGACATGTATACACAGTCACAGGTACACAAGTAGATCTGATGGGGTGTTTGCTTTTATGGAAACTTGGTCACACTCTACCCACATTGCTCTTGCCCCTTCTTTCCCTTGACATTCTATCTTGACTCTCTGTAAGTCATTAGATATAGCATTAACTATATTTTTATGTCTTCTAAGTTACACACATAAATTAAATAGATGATAACAATTTTAGTACACTTTATCTAGACTTAGACATGTTGTTAGGTGCTATCGAGTTGGCTCTGACTCACAGCGATCCTATGCACAACACAACAAAACACTGCCTGGTCCTGGGCAACCCTCATAATGGTTGCTATATTTGAACCCACTGTTGTAGCCACTGTGTCAGTCAATCTCATTGAGTGTCTTCCTCTTATTCGCTGGACCTCTGCTTTACCAAGCATGGTGTCCTTCTCCAGGGACTGGTCCCTTCTGATAACATGTCTAAAGCCATCCTTGCTTCTAAGGAACATTCCAGCTTCTTTCAAGACAGATTTGTTTGTCTCATACATAACACTAGTGAAATGGAAACACGTTATCACCCATGCTTTTTCAGTCCACTCTTCCTGCATGTTCTAGCTTTCCACCCCCTGTTCTTTCCCACAAGTGAATCCAAGGTAATTCACTTCGACCATATGGTAAGTAGTCTATCTTATCCTTACTTAAACAAGCACACGCACACATACATGTACCATCATCTGTTCATTTATACACACACATACATGTAAACAGGTATTCAAATATGTTCAACTGTTATTGTTCTACCCAAATGTGCTCATTTTATATATACTTTTCTGCACCTTGATTTTTTCAGTAAACTTCCATAATACTTCACAGAGATTTCTTCTACTTAACTACTACAACTCTTTTTCATTCTAATGACTTCCTATGTTATTGATGATGTAGCTCTACCATATATTCTCTATCATTTCACCACCAATGGACAGTCAATGTTTTGTCAGCATCAATAATAAACACCCTTTGTATAGTACAGGATTCGCTTATGTGGAGTAGACTCCACAGAGTGAGATTTCCAGTTCAAAGAATGTTAAAAGCACAGAGCCATGGCCATGTCTTTCCCCTAGAGGCTGTCCTAAAGCACCTTTCCAGCCATGTCTCAGGGTTTCCTTCTCCCCACAGCCCAGCCAGCTATAGATGGTGTTGATTTTTAAATTGTGCCAGTTTCACTGGGACTTTGATATTTTCTTATCTACCAGTGTTTTTGAGCAACTTGGACTATGTTTATTGGGCATGTGGATTTGCTGTGAACGATCTGTTTGAATTCACTGCTCATTTTTCAAGTGCTTAACTTTTATCCTTCTGTGTAAAATATAAACTGTTATTAATCCTGGTCATCTACATTTCACATAATTTTCCAAATCTATGATTTGTGTATCACATTTTTGCAAGCTTTGTCCCCCAGAACAATCAGTTGAGTCAGCACCATTTATTAAATAAATATGATTTTCACACCACCTTTTTTTTTTTTTTTTATGAATAGTTACTGTGATTTCCTAGTAGGTTTTCTATTTCAGTTGTCTACCTGTCAGTTTGTATGCTATGTAATATTGATTTGTTCTGTTACTTGATGAGGTAGACACCTGTTACTATCCTGTTATTTCAGGTTTTTCTTGTCTATTCTTTGGTAATGCAGCCCTGGTGTTGCAATGGTTAAGTGCTTGACTGCTAATTGAAAGAAAGGCTGCCAGGTCGCACCCACCCAGTGGCTCTGAGGGAGAAAGGCCTGGCGGTCCGCTCCCATAAAGATTACGGCCTATAAA
This sequence comes from Loxodonta africana, assembly GCF_030014295.1. Lineage (NCBI taxonomy): Eukaryota > Metazoa > Chordata > Mammalia > Proboscidea > Elephantidae > Loxodonta > Loxodonta africana. The sequence continues at coordinate 62,370 of NW_026974892.1, forward strand.
GGCCTACTGGGCAGTCAGACGGGACGGCTGTGAGTCAAACATCTTGTCCAAGGCTCCAGCAACAACATTCTTTGTTATCTATTGTACTACTTGTAGCTTATGATTAATGTATACAATTAAAAAACAACTACCCGAATATTCTAATTGGAAATGCAATCCATTTATGTGTTAGTTTTGGGAACCTCCATTTGATTAACAAGGCTTCCCACTTGGAAATATGGCATATTTTTTTGCACATATTCAGGTTTTGTTTTATTTACGTTAATACATTAGTTTTCTTTATATATGTCCTTCGCTGCTCTGGTCAGAACAATGTTCCCCTAAATATTTTATAGTTTTGGACACAGTTTGCTACAGTCAAGTAATAGGCGAAAGAGAACGACCAGCCTTTCCCACCCTTGCTAATTTTAGTCTCTTATGTCCACATGGGACAGAAACCCTTGATTTTGATGTATTTGTCTTTTATTCGGGTATGCAATTATATCATTATTTTGAAAATCTGTTTTTATACTTATACCAGTTATTTAAATTTTCTAGTTTAACCCTTCACCTTAAAAGTATGTTGAGTCTTACCAAAATCTTTGTCTAGTTCCAAATTTATCAGCATGAATTGAATATTTTTCCATTTATCTCTCATCTGCTAAGTTTGGGGATAATCTATTATGCCCCAATAGGTAACTAATACTCTGACCTGCTGACCGTTGTTGTAATCACACACAACTTGTTTCTGACAGTTAAGTACTTCTACCTGGCCTCTGTTGGGCTGGGATCCCATTACTTATATTGGTATGAGGTAGCCCAGCTCCCATGAACAATCTCAGCCAATAGGGAATTGTTGTCGTTTGTTGTTGTCGTTTGTTGCTGTCAAGTCATTTCCAACTGATGACAACCCCATGTGTGCAGCGTACAACTGCTTAATAGGGTTTCCAAGGCTGTGACCCTTTAGAAGGAGATCACCAGGCCTGTCTTCTGAGGCACCCCTCCGTGGGTTCAAACTGCCAACCTTTCAGCTGGTAGTTGAGCACTGAACTGTTTGTGGCACCCAGGGACCCCCTAGAGAAGACAGATATCAGTAAGTTCAGTGTTGTTGCTGCTCCCCTCATCTCTGCATTCCTTATTATTTTGATGAAATGGGCGTCCTTCAGGACCACCAAGAAATGGTCTTATAGAAACTAACTCTGCCACGGCCACATATTGGAGACTTTTGCCTCATCTTCCCACATCTGACACAGCAGGTCTGGCATTTCTATTTCGTAGATAGTGGGCCATTGCCTTTTCCAAGCATCGAAGAACAATGCCACAGCTTACGAGACCCATTTCTAGAGCCCTTGCTATGGCGATAAATCCTTGTTAGGAGAGAGTTCCCCCATATCAACAAACTGTCCTTGACCCAACTTTATATTAAACTCCCCTTGACTCAGCACCTTCAGCACCCATCCTCAGCACACCCCCGTCCTGCTCACACAAGGCAGCCAGATCTTGCAGCTCCTTCAGTGTACAGTCCCTCCCCCCCTTACCACAACCAACACTTCCCCAGTGGCTATACTGGTATGTGACAACTAAGTATCTGGACAAATGCATGGGCCGCTATCTCAGGACTCTGCAAAGGAAGTGGTTGGCAGTGGTAGGAAACCAGAACATAAAGTATAAACATTCCAGAGGCTGAAATTAAATGAGTCCAAATCATGTAACTGCATACCAGCTGTGCACAGAAACAGCTCCAAGAGAAGCCCTCTCTCATATCAAATGGGATAGAGGGTCCATAAAGGAGAGAGGTGGGCAAGTCGGCAGGTGGGAAGAAACTTAAAACTCTGGAAGAACAGATTCCTTCTCTCTGACCAGAGTATGTAAGGGCCCAAGAGTGTGGGGGAAGCTCCATTAAGTTTTCTCTCTCCCTGTCTGCTGTTGGCATTTAGTCAGTTCTGCCTCAAAGGGTGTGACTTTTCGAAAGCAGATCACCAGGCTAGTCTTCTGAGACGCTTCTTGACAGACTCATGCTGCCAACCTTTGGGCCGGTTGTGGAGTATTTTGGCCCCATAGGCAGAACCAGTCGCTTATGTGCACGACAGAATGAGGAGATTAAAGCCACAGGATTCCTACCAGTGGGCCAAGAAAGCACTCCTTCAGAGCTCAGAGAGCATCAGAGAAATAGAGAGAGGAAGCGGCACAAGAAAGAGATTCTTCAAACTTGCTATGAACTCCTGGTTCACCACCCATCCCCCCAGATGCATATGCCTTGCCCTGACCCTAAGAAGCACTATCAAATCCTTTAAGAGCCTCACTAGGGGTTACAACGCCATCAAGATTCCAGTCTGGGTGGCACTCATGTAGATTAGACCCGAGTATCACCGCAAAGGCTTCAAAAATTGAACGAAGATGTGAGCCACGGAATACAAAAACAGGACAGAACTTGCAGCATGAACATATCTGGGTCAATTGAATGCTAAAAAAAACAAAATTAACATTTTGTTTTTCCATAACATTTAAGCAAGACTTACAGTTTTGAAATCTTAAGACACGTATTTTAAAATGCTATTCTAATCATGCTCCAAGAAATAACAGGGACATTTTTTAAATACGTGGAAAGATAGTGGCTATTTGCAAAGGAAAATTTTACATGCTAAAAATGCAATGCTAGCAATGAAAAATTCATTTGATAGTTTCAAAAGCAGAATGGTGATGACAGAGAAAAAAACTGAGTTGGAAGTAGATCAATAGAAAATATTTATTCTGAAAACAGAGAAAAAATACAGAAAAAGATGAGCAGAGCCTCAAAAACTAGACCAAAACCCTATTTCTTTATTGGAACTCCAGAAGACATGGAGAAAATGTGTGGTGCAGAAAAAAGTATTAGGAGAAATACTAACACTTTCCAAATTTGGTGAAAGACATGAACTTACAGATTCAAGAAGCTCAGCAAACCCCAATGAGTTAAATTTAAGGAATTATATACCGCAATAACATATTATTATGAAAATATTTTAAGCACACTATACGAATTCTTTTACAGTGACATGTAAAAAAGAAAACGGCGTACTGTGCTTATGACAATACCTGGGAGGGGGAAAATGCAGTTGACAAAAAAAGAAAAAATATATATAAAACATGCATTATTTGCATAAAAATATGATATATCATAATCAATGGCAGAATAACAAAGACCAAGAAAATACTCAGGAAGAAGTTAGACAGAAAACAACACATTTCAAATGGGAAAAATAATTCAAATAACTCTATAGTCATTATCAGAAGCCATGGAAGCCAAAAGATTGTGAAACAACATTTTTTCAACACAAAGAGGGAAATATTAATCTATATAGATATATAATTCTATACCCAGTCATACCTTTGGGAGTAAAGCAAAAGTAATGCCATTCTCAGGGGATGGAAAACTGAGAGAATTCATCACCACCAGACTTCTGCTAAATGAAACACTGAGAAAAGTGGTTCAGGTGGTAGACTTGGAATTTCATTCATATTTCAGGAAAGCAGAAAACGTGGGAACTATGTGGATAAATATACTATGTCAACACTGTAGTCACTGCACAACATGGCACTGGACATGCCTCTTTGGAAAGGTTTTCCAGTCTCTTGGAAATGCTTGGGAATACACTCTTGGTGGCAAATCATTATTAGAGAAAGGAATTAATTTTGACAATATCTGAGAGCTGGCTGTATTCAAGTCTGGTGAATAAACTGGAAAGAAAATAAATTTTTGGACCCAAAATAAGTCGTGGAAACAAAAAAATGAGTCTCAATTCCCATGTGGCCATGAGCCAGCTCTGAAGGCCTTCCCCAGAGAGGCATTTCAAGCACATCGGGAGCAATGTCTTCCTGTTGTTTTTGCTAGGTGCCATCGAGGGGATTTCTGAGTCACCGTGGCCTGGTGTGAAAGGAGAATTGTCCCCATAGGGTTTACTGGTGTGTAATCTTAACGGGAGCAGGCTGCCAGATCTTTATTCCTTAGAGCCTCTGGGTAGGTTCAAACAATTAACATTTCGGTTAGCAGCCAAGCACTTAACTTTTGTACCACCAGGGCTCCTTGGAGCAATATCAGTACCACAGAAGTTGGTATGAACCTTCCCATGGACCTTCTCTGAGAGATAATCCCTTGCTTAAGAACCAACTTTAGTTTTCATATATACTCATTCTGCATCAAGTCTAGGTAAGAATTAGAGTGCATCCTTGAGAGGACAATATTTTATATGTGGTCATCAACAAAATATGCCTCAAGGGCAAAGTTTAAGAATAAACCAAGGGATTTCCCATCAGTCCTTGGGACCTGAGAGGGTCTTCAGGAGGATTTTCTGAGACTCATGGAAAAGGAAGTAGTAGATGCTGCCTTCTTTTTACCACTTCCCTCCCAAACAAACAGGAACCACTGCTAAGATGTCAGGTGTCAAACCCAAACTCCTCTTCGCATCCTCTATGAAACTTGTATAGTAAGACCAGGAACCAGGTGTTCAGCTGTGTGAAGAGAAAAAAAAAAATTTTTTTTTTTTTTAGTATTTCCCATCTTCCAAAGTTTCGAGTTCCAGTGGAATCCTGTTATAAGTCACTAGATCAGCCCAGGACCTGGAAGACTGAAATTCCTGGAGCTCTGACAAGTGGGAGGGGTGGGGGGGGGCACTGGGCAGAGCCTCCTTGACATCACTTGCCCCAAGAGGCTCTGGAGGCTGCTTCATGTTAAAAGTCAAAGGCCCTTCCGGCCCAGCAGAGTAAGAGCAGGGAAAGACTTTCTCCATTGAAAGAAGAGATGGGCTCAGGAGCTGCAGGTGTGAGACCATTCAGCTTTTTGGCTTCAGGGCATCCCGGCCCCAGTTCACCTTTACAACTGGGCCTTTATAGCCTCTCCACTTCTCTCTCCCTCCCAGCTTTCTCCCAGCACCATGGGCTGTGGCTTCTGCTAGTTTCAATGTTTCAGTAGCACCTCACCCCACTCAGAGGAGGTAGGTTTGCAGGGTGGGGGGCACAAACCCATAGTGCCGCTTAGGTGTCCTTCAACAGAAACTCTCTGGAGGGGACAAGTTGGCCTGACTGATCCTGAGACCCAGACAGAGGGAAACCCAGGGGGAGGGTCATTGGTTGAGGAAGTGTCAGCACCCTCAGGGTCATGTCCCTGGGGTCATGCCCAATTGCAGGAAAAAGGAATTAGCTCTGCAGCTTGGTGTGTTGACCGTCCAGTATGAAGGCCCCGGAAGCCTCTGGAGAATTCTCAGAATTTAGTCTAATCCAGCACTGGGGAAATCCTTACTGAATGAGAGCAGCCATATTCCTGGGGATCTTTATTCTAAAACTCTCAAAGCAGTTGATACAGTCTTAGGAGGTGGGAGATAAGAAAGCTTGGGGCCACAGAGGGACTGTGGCAAAAGAGGGAGGTTCCTATCACTCCCTCTGGGGTCTTGTTCAGGATTTTTTTTTTTTTAATGCAACTTGGGCTCCAAACAGGCATTTATCACTGAAGTTGTATTTATGATCCTTAACTCAAATCTGGAGTTTTGAGCTTATTTTGATGATTTCTTCTTTAGTCTATGGAGAAAGGAGTCTACTATAAGCCAGTGGTGAAAGTGCAGGAAATAAAGTCCCTAGTCCTGACCGGGGTCGGCTCTGCTGCACCCCAAACTAGGGGTGACCTCCCTGGGGAGCCCTTCTGAGGGAGAAAGGGGGTGCAGTGTGTGTACCTACAGTGTGGCCTCTGGGGCTTTGCCTTCTCCTCCCAGAAGTGCAACCTTGGGCCTCCACGTGCGGACCCAGAGTTAGAGGGTGACCTCAACTCTCCCACCTTTCCTGGGTCATCCTCTGGACCCAAGTCCCCATATGCCTCCTCTGCTCTCCTATCCCAGCATAAGCGCTGTGATCAGGCTCAGGTGCGTGCACTGGGTCTCGCTCTCTGTGGCCTCAGGCTTCCCCTATTCTGGTGCGACCTGTGAGCCTGGTGGGTCTGAGTTCAGGGCAGGGCTGGGTGGGCTGGGACTGTCGCAAAAGGCTCCTGAAGCCAGCTTCATCCTGCTGCCCGCGAGCTTGCGGTGGGGCAGCCCTGGGCATCGCGCATCCCCCAGGGCGCCCCTCTCTGTGCAGCCCTGCCCCGCCCCCACCCCCCAACCACCCACCCTCCGCCTCAGGCCTCCTAGTTCTAGAGGCGCCTTTTCTTGATGCCCAGATGCAACTGGGCACCGCACCGCCCCGCAGAGTCAATCCAGCTAATGACCTCAACCTGAAATGCACAACTTTAAAACTGCTAGATAGGTGGGAAATGAAAAAAAAAAAAAGTAAATGTGAAACACTTAAAAAGAACAATTACAAAGATGTCACATTATGTGGGACTGACTGTATTCTCACATCATAGACTCAAAGGAGGCTTGGTTGTATGTTTCTTTGCAAATAAGTCTTAGATAAGGGAACTGGTACCAGGAGTAGATACGCAGCGTGACTTCCGGAAAATGGAAAATCTGGGATTGATTAATTGGCCTGGATGAGGCTGAAAACAGTGATAACCGCGTAATATTTAATGATGACATCCTAGCAGTCTACAACATGCAGTGAAAATTTTTCTAAGTAAATTGGCACCAGAAATGGCCTTTAATCACTATACAAAATGGGTCAGTAGTTCAAGATCTCCCTAAGAAGAAGGAATCAACTCGATGGCCAAATGGTTTCAGGTTTGGGAGACCACTTTCAGGCAAGTTCCAGCAAACATGCAAAAAACAGATCATCTTAATCTTGTACATAGTCACCAAAGAAGAGAAAAATATGAGATGCTCTCCAACTTGATCCTTAAGGCTACTTTAATATTGATACCGAATTAGAAAAGAAAGGTATAAGTAATTGAGATGCAAAACCCTACATAAAATGCTGGCAAAGAACTCCAGACAAGTGTAAACCATGTAATACGCCACGATCAAGGGGGTTTATTGTCAGCATGCAATCGAGTGAACATTAAACATTTAATAACTTAATTCACCACATGTGTAGGTTAAGGAAGAAAAGACAAGGCTCACATAAAGAGATGGCGAAAAGTAGTGATAAAATCCAATCACACTGAGACATAAGAACTCTGAGCAAACTAGGAACAAAAAAAGGAGTTCCCAAACTTGGAAAACTACAACTAGCATGATAGTTCATGGCGAAATGTGGGACATTCTCTTTAAAATTAATTAGCAATAAAACAAGGATGCTTTCTCTTATTATTTCTATGAAATTTAACAATGGAGGTCGAAGCTAGAACGAAATGACAAGAAAAGGTATAACTTATTATTCATAGATTATACGAATGTCTTCACAGGAAATTTTTAAAAGCCATAGAAAACATTAGAATTAATACTAATCATAAATACAAAGTGAAAAATAGAGTGAATTTCTATGCATCAGCATCAAGCCGGCTCTTCTGTAGCTTAGTGAAAGCAGAGGACACTGATAGGGAAACAGCAGGATCCAGGTGGGCTAGACAAGGAGGGGAGAGCACTATTTTACCCTAGGCTGGATTTATAAGCACAGATATGTGTGTTAGTTACCTAGTGCCGCCATAAGAAAAAAATAACACAACTGAGTGGCTTTAAAGAACAGAAATTTATTTTCTTACAGTTCAGGAGAGGCTCGAAGTCTGAATTCAGGGCATGGCTCATGTCTACTTCAGCTTCTAGCAGCTTCCAGCCACCCTTTGTGTTCCTGGCCTTGTAGATGCATCTGCTCCTGTCTGTGTCTATTCTGCTGTTTTTATAACTCAGAAGGGACTAGGTCTAGGACCCACCCTACACTGGTATGGCCTTATTAACATAATTTTAAAAATCCCCTATTTCTAAATTAGGTCACATTTACAGGTACAGTGGTTAGGATTTCAACATACCTTTTGGCGTTATACAATTCAGTCCATAATAGTGCCCTCACCAGATATTCTGGACTGAGAGTCCAAGCATGAGCTGCTGAGAGTGGTTCTGTTTTTTTTTCTATATTAGTTGACTGTAACTTGTATCAATGGTAACCCATATGAACTTTGGAGCAACTTATTATGAAGGACCTGGTCAACCTTTTTAACCATGTCCATTATGTGGAAAAACACACAGACTCCCATCACTGTAGCCTTGAGAAATTGATACGGGTGGAATGGGTTTGGGACCAAGACTTGCTTCATGGCCTTGATAACATGGCATAGCTGTCAGACGTCCACGTGGAGATGTCAGGTAATAATACTAATAGCTAACACTTACTGAGCACATGCACTGGTGTCAGGGGCTCTTGTAAAAGCTTCTCCTTAAGAGTTTTGCTCTGCATGATAGTCCTATGAGGAATGTGCCATTATAATGCCCATTTTACAAAAGAGGTCGACACAGAGAGTTAGGCTGACATTTGAATATACGAGTTTGCACCCAGGAGGAATTTGACTAGAGCTACAAAGCTGGCATCTTTAGCTACAGATAGACAGCAGTGGACTCACTGAGTCATCCTAGACAGAGGGTGTCAATAGAGAGAACTAAGCACCGAGCCCTAGGGCACCCTGACGCCTACAAGCTGGCCAGGTGAACCACAGCCAACAAAGCTCTCTGAAGGCCAGTGCGGTTCCTGGAAGGTGGCCTGTCCTTTCTCTAGGCCGAATTTCCCCACTGCCCTTCCCACCCGCACTGGCTTGTCCCCTTCATAATGGCAGGGACAGTGTGTAACTTTCACCACTGCCCAAGATCCCAAGGTTACAATAACATTGGTATGGAAAGCAGAATGATGGAGTCAGGAAGCCTGGTGGTCACATGCAGCCAGCTGGAAAGAGAAAAGAGCAAATAAACAAGGGGAGAAGACCGTGAGCCAGAGGAGTGGGAGAAATGAAATATTTCCCGAGTGCCAAGTAAGGCTGGGCGACTGCTAGTGGCATGTAGTTCCTCATTTAAGCTTCAGAGGGACACAATGGGTGGAATAGACATTGTTACCACTTTCATCATGCAAACGCTTTATTATCTTTGATTTTAACAGTCACATGTTAAGAAACCAGAAAACTGAGAAAAGTATAATAAAAGAATACATCTCATCAATTGCAGACTATAGTGTTGCCTCAGAAGCTGCTCATTTTTGTTGCTGCTGTAAATATTGCACACAATCTTTGCCAAGTGAACAAGTTGTACAGGTGTACAAGCTATTGACAGCAATTACATTAATCAGCTGTGCAAACTTACCCTTATCAATGGGATTTTTCCATCACCATAAACTGAAACTCCGTGCTCTGTATGCAATAACACTGCTTTATTTCCTCCCTCCTGCCCCTGTTAACCCCTAATAAACTTTCGTTACTATACATTTGCCTGTTCTTATAAAAGGCAGGTTTCTGAATCTGAAAGCTCTTGACAAGCCACAAGGGTGAATTCGTATGGTAGCAGAAGTTATTTGCAATACCTATGTCCTACTATGGACTTGGTTCTAGAATATATAAAGAACCGTTTATAAAGCAAAAACAAAAAAAAAGTCCAATAGATGAGGAAATACTTGAAAAGATTTCTATATGGCCAACATACATTCATTAGTTATCAGAGAAACTCTTAACAAAATGTCACAATGTGATACTATCCCCCACACACCAGAATGGCTAAAATGAAAAAGATGGAAAATACCAACTACTAGGTAGAGCATGGAGCAAAGGGATCTCTAATTTACTGCTAGTGAAAGTGTAATTTGGTACAACCACTTTAAAAATGCTTTGGCCATATCTACTAAAGCTGTGAACACACATGTATCCTACGACCCAGCAATTCTACTTCTAGATACATACCCAATAGAAATGGGTAGATATGTTCAACAAAGCACATACTTCTAAGGAATGAACACTCTCATTCTGAAAGCCTAACTTTTTAAATTTTTCTTTAGATGAAGGTTTACAGAACAAACTAGCTTCTTACTAAACAGCTAGTACATATATTGTTTTATAACAACGGTTACCAACCCCATGACATGTCGACACTCTCTCTTCTTCAACTTAGGTTCCCTATTACCAGCTTTCCTGTCCTCTTCTACCTTCTAGTCCTTGTTCCTGGGCTAGTATGCTGCTGGAGCCTCATTTCGTTTTATGGGCCTGTCTAATCTTTGGCTGAAGGGTGAACCTCATGAGCGACTTCATTATTGACCTCAAAGGATATCTGGGGTCCATACACTCAGGGTTTCTCCAATCCCTGTCAAGTCAGTAAGTCTGGTGTTTTTTTTGTGAGTTAGAAGATTGTTCTACATTTTTCTCCAGTTCTGTCCTGAATGCTTCACATTCAAAGCATTATTCTCTGTCTGTTCTAAGGTGATGGCCATATATAATATGTTTATATAGAAAAGTCTAGAGCTTTCTCTGAAATTCAAGAGCAAATCTCTAGAGGCTCATGTGCTTATAGCTTCTGTTCCCTCTGGAGCTACTGCTTCTGTCTGTCCTTCTGCTGGGCTGCACCACATGGAACCAGTTATAAAATTCAACCTCATCTTATAAATTCACAGGAGTCCTACTCACACAAAATTTTTATTGGCTATGAGAACAGGTGTGTAGATAAGGTATACAAGGGATTTCTATTGTAGCAAAGCAAAACCTTAAAATGAAATGGCTGGGAATGGCGGGCCTCCTTCTGTAAAAATGCTTTTCTACATGGAATATGGGAAAATGCAGTTAAGATATGGCTTATGCAGAAAGGCAAAACGGAGTGCTTGCAGCAATTTGGTAATCATTTAGATCACCTGTAAAAATATTTTCATCCTTTTTCTCATAGCTTACAGGAAATGAAATTCCAAAAGGATCGCATATTTAAAAGTAAAATATGCCACCATAAAAATTTCAGAAGAAACTATGAGAGATTTTGTTTTGCTTTTTATTGGTAAAAGAGAAAGATTTTCTAAAAATCCCAAAGCTGTGAAGGCTAAAACTGGTAAGATATAGATACAGATCTTTGGCATAGCAAAAACTATATGAAGAAAGCAAAAATACAGGCAAAAAGCTGAAAAAAAAAATTGCAGGCTAAGGATTTGACTAGACATTTCTCCAAAGAAGATATATAAATGGTCAATAATCACATGAAAAGAAGCTCAACCTCATTAGTCATTAGGGAAATGCGAATCAAAACCAAAACTCACTATTATTTCAAAACCACTAAGATGGCTCAAATCAATAGGATGGACAACATATGTGGTGAGGATGTGGAGAAACTGGAACCCTCATACATTGCTGGTGGACATGTGACACGATCCAATCAGTTTGGAAAACAGTTAAGTACTTGCTCAGAAAGTTAAACAAAGAGTTACCATGCATAGCAATTCCACTCCTAGGTATGTACCCAGGAGAGCTGAAGCATGTTCACATAACAACTTACAAAAGAATTTTCATAGCAGCATTATTCATAAATACCCAAAATATGGAGAGAATCCAAATGTCATGAACTGATAGACAAGCTGTGGTATATTCGTAGACTGGAATATTAGTCATTAAAATACATGCAACAATATGGACAAACTTTGAGAACGTTATGCTAAGTGAAAGAAGCCAAACAGAAATGACCACATGGTGCGTGACTCCATTTATATGAGATGTCCAGAACAGACAAACCAACACAGACAGAAAGTAGATTAGTGGTTGCTACGTCTTGGACGAAAGGAATAATGAGGATGACTACTAATATGTAGGGCATTTATTTACAGGGCACTGAAAATATCGTGAAGCTAGACAGTGGTGATTGTTGCACAACTCTGTCCATATACTAACAACCACAGAATTGTGCACATTTCAAAGGGCAATGTTATGGCGGGTGAATTATCTCTCAATGGAAATATTTGTGACTCCTAAAAGACTAACTTTTCAATTCAATATATAGAACTTATAAATCAGTAGGGGAAAAACAACCCAACTTTACCAAGTCTCTTTCCAACCAAAGTGAAGGGGGTACATTCAGTTAGTACACTTTATTTTTGTCTCTCTCTTCATTATAGAAGTTCTGTTCTCATTTTATATAACTTTAAGTTATACAAGTACTAGTCTCCATTTCCTTATCCCTGTTTTCACTATTGTAACTACATAAAGAGAGCAGTACCATGGTTTTTATAAAAACCCACCCACTCATTCATTCACTCAAATCAGTTTTGAGTGCTTCTTAGGTGCTAGGAACCAGGATACTCTTGCAACACAGCAGAGAAGCTCCTGCCCGTATGGGCCTTCTATTTGTGTGGAGCAGTCAGATGATAAACCAGCCAAACAGCATGGAATGTTACCTAACATCAGGGAGGAGTCGTGTGATTTTGGAGGTGTCCCAAGCTGTGTCTCTCTCGTGAAGAGTTCTCTCTTTCCTCTAAACCCAGTGAAAAGTACACACTTCGAAGGAACTGTGGGGTCGATAAGTGTGAAAAAGAGATTTCATTTCAGTTTCATTGTGTTGGTTTCACCTGCTACGCTGTCAGCATTTTTTTAAACATTATTCTGCAGCTAATATCAACCCCTCTCCAAAAAAAACACTCTTGCCATGCAGTTGATTCCGACTCACAGCGACCCTATAGGACAGGGTAGGGCTTCCAAGGAGTGGCTCATCTTAGGACACAAATAACTCCTGCTTATGAGAATCCGAAAGCTGTTCAGTGTGGATGTGTGAGGGACTCAGCAACACTTACGGTGATTTCCCAGTAGGTGGGGTGCAATAGTGTGAGCATCAGGAGTAACGAACCCCATGTGCACTTTGCATCCTTCCACAGATTATGACACAACAAACATTCTCTCCTCATCGTCCTGCATCTTGTAAGAGAACAGAGGGAACCGTTAGGCAGGACCCTTTGAAAACGCATGGCAAGAAATTTTATTGAAACATTAAATTCAACATAAAATCTTTCTGCATTTTCCTTCCTTCCCTACCTCATTTCAGAGAGGTAGTTGGACTCACAGAGTTGAATCCCTGAAGCCTGGAGACTCTGAAGAGTCTATGGTAAAAGCCTCAGCTCACTGGATTAATCACAGTGAGTGAACTGGAACCCAGGGGAAGAGTGGGAGTCAGAGAGCAGAGTCCCAGACATTAGGAAGGGGTGACGTCTGCTTCTTGATAAAGCCCTGGGGTAAGTGGCAGCACCTCAAAGGGTGATGCAGGCACGTAAGTAGACAGACTCCCTTATGGCGTTCCCAGCCCTGCCAACGTTCTCATGCTCCAGCTGGGAAAGGAAGCCGCAGAGGCAATGCTTCTAGAGAGATCACCCACATAGACTGGGGCAATGAGTGTGTTAAAGCTCTTCTCCAAACCTTGGTCCTTCATTAGACTCCAGGAATTACTGCATATCTGGGTGAGGGGCACCCTAAAAATAAACCAACACGGAAAAAAAAACAAAGCCCTAAAAATAAGTAAGGTTAAAATTTCACCCCAATTTTGTAAGCCAAGAGCTCTGAGTTGGAATTCAGTTGATTGAAAGAAATATCATGTTTTCTTGCACACATGAATTTGTGCAGATTCACAGTTACGGTTCATATTATTCATTCATCCATGGAGCCACCAAAGATTTACTATACAATAGCTACATGTGAGACCCTATGGCAGTTGCTCTTGATGATGAAATGACTCAGAGAATTTCCCTCAATGCCTGGTGAGAGAAACAGCCAAGTTAACAGTTGTATCAGTCATGTATTGCTCTGTAACAAATGACCCCAAATTGTCGTGTCTTAAAAGAGCAACAATTTACCAGCTCACAATTTTTCAAGTTGTCAGTTTGGAGCTCTTCTGATCTGGGTCAGCCTCAGTGGCTCACAACACGGCTTCCTCATGTGTCTACAATTTGCTTCCAGGTAGCTGGGAGCCAGTTCATAACATCAAGTCAGTGAAACCGCTAGATCCTCCCTCCATTGGTCTTCCATCATCTAGCAGGCTGGCCTGAGGATGTTCCCATGAGTTCTCAGGGTTTAAGAGCAACAAAAGGGAAGTCTCAATGTAAAGTCTTCCAACTCTCTCATTTTATCAGGTTTTCTACCATCCCAATGTCCAAAACAATAATGTCAGCCCCAACTAAGGGATGGAGAAAGACTCCTACTGCTAATGAAAGGCGCTCCAGAGTCTCATAGAAGGCATGGGCACAGAGAGAGGATAAATGTGTAGACATTTCTTACATCAACCACAACAGGTAAATGCAATTGTGTTTTATACTGTGGTAAAGGGTTTTGCAGGTACAATGGAGTAGGGAGCAAGAAGTGAACAAATCTACCAGGAGGATATTTAGGGAAGAGCACAACCAGGAACTGATGCCTCAACCAAGTTGGGAATATGATTGGATAGTTAAGGGGTGAAAAAAGGCCCGGGTCCAGGAAGCCCCATGTCTTCTCCAGAGAGAAGTCTGAGGAGACAGGCTGAAGCCACTGAGGCATTTGGTACATTTGTGACCAGATGCAGATCATCTTTTGTTCTACTGTTTTCCAACCACTCGTCCCTATTTATAGTTTGGAGTCATACAAGAGTAGACCCTAGCATTTCCCTGTTGAAACTTTTATTTTCCTCTGAGAAGTCATCACCACCCCAACGTTCTTAATTGCTTCCTCAAATGCTGCCTCCATTTACCAGCTCCTTTTCTATATGGGCTCCAGAGTGAAAGCAGAGCCTGGAAGATGCAGAGGTCATGGACTTTCCCCAAGTCAACTCCTAAACCTCCCATTCTGGCTGACCACAAATTCCTGAGTCTTAGCATTTTATGGTGAGCTCATAAGCCCAATCTGTTCCAATGGGGTCAGTTCTCTTAACCACCATGCTTCACCAGAGAGTAGGCCATAAGATGGGATGGGAGAGAAAATCTTCTAGTCACGGGGAAGAGCCTGTGTGAAGCCTCAGAGGCTAAGGAGACCTGAGAGGTGTTCAGAGTGGACATTGTATGACCAGGGCTGGAGAGACATGATTCCAAGAGAGTCAAATGAGAAGTTTTGGGCAAATCAACTCCTGATCACACTGTAACGATTCCCTGCACTCTCTCTCTCCCCACCAAGGGATAGTAACGACATGGAGTGCAGAGAAAAGTTGCAATTCCTTTTTTATATCTAAGCCCCCTTTTCCCAGTCTGGGACTGGCAGTATTCAAGCTCCTACTTGAACTGTTTCATATTTTTGTTTTTGCTGTGTTTCTATTTAAAGCGGGCCCATGGAACTGAGCAATGTCAGGAATGATGTCACACAGGGTTATGGAAGTTCACGCTGATCTCACCTACTCTTTTGGAGAGGGTGTCGATCTGAGATCCTGTGGGAGAGCACCTGAAACTACTCTATCACGGAAATTCCGGACTAAACCGGGGTCCCCAAGTCACCAAACGGTCATGCATCATGAAGAACTGGGAAAAGGGATAAAGATCCTTCAGAACATCATTATGATTGAACTTCTTCACCCAGAGAGGAGGAAACAGTGATACACAAGGAAGAGGCCTTTCTCTAAGACTCTAGATAACGGTGAGAGGAAAAATTGTCCCAGACTGATGTGTGTTATGGAACAAAGGGTCTGGTTTCCACCAGAAAAGAGAGCCATGATAGGACAAGATGAAGGAATTGGGAATGGATAAGGTCATAAGAAGGAGCGTCCTGAGAAAGCATTTCCTGTCATTTGGTGGGCAATTAACCAAATTCTCATATCAATAAGAAATGTAGGAATAAGTGAGGGATCAAGCTACAGAATTCATTGGGAGTTCGAGAGCTTTCCAGGCACTCTGTTGTTTAGGATCTGTACCTGGTGGAAAGGAAGGAAGCCAGTGGACAACTAGGGCAGAGAGTATAGGATGGGGGAAAGGGTGGTTAGAGAGAAGCGTACTTATTATATTTTCTAATGACATGATATTAATGTACTATGTGAAGAATTAAGAAAATATTTCAGGAGGTTCTGGGAGTGAGAAGTTGAAGGAGCCCAGAGCCCACATCATTGAGGGCAGAAGATGGCTTGCAGACTCCTCCCCTAGATTCAGGAACTCCCCTTCTCCTCCTATGTCTTCTCCCCACATCTCCCGAAGGGCCTAAAAAACTCTCACAGCAAAGAGAGCTATAGGATAGAATTTTTTTACATTCCTACTTTTCTTAACCTGAATTTTGTCTAGGATCTTTAATTTGCCACTCCTTTCAGGGCAGTTTTGTTGCCCTCTCCACTACCATTATTTTTGCTACCCCCCACCACTACTGTAGTGCTGCCCTCCACTGGCCCTATTTCCTTTTGCTTCCTAGGTTTCTTACTGGCCTCTAAAACCCTCTTGAGAGATCCCCTGCTGCAACTTCTGTCACGGAGTTTGCACTCCACTCCCAAGATGCTTCCATCTCTTTCTTCCTTAACTCGCCAATCCTACCTTCATACTCAGGAAAATACAGACCCTTATGTTCACATATACAACCCACCCACACACACAGTTGATGTGGTTGTGTCTTGGCTACTGAGATTTGTACCATCGGACTCTCAAATATGGACATCTCTTTCTGCCTCACACTGAAAGAGTATTTCTCATAATGACATGGTGAGAGCTTTCTGTTCAGGGAAAGGCAATCTTAAAGGAGAAGCTTTAAATTATACATAAATATACAAATTTTGCTCTAAGTATAATTCTTTGAATAAAAGGTCTTCCCTTAATGGCCACATAAACCAGAGACGCCATCAGCCTGAAACCAGAAGAACTAGGTGGTGTGCAGCTACAGTCAATAACTGCCCTGACAGAGGATACTTGCAAGTTATAAAAATGATGGTACCCTCAAATACAGCCCTTATACTGAAAGAAAAGACCAATATGAATGTCAGAGATACTCTGAAACTTGCTCTTGAACGTAAAGTAGCTAAAGGAAATGAAAGAAATGAGGAAGTAGAAGAGCTGAAGAGAAGATTTCAAAGGGCGGCTCGAGAAGACAAAGTATGATAATGACATGTGCAAAGACTTGGCGTTAGAAAAACAAAAGGGAAGAACATGCTTGGCATCTCTCAAGCTAAAGGAACTGAAGAAAAAATCCAAGCCTCGAGATGCAATAGTGAAGGATTATACAGGCAAAATATTGAACAACACAGGAAGCATCAAAATAAGATGGAAAGAATACACAGGGTCACTGCACAGACACACAGACACACAGACACACACAAAAGCATGGGTCGATGTTCATTCATTTCAGGAGGTAGCATGTCATCAAGAACTGATGGTATTGAAGGAAGAAGTCCACACTTCACTGAAGGCATTGGCAAAAAACAAGACTCCAAGAACTGACAGGTACCAACTGAGATGTTGCAACAAACAGATGCAGCACTGGCCGAATAATCTAGCCATCCGATTGGAAGAGATCCATGTTTGTGCACATTCCAAAGAAAGTGATTCAACAAAATTCAGAAACTATCAAACAATATCATTAATATCAAAACTCAGTAAAATTTTGCTGAAGATCATTAAAAAGAAGTTGCAACAGAAATTCAAGTCAGATTCAGAAGAGGATATGGAATGAGGAATATCATTACTGATGTCTGATGGATCTGGGCTGAAAGCAGAGAATACCAGAATACCAGAAAGATGTTTCCATGCGTTTTATTGACTATGAAATGGCATTATACTGTGTGAATCATAAAAAATTATGGGTAACACTTCAAAGAACGGAAATTCTAGAACACTTAATATTGCTCATTTGAAACCTGTACATAGACCACGAGGCAGTTTTTCAGAGAGAACAAAGGGCACTATGTGGTTTAAAATCAGGAATAGTTTGTGTCAGGGTTCTATCCTTTCATCACATTTATTCAATCTGTATGCTGAGCAAATAATCCAAAAAGCTGCACTCTATGAAGACAAACGTGGCATTAGGTTTAGAGGAAGATTCATTAACAACCTACGATATGCAGATAACACAAACTTGGTGAAAGTGAAGAGGACCTGAAGCACTTAGTGGTGAATATCAAAGACTACAACCTTCAGTATGGGTTGCACCTCAACATAAAGAAAACAAAAATCTTCACAACTGGACCAATAAGCAACATCATGATAAACAGAGAAAAGATTGAAGTTATCAAGCATCTCATTTTATTCAGTTCCCCAGTCCACGCTCATGGAAGCAGCAATCAAGGAATCAAATGACGTATTGCAAACCTGCTGCAAAAGAACTCTTTAAGCTGGTGACAAGCACAGATGTCACTCGGAAGGCTAAGGTGTGCCTGACACAAGCCATGACATTTTCAAACGCCTCATACGCATGTGAAAGCTGGACAATGAATAAGGGAAACTGATGAAGAAAGGCTGCCTTTGAATTATGGTGTTGGTGAACAATATTGAGTATACCACAGACTGCCAGAAGAACAAACAAATCTGTCTTGGAAGAAGTACAGCCAGAATATTCCTTACAAGCACAGATGGTGAGTGTTTGTATCACATACTTTGGACATGTTATCAGGGGAGACCAGGCCCTGGAGAAGGACATTATGCTTGGTAAAGTAGAAAGTGAAAAAGAGGAAGACCCTCAGTGACATGGATTGACACAGTGGCTGCAACAATGGGCTCTAGCATAATAACAAGTGTGAGGATGGCACAAGACTGGCCAGTGTTTTGTTCTGCTGTATATAGGGTCACTATAAATTAGAACTGACCTGATGACACCTAACAACAACAATATGCTGTTCAGCTCACTGCCTGTCTTAGTTTGCTGTACGGTGGTGGTTTGGATGTTGCTATGATGCTGGAAGCTAGGCCACCAGTATTTTAAATACCAACAGGGTTATCCATGGTGGACAGGTTTCAGTGGAGCTTCAAGACTAAGACACACTAGGAAGAAAGACCTGGAGATTTACTTCTGAAAATTGGACAATTAAACCCTTACAGATCACAAGAGAATACTGTCCAATTCACTTGCTTTGGACATGTCATCAGGACAGATTAATCAGTCCTAGAGGAGAATATCATGGTTGGTGAAGAAGAAGGCCAACAAGGCTGTAGGAGACCCTTGGTGAGATGGACTGGCACATTAGCCATAATGATGGAATCTAAATTGCTGGCACTTGTGAGGATGACACAGGACCTGGCAACCTTTAGTTCTGTGTTACCTAAGTTCACCATTAGTCGGAGTCACCTCAATGGCAGCTAGCAAAAAATTACTGTTTGAGAGGAGAACTGAGATATGAACTTGATACAATATACCAAATATTAAAATGTTCAAAGATCTCACGTTTGCCATGAATGAATAGGAATTGAAAATACGACTTTCAAATAGCTAGAAGGAAAAAGAAAGTAAGAGAAATTTCATCATTCCAATAAAAAAAGAAACAGGAAAGGCAGAATAAAAAAAAAAAAGAACAGTGAATATGAAGTATAATATTGGAATTATGTCTAAATGTATGAGTAATAGCAAGAAAAAGGGATTAATACCTAAGGAAAAAACATGTACACTCAGCTTAGACTTGCAAATCCACCCATATCTTATTTATAAAAGGAAGTTAAAACATAATGTTAGAAACTTTTAAATTATGTAAATGAAGAAATTTCTACTGTCTAATGACTACATGAACAACCCTCTGCCAGATACTGTTGATACAGAAATGATTAAGATTCCTTGCAGTCTGGTGAGAGAAACAGCCCAGTTAATGAATCAGTTATCAATTGCTGTATAACAAATGACCCAAAAATGAAGTGCCTTAAAAGAACAAGCAGTTACTTCGCTCACAGGTTTCCGGGTTGGCAGTTTGGGGTTCTTCTGGTCTGGGCCAGACTCAGCCGCTCTCGGCTGGGCTCCCTCATGTATCTGGAATCAGCCACCATGTCAGCTGGCGGGCAGAGGGCCTGAAATCTTCTCAGCTGGATTCTCTCTCTAATGGTCTCTTGTCATTTATTAGGGTGGCCTGGGCTGTTCCCATGGGTTCTCAGTGTTTGAAGAGCAGCAAGAAGGCAAGGAGGAGCCCTGGTGGTGCAGTGGTTAAGGGCTCAGTTGCTAAAGGAAAGGTAATCAGTTTGTACCCACCAGCTGCTCTGTGGAAGAAAGACATGGCACTCTCCTTCTGTAAAGATGACAGCCTTGGAAATCCTATGGGGCAGTTCTACTCTGTCCTTCAGGGTCACTATGAGTTAGAATATACTTGAGAGTAATGGGTTTCGTTTTTGGTAAGAGAGCAAGTCACGATGTGTCTAATTATATTCGGTCTCTGCTTCTATTGGTCTTTGTACTGTCCCAAAGGCCAAAGCAATCATAGATCAGTCCAAATTCAAGGAGTGGAGGAAGAATCTTGCTCTTGAGAAAGGGAGCTGTAAGTCATATAATATGTATGGATACATACATATTAGAACATGTGGCCATTTTTGCTATCCATCACAACATGTAAATGCAGCCAAGTTTGTCCCTAGTTGTGGCAGAAGCGTTTCTTAAATACAATAGAGTGTGGAGCAGGGTGGGAAATTCTACCAGGTGTAGGGTCGGAAAGGCTTCCACCAGGAAGTGATGCTTGACCTAAATTTTGAAATACGAGTGGATGGTTAGGAGATTTTCTTTTTTTATATATTTCCAACCACTTGCCCACATTCTACCATCTGTCGTCACACAAAGCGAGCCCTCTGCTCCCACGTTGACATCTTTATTTTTTTCCTTCAAATCCTCAGGCTCTCCTCTACCTACCAAGCACAACTTCCCAAACCCTGCCTTAAAATGTTTCAACAATTTGCTTGTTCCTTTTCTAATTGCCCCTTGGACAAACAAGGAGATCAAGCAGAGGACAGTGGACCTTTCCCCGAGGGCTCTCCTAAGCCTCCCAGGCAGGTTAACCATAGACGTCCGGAGTCTCAGTGCTTTTCTGTGATGATCTAATCCTACCCTTTTTAGTGGCTCCAAGGGAGAAGCGTGTGGACAGGCCAAGAGGCTTCACAGGGTTTAGAGTCAGGAGGTCAAGAGAGAGTGGCCTAGACACCACCACTGAGTGATGGTACCTCCAGGCAACAGACCAAAAACTCCATTCTGCACGGATAGCTACGAAGGGTGAGTCTTTTGGAAGAGTTTTCTTTTATTTAATCAATAGATATATATTGGGTATCTCCTATGGGTGGGGTTCTGTCTCACTTTCTGGGACTACCAAATATGAGGCAGACCTTGTCTTTGTCCCCAAGTTATTTACAACACATTTGGAAGACACAAATTGGAAATTGAGCATCTCCTATGACTCAGTGCTATGATGGAGGATTACTAAAAGATTACTAGGTCCTCTGAATACATAAACCAGAAGCACAGACTGGGTACCTTGGAGGAGGAACCAGTCAACAGGAAGGGAGAGAATGTCTACTAGTCAGAGGGAACAGCCTGTGTGAAGCCTAAGTGGCAAAGGAGGCCTGAGAGGTGTTCAGAGTGGACATTGTGTTTCTAGGGCTGGAGAGATTTGATTCAGGGCCAGAGAAGAGGTTTGGGAGAAATAGCGACTCATTATACTCTTCTATTTCCTCAACTCACAGTTTCCTTCCTCTTAGATGTTGACTTCTTTAAGTGAACATTTCAATTCATTTTTAAGATATAATTTCCCTCCTCCCAGCCTTCTAGCCTCTCCCACAACAGTTGCCATATTTTTTCCTAGTGCGCTGTTTAGATTCAAACTGGGCCCTTGGAACTGAGCGATGTCAGTGATGATGTCACACAAGAGTTACTGGAAGCCTTGGTGCTCACTCAGATCCCAACTGCTCTTTGGAGAGGTTGTGGGTCTGAGGTCTCCTGTGGGAGAGCGACTTTGGATACCAAATTACAAACGGTTCTGCCTAAATCAAGGTCCTCAACTTGTGAGAGTTTGGGACATCATCTCTACGTGGGAGGAGGAGAAACATCTTGCTGGTGACCATCCTTCGTGGTTCATCTTCACCCAGCCAGGATGGAGCGGCAATACGTGAGGAAGAGGCCTTTCTCTAAGGCCCGAGGTAAGGGTGGGAGGAAAATTCAGTCTGTGCGATGGGTGCTGGGCAGCAAGGGGTTTGATTCACCCTGGAAACAAGGACCACAAGGGATCACCGAGGCTTTCACCTGAAAAAACTTCCTGTCAATTAGTAAACAGTAAGAAATTATAGTGTGAATAAATAAACGAAGGAATAAATACGTGAGTGAAGTATAGAATTCTACTGTCATCTGAGGGGCTTTCCATAACAGTAGCAGACAAGTCAGATTGGTGAACTCTCCTGCTTTGTTAGTGGAAAGAACGCAGGTGGGCAACTGGGGCAGTGGGTATAGAACCAGGGAGAAGGGTGGTTACAGAGACTTGTACTTAATTTTTTCATGAGAATGAATTAATATATCATGCGAATTAAAAAAATATATCAAATTTATCAGGAGGTTTTGGGAGTGGGTGGTGTGATGGAGCACAGTACGACACATTCATTCAGAGTTCCCAGTCAATGTAGGCTGCCACAGTCCTCAGCCTGAACTCAAGCAGAAGAAGGTCCAGGAAGGCCCTGCCCCTCTAGCTCTAGGGATTTCCCTTCTCCTCCAAGGTCTCCTGACCATCTTTACCTAAGGGTTTAACATTTCTTCTAGGTAAAGACAGCTATAGTATAGATCGTTTTTTTTTCTCTTGTAATTGCAAAGTTTTATTTTTTTTAATTGTGTTCAAAATATACATAAAACATAACTGAATAATTGCTAATGTATGAGTCAGTGATACTCATTACATTCTTCAAGTCATATAACCATTCTCAATATCCTTCTCCAAACTTTTCTACAACCATTAACATAACCTCAATGCCCCAGTGGAAAAACTTCCCCTTCCCCCTGCCCACAACTGGCAACGACCAATAATCCTTGCTTTCTATATATTTGCTTATTTCATATAAGTCAGACCGTACAGTATTTGCCCTATACTTAGGGCAAATACTAACTTATTCCATTTAGCATGATGTTTTCAAAGTCTAGCAGGAAAGAATTTTAAAATTCCAACTATAGCTAACCTCAGCTTCTGCTATCATTCTTAGTTATCCATTCTTTCTCCGACTAGTCTGCCCCCACTTTGTCTTCTTTGTTGCTGCCCCATTCTGCCCTTCAGTGGCTGAGCCCTGCTTTCTGCTCCCTCCTCGATCTCTGTATCCTTCTAACCAACTGCTGGCATGTTCCATCTCTGAATCTTGTCTCTCTCTCAAGCTTTCCCTCCATCCAACGCACCTGACCTAGCTCCATCTCTTTCTGCATCCTGAACTCTGCAGTCGTTCCCAAAGATTCAGAAACATACAGAGGCCTTTAGGTTGACATAGACAACCCACTGAGACATACACAGGAGAGGAGGCTGTGTGTTCTCCATCTGAAGTTCTCGCATCAAGGTTCTCAGATACGGCCATCTCTTTCTGCCTCACTTCATCTACTAAGGACTGGGCTTCTATTCCGAGAAAAACAATTTTCATCTTCTACTGTGGCTGGGTTAAGAAGGGTGCAAGGAAGAGGTATACATGTAAGAATCATAACTAAATATACACATTCTTCTCTTTACGTATAACTTCTCTATAAAAAGCCTTTCAGTAAAAAGAGGATGAAAAGAGGTGACCATTGCTCTGGAGTGTTTACCCTCCAAATTTACTAAGAATATCACCCGCATACAAAACATCAAGTCACACATTTATTATGAAGCTTCATGGGAATGAGGTCATTTCTAAGTTCCAAAGGAACAAATTCATTCGAATTCAATAAATGTGGAATTAAAGAAAAATAACTTCTTAAAAAATGAACTACCATAAACAGTGCCACTTTACAATGGAGACTTTGTCTTCCACAGCAGTGCCCCCAAGGGTGGTGGGTCTCTGGGGAAGAAGAAAGAAACCATGGGGTCTGCAGAGGTGGAGGATGTGGTGATGGAGAGGCCTCCAGGGGTCCCTATGACCAAAGCTTTGGGGTCACAGGTGAGAATAAGGACCCTGAAAGCTCAACTAAATTAACTCTCTATTCTCAGAAGTCTCTATCCAAGAGGAAAATGTGCAACAGTCAACAACGTCCCATGAAAAAAGTCGAAGCTCCAGGCCCAGGAAGATTCCAAAACAATCCGAGAACCCTTCTCCTTCATCTTCCACCGAGCAGACCTCTCACTCCTCCAGCTACCGGGCTGCCCCAGGAAAGCCATGGGTCAGGTGCGCATATTTCACCAAGGTGCGCACGGTCAAGGGGGTGGCGGTCTCCTGGCAGACCAAAACCTCCTTTGCCCCCGTGGGCAAGATGCCACAGGTCTTTGAAGCCGAGCTCTCTGAGGAGAGCACCATCGGCTCTGCCCCCAGTCTGGCCAACACTGAGTCCCTGGTCAGCACCCTGGAGCCCTGGCAGGAGGGGCCCCAGACCTGTACCCAGGAGCCCACTGACCAACGGGAGGAGCATGCTGAGAGACCCCGCGCAACCACCCCGGAGTGGCTGGTGACCCGTGAGCGCGGCTTCCGCTGCGTGGCCTGCTGCCGCGTGTTCGAGTCCCGGGAGGCCCTCGTGGCCCATGCGGAGCATGGTGTGAGCCAGGGCTTCAGCTGCCGGGTCTTCTTTGAAGAGCTGCTGGAGAGGCGGCTGCCACGCTCAGTCCAGCGAAGGCCCAGACGCTGCCACCAGCTGGCCAGGCGTTGCCTGATGGCCTCCAAGAAGAGGGAGGTGAGGGAGAAGAGAGCGGTCTGCAGACGCCTGGAGGAGCAGCTGGAGAAGCAGAGAGAAGAACTGAAGAGGCTGAGGCACCAGCTGGACAGGCTGAAGAGGCAGGAGACCAGGCTGCAGAAGGAGCAGGCACACCACCGAGGCCAGAGGGGGAAGTGCCTGAAGACGTGCTAGAACCCCGGGACTAGGAGGAGCAGGGCCTTTGGGCTGGAAACGTGGGCCCTTCAGGAGAGACCTCCATTCAGGTTCGTTTCACCCAGCTCCCCTGGAAGATCCTACCCTCCTTCCCCTGTGACCCCAACCCTCCCAACCCAAGTGCACAGAGAGCTCCAGCCCTAAGGGGGATCTGGATGGAAGAAGCCCCAGATAGCTGACCGCAGACGCCAGGTTCCCTCAGAGGCTCCCCTGGCCCAGGAGAGGATAGGACAGGCCTCATCTGGATGGTGAGATCTTGGGACCCTAAGGATGAGCGCAGCATAAATAGGGAAAGGGAAATGGGATTTCAGTGGGACTTGGGAGGATTGGGGGGGGCCCTGCTGAGGTGTGATGGTGAAGGGGGTGTCACTGAGTTCTTTGGAGGAGAAGGAATCAGAGAGATGGCAGGCTCGTGGGAAACATGTCTGCAGGTGAGCAGTGGACATAAAGCCCTAAACAAACAACTCTGGGTCCCTTCCCAGCAGTATAGAGGCAGAGAAAGAGGCAGGGCTTGGTAGGAGGAGAGGAGGGCAGGTTGAAGGAAAATGAACTCACCCAAGCCATGTCTTCTGGTCTCCTACGGTGAATTTGGGTTTATGATTGGGATGCATCCTTTTTTCCACATTAGGGGAATGTAAGTGGGAGGTGGTATAGAAAAATCCCCCTGGGTGTTAACCATTTCTGGATAAGAGTTGATCCAGGGCTTGCAGGATATTTCCTGTAGAGCATGTCCTAGGGTGAGGGGTAGAGCTTTGGAACTTTTTCTTCTCCTTAAAATCAAGCTGTACATTCCGGTTCTTGACATGTCAAACAAACTTGCTAATTTTTTTTTGTTTTCCTGTGGTCAAATCTGACCTGTCGCGAGGTCAAAGAACTGGAAGAAAAAGGCCCTCTGAGGTGAAAGAACCAAAAGAGAGGACAGGCTTCAAACCCAGGGAGAACAGCGAGAACACAGGTGATCAGAGGTAATGGTGGGAAGGGGCAGATTCAGGCCCAGACTCAACAGTGGACAACAAAGCCCCAGTCTCAGTCGCGACATCAAATCCCAAGTCTGGGGAAGCCCTGGACATGACAGGGGTGTATCCATCTCTCTAGGAAATGAGACCACAAGTATCACAGGGAACCCCCCAGGGGCAGAGAAATGGAGGGCAGGGCCTCTAGGATGGGCACCTCCGTCCACAGTCTGTCCTGTGTGTATTCCTCAGAGTGACAGGGACGGCTCCTGCGAGGCAGAGGGTCACAGGCAGAAAAGAACCAAGGTGTTCAGACCAGGTAAATTCTGCAGTCTCCTAAGGATCCAAACCGAAAACTCAGAGATTCTCAGAGGTATCAGGGTGGGAGGGGTTGGCATTCCCAGGCTGGGAGAGGCTGGCTGGGGAGGTGCTGGTTTCTGAAATCTTTTCATCAACATCTTTCTTCTTAAAAGCTACCTTCCCAGTTGATGTCCTCTATGATCTATGCTCAGACCTGAATGGGGCCTAGAATGCACAAAGGGGGGATATCCAGTGGGGCTAGGCAGGGAGGAGGTGGAAGCAGCATATTCAGGAAAGAGAATCTTCTAGAGGCGCATGAGTTACCTAGTGGATTGCACGTGGTGTCCAGCCTTCTACATTTAGCTGTAGACGTGTACTTGCAGGACGTATTTGAGGGGTAACTCTACTGACTTCCCAAAGTTATTTTTGGTCATTTCCAGTTATAGAGACCAGAAGAACTCACTGGCTCCAAGAACAACAAGAAATCCACTGGATCTGATTATTACTTTCTGCGGTGTGCTCTCCTGCCAGTGATTCAAATCTTTTGTCTGTCATTCTGGAGAATTTTCACCTATTTTAAATATCTAACAAAACACGTTAAAATATACATATATCTATGATGTTTATGAATTTCCAAAGCTCTGAAATTGTTTTTTATCACATTTGCAAGATCACAGATTTGTGTGACAAAAAAATTTATGTCAGGGTCCCACCCTCATATGTAATTTGGTCCTGCTCCCCCAAGGTATCCAATGTTAATAGACACACGTGTATCCTTCCCTACACCTCTCTGCAGGGACACATATACACAGTCACAGGTACACAAGTACATCTGCTGGGGTGTTTACTTTTATGAAAGCCTGGTCACACTCCACCCACATTGCTCTCGCCCCTTATTTCACTTGATATTCTACCTTGATTCTCTGTAAGTCATTAGATATGGCACTGACACTATATTTTTTGATCTTTTAACTTACATGAATAATTTAAATAGATGATATCAATTCAGTACACTTTATCTGGACTTCTACATGTTGTTGTCAGAAGCTATCAAGTCAGTTCTGACTCACAGTGGCCCTTTGCACCACAGAACAAAACACCACCCGGTCACGTGCAATCCTAATAATCTTTGCTCTATTTGAGCACACTGTTGCAGCCACTGTATCAATCTCATTGAGGGTCTTCCTCTTTTTCACTGGACCTCTGCTTTACCAAGCATGATGTCCTTTTCCAGGGACTGGTCCCTCCCTCTTGATAACATGGCCAAAGCCATCCTTGCTTCTAAGGAATATTCTGGCTTTCTCCCTTTAAGACAGATTTCTTCGTCCATACGTAACACTACTAAAATGGAAACATTATCATCCATGCTTTTTAAGTCCACTCTTTCTGTGTGTTCTAGCTCTCCTCCCCCTGTTCTTTCCTGCAAGTGAATCCAAGATAATTCAGGTTAACAATGTGGTAAGTAGTCTCTCTTATCCTTGCTTAAACAAGCACACAGACTTATACACACTCATAAACATAAACAGGTATTCAAGCATATTCAAACAATTGATATTGTTTAACCCAGATGTGCTCATTTTATATACACTTCTCTGCACCTAGATTTTTTCAGTAATACTTCAATAATACTTCACAGATATTTTTCCCACTTAACTACTACAACTCATTTATTGATGATGTAGCTTTACCATAAGTTATCTATCATTCAACTATCAATGTACAGTCAATGTTTGGTCAACACTAATAATAACTATCCGTTGTGTACTACAGGATCTGTTTCTGTGGAATAGACTCCATAGAGTGAGATTTCCAGCTCAAAGTATGTTTTAAAAGTACAGAGCCATGGCCATGTCTTTCCCCTAGAGGCTGTCCTAAAGCACCTTTCCAGCCATGTCTCAGGGTATCCTTCTCCCCACAGCCCAGCCAGCCATAGATGGTGTTGATTTTTAAATTGTGCCAGTTTCACTGGGACTTTGATATTTTCTTAACTACCAGTGTTTTTGAGCAACTTGGACTATGTTTACTGGGCATGTGGATTTGCTGTGAACGATCTGTTTGAATTCACTGCTCATTTTTCAAGTGATTAACTTTTATCCTTCTGTGTAAAATGGAAATTGTTATTAAGTCTTGTCATCTCCATTTCACATGATTTTCCAAATCTATCATTTGTGTATCACATTTTTGCAAGCTTTGTCCCCCAGAACGATCACTTGAGTCAGCACCGTTTATTAAATAAATATAATTTTCTCAAAATAGCGCCTTTGTATCAATGGTTATTGTGACTTCTTAGCAGATTTTGTTTCATTGGTCGACTTGTCAGTTTCTATGCTATGTAATATCAATTTGTTCGGTTACCTGAAGAGGGAGACACCTGTCAGTATCCTGCTTTTTCATGTTTTTCTTCTCTATACCTTTTAAGGCAGCCGCAGTGTTGCAGTGATTAAGTGCTCATCTGCTAATCCAAAGAAGGTTTGGCAGGTCGAACCCACCAGGGGGCACTGAGGGGAAAGACCTGTTGTTCTGCTCCCATAATGATCACAGCCTAGAAAACCCTATGGGGCGGTGAAATGGGATCACTATGAGTCAGAAATGGACTCCAAGTCTCCTAACACCAGCAACATCCTGTGTTATCTACTGTACTATTTGTAGCATACGATTACTGTATACAATTCAAAAACAACTATCTTAATATTCCAACTGGAAATACATTCCACTTATGTATTAGTTTTAGGGACCTCCATTTGATTGACAAGACTTCTCATTTGAAAATATGGCATGTTTCTTGCATATATTCAGGTTTCATTTTATGTATTTCAGTACATTAGTTTTTGTCACAGAAGTCCTTTGCTGCTCTGGTCAGAACAATGTTTTCCTAAATATTTTACAGTTTTGAATACAGTTTGATCCAGTCAAGTCGTAGGGGAAAGAGAACGGTCTGCCCTTCTCACCCTTGCCAATTTGAGACCCTCATGTCTATGCTGGAGACAAACTATTGATTTTGATGTATTTGTCTTTTATTCAGGTATGCAATTATATCATCATTATTTGAAAAATCTCTTATTATACTCATACTAGTTATTTAAATTTTCTAGTTTATTCCTTCACCTTAAAACTATGTTGAGTGATACCAAAATTTTTGTCTAGTTCCAAATTTATCAGAATGAGTTGAATATTAATTTTCCATTTATCTCACACCTGCTAAGTTTGGGGAACTCTATTATGCCCCAATAGATAACTACTACTCTGACCTGCTGACCATTATTGGAATCACACACAACTTGTTTCTGACAGTTAAGTACTTCCACCTGGCCTCTGTTGAGCTGGGATCCCATGATTTGCATAGCTACTAGGCAGCCCAGCTCCCACTAACAACCTGAGCCTATAGACGATTGTTACTGTTAGTTGTCATCAAGTCATTTCTGACTCATGACCACCCCATGTGGGCATAGTAGAACTAACTGTTCAATAGTGCTTTTAAGGCTTTCATCCTTTAGTAGTTGATGGCCAGGACTGTCTTCCAAGGACCCTCTGAGTACGTTCAAACTGCCAAACTGCCAGACTTTCGGATAATAGTCAAGCACTTAACTGTTTGTGACGCCCAGGGACTCCCTACAAAGTATACATATTGGAAAGCTCTGTGTTGCTGGTGCTCCCCTCATGTCCGCATTCCTTGTTCTTTTGATGAAATGGGTATCCTTCAGGACCTCCAAGAAATGGTCTTACAGAAGACTAACTCAGACATGCCCACATATTGGAGGCTTTTAATCCCTCTTCCAACATCTGACACAGCAGGTCTGGCATTTCGATTTCAGAGAATGTGGGCCATTGCCTTTTCTAAGCTTCCAAAAGCAATCCCACAGCATATTAAACCCATTTCCAGAACCCTTGCTATGGCAATAAATCCTTGTCAACAAACTCTCCTTGACCCAACTTTATACTAAATGCCCCTTTACTCAGCACCTTCAGCACCCACTCCTCAGCACACCCCCGTCCTGCTCACACAAGGCAGCCAGGTCTTGCAGCTCCTTCAGTGTACAGTCCCTCCCCCCTCAACCACAACCAGCACTGCCCCCAGTGGCTATGCTGGTATCTGACAACTAAGTATCTGGACAAATGCATGGGACACTATCTCAGGACTCTGCAAAGGAAAGTGTTGAAGGTGGATGGGGGCAGGGCGGAGCCAGAACATAGAGTATGAACATTCCAGAGGCTGAAATTAAATGAGCCCAAATCTCACAGCTGCACACCCGTTGTGGACAGAAACAGCCCCGAGAGAAGCCCTCTCTCATATAAATGGGATAGAAGGTCCACAAAGGAGAGAGACAGGCAGCTGGGCAGGTGGGCAGACACCTGAAACTCTGGCAGAGGAGAATCCTTCTCTCTGACCAGAGTATGGAAGAACCAAATATTGTAGAGAAAGCTCCATTACATTTTCTCTCTCTCTGCTGTTAACTGACACCTAGTCAATTCTACCTCAAAGGGTGAGACTTTTCAAAAGCTGATCGCCAGGCTTGTCTTCTGAAGCGCTTCTTGACAGGTTCAAACTGCCAGCCTTTTGGCTGGTTGTCCAGTGCTTTGGCCCCATAGGCAGAACCAGTCACTGATGTGCACAACAGAATGAGGAGATTAAAGCCCCAGCATTCCCACCAGTGGGCCAGGAAAGCACTCCTTCTGAACTCAGAGAGCAGAAGAGAAAGAGAAAGAGGAGGCTGTGCAAGAAAGAGATTCTGCAGACTTGCTATGAACTCCTGGTTCACCCCTCAGGTGCGTATCCATTGCCCTGACCCACAGAAGCATTATCAAATCCTTTAAGACCCGCACTATGGGTTAGAATGCCATCAAGGTTCCATACTGAGTGGCGCTCACATAGATTAGACTTTAATACAGCTGCAAAGCCTTCAAAAATTGAACTAACATTTGAACCATAGAATACAGAAGATGGGACAGAACTTGGAGCCTGAACATAACTGGGTCAATCGACTGCTAAAAACAAAAAAATTCTCCATAAAATTTAAGCAGGACTTGTACTCTCAAAATCATAAGAAACAGATTTTAAAATGCTATTCTAATCCAAGAAATAACAGGGACACTTTTTAAATAAATGGAAAGATAATAGGTGCTATTTGCAAATGAAAATTTTACATGTTAAAAGTACAATCGTAGAAATCAAAAATTCAGTTGATATTTTCACAATAGCAGAATGGTGATGACAGAGAAAAAAACTAAATACTTGAAATAGATCAGTAGAATATATCCATTCTGCAAACTGAGAGGAAAATATGGAAAAAAATGGACAGTGCCTCAAGAACTAGACAAAAAGCTTATTTATTGGAACTCCAGAAGAAGTGGACAAAATGTGTGGTGAAGAAAATAGTATTTGAAAAAATACTGGCTGAACACTTTCCAAATGTGGTGAAAGACATAAACTTACAGATTCAAGAAGTTCAGCAAACCACAGCAAGTTAAAGAATTCCATGCCCCAATACCGAATTTGCACAAAAATATTCTGCGGGTTATGGGTTTTTTGCCAACCCAGTGGGCCTTACCCCACATCCCAAGTATATTTGTAAGTACATTACTAATATATATATATATATTTTTTTAACAGCAGCATGTAAAAAGAAAAAAACAGTGTACTGAACTTACAGACATACCCGGGAGGGGAAAAACAGTTGACACACACATATATATATAAATCAACTGCAGAATAACAAAGGTCAAGAAAATACTCAGGAAGGAGGTAGAGAGAAAACAACACATTTCACCTGAGAAAAATAATTTGAATGACTCTGTATTCACTATCAGAAGCCATGGAAGCCAAAAAAAAAAAGATTGTGAAACAACATTTTTTCAACCCTGAAAGATGGAAATATTAACCCAGAATTCTATGTATCATGTATCTATGTATCATTACCTTCAGGAGTAAAGCTCAAATAATGCCATTCTTAGGGGAAAGAAAACTGAGAGAATTCATCACCACCAGACTTCTAAGTGAAACACTAAGGGAAGTACTTCAGGTGGTAGACTTGGAATTTCAGTTGTTATTTAAGGAAAGCAGAAAACGTGGAAACTATGTGGTTAATATACTACGTCAACACTGTAGTTACTGCACAACATGGCGCTGGACAAGCCTCTTTGGAAAGTTTTTCCAGTCTCTTGGAAATGCTTGGAAATACATCCTGGCAAATCATTAGTAGAGAATGGAATTAATTTTGACAATACCTGAGAGATGTCTGTAGTCAAGTCTCGTCAATAAACTGGAAAATAAATTTATTGACTGAAACTAAGGTGTGGTAACAAAACATGAGTCTCAGTTCCCGTGTGGCCATGAGCTGGCTGTGAAGGCCAGCCTTCCCCAGAGAGGCACTTCAAGCACATTGGGGGCAACAGCTTCCTGTTGTTATTGCTAGGTGCCATCGAGTGGGTTTCTGAGTCATTGCGGCCCAGTGTAAAAGGAGAACTGCCCCGATAGGGTTTCCTGGTTTGTAATCTTAATGGAAGCAGTTCGCCAGGTCTTTACTCCTTAGAGCCTTTTGGTGGGTTCAAAAAACTAACCTTCAGTTAACAGCCGAGTGCTCAAACTTGGCACCACCTGGGCTCCTTGGAGCAATGGCAGCACCACAGAATTTGGTAGAAACCTTCCCATAGGCCTTCTCTGAGAGGTAACCCCTTGCTTAAGGACCAAGTTTAGGTTTTATATATACTCATTCTACATAAATTCTAGATAAGAATTACAGTGCTTCCTTGAGCGGACAATATTGTATATGCCCTCCATAAACAAAATGTGTCAAGGGCAAAGTTTAATATTAAACCAAGGCATTTCCCGTCAGTCCTTACCTGAGAGGGTCTTCGTGAGAATTTCCTGAGACTCTTGGAAAAGGACTTAGTAGACACTGCTTTCTTTTTACCTCTTTGCTCCTGAACAGAAACCGCTGCTAAGAGGTCATGCGTAAAGCTCCAAACGCCTCTTCTTATCCTGAATGTAAGCCGTGTAATAAGACCAGGAACTAGGCATTCAGCTGGGTGAAGAAACCCAGGAGCACTTCCTGTCTTCAACACCTTCCAGTTCCAGTGAAATCCTGTTATGAGTCACTAGATCAGCCCAGGAGTTGGAAGACTGAAATTCCTGGTCCTCTGACAACTGGGAAGGGCAGGGTGGGGTTAGGCAGAGCCTCCTTGACCATCACTTGCCCCAAGAGGCTCTGGAGGCTGCTTCATGTTCTAAGTCAAAGGCCCTTCCAGCCCAGGCACATAAGAGCAGGGAAAGACTTTGTCCATTGAAAGAAAAGATGGGCACAGGAGTGGCAGCTTTTAGGGCACTCAGCATTGGTCAGCTTTGCGACTTCAGGACATCCTGGCCCATGGTCGCCTTCACACCTGGGCCTTTATAGCCTCTTCACCTCTCCGTCCTTCCCAGTTTTCTCCCAGCACCATGGGCTGTGGCTTCTGCTAGTTTTAATGATTTCAATGTTTCAGTATTCCAGTAGCTCCTCACCCCACTCAGGGGAGGCAGTTTTGCAGACTGCAGGACACAAATCCACAGTGCTGTTTACGTGTCCTTCAGCAGAAACACTTCCGAGGGTACAAGTTGGCCTCAGAGATTCTGAGACCCAGGCAGAGAGAAGCCCAGGGGGAGGGTCACTGGCTTCAGGAAGTGTCAGCACTCTCAAGGGTCATGTCCCTGGGGTCATGCCCAACTGCAGGAAAAATGAAGTGGGCTCTGAGGCTCTGTGTGTTGACCGTCCAGTACACTGGCCCTGGAAGCCTTGGAAGGATTCTGTCTTAGTCTAACCCAGCACTGGGGAAATCCTCACAGGGTAACAGCAGTGATATGCCTGGGGATCTTTATTCTAAAAGTCTCAAAGCAGTTGATACAGTCTTGTGAGGTGGGAGATGAGAAAGCTTGGGACCACCGAGAGAGGATGGCAAAAGAAGGAAGCCTTTATCACTCCCTCTGTTCAAGATTTTTTTTTTTTAATTCCAACTGGGGCTCCAAACAGGTCTTTGTTGTTAAAGTTGTATTTCTCTGTGTTAATTTATGATCCTTAACTCAAATCTAGAGTTTCGAGCTCATTTTGATAATTCCTCTTTAGTCTGTGGAGACAGGAGTCTGCCTTCAGCCAGTGGTGAGAGTGGAAGAAATAAAGTCCCTAGTCCAGACTGGGGCAGGCTCTGCCGCTCCGCAAACTAGGGGTGTGGTCCCTGAAGAGCCCTTCTGAGGACAGCACAGGAGGGGCGTCCCGCCTGGAGAAAGGGCAGAGGGGGGTGGGGGATTGTTTGTGTGAGCAGTGTGGGCTCTGTGGCTTTGTCTTCTCCTCCTGGAAGTGCAACCTGGGGCCCTTCACGTGCAGAGCCAGAGTCCTAGGGTGACCACAACTCTCCCACCCTTTCTGGGTCACCCTCTGGACCCAAGTCCCCATACGCCTCCTCTGCCCTACTATCCCAGCATAAGCACTGTGACTGGGCTCAGGGGTGTACCCTGGGACTTGACCTCGGTAGACTCAGGCTTCCCCTAGTTCTGGTGGGACCTGTGAGCCTAGCGGGTCTGAGTTCAGGGAAAGCCTGGCGAAAGGCTCCTGCAGCCAGCTCCTTCCTGATGCACGTGAGATTGTGGTGGGGCAGCCTCCGACCTGGCACCTCCCCTGGGCGCCCCTCTCCACACAGCCCTGCCCAGTTCCCTCCCCCGCCCCCGCAACCGCCCAACCACATCCTCCTGCCTCCTAGTTCTAGAGGAGTGCTCTTTGGATGCCCATTTGCAACTGGCACCCCATGGCCCTGCACGGAGTCAATCCAGCTAATGACCTCAACCTGAAGTGCACAACTTTGAAACTGCTAGATACGTGGGAAATGAACAAAAAAAAAAAAAAAAGAGGAGAAACACTTAACAAGAAAAACAGTTACAAAAAAAGTTATATGGGACTGTATTCTCACATCATGGACTCAAAGATGCTGGGTTGTATTTTTGTTTGCAAACAAGTCTTAGATAAGGGAATTGGTACCAGGAACAGATGTAGAGTTTGACTTTGGAAAAATGAGGGAAAATCTGGGATTGATTAATTGACGTGGATGAGACTGAAAATAGTGATAACAACATAACATTCAAAGATGAAATCCTAGCAGCCTAGAACATGCAGTGGAAATTTTTCTAAGTAGCACCAGAAAAGACCTTTAATCACTACACAAAATGGGTCAGTAGTTCAAGATCTCCCTAAGAAAATAGGAGGCCGAGACCACTTTCATTCAGGTTGCAGCAAACAGGCAAGAAACAGAGCATTTTAATCTTGTGCAAAGTCAGAAAAGAAGAGAAAAAGATGAGATGCTCCTCTACTTCATCCCTAAGGCTAGTTTAATATTGACACCAAATTAGACAAGGATCGTAGAAGAAGAGTTACAGGGCAAGCACACTAAGTAACTGAGATGCAAAAACCTACATAAAATACTGGCAAAGGAAATCCAGCAAAGTATAAACCAGGTAATACGCCATCATCAAGGGGGTTTATCGTCAGCATGCAAGCTTGAGTGAACATTAAAGATTTAATAATTTAATTCACCATAAGCATAGATGGAAGAAGAAAAGACATGCTCACCTCAAGAGATGGGGACAAAGCAGTTGATAAAATCCAATCACACTGAGAGATAAGGACTCTGAGCAATCATGGACCAGAAAAGGAGTTCCTTAAGTTGGAAACATACAACTGGCATGATAGTTCATAGTGAAATGTGGGACATTCTCTTTAAAATTAATTAGCATTAAAATAAGGATGCTTTCCCAATTTGAAGACTGGCGTCTGGCGTCTTAAACATTAGAAAGCAGCCATCTAAGGTTCATCCATTGGTCTCAACCCACCTGGATCAAAGGAGAATGAAGAACACCAAGGACACGAGGTGATTACAAGCCCAAGAGACAGAAAGGGCCACGTGAATCAGTTACTACATCATCCTGAGACCAGAAGAACTAGATGGTGCCCGGCTACAACCAATGACTGCCCTGACAGGGAACACAACAGAGAAACCCTGAGGGAGCAGGAGAACAGTGGGATGCAGACCCCAAATTCTCATAAGATCATACTTAATGGTCTTACTGAGACTGGAAGGATCCCAGTGGTCATGACCCCCAGACCTTCCGTTGCCCCAGGACAGGAACCATTCCCGAAGCCAACTCTTCAGACACGGATTGGACTGGACAATGGGTTGGAGAGGGATGCTGGTGAGGAGTGAGCTTCTTGAATCAGGTGGACACTTGAGACTATGTTGGCATCTCCTGCCTGGAAGGGAGATGAGAGGGTGGAGGGGGTTTAGAAGCTGGCGAAAAGGACACGAAAAGAGAGAGTGGAGGGAGAGAGCAGGCTGTCTCATTAGGGGGAGAGTAATTGGGAGTGTGTAGCAAGGTGCATACGCGTTTTTGTGTGAGAGACTGACTTGATTTGAAAACTTTCACTTAAAGCACACAAAAAAATTCTTTAAAAAAATAAGGATGCTTTCTATCATTATTTATATTAAATATTTAACACTGGAGGCCCAAGCTAGAACAAAGCGACAACAAAAAGAAGGAAAAGTTGCAACTGCTATTACTCATAGATTACAGAAATGCCTCCACAGAAAAATTAACAAACCATTGAAATTAATGCTAGTCAATCATAAATATAAACTAAAAAATAAACTGCATTTCTATGCATCAGCATCAAGCCGACTCTTGTTGTAGCTCTTAGTGAAGGCAGAGGACACTGATAAGGAAATAGCAGGATTCGGGTGGGCTAGACAAGGAGGGGAGAACACTATTTTACACCAGGCTTCATGGATAACCATGGGTATGTGTTAGTCATCTAGGGCTGCCATAAGAAAAAAATAACACAATTGGGTGGCTTTAAAGAACAGATATTTATTTTCTCACAGTTCGGGAGGCTAGAAGTAGGAATTCAGGGCATGGCTCGTGTCTACTTCAGCTTCTAGCAGCTTCCAGCCACCCTTTGCGTTCCTGGCCTTGTAGATTATCTTCCCCTTTGTCTGTCTCCCTCTTCCCCTGTTTGTGTCTGTGTCTATTCTGTTCTTTTTGTAACTCAGAAGGGATTAGGTTTAGGACCCACCCTACACTGGTATGGCCTCATTAAAATAATTTTAAAAATCCCCTATATCCAAATCAGGTCACATTTATAGGTACAGTAGTTAGGATTTCAACGTACCTTTGGGGTTACACAATTCAGTCCATATAGTACCCTCACCAGATATTCTAGGCTGAGAGTACAAATATGAGCAGCTGAGAGTTCTATTTTTTGTCTATATTAGTTGGCTATCACTTGTCTGAGTCCACCCATATAAACTTTGGAGCAACTTATTATGAAGGACCAGGCCAACCTTTATTAGCCATGTCCATTATGTGGGAAAACGCACACATTCCCATCACTGAAGCCCTGAGAAATTCATCGATAAGGGTGGAATGGGGTTGGGACCAAGAATTGTTTCATGGCATTGATAACATGGCATAGCTGTTAGACATCTACGTGGAGATGTCAGGTAATAATACTGACAGCTAACACTTACTGGTGCCAGGACTCTTGTGAGGGTTTCTCCTCTCTTAAGATACTTGCTCTGCATGATACCCATGTGAGGAATGTATCATTATAAGGCACATTTTACAGATGAAGAACTCGGTACAGAGAGTTACGCTGACATTTGAATAGAAGTCATGAACCAGGAGAAGTTGAAATGGATGGAGGTGTAAACATCACATCCTCAGCTACAGACAGCCACCGACTCACTGAGACATCCTAGAGAGAGGGTGTCTATATAGAGAGAGAGGACTAAGCACTGAGCCTGAGGGCACTCTGACATCTAGAAGCCGGACAGATGAACGGCAGCCAACAAAGCTCTCTGAAGTCCAGTGTGGTTCCTGGAGCATGGTCTGTCCTTTCTCTGGACTGCATTTTACCAGTCCCCCTCCCACCCGCACTGGGTGTCCCCTTCACAATGGCAGGGACAATGTGTACCTTTCACCACTGCGTCCACATGATGTAGACTATTTCTGGCACATGGAATCTTTCTAAATATTGATTGAATGAAAAAATGAAAATGATGAATGAAATCATAGTTTGCTACCCCCACGTGTCTGACAGTTTGTCATATTGTGGGGGCTTGTGTGTTGCTGTGATGCTGGAAGCTATGCCACCGGTATTCAGATACCAGCAGGGTAACCCATGGAGGACAGGTTTCAGCTGAGCTTCCAGACAAGAGAGCCTAGGAAGAAGGACCCGGAAATCTACTTCTGGAAAGCATTAGCCAGTGAAAACCTTATGAACAGCAACGGAACACTGTCTGATATATGGCCGGAAGATGACCCCCCCAGGTTGGAAGGCACTCAAAACATGACTGGGGAAGAGCTGCCTCTTCAAAGTAGAGTCAACCTTAATGACATGGATGGAGTAAAGCTTTCAGGACCTTCATCTGCTGATATGGCATTTCTCAAAATGAGAAGAAACAGCTGCAAACATCCATTAATAATTGGAACCTGGAATGTACGAAGTATGAATCTTGGAAAATTAGAAATCATCAAAAATGAAATGGAATGCACAAACATCAATATCCTAGGCATTCGTGAGCTGAAATGGGCTGGTACTGGCCATTTTGAATCAGACAATCATATAGTCTTCTACGCTGGGAATGACAACTCGAGGAGGAATGATGTTGCATTCATCGTCAAAAAGAACATTTCAAGATCTATCGTGAAATACAATGCTGTCAATGATAGGATAATATCCACACTCCTACAAGAAAGACCAGTTAACACAACTATTATTCAAATTTACACACCAACCACCAGGGCCAAAGATGAAGAAATAGGAGATTTTTTTCAGCTGCTGCAGTCCGAAATTGATCGAACATGCTATCAAGATGCATTGATAATTACTGGCTATTGGAATGCAAAAGCTGGAAATAAAGAAGGATCAGTAGTTGGAAAATACGGCCTTGGTGATAGAAACAATGCCGGAGATCAAATGATAGAATTTTGCAAGACCAACGACTTCTTCATTGCAAATACCTTCTTTCACCAGCATAAACGGTGACTATACACATGGACCTCGCCAGATGGAACACACAGAAATCAAACTGACTACATCTGTGGAAAGAGACGATGGAAAAGCTCAATATCATCAGTCACAAAACAGCCAGGGGCTGACTGTGGAACAGACCATCAATTGCTCATATTCAAGTTCAAGCTGAAATTGAGGAAAATCAGAGCAAGTCCATGAGAGCAAAAATATCCCACCTGAATTTAGAGACCATCTCAAGAATAAATTTGACACATTGAACACTAGTGACCGAAGACAAGACAAGTTTTTGAATGACATCAAGGACATCATCCATGAAGAAAGCAAGAGGTCACTGAAAAGATAGGAAAGAAAGAAAAGACCAAGATGGGTGTCAGAGGAGACTCTGAAACTTGCTCTCGAACGTCAAGCAGCTAAAGCAAAAGGAAGAATTGATGAAGTAAAAGAACTGAAGATTTCAAAGGGCCTCTCAAGAAGACAAAGTAAAGTATTATAATGACATGTGCAAAGAGCTAGAGATGGAAAACCAAAAGGGAAGAACATGCTCGGTGTTTCTCAAGCTAAAAGAACTGAAGAAAAAATTCAAGCCTCGAGTTGCGAAAGTGAAGGATTCCATGGGGAAAATATTAAACGACGCAGGAAGCATCAAAAGAAGATGGAAGGAATACACAGAATTATTATACCAAAAAGAATTGGTCACTATTCAACCATTTCAAGAGGTGGCCTATGATCAGGAACCAATGGTACTGAAGGAAGAAAAGTCAAAGCTGTTCTGAAGGCACTGGCGAAAAACAAGGCTCCAGGAATTGATGGAATATCAATAGAGATGTTTCAGCAAACAGATGTAGCACTGGAGATGCTCACTCGTCTATGCCAGGAAATATGGAAGACAGCGTCCTGGCCAACTGACTGGAAAAAAAAAAAAAGAAATATATATATATATATATATTTTTTGGAAGAGATCCATATTTATGCCTATTCCCAAGAAAGGTGACCCAAACGAATGTGGAAATTATAGAACCATATGATTAATATCACACACAAGCAAAATTTTGCTGTAGATCTTTCAAAAACGGCTGCAGCAGTATATCGACAGGGTACTGCCAGAAATTCAGGCCAGTTTCAGAAGAGGACGTGGAACCAGGGATATCCTTGCTGATGTTGGATGGATCCTGGCTGAAAGCAGAGACTACCAGAAGGATGTTTACCTGTGTTTTATTGACTATGCAAAGGCATTCAACTGTGTGGATCATAACAAACTATGGATAACACTGGGAAGAATGGGAATTCCAGAATACTTAATTGTGCTCATGGGGAACCTTTACATAGATTAAGAGGCAGTTGTTCAGACAGAACAAGGGGATACTGATTGGTTTAAAGTCAGGAAAGGTGTGCGTCAGGGTTGTATTCTTTTACCATACCTATTTAATCTGTATGCTGAACAAATAATACGAGAATCTGGACTATATGAAGAAGAACGGGGCATCAGGATTGGAGGAAGACTCATTAACAACCTTCATTATGCAGATGACACAACCCTGCTTGCTGAAAGTGAAGAGGACTTGAAGCACTTACTAATGAAGATCAAAGACCACAGCCTCCAGTATGGATTACACTGCAACATAAAGAAAACAAAAATCCTCACAACTGGACCAATGTGCAACAAAAGGAGAAATGGAGAAAAGATTGAAGTTGTCAAGGATTTCATTTTACTTGGATCCACAATCAACAGCCATGGAAGCAGCAGTCAAGAAATCAAAAGACACATTGCATTGGGCAAATCTGCTGCAAAGGACCTCTTCAAAGTGTTGAAGAGCAAAGATGTCACCCTGAAGACTAAGGTGCGCCTGACGCAAGCCATGCTATTTTCAATCACATCATATACATGTGAAAGCTGGAAAATGAATAAGGAAGACCGAAGAAGAGTTGACGCCTTTGAATTGTGGTGTTGGTGAAGAATATTGAATATACCATGGACTGCCAAAAGAACTAACAAATCTGTTTGGGAAAAAGTGCGGCCAGAATGCTCCTTAGAGGCAAGGATGGCGAGACTGCGTCTTATATACTTTGGATATGTTGTCAGGAGGGATCAGTCCCTGGAGAAGGACATCATGCTTGGCAGAGTACAGGGTCAGCGGAAAAGAAGGTGACCCTCAATGAGGGGGATTGACACAGTGGCTGCAACAATGAGCTCAAGCATAACAATGATTGTAAGGATGGCCCAGGACCAGGCAGTGTTCC
This sequence comes from Loxodonta africana, assembly GCF_030014295.1. NCBI lineage: Eukaryota > Metazoa > Chordata > Mammalia > Proboscidea > Elephantidae > Loxodonta > Loxodonta africana. The sequence continues at coordinate 103,598 of NW_026974892.1, forward strand.
GTTCTGTTGGGCATAGGGTCCCTATGAGTCAGAACCGACCCGACGGCGCCTAACAACAACAACGACAATCTTTGAATACTTTAAGGGCCTTCGTGTGTAAGAGGGAGAAAATATGATCTGAGTTGATCCTGAGACTATCTCCTAGTGTTAAAGAATGCTGAATAACAAATAAAAAAAAAGGTTCAATAGCAAAGATTTTTGTTAAAAGATTTAAGTATAGGTTGAAGATTACTAGAAACATGCACATTTAATATTTCAACTATACTCAAATTGCTAAAATTATATACTCCTTGCACACAGCAGAATATAATAAAACAATTTGATGTTGTCTGTAAAATAAACAAAACTTTATCATGGAAATATAATATTGAGTGAAAGGAGCAGGATATAATATTTAAGTGAATATACATAAATGTGTGCGACACACATATAAAACCCATTGCCGTGGAGTCTATTCTTACTCATGGTGTTCCCATGTGTGTTGGGGTAGTCTCCAAATTTTCAATGACTAGAATATACTTCTACAAGCAGGACAAAATTAAACGAGTATATTTAAACAATAAATGAACAGAAGTGAAAGAATTAAACCTGTGGAGAGGCTGCCCAGGAACCCAAGACTACAATAACATTGGTATGGAAAGCAGAATGATGGTGTCGGGAAGCCTCTGGTCACATGCTTCCAGCTCGAAAGAGAAGAGCAAATAAACCAGGGGAGAAGACAGTGAGCCAGAAGAGTGGGAGAAATCAAGTATTTATCGAGTGCCAACCAAGGCTGAGCCTCTGCTGATGGCATGTAGTCCCTCATTTAAACCTTAGAAGGATGTAATGGGTGGGATAGACCTTGTTATCCACTTTCATCATGCAAACATTTTATAAATTTGAACAGTAGCATGTTATAAAAACAAATTAGAAAATAGAGAAAAGTATAATAAAAGAATACGCCTCATCGGTTGAGTACTCTTATGTTGCCCCAGCAGCTGCTCATCGTTGTTGTTGTAAACATACCACACAACCTTTGGTGACTGAACAACTGACAGTAATTACCATTAATTGGCTGTGCAACCCTGCCCTTAATCAATGTGACTTTCCTACCACTGTTAACCAGAACTCAGTCTCCATATGCAGGAACACCACTTTATTTCCTCCCTCCTGCCCCTGGTAACCCCTAATAAACTTTTATGTCTACACATTTGCTTGTTTTTGTAAAAGACGGGTGTTTGCATCTGAAAGTTCACGACAAGCCACAAGGGTGAATTCATGTGGTAGCAGAAGTTATTTGCAATACATATATCCTAATACTGACTTGGTTCTGGAATACATAAAGAACAATCCAAAAAGGAAAAAGGAAGCGGACAGTTCAATAGAAAAATGAGCGAATACTTGTGCACTGTATAAAAGATTTCTATATGGCCAAGAAACATATGAAAAGTGACAAAACTTCACTGGTTATCAGAGAAATTCTAATAAAAAGCCATAATGTGATACTATCCCCTACACGCCAGAATGGCTAAAATGGAAAGGATGGAAAATACCAACTATTGGGTATAACGTGGAGTAAATGGAGCTCTAATCTACCGCTACTGGAAGTGTAATTTGATACAACCAGTTTAAAAATGTTTTGTCTGTATTTACAAGAGCTGTGAACATACATATATCCTAGGACCCAGCAATGCTACTTCTAGATACATACCCAGTAGAAATGGGTACATATCTTCACCAAAACACATACACTTCTCAGCATCCGCTAAGGAATGAACACCTTCCTTAGGAATGTCTAACTTTTAAAGCATTATTCTCTGTCTGTTCTAAGGTGATGTCCATATATGATGATAAGTTTACACAGAAAAGTCTAGAGCTTTATGTGAAATTCCACAGCAAATCTCTAGAGGCTCCTGTTCTCATAGCTTCTGTCGCCTCTGCAGCCCCTGCTTCTGTCTGTCCGTCTGCTGGGCTGCACCACATGGAACCAGTTATGAAATTCAAGCCCATCTTACACTCGCCAAGGTCCTACTCACACAAAATTTGTATTAGCTTAAAAGAAAAGGTGTGTAGATAAGATACACAAGGGATTTAATTGCAGAAAACAAACCTTAAAATGAAATGGCTGGGAATGGTGGCCTCCCTTTATAAAAAGGCGTCTCTGTACGGACTACGGGAAAATGCAGTGAAGATATGGGTCATGGGAAAAGGAGCGTTTGTAGCAATCAGGTAATCACTCAGACCACCTGTAAAAATGTTTTCATCCTTTTTCTCATACCTTACACAAAACAAAATTCCAGATGGATCGAATATTTAAAATTAAAATATGCAACCATAAAAATTTTAGAAGTTTTTATTTTCTTTTTATTGATAAAAGAGAAAGACTTTTTAAAAATCCCAAAATATGAAGGCTAAAACTGTTAAGATCTGTAGATCTTTGGCATATCAAAAAGTATATGAAGAGAGTAAAAATACAGGCAAAAAGCTGAAAAAAAGTTTGCAGGCTAAGGATTTGAATAGAGATTTCTCAAAAGCAGATACAGAAACTGTCAACAAGCACAGGAAAAGAAGCGTAACCTCATTAGTCATCAGGGAAATGCAAATCTAAACTAAAGTGCACTACTATTTCAAAACAAGTAAGACGGCTAAACTCAACAGGATGGACAAGTGTCGGCGACGATGTGGAGAAGCTGGAATACCGCTGGTGGAAATGTAAAATGATCCAATTGTTTTGGAAAACGGTTTGGCAATTCTGCAGAAAGTTAAACACAGAATTACCATACAACACTGCAATTGCACTCCTAGGTCTGTAGCCCGGAGAATCAAAAGCATGTTCACATACAAACTCACACAGAGGATTCCTAGTAGTGTTATTCATAACAGCCAAAATGTGGAGAGAACCCACATGTCATGACCTGATAGACAGGATGTGGTATATTCATAGACTGGAATATTACTCAGCCACAAAAAGGCACCAAGTACTGATACATGACACAACATGGACGAACCTTGAGAACATTACGCTAAATGAAAGAAGCCAAACACAAATGACCGCAACGTGCATGATTCCATTTACATGAAATGTCCAGAACAGACAAACCAACACAGACAGAAGTAGATTAGTGGTTGCTACGGCATGGAGGAAAGGAGTAATGAGGATGACTGTTAATACGCCTTTATTAACAAGGGCCTTCATTTACGGGGCACTGAAAATATTCTGAAGCTAGACAGTGGTGACTGTTGTACCAAGTCTGCCCATATACTAAAAGCCAAGGTATTGTGCATATTTCAAAGGCAGTGTTACAGCAGGTGAATTGTATCTCAATAGAAATATTTGTGATTCCTAAAAGACTACCTTTCAATTAACATATAGAACCTATAAATCAGTAGGGAAAAAACAATCCAATTTTAAAATGTCTCCCTCCAAAGCAAAGGGAAGGGGGTACATTCCATCCACACAGCTTATTTTTTTATCTCTTCATTATTCAAGTTCTATTCTCATCTTATGTAACTCTAAATTATACAAATAATTGTCTCCATTTTCCTTATCCCTGTTTTCACTATTTAACTAAATAAAGACAGCAACACAGTGTTTTTTATAAAAACCCACCCACATTCACTCAAATCATTTTTTAGCACTTCTTAGGCACCAGGTACCAGGATACTCTGACAAACACAACAGACAAGTTCCTGCCTGCATGGGCCTTCTATTTTTGTGAAGCAGGCAGATGATAAACCAGCCAACCAGCTCTTAATGTAACCTAACATTAAGGAGGGAAACGTAATTTTGGAGCTATCTCAAGCTGTGTCTCTCTCACAAACATTTCTCCGAATCTAGTGAAAAGTAAACACCTCGAAGGAACTCTGTGGGGCCAATAAATGTGAAAAAGCCATTACATTTCAGTTTTGTTTTGTTACTTTCACCTGGTACTTTGTCATCATTTTTTAATAACACGATTATGGAGCTGACATCAAACTCTCACCACTCGGCTGAAAGAAAAAGCCAAACCTGTAGCCATCTAGTCAATTCTGACTCAGAGACCCTATAGGACAGAGTAGAACTGCCCCATAGGGTTTCCAGGGAGCAGCTGGTGTTAGGACACAATTCCCTCTTATAAGAATCTGAAAGCTGTTCACTGTGGATGTGGGAGGGACTCAGTAACACTTGCAGAGATTTCCACGTGGGTGGGGCGCCGTAGTGTGAGCATCGGGGGAATGGACCCCATGTGCACTTTGCAGCCTTCTGCAGATTATGACACAACAAACACTCCCTCTTCATCGTCCTACATCTTGGAAGAGAACAGAGGGAATTGTTAGGCAGGACCCTTCGAAAATGCAGGGCAAGAAATTTTATTGCAACATTAAATGGAAAATAAAGTCTTCCTACATTTTTCCTCCTTCCCTACCTCATTTCAAGGAGATAGCTGGACTCACAGTGTTGAAGCCCTGAAACTTCAAGACTCTGAAGAGTCTGTGGTAAAAGCCTCAGCTCACTGAGGTGATCAGACTGAGTGAACTGGAGCCCAGGGGAAGAGTGACAGTGAGATAGTAGGGTCCTAGACATTGGGAAGGGGTAGGACCTCCTTCTTGATAGTGCCCTGGAGTAGGTTACAGAACCTCAAAGGCTGATGCAGGCACATAAGTAGACAAAACCTGTTATGCTGTTGACAGCCCCACCAAGGCTCTCATGCTCCAGCTGAGAATGGAAACAGCAGAACGAATGCTTCTAGAGAGATCACCCACATAGGCTGAGGCAATGGGTGTGTTGAAGGTCTTCTCCAAGCACTGGTCCTTCATTAAACCCTGGGAATTATTGCATATCTGGATGAGAGAGTACCCTAAAAGTGAGGTTAAAAACTCCCCTCAATTTTGTAAGCAGGTAGTTCTGAGCCTCAATTCATTTTATTTTTTAAAAAATCATGCTTTTTTTCATAATGATTTTGTGCAGACTCGCACATACAATTTGTATTACTCATTCATGCATTAAGTCAACAAAGATTTCCTGTATAAACAGCTACATGTCAGACCCTAGGCCAGATGCTCTTGGTGATGAAATGACTTAGAGAAGTTGCCTCACTGCCTGGTAAGAGAAACGGCCAAGTTAACAGGTGTATCAGTCACCTATTGCTGTGTAACAAATGACTCCAATAGGTAGTGTCTTAAAAAAACAACCATTTACTAAGCTCATAATTTTTCAGGTTGTCACTCTGGGGTTCTTCTGACCTGGGCCAGCCACAGTGGCTCGCAGCAGGGCTTATTCATGTGTCTACAATTTGATTCCAGGTCACCTGCGAGCCAGTTTCATAAAATCAACTCAGTGAAACCGCTGGATCCTCTTTCCAATGGTCCCTCATCATTCAGCAGGCTGGCCTGGGGTCATTCCCACAGGTTCTCAGGGTTTAAGAGCAACAAAAGGGCAAGACTCAATGTAAAATCTTTTCAATTCTCTCCTTGTATCTTCTCTGCTACTATGTAAATGGCTGAAGCAACCGTAAGGTCGGCCTTCAACTAACAGGTAGAAGAAGACTCCTACTGCTAATGAAAGGTGCTCCGGAGTCTCATAGAAGGCATGGGCACAGAGAGGGGAAGAATGTGTAGTAAATGCAATTGTGTTTTATGCTGTGGTAAAGGGTTTCCTGGGTACAATGGAGTACAGAGCAAGAAGTGGACTCATCTACCAGGAGAAGATTCAGGGAAGACTACAACCAGGAAGTGATGCCTGAACCAAGTTGGGAATATGACTGAATAGTTAAGGGATGAAAAAAGGCCGAGCATCCAGGAAGCCCCAGGTATTTTCCAGAGGCTTCAGTAAAAGGGGAGGGATGGCTTGATGAGAAAAGTCTGAGGAAACAGGCTGAAAACACTGGGGCATTTGTTACATTTGTGAAGAGGCACGGATTATCTTTTGTTCTATTGTTTCCCTACCATTCCTGCCTCTTCTGTCCTTTGGGGTCACACAACACAAGCCCCTACCATCCCCATGTTGAAACTTTTATTTTCCTTGGAGAAGTCTGCTCCTTCCTCATCACCACCCCAACCTTCTTAATTTCTTCCTCAAATGGTCTCCCCATTGGCTGGTTTCTCTTCTAAATGGCCTCCTAAACAAAAGCAGAGTCTGTCATGGGCTTTCCCCAAGTCAACTCCCAAACTTCCCATTCTGGCTGACCACAAAATTCCTGAGTCTTAGGCCTTTTTGGTGAAGTCATAAGCCTAATCTGTTCCAGTGGGGTCAGTTTTCTTCACCTTCACTCTTCACCAGGGAGAGTAGACCAGCAGACGGGAAGGGAGAGAACATCTCCTAGTCAGAGAGCAGAGCCTGTGTGAAGACTCAGAGGCTAAGGAGACCTAAGAGGGGCTCAGAGTGGACATTTTATAACCAGAGCTGGAGAGACATGATTCCAACAGAGTCAAATGAGAGGACTGGGAGAAAGCAGCTACCCGTGATACTGTTATCATTCCCTGTGCTCTCTTTACCCACCAAGGGATAGTAACCCCTTACACGGCACGGAAAAGTTTCAATTCATTTTTAGTATCTAATCTCCTTCTTCCCACATTGGCACTAGCACTTCTCAAGCACCTACCTGACAGTCTCATGTTTTTCTGGTTGCCATGTTTAGCTTCAACCTGGGCCCATGGAACTCAGCACTGTCAGCAATGATGTCACACAGGATTACGGAAGCCTTGGTGCTAACTCAGATCTCAGCTGCTTTTTGAAAAGGGTGCCAACCTCAGGTCTTGTGGGAGAGAAATTGTAGCTACTGAATCAAGGAAATTCAGGAGCAAGCCAGAGTCCCCAGGTTACCAAAGGTTCCTGATGGGAGAAGGGATAAAGGTCCTTCACACCATTATGTTTGGACATCTTCACCCAAGCAGGATGAAACAGTGACACACGAGGAAAAGGCCTTTCTCTAAGACTCTAGATAAAGGTGAGGAAAAGTTGTCCCAGATTGCCGAGTGCTACAGAACAAAAGGTTTGACTTCCACCAGAAAAGAGAGCCATGGTAGGACAAGATGAGGGATTTGGAACGAATGGATAAGGTCATAAGGAAGATTCTTCTGAGAAAGCATTTTCTGTCATTTAGTAGACAATTAACCAAAGTTTATTTTGTCAATAAGAAATGTAGGAATAAATGAGGGATGAAACGAAAGAATTCAACTGTAAGTTTGAGAGCTTTCCAGAATAGCTGCAGACAAGGCACTCTTTTGTTCTGGATCTGAACATGGTGGAAAGGAAGGAAGCCAGTGGGCAACTGGGGCAGAGAGTATAGGATGATGGAAAGGGTGGGTAGCAAGAAGCCTACTTATTATATTTTCTAATGAGATGGAATTAATATACCATGTGAAGAACTAAGGAAATTTCTCAGGAGGTTCTGGGAGTGGTAGGTTGACGAGCCCAGAACCCACATCATTGAGGGCAGAAGAAGGGCTGTAGACTCCTCCCTAGATCCAGAAACTCCCCTTCCCCTCCTGTGTCTCCTGCCCACCTCCCTCAAGAGCCTAACAACCCCTAACCACAAACATGGCTACAGGATAGAATTTTTTATTTTCCTACTTTTCTTAACCTGAGCTTCATCTAGGATCAGTCATTTATCACTCTTTTCAGGCCAGTTTTGTTGCCCTTCCCACTACTATTACCTCTGCTGTCCTCCTCCACCCAGTGCTGCCCTCCACTGGCCCTGCTTCCTGCTGCATCCTGCTTTTCTGACTGGCCTCTAATACCCTTTGAGAGATCCCTCACCCCATCTTCTGTCTGTCACTGGAGCTTACACTCCCCTCCCAAACTCCTTCTCTTTCTTCCTTAACTCGCCAATCTTTCCCTCAAACTCAGAAAAATACTGACCCTTATGCTGACATATACAAGCCCCGCCCCCCCCACAGGAGGCATGGTTGTGATTCAGCTACTAAGGTTTGTGCCATCAGACTCTCAAATGTGGACATCTGTTTCTGCCTCACCCTGAAGGACATGGTAATGGGCTTCTGTTCAGAGAAAGGCAATTTTAATCTCCTGGTGTAGGCTAGTTAAGGGTACGAGAAGAAGTTTTAAATTACACAGAAAAGTACAAATTACGCTGTCTCCTTAAGTATAATTCCTTCTATGAAAATCCTTCCCTTAAAAGGAGGAAGAAAACAAGTTACAAAGAGGAGACCGATTCTCCTGTTTCAATGTTTACACTCTAAATTTACTAAAAAAAATAACTTTCATAGAAAACAGCTTTTAGAGAAACCATGTATTATCATGAAGGTGCAGAGGATGAGGTAATTTCCATATTCCACAGGAGCAAATTCACTTCCGTCCAACAAATGCAAAAAAAAAAAATTTTTTTTAATGTGGCGATCCTCTGTTTATATTATAAACTATCACTGGATAAACGTTTGGCTGCGAACTAAAAGGTTTGGCAGTTGGAATCCACGAGCTGCTCCTTGGAAACCCTATGGGGAGTTCTACTCTGTCCTACAGGGTTGCTATGAATTGGAATCTACTAAAAGAAAACTGGGAGTTTTTTTTTTTAAATCAACGTATTATAATTTTTTGAAAAACGATAGACTTTTGCTATAAGGTAGTACCATCACTGAAATTTTCTGGAGGAGACTTTATTGCCCAGAGTAAATTCCCTAAAGTATGGTCGGTGCCTGGGGAAGAAGAAAGAAACCATGGGGACTGTGGAGGTGGAGGATGGTGGTGATGGAGAGGCCTCCAGGGATCCCTGAGACCAGAGACTTAGGTCACAGTTGAGACACCAGAGCCCAGAGGGCTCATGTAAATTAACTCTCCATTATTGTAAGTCTCAACCCAAGAGGAAAGTGTCACTCAGGGTAGAACATGAGAACAAAAAGCCCAAGTTCCAAGCCCAGGAGGATTCCCCAAGTATCAGCAAGGCCTTTTTCATCAGCTTCCACTAGGCAGAATTCTCACTCATCAAATTACTCCAGAGATCAATAGGTCAAGTATGAGTATTTAACCCAAGTGTGTAAGGTCAAGGGGTTAGCCATGGTCTGGCAGACCAGACCAAAACATCTCACACCCCTGTTGGCAAAAGGCCCCTGGTCTCGAGGCTGAGTTTTTGAAGAAAGTGAGTGCCATCATGTCTGCCCTCAGTCTAACCAACACTGAGTTCCTGGTCAGCATCCCGGAGTCCTGTCAAGAAGAGCCAGGTACCTCCAGGAGCATCTGGAGGAGGAGACAGGGGCTGAAGAGGCTACCACACCTACTGGTGCTGCTGCACATGTGGGAGACCTGGCTGCAGAGGGTGCAGGCATGGCCTCAAGGTCAAAGGAGAAAGCACCTGAAGACGTGCTAGGACTCTTAGACTGAGAGAAGCAGGATGTCTGGACTGCAAAATATGCACCCTTCAGGGAAGAACTTCATTCAGGCTTCTTAAACCCACTTCACCTGGAAGATCCACTCTTTTAGCCTTGTGCCCCGTCCACGCCCCCTCTATTACATGGAGAGATCCAGCCCTAGAGCACCAGGGTGGAAGAAGCCCTAGGATATCTGTCCAAAGACATGAGGTCCACTCAAAAGCTCCCCCCGCCAAGGAGAGAAGAGGACAAGACTCACCTGCAGATGAGGTCTCAGGGCCCTGAGAATGAGCACAATGTTTGTAAGGAAAGAGAAATGGGATTTCAGTGGGACGTGGAAGTCTGAGAAAGAGCCTCTGCAAAGATAGCTCTAAGGGAGGTGTGATTGTGAAGGTGGGCTGGTCACTGAGTTCTTTGTAGTACAAGGTACCAGACAGAAGCCAGACTCTGGGGGGAACCTGCCTGCCGGTGAGCAGTGGGCTTAAAACCCTAAACCAATGAGAATCGAATCCCTTCCCAGCAGCTTCTGCACAGATCAGTGATGTTTGCTTGGTCTTTCTCTTTTCTGTGGTCTAACCTGATCTGTTCTGAGATCAGAGAATTGGAATAGAAAAGCCTGACTGAGATGAAACGAGCAAAGAGAAGACAAGGCCTCCTAAATCTGGTGAAGACAGAACACAAATAACCAAAGGTGAGGATGGGAAGAAACAGATTGAGTTCCAAGTCCCATCCACAGTATCCCAGGGCCTGGGAATCCCTGGAAGTGCCAGAGGTGTGTACTCCCTGGGAGATGCGACCCCAAGTGTCAGAGGAAGCCCTATGGAGCAAGGAAGGGAGGGCAGGGTCTCTAGGATGGGCACTTCCATACAGGCTGCCCATGTGAATTTCTCAGAGTGACCGTGACAGATCCTGAGTAGGACAGTTTGAGGCAAAGGAAAGTAAGTTTTCTGAAGACGGGTGAATTCCACCTTCTCCTGACAATGAAACAGAAATCCCGTCCTGCTCAGAGGTACTGTGTAGGAGGGATTGTGAATTCCCATCCTGCACAGAGGTTGGCTGGGAAGTTCAACTGTCTAAAGACAATGTGGCCAAAGTCTTCTTTATCTTTCAAAGATATATCTTTAACTTCCTGCAAATTCAATCCTGGAAAAAAGCCTAGAATATACAAGCGTGGGTTTTTCAGGAGAGCAACAAGGGGAGAAGGTGATAGTGGCATACCAGAGAAGGAGAACAATAGTCTAATGGTCCCCGTGTTACTTAATGAATCACACATGGTGTCCAGCATTCTTCCTTACCTGTAGACATGTACATGCAGTAGATGTTTGAGCAGTGACTGAATTAATCCTCACAGAATTGTTTTTGGCCATTTCCAGGCATAGAGGCCAGAAGAAGTCATTAGTTACAAGAGCAAGCAATAATTCGCTGGTCTGAATTTTGTTCAGTTTCTGTGTTTGCCCTTCATAGATGGATAAAAGTCTCTGAATCTGGCATTGAAGACAGTGTTTTCTCTATTGTTATGGATTGAATAGTGTCCCCCAAAATGTGTGTCAACCTGGCCAGACCATGATTCCCAGTATTGTGTGGCTGTCCTGCATTTTGTGATCTGATGTGATTACTTATGGGTTGTAAATTCTAACCTCTGTGATGTTAATGAGGCGGGATTAGAGGCAGTTAGGTTAATGAGGGAGGACACAATCTACAGGATTAGGGTGAGTCTTGAGTCAGTCTCTTTTGACATACAAAGAGAAAAGTGAGCAGAAATGAGAGGGACCTCATACCACCAAGGAAGAAGTGCCTGGAGTGGAGCACGTCTTTTTGACCCAGCGTCCACGCGCTGAGAATTTCCTAGGCCAGGGGAAGATAGATGACAAGGACCTTCCCCCAAAGCCACAAAGACAGAAAGCTTTCTCCTAGAGCTGGTGCCCTGACTTCAAACTTCTTGCTTCTTAAACTGTGAGAGAATAAGTTTCTGTTTGTTAAAGCCATCCACTTGTGGTATCTCTGCTATAGCCACACTAAACTAGATAACTAAAAAACACATTTATAAAATAGTAAAAAAAAAAAAAGTTTCAAATACACACACATACACGTATGATGTTACTAAACTTTAAAAGGTTTTACATTCTTATAACACATTTAACAATAGAGATTTGTATACAGAAGTTATAATAAGAGCCATCCCCACATAAGTATATTGTACCTGCTCCCCCAAAGTGTCCAGTGTCCAAAGATACATATGTATCCTTTTACATACTTCTTTTTGCCAGGACACACGTAAGGACATTCATTTGTTTGTTTTTATGGAAATTAGGTCACACTCTACCCATGTTTTTCTCTGAATCACTCTTCACTTGACAGTTTCTCATGGTTCCTCTAAATCAGCAGACATGGAAGAAGCACTCTTTTTGGTTCTTCTCATTTTTAACTCCCACCACTCTTCTGTCAGTTTGTTGTACTGTGGTGGCTTGCATGTTGCTGTGATGTTGGAAGCTATGCCACTGGTATTTCAAATACCACCAGGTTCACCCATGGTAGACAGCTTTGAGTGGAGCTCTGGTTTTAGACAGACTAGGAAAAAGGACCTAGTGATCTATTTCTAAAAAAAACTGGCCAGTGAAATCTTACGAATAGTACTGGAACACTGTCTGGCTGAATGACAGAGGATAACCCCTTAGGTTGGAAGGCACTCAAAATACGAGTGGGGAAGAGCTACCTCCTCAAAGTAGATCCCACTTTAATGACATTTGCTGATGGGGCACAACTCAAAATGAGAAGAAACTGACGCAAAAATCCATTAATACTCAGAGTGTGGAATGAAGGAATTATGAATCTGGGGAAATTGGAAGTCATCAAAAATGAAATGGAATGCATAAAAGGTCAATAATCCTAGGCATTAGTGAGCTGAAATAGCTTGGTTTTGGACATTTTAAACTAGACAATGGTATGTTCTACTATGCCAGGATTGAGATACTGTAGAGAATGGCATCATATTCATCGCTACAAAGAACATTTCAAGATCTGTTCTGAAGTACAACACTACGAGCAATAGGATAATATCCACAGGCCTACCAGGACGACCAGTTAATAAGACTATTATTCAAATTTACACACAAATCATGAATGTGAAAGATGAAGAAGTTGAAGGTTTTTACCAAGTTCTGCAGTTTGAAACTGATCAAACATGATGCATTGATCAATCAAGATGTACTGATAATTACGTAATTGGAATGCGAAGTTGAAAACAAAGCAGACAAATCAGTAGTTGGAAAATAAGGTATTGATGATAGAAATGACACTGAAGCTTACATGATAGAATTTGGCAAGACCAATGACTTATTCATTGCACATACCTTTCATCAGGAGCATAAACGGTGACTATACTCGTGAACCATTCCAGGCAGAATAGACAGGAATCAAATTTGTGGAAGGTGATGATGGAGAAGGTCAATATCATGAGTCAGAATCTGGCCAGGGGCTGACTGCAGAACAGATGATCAGCTGCTCATATTCACGTTCAAGTTGAAGCTGAAGAAAATTAAAACAAGTCCATGAGTCAAAGTATGCCCTTGAGTATATCAAACCTGAATTTAGAGACCATCTCAAGAATAGATTTGATGCACTGCACACTAATGATCGAAGACCAGATTAGTTGTGGGATGATAGCAAGGACATCATATATGAAAAAAAAACAAAAAGTCATTAGAAAGACAGGAAAGAAAGAGAAGACCAAAGAGGATGTCACAAGAGACTCTGAATCTTGCTCTTGAATGTACAGTAGCTAAAGAGAATGGAAGGAATAATAAAGTAAAAGAGCTCAATAGAATAATTGAAAGGGAAGCTGGAGAAGACAAAGTATGATAATAATAATGTGAACAGATCTGGAGTTAGAAAACCAAAAGGGAAGAAAACACCTGGCATTTCTCAAGCTGAAAGAACTGAAGGAAATATTCAAGCCTCTAGGTGCAATACTCAAGGATTCTATGGGCAAAATATTGAACAACACAGGAAACATCAAAAGAAGACGGAAGGAATACACAGACTCAATACACCAAAAAGAACTGGTCAACGTTCAACCATTTCAGGAGGTAGCAGATGATCAAGAGCTGATGGTACAGAAGGAAGAACTCCAAGCTGCACTGAAGGCACTGGCAAAAAACATGGCTCCAGGAATTGATACAGTACCAAATGAGATGTTTCAACACATGGATGCAGTGCTGGAGGTGCTTACTTGTCTATTTCAATATATTTGGAAGACAGCTACCTGACCAAATGACTGGAAGAGAGGTGCTCCAAGGCAATGCGGAAATTATCGAGCAATGCCATTAACATCACATGCAAGAAAAATTTTGCTGAATATAATTAAAAACAGTTGCAGAAGTACACAGACAGGGAACTACCAAAAATTCAAGCTGGATTCAGAGGAAGACATGGAATGTGGGATATCATTTCTGATGTCTGATGGATCTTGGCTGAAAGGAGAGAATATCAGTAAGATGTTTACCTATTTTTGTTTACTATACAAGCACACTCAATGTGTGGCTCATGACAAATTATGGATAGCTTAGCAAAGAATGGGAATTCCAGAACACTTAACTGTATTCATGCGGAATATGTACTTTTTTTTTTTATGTACATAGACCAAGAGGCAGTCATTTGAGTAGAACAAGGGGATGCTGTGTGGTTTAAAATCAGGAAGTTGTGTGTCATGGTGGTATCCTTTCACCATACTTACTCAATCTGTATGCTGAGCAAACATTCTGAGAAGCTGGTCTCGAAGAACAAGAACATGGCATCAGTTTTGGAGAAAGATTCACTAACAACCTATGATATGCAGCTGATACGACCTTGCTTGCTGAAAGTAAAGAGGACTTGAAGCAGTTACTGATGAAGAGCAACCACTACAGCCTTCAGTATGGATTACACCTCAACATAAAGAAAACAAAAATTCTCACAACTGGACCAGTAAGGAACACCATGATAAATAGAGAAAATACTGAAGTCATCAAGCATTTCATTTAACTTGAATCCATAATCAATGCCCACAGAAGCAGCAGTCAAGAATTCAAACAATGTATTGCATTGGGAAAATCTATTGCAAAAGACCTCCTTGAAGTGTTGTGAAGGAAAGATGTCACTTTGAGGACTAAGGTGTGCCTGAGCAAAGCCATGATATTTTCTATCACCTCACATGCTTGAGAAAGTTAGACAATGAATATGGAAAACCAAAGAACTGATTCATTTAAAATATGGTGTTGGCAAAGAATACTGAATATACCATGGACTGCCAGAAGAATAAACAAAACCATCTTGAAAGAAGTACACCAAGAATGCACCTTAGAAGCAAGGATGGCGAGCTTCGTCTCATGTGCCTTGGACATATTTTCAGGAGGGACCTGTCCCGGGAGAGGCTCATCATGCTTGGAAAAGCTGAAGGTCAGAAAAAAAGAGGAAGGCGCTCAACAACACGAACTGACACAATGGCTGCAAGAATGGGCTCAAACATAGCAATGATTGTGAGGATGGTTCAGGATCAGGCAATGTTTCATTCTGTTTTACATAGGATCGATGGCATCTAACAGCAACAACAACTAACATATGTATGTATGCATATGTGTGTGTGTGTGTGTATATACCCATTGCCGTCAAGTCGGTTCCAACTCATAGTGACCCTACAGGACAGAGTAGAACTGCCCCACAGAGTTCCCAAGGAGCGCCTGGTGGATTCGAACTGCTAACCTTTTGGTTAGCAGCTATAGCTATTAACCATTATGCGACTAGGGTTTCCATATATATGTATATATATACACACATACACACACATATATATACACACACTCATATATATGTGTGTATATATATATATGTTCCCTTCACTAGTTTTGCACCTCTAGAGATCCCAGGCTAAGACATTTGGTACCTACAGTGATTGTAGAGGAACCAAATCTTAAGGATGAGTTTTCTGAATTGATTCTCAAGTCTAGCTAGTCTTAAAGGCACTGATGACTGTCTCCAGAAGTAAACAGGCTATTGCTAATCCATGGTGGGAGGTGACAATAGAAATACGCAAAATACTACTACCACTGGACCAAATATTTGTGAGAGACAAGGCTCTGCCTGATTACATATTTGATACTTTTCTATAATTTTGTCACAATAAGAATAATAAGGAAGCTGCTTGGTTGGTCCTGCTTTTGGAGCCACACTGGTGAATGAAAGAAATGGGCTCAAAGCTCAAGCACCACATACAAGATCTGAAAGCTGCCACTTGTGCCCAGAAAGAAAACCATATTTCTTATAGTAACAAGGCTAATGCTGCCAAAAATAAACTCAGATTCTTATCATAAGAGTGACTGAATTAAAGCGCCAGTTGAATATCCAGCCTCAAATGGTGTCTGAAGTTAGAGTGAGGGCACTGATTGGGAAGAAATGGGATCCTGAAACTTGGGATGAGGACATATGGGCAGACAGTCAGGAAGCGGGGGACAATGAACCTCCAATTTCTGTTGAATCGC
The DNA here is from genome assembly GCF_030014295.1 of Loxodonta africana. Lineage (NCBI taxonomy): Eukaryota > Metazoa > Chordata > Mammalia > Proboscidea > Elephantidae > Loxodonta > Loxodonta africana. The sequence goes on from NW_026974892.1 coordinate 119,389, forward strand.
TCTTCCTAACAGAACCAGACCTCTTACTCCCATCTGAAGAGATTCTCTAACTTTGCCTGCTAAGGCACCCTTCCCAGTAAAACAATTATCCCTTCCACCTCCATCTGATGAGATTACCCCAGCTGTGCCTGAAGTGTCTTGTTTGAGTTATCTCCTGGGGTGGTGTCTGGGGCATTGCCTGGGGCATTACCTTAGGCAGATGCCTTATAAGACACGGCTGAACATCCCACTGCCACTGCCCATTTTTGCTTCTAGACCTATACCTAGACTTCAGTCCCAACAAGCCCCAAAAGGTCAACTATGAAGTGTGACCCAGGAGAAGGTATGCTAAACTCCAAAAGAACTGCTTGATTTTTCTAATACATACATACATACAGAAACCTGGTGAACATGTGTGGGAATGGCTATTATGGGTGTGGGATAACGGTGCAAGCAACATAAAGGTGAATTAGTCTAAGTTTATTGATATAGGCCAAGGAAGCATAGATTCTTCATTCAGTGTTTCAGCTTGAGAGGTTAGAAAAGGATCTCATAGTTTATTTGGCTGGTTTACTGAAGCATGGATTAAGTGGTGGCCTACAATAAATCAAGTGGAAATGGCAGATCTGCCATTGTATAATGTAGGAGAAGGTATCCAAAGGCTGAGGGAAATTGGCAGGTTAGAATGGATTTATTAGGCTGGACCCACAGACCCACACACGGAGTGCCCAGAGGGCTCTCTTTTTACCATAGCGGTGAGGTACACATTTGTGCAGCAAGCCCCAGCATTATTGAAGACTTCTGTGGTTGCTATTTTATGTAAGTAAGAATCCACAGTGAGAACTGCCCTAACTGAATTAAGACACCTAACTACAATGCAGCTGCCTGGACCCCGTGGTGGTAGCAGCCAAGTGGTGGCACTCAATTAACAAAGACAAGGTGAGTGTGGTTACCATAACAGACAGTAGAGTCAAAGCAGTAATCAGAATAGTCTGCTTGCATGGATTTATGGCATTGGCTACTTAGTCATAGTGGCCCTGGGAGTGAAAGAGCTGGGAAATGTACATCTCCTGGTACCTAGTGTCTTAGATATCTAGTGCTCCTGTAACAGAAATACCACAAATGGATGACTTTAACAAAGAAAATTATTCTCTCACAGTCTTGGAGGGTCTATAAGTCCAAATTCAGGGTGCCAACTCCAGGGGAAGGCTTTTTCTCTCTGTCACTCCTAGGGGAAGGTCGTTGTCACCAATCTTCCCCTGGACAAGAAGGTTCTCAGCATAGGGATCCTAGGTCCAAAGGATGTACTGCTCCTGACACTACTTTCTTGGTGGTACTGAGGTCCCCCTGTCTCTCTGCTCTTTTCTCTTTTATATCTCAAAAGAGATTGACTTAAAACACAACTTAATCTTGTAGATTGAGCCCTGCCTCCTTAACATAACTGCTTCAAATCCTCGCTCATTAACATCACAGAGGTAGGATTTACAATACATTGGAAAATCACATCAGCTGACAAAATGGTGGATAATCGCACAATACTGGGAAGCATGGCCTAGTCAAGCTGATATATACATTTTGGGAAGACAGAATTTAATCCCTAACACCTAGTATGCAGCTATCAACCTGTTAATGCCTTTTTCTCCATACCTGTTTCGAAGTATCACCAGAAACAGTGTGCCTTCTCTCTGACCTAAGTGTATAAGGACCAAATAATGTAGAGGAATCTCTGTTATATTTTCTCCATCTTACCAATATTTGGCCTCACAGGCAGACCCAGGCACTTCATTGCACAGCAGAATGAAGAGATTAAAGCCCCAACATTCTTGCCAGTGGACCAGGAAGGTAGCTGCTCAGACATCAGACAGCCTCAGAGAGACAGAGACCAGGTGGCTCAAGAGAGGGATACCATAAAGTTGTTTTTCATACGCCCCCGACTCCCACAGTTGCATATGCTTTGCTCTGACCCTAAGAAGTAGATCAATCCTTTGAGAACTGCATTATGGGTTAGAACACCAACAAGGTCCCAAACTGAGTGACACTCCCATAGATTACATCCAAATATCACTGCAAAGTCTTCAAAATCTTAACTGACATCTGAGCCACAGCATCCAGAAGTTGGGAAAGAACTTGCAGCCTGAACATAACTGGGTCAAGTGATTCCTAAAACAAACAACATCGACATTTTCTGTAAGACTGAAGTAAGACATAGTCTTGGAATCATAGACAAAAACTTTAAAAAGCTACTTTAACCACGCTCAAAGAAGTAACAGGCACACCTTAGAAAAATAGAAAAATACATAGAAAACATTCACAAATGAAAATTTTAGACAGGAAAAATAGAGATAAAAAATTCACTTGATCAGCTCTACAGCAGAATGCTGTTGACAGACAAAAGGATCAATGAGATGAAAATAGTTCAATTGAAAATATCCAATCTGAAAACAGAGAGCAAATATTGAAAAAAAAAATGAACAGAGCCTCAAAAAAATCCAAAAATATCTAACATTTATTTATCGGAATTCCATAAGGAGTAGAGAAAATATGTGGTGTAGAAAAAAGTATTTGAAGAAATACTGGCTCAACACTTTCCCAATTTGTTGAAAGACATAAACTTACAGATTCAAGAAGCTATGCAAACTCCAGCAAGTTAAACTCACATAATTTTACCCCCAAATGCCTCACTGTCAATTGTGGAATAACAAGGACCAAGAAAATATCTTCAAAGAAGCTAGAGAGAAAACAACTCATCTCACACAGGAAAAACAATTGGAATGACTCTGTATTCATCATCAGAAGCCATGGAGGCCAAAAAGCTGTGAAAACAACATTTTTTCAACACTGAAAGAAAAGAAACATTAACCCAGTGTTCTATAGGCTGTTATTTCCTTCACGAGTAAAGGAAAAATATTGACATTCTCAGGTGAAAGACGATTAAGAGAATTCATCGCCACCAGACTTGTTCTAAATGAAACACTAAAGGAAGTTGTTCAGGTGGCAGGCTTGGAATTTCAGGAATTATGGAAAGCAACACAGTGGAAAGTATCTTCTGAAGTTCGCCCTTCAGCCAAAGATTAGACAGGTCTATAAAACAAACAATAACACATGTGAAGAAACTGTTTCTTAGTTCAATCATGTGTATGAGACCAAATGTGCAAAACCTGCCCAAAAGCACAGAAAAGAGGGCAGGATGGAACAGGAATCATGGCGGATGGAAACGGGGAACTGGAGCATAGGAGAGTGTTGACACATGATGAGGATTGCAACCAATGTCAAAAACAATTGTGTATAAATGGTTGAACAAGAAAGTAATTTGCTCTGTAAAGTTTCAAATAAAGCACAATAATAAAAAAAAAAAAAGTGGTAGGTATCTGGGTAAACATATTATGCCAACCCTGCTGTCACTGCACAACATGGCGGAGGACTCCCCTCTTTGGAAAGACTTGCTAGCCTATTGGAAACACTTTGGAATATACTCTTGGTGGCAAATTAGTATTAAAGAATGGCATTAATTTTGAAAATATGAGATGTCTGTACTCATGTCTGGTGAATAAACTAGATAATAACATTTTCAGAGCTAAATGAGATGTTCTAACAGAAAAATAGGCCTGAATTCCCACGTGGGCCATGAGCCTAATCTGAAGGCCTTTCCCACAGAGGTATTTCTGGCACCTCTAGAGCAGCAGGAGCACTGGGGAATGCATGTATCAACCTCCCCCAGGGCCTTCTCTGAGGGGTAAGTATCTGCTTTAGTACTAAGCGTTCATAAATAGTCATTCTGCATAAGGTCTTCAGGTTCAAGTCTGTAATCCAGCTGGGATTCTGTGTGTGCTGCATCTCTGCATCAAAAGAACATGCTTCTAGAAGCAGAATGCCAGGAGAGAGGCGGTTGGGCAGTTGGGGGTGGAGGGTGCTGCGCAGACAGGGGTGCCCAAGGGAGGCACAATATAGTCATTCTGCAGCAGGTCTAGTCATTCTGCATAAGAATTAGAATGCTTCTGTCAATGCACAATAGTTTACATGCAGAACATAAACAAAGTTACTGAAGGACAAAGTTGAATAGTAAACCAAGCCACTCCCTGTCAGTCCTTACCTGAGAGGGTCTTCATGAGGACTTCCGGGGATGGAGAAGGACACAGAAAACGCTGATTTATTTTACCTCTTCCTTCCTCAAGAAACAGGAACTGGTGTTAAGATGTCAGGTGTCAAGCCCCAAACTCCTCTTCTGGTCTGTATCTAAGGTGTATAATAAAACTGGGAATGAGGCAATCAGCCGTGAGCAGACAGACCCAGAGTATTCCCAGTGCCCCACATCTTTGAGCTCCAGTGAGATCCTGTTCTTAGTCCCTAGATTAGCAGAGGAGCTGAAAGACTGAAATTCCTTATTTTCAGGCAACTTGGGCTTCAAGCAGGCACTTATTGCTAAAGTCGTATTTCTCTGTGTTAATTTACGATCCTTAACTCAAATCCGGAGTTCGGAGCTGATTTTGATAACTCCTCCTTAGTCTGTGTAGACAAGAGTCTGCTCACAGTCAGGGAAGACAGTGGAGGAAACAAAGTCCCTAGCCCAGAGGAGGGACTGCTCCCCAAATTGGGGCAATGCCCCTGGGGAGCACTGGCGAGGTGCACTGTCCCCTCTGTGGCTTTGTGTTCTGCTCCTGGAATTGCACCCTGGGGGCCTCCATATGCAGACCCATAGTCCGTGGGTGGCCACAACTCCCACCCTTCTGGGTCATAGGCACCTTGCGATATGCTTCCTGCCCTCCTTCTGAGCATAAGCGCTGAGATCACGCATGGCAGAACCAGTTCCAAGGTCCAGACCCTAGGCCTTGCCCTCCTTGGCCTTAGGCTTCCCCTAGTCCTGGGGGAACCCGCAAGCCTGGCGGGTGCGAGGTTAGCACCGGGCTCGGCGGGCTTGGGCCTGTCTCAAAAGGCTCAGGGCGCACGCAGGTTCTGCCTCCTTGGAGTCTGCAGGCTTGCGGCGGGCAGCCCCGCATCTCCTGCCTCCCTCGGGCGCCCTCTCTGAGCAGCAGCTCCCCTCCCCCCACCCCACCAACAGCCCAACGGTCGCACTGCCTGCTTTCTGCTTTTAGAAGCCTGTTCTTTTGGATTACAGACTTGAACCTGAAGCGCACAACTTTAAAACTACTAGATGGGGTGGCGGGGCGGGGGGGGGGTGGCAGTGAAAAAAGGAAAAAAAATTAAGAAAAGAACAATTACAAAAAAAGTCTTAGAAGACTGTATCCTCACATTATGGACTCAAGAAGGCTGCGGATACACAACTGCATAGATAGCATACTGTTGTCTCTTTCTTTGCAAATAAGTCTTAAATGAGGGAATTTGGTACTGGGAATAGTTGTAGAGCCTGACTTTGGGGAAATCTGGGATTGATAAATTGGCTTGCATGAGGCTATAAGCCCTGATAATCAATATTTAAAGATGAGATTTGAGCAACCTAGAACATGCATCAGAATTTCTTCTAAGTAAATTAGCACCAGAAGATGCCTTTAACCACCTAAATAAAATGAGTCAGTAGTTCAAGATCTCCCTACAAAGAAAATGGCAGACCTAGATCGTTTCCAGTCAGGTTCCAGCAAACATGCAAGAAACAGTCATTTTAATCTTGTACATAGTCAACAGAGATTAGAAAACCATGAGATACTCCACTAACTTGACCCTTAAGGCTAGTTAAAAAATGATAGCAAATTAGAGAAGGAAGGTAGGAGAAGAGTTAGAGGACAAGCACACTCAGTAACTAAGATGCAAAACCCTACGTAAGATGCTAGCAAAGGAAATCCAGCAAAATATAAACCATGTAACATGCCATGATCAAGGCGGTTTATTGCAGGCATACAAATTTGAGTGAACATTAAAGATTTAGTAATTTCATTCACCACATGCACAGGTGAAAGAAGAGAAGACATATGCTCACCTCAAGAGATGGGGGCAAAGCAGGTTGATAAAATCCAATCACACGGAGAGATAAGGGCTAGGAGCAAATATGGAACAGAAAAGGAGTTCCCGAACGTGGAAAACTACAACTAGCATGATAGTTCATGGTGACGTGTGGGACATTCTCTTTAAAATTAATAAACAATAAAATAAGGATGCTTCTATCATTATTTTTATTAAACATTTAACACTGGAAGTACAAAAAGAGAAAAAGTATAACTGCTATTCATAGATTATAGGACTGTCTCCATTGAAAACCGTAGAAAACACTGGAATTAATAGTAATCATAAATAAAAAAATAAATTGAAATTTTAATGCATCAGCATCAAGCGGACTCAGTCATAGCTCTTAGGTGAAAACAAAGGACACTGATAGGGAAAGAGCAGGTTCAGGTGGGCTAGACCAAGGAGGGAAGAAAATTATTCTGCACTGGGCTGAACTTACAAGCACGGGTATGTGTGTTAGTTACCTAGTCCCTCCATAATAAAAAGTAACACAACTGGATGGCTTTAAAGAACAGAAATTTATTTGTTCATAGTTCAGTAGGTAGTAGTTCAAATTCAGGGCATGACTGTAGTGGGAAGTCCTTCCTTGTCTACCTCAGCTTCTAGTAAATGCCAGCAATCATTTGTGTTCCTGGCCTTGTGGATGCATCTGTCTTCTTTGTCTGTCTTCCTCTTTGCCTGTTTGTGCCTGTGTGTATTCTGCTCCTTTTATAACTAAGAAGAGTAAGGCTTAGGACCCACCCTACATTGGTATGACCTCATTCACATAATAAAAGCAGGCCCCCTCTTTCCTAACAAGGTCAGATTTACAGGTAAAGGGGTTAGGATTTCCACATACATTTTGGAGGGACACAATTCAATCCCTAACAGTCGACTTACCAGATATTCTGGATTGAGAGTACTCGCATGAACAGCTGAGAGTGGTTCCAATTCTTTGCTACATTCGTTGGCTGAAACTTGTCTCAATGGTCACCCATAGGAATGCTGGAGCAATTTATGGTGTAGGACCTAGCCAACCATTCCTAATCACGTCCATTGTGTGGAAAAACACACACTCCCATCACTGAAGCCTTGAGAAATTCATCGATAAGAAGAGAATGGTGGTTGGAACCAAGAATTGTTTCATAGCCTAGATAACAAGGTGTACCTGTTAGATATTCACGTGGAGATGTCCGGTAATAAAACTTCACCCCACATGGAGATGTCAAGGATAATACCAACAGCTAATGTTCATTGAGTACCTACACTGGTGCCAGGCACTCCTGTGCTTTTCCTTTCATGTTTGCTTTTCATGATGGCCATATGAGGAATGTATCATTTTAATGCATAAAGAGGTCAATACAGAGAGTTAGGCTGACATTTGAATATATGAGTCTGGACCCAGGAGGAGTTTGAATGGATGGAGGTATAAACCTCACGTCCTTAGCTACAAATAGACAGCAGTGAACTCACTGAGGCATCCTAGAGGGAGGGTGTCAATAGAGAGAGGAGCAGGCACCAAGCCCAAGGGTACTCTGGTATCTAGAAGCCTGCCAGGTGAACAGCAGCCAACAAGCCTCTCTGAAGTCCAGTGTGGTTCCTGGAGGGTTGTCTGTCCTTGCTCTCAGCTGCATTTCCCCAGTGCTCCTCCCACCTGCACTGGGTTGTCCCCTTCATGACGACAGGGACAGTGTGTACCTTTCACCACTGTATCTGCATAACACAGACTATTTCTGGCCCATGGAATATACTGACTGAATGAAAAATAAACAAACGATAAGGACGTAAAATCCTTCGTAGTTGATACCTTGGAATACATTAAGGGGCTTCATGAGTAAGAGGGAGAAAAACTGATCAGGGCTGCTTCTGAGACCATCTCTTAGGCGTAAAGAGTGTTAAACAATAATTAAACAAAGAGATTTAGTGGCAGAGATGTATGTTAAAAAGATGTAAGTATAGGTTGAAGATTACTAGAAACATGCACATTTATTATTGCAACTATAGTTCAAATTGTTAAAAAACATATACTACATGCACACAGAATATTATAAAGTAATTTAATGCCCTCATTAAAAAAAAAACCAAAAAAAATTTATCATGAGAAAAGACTAATGTTGAATGAAAATATCAGGATATAATATCTGTGTTAATATATATAAATGTGTGTGCTAATACACACATAAAACCAGTTGCCACTGAGTCAGTTCTGATCCATGATGACACCAGTGTGCCAGAGTAGAACTGTACTCCATAGGGGTTTCAGTGGCTGAGTTTTCGGAAGTAGGCTGCCAGACCTCTCTTTCATAGCAATTCTGGGTGGACCTGAACTCCAACTTTCTGTCAGCAGCTCAAGATATTAACCATTTGCATCAACCAGAGACTCTAATACACATACACGCCAATATAAGTAAGATAATAGACATATCGGAATGTTAATAATTTATTCTATGCATTACGTATGTTTTCTTGTTATTTATTGCATACTTTCCCATTGCTTCCAAGTTTTTGAGGACTAGAATGTACTTCTGGAAAAATTCATGAGAAATTTTTAAGTAATGAAATAACAGAAACAGAATGAGTAAATCTGTGGCAAGGCAGCCCAGGAACCCAAGATTACAGTAACACTGGTATGAAAGGCAGAATTGTGGAGTCCTGAAGCTCAGTGGTCCCATGCATCCATCAGGAAAGAGCAAAGAGCAAATAAACAAGGAGAAAATACAGTGAGCCAGAGGAGTGGGAGCCCTCCGTTGTGGGCACAGTTTCCTCGTGAAACTTTAGATGGACACAATGGGTGGGATTATCCACTTCCATCATACAAACATTTTTATTACCCTTGATTTTAATGGAACTATGTTATAAAAACACATGATGAAATAAAGTATAATAAAAGAATAAATCTCATCAGTGGACTACTATCATTTCCCCCGGCCACTGAGGAGGGCGGGAGACACACACGGGAAAAGATGGAGCAGTGTGAAAACTCATGCTAAGTGGGGAGGAGAGTGTTTCTGAGACAGGCCTTAGCTGCTACCACCTAGGGAAGTAGGCAGCCGTGCACAACCAACTGGAAGAAATGGCACATTATTTCTGAGACCTACTCCAGCTCATAACAAATTATGGATAACATGGGGAAGAATGAGATTTCCAGGACACTTAATTGTTTTCATGAGAAACTTGTACATAGAAAAAGAGGCAGTCATCTAAACTGAACAAGGAATACTGCATGGTTTAAAGTCAAGAAAGGTGTGCATCAGTGTTGTATCCTTTCGCCATACCTATTCAACCTGTATGCTGAGCAAATTATCCGAGAGGCTGGACTGTCTGAAGAAGAATAAGGCGTCAGGATTGGAGGAAGACTCATTAATAACCTGAGATATGCAGATGATACAATCTTGCTTGCTGAAAGTGAAGAGGCCTTAAAGCATTTACTGATGAAGATCAAAGACTACAGACCAAGAGCCTAACAACTGGACCAATAAGCAACATCATGATAACGGAGAAAATGTTGACATCATTAAGGGCTTCATTTTACTTGGATCCACAATAAACACCCACGGAAGCAGCAGTCAAGAAATCAAACGACACATTGCATTGGGCAAATCTGCTGCCAGAGACCTCTTTAAAGTGTTCCAAAGCACAGATGTCACCTTGAAAACTAATGTGCGCCTGACTCAAGCCATGGTGTTTTCAGTCACCTCATACGCACATGAAAGGTGGGCAATGAATAAGGAAGACAAAAGAAAAATTGAAGCCGTTGAATTACGGTGTTGGCAAAGAATATTGAATATACCACGGACTGCCAAAAGAATGAACAAATCTGCCTTAAAAGAAGTACAGCCAGAATATTCCTTAGAAGCAAGAATGGCGAGGCTTCATCTCACATATTTTGGACATGTTGTCAGGAGAGATCAGTCCCTGGAGAAGCACGTCACGCTTGGTGACAAGTGGCCACAACAATTGGCTCAAACATAACAACGACTGTGAAGGTGAAGATAGGTAGTTTAATATACATTTTGACCCATATGAATTAAAATTTAAACAATTATTTCATACCTTTTCGTAGCGGTTTTAGAATATACAATTAAAATAAATGTAAACAACTATTAGAAAAAAATCTCTGAAAATAAAATTTAAGAAACTGCTCCATACCCCAAATCTAAATGGCTTGATATAAAGCACTGGTCTTTGTGATTCACAAAAAACAGGTACCAATTCCTGAACAAGAACTGAAGTGACAGGAGAAACTCCCCATGCTGTTAGAGCCCTGAGTATGGGCCCTAATCCAATGATCTGTCTTCATTAATTCCTTTTCATTTCATCTCTGTGAAAGAGGGAAGGGAGAAGGTGAGAGAGGGTTACATGTGCCTATTCTGTTCTTTAGCATCTAGTTCAGTGCCAGGAACAAGTATTCATAAGAGTCTAAAAATCATTAAAATACAAATAAGGAGGAAAACCTCCTAGTATATATATGTATTAGGCGGCACAAAGAGTTAAGTGCTCAGCTACTAACTGAAAGGTTGGCAGTTTAAATCCACTCAGTTGCCTTGGAAGAAAGGCCTGGCAATCTCCCTCCAAATGCTCACAGCTATTAAAAACCGTATGGAGGGCAGTCCTACTCTGAAAACTCACGGGGTCCTCATGAGTGAAAATCTCCTCAACGGCAACTGGATTGGTAATCTATATATGGCATAAATGTTGGGAAAATTAGTTTCTGAACATATACACGGCATACAGAATACACTGCACATTAGTATTATGTGCCAAAACCCACTGTCATCAAGTCGATTCTAACTCATAGTGACCCCAAAGGACAGAGTAAAACTGCCCCATAGGGTTTCCAAGGCTGTAAGTCTTCACTGAAGCAGACTGCCACATCTGTCTCCTACAGAGAGGCTGGTGGGTTTGAAACACTGACCTTTCAGTTAGCAGCCAAGTTCTTTAACCACACAGCCACTAGGGTTCACTGCTGTCATGTACAGTGATTACATAAAGCAAATTCTGAAACAAACTGCCTGGGTTTAAATCCTAACTCAATTTATCAGCTGGGTGATCTGGGCACGTTACTTTACCTCTCACTGCCTCAGTTTCCCATTTCTAAAATGGGTCTTATTCAAAAGGTTGTTACGCAGGTTAAATAAAACACACAAGGCACTTAGAAAAAGGCCTTACACACAGAATGAACACAATAAATGTTAGTTTTCATAATAAGGGAATACAAACAAACGGCTAGGTTGAAGGAACTTCCACTGAGAAAGAGTTGAGTTCTGAAATTCATGTGTAAAGTCATTTACATCAACTGTTAAAGTTGTATGTTTAGATTCAAGTGATTACTGAGGTATGTCATGATCTTGAACAGAGTTCTGGGGACTATACAGGCAGACTCTGCATGCCCTTCTCCTGCACATCCATTCCATCTCCCTTGGAGCCCAGACATCATGTTATCAATTAAACCCCTCCCACACTGGTGGTGTACTGTTTAAGAGCTATGGCTGCTAACCAAAAGGTCATCAGTTCAAATCCACCAGGCGCTCCTTGGAAAGTCTATGGCACAGTTCCGCTCTATAGGGCCTATAGGGCCGCTAAGAGTTGGAATAGACTCAGTGGCAATGGGTTTTTAATGGGTATGAGTAAACTGTTCAGTGCTTAAAGACATACCAAAAGCAACCACTAACACAAAAGTATAGTAAAAAGTTCTCATTTTAGAATAGCAAAGCCTTTTTTTAACACTGTGGTGAATTAGGGTGGACTGTGGATCAAGAAGAGCCCTGGTGGCATAGTGGTTAAGAGCTCAGCTGCTAACCAAAAGGTCAGCAGTTCGAATCCACCAACTAGTCCTTGGAAACTCTATGGGGTAGTTCTACTCTATGCTATAGGGTCTCTATGAGTTCAAATCAGCTAGGGTCTCTACGAGTTGGAATCAACTTGATGGTGACAAGTTTGGTTTGGTGGGTGTCATGGATTGAACTATGACCCTAAAAAAATGTGTGTTTCAACTTGGTTAGGCCATGATTCCCACTATTGTGTAGTTGTCCTCCATTTTGTGATTGTAATTTTACTTTAAGAGGATTAGGGTGGGATTGTAACACCACCCTCACTCAGGTCACCTTTCCCTGGGGTGTGGCCTGCACCACCTTTTATCTCTCCAGAGATAAAACGAAAGGGAAGCAAGCAGAGAGTTGGGGGCCTCAGACTATCAAGAAAGCAGCACCAGGAGCAGAGCATGTCCTCTGGACCCAGGGTCCCTGCACCTGAGAAGCTCCTTGTCCATGGGAAGGCTAAGGACAAGGACCTTCTTCCAGAGCCGAAAGAGAGAGAAAGCTTTCCCTTAGAGCTGATGCCTTGAATGTGGACTATTAGCCTACTTCAATGTGAGGTATTAAATTTCTCTCGGTTAAAGCCATCCACTCATGGTATTTCTGTTATGGCAGCACTAGATGATGAAGACAGTGGGTCAAGGTGGAAGGGGTGGATGAAGGACAAAAAAAGAAAAATGGACAACAAGAGAAATATAAGAATTTAGAGAACTGTGAAAATTTAATTCCTGAATATACTTTCTTTCTCCTCCCTTTAACTGTAAGGACTTTTCTCATATACAGCATATATAAGGAAATCCTTGCAATATTTAAAACACTTGGATTTTTGTAAAACTCATTCTCTGAAAACTCATGGTGGCCCCATTAATTTGTGGCTTAAAAACAACTCAGAACTAAAAAGAAGCATAAATAAATAAATAAAGGCACTGCTGTCATTTGCAGGTGATGTTCTTTTCTTGCTATCCACAACCCACACACTTGGGAGTTAATTTTCCAGGGTCAGTGTTCATAGACCATCCTCTTTCTCTTACCACCACCCCACCACCCTTAATTATTTAGAAAAGGCAGGGCCAGTCAGTGCTCCAAACATCAAGATTTCTCTCCAAAATGCCAACTCGCACTTGGGGAGCAGGCTACATTCTCAGCTATCAGCAATTCCACTAGCCCCTGCAGATAAGGAACATGTCTCCACTGAACTGTTCGTTGTAATTTAAAAAAAAAAAAGTAAAAAACTGTTTCTTAAAACCAAAAAAAAAAAAAAACCAGGCATTTCCCTATTACCCACCCACCCCACTCTCCCACACCGAGTGCTCCCCACCACACACACACTCAAATATTTCATACCAAGGGTGTGTCCCAAGCACGGGGTCTGGCTCCCCTCTTCTTTTACACCCCTTGGAGGCCTCTGGAGAAACCATACCTTTGGTTGGCAATTCCCTGAACCCTGCCTATTCAAGCTGGCACTTATTCAAAAAGGCAGGTGAGTCTTCAAGTCAGGTTTTTATAAGGAGTTTAAGATGAGCCAGGTGATATGCCTACTTACCCTCAAGTTTCTCAAAGGCAATAATTTCTTGAGATGTTTACAATGTCTCAACTATGGGTTAATTAAATCCCTTAGGATGGTGGGCATGGGAAAATCCTCCATCTCAGTGCCCCCATTTTGGAAAAAAGAGGGGGAATCTCCAAAATTACAAATTTGAATTTCTACACGCTAAAAAGCCTGTCGGTTCCCTGGTGGTCTAGTGGCTAGGATTCCGCATTTTCACCGCCACCGCCAGGGATTTCCAGCCAGGGAAGAGTCTTTGGAAACCCTGGTGGTGTAGTGGTTAAGAGCTACGCCTGCTAACCAAAGGTCGGCAGTTAGAATCCACCAGACACTCCTTGGAAACCCTATAGGGCCGTTCTACCCTGTACTATAGGGTAGCTACGAGCTGGAATTGACTCCGTGGAAATGGGTTTGGTTTTTGTTTTTAAAAAGACTGTCAGAATGATGAATTCCAAAGAACTACATATTATGTATATTACCTACATGATTGCACGGAAACAAGACTAGAAGCACAGAGACTGGCATAGAGTGTAAATATGAATGTATACAGTGAAATATATTTTTTAAACCACACCCTCCCATGGTGGCTTCTCAGGCTCTCCGAGGCCAAATGGTCAGTGTCAAGCCATCAGGGAGCCCTCTGGTGGGCTCGGAGACGGCCATCGGAGGTCAGCAAACAAATGACCCTTAGAGGAGGTGCCCTCTGCACCCTCCCCCAACGCTTGGGTGGAGCTTCCTCTCCTCTCCATTTGGTCTGGACCATCCTCACCTGGTCGCCTTGATGCCCCTCACCTGGCCGATTACCCAGCTGGGCAATTGCCAGTTGTGAGCTATCTCAGTGGATTTTCTTTATTTAAAAAGCAGGTTATACAGGTATTCTTTTGATTATTTTTGATATTTTGATAACTGAAGACCCGTTTTAAACTACCAATAACAGACGAATTTTAAAAAATAAAACCATGTATTTTTTAAATCCCACCACCTGAGGTATCCACGTCTCTAAGTCTGCTTCCAAGCTTCCAGTGCAAATACATATCAAACTACAGAATATTATACTCTTTAAAATGGGGGTGAGTCATACGCATTTTTACAATCTACATTTTCCCGTTAAAATGATTCTTTTCCTGTCTATTTTTTTTATACTGAACTTTATTTGATTTTTTTTTCTTTTTAATTTTACTGGGTTTTAGGTGAAAGTTTACAGCACAGATCAGTTTCTTATTCAAAAATTGATACACAAACTGTTTTGTGACATTGGTTGCAATCCCCACTTTGTGTCAGCGCTCTCCCCTTTTCCCTGTCCACCTCAGGTTCCCCATGTCCATTCGTCCAGGTTTCCTGTCCTTTCCTGCCTTTTCATCTTTGCTTTTGAGCAGGTATTGCCCATTTGGTCTCATACTTGATTGAACTAAGGAGTAAGTTCCTCACGTGTGTTATTCTTGGTCTGAGCCCTGGTGGTGCAGTGGTTAAGAGCTCAGCTGCTAACCAAAAGTCTGCTGTTTGAATCCATCAATTGCTCCCTAGAAACCCTATGGGGTAGTTCTACTCAGTCCTATAGGGTTGCTAAGAGTCAGAATCCACTAGATGGCAATTGGTTTGTTTGTTTTTCAATCTTTGGCTGAAAGGTAGACTTTGTTATCAATTTATTAAATCAACTGGTAATTTGCTGGATATTTCTCATACACGAACTTATGATGTCTTCAAATCCAGCCAATCAGGTTTAGGGAGAGAGAAACTTCTCTACTTTAGCCTCCCTGCCACTCCCACACCTTTTTCATTGATTTCCATGCCCTGTTTAAGTAACATCACTCATCACTTCTCACTGTCTAGGTTATCTGAGCCAATTCATGGCAGTCAATTCCACCTGAGCTCTAGGATACCCTCATTTACACACTCTGCCCTGTTGTTCCTTCACCCATGGCTGACTACATCTCCCCTTGAATGTCTACTAGGCATTTCAAACTTAATGTGGTTCAAATAAAATTCTTGCTCCAAGTGTCTTATCTACCTCCCAGTCTTCCTTATCTCAGCAAATATTCTCACTATCCTCTGGGTTGTTCAGGACAAAAACCTAGAAATCACCCTTGATTTCTCTCCTTTATTCAAAGCTTGCATCCAATCCATTGATACAAATTCTGGACTCTTGGCACTACCTTAACATAAATCCTGACTCTATCCACTTCTCACTACCTCCACCTTACAGCCACCATCATCTCTTGGTTAAAACTGGACTCCACGCCACCGATCTTCCCTCTTACAGTCTACAAAACAGCATCATTTCAGTGGCTTCTCATGGCGATTAGGAAAAATTCCCAAACCCTTCCCATGGTCTTTCATGACGCGGGGTTTGCCCACCATACTAACCTCATTTCCTAACAGTCTTCCCTCGGTTCACTCCACACTAACTAGCCATGACTTATTTCCTGAGCTTCCTCAATCATGCCAAAACACTTGGTTATTTAAGGGCCTCAGAAACAACTCTTGCCTTTATTGGCAATATCCTCCCTCCAGAACTTCATACAGCTATTCTCTCCTTGGATATAGGTCAGTTATCTCCTCAAATATCCTGCTCCCATAAGCCTTCTGACTATTAATCTAAAACACCTCACCCCACTCCTTCCCTCACATGCAAATCTGTCTTATTTTCAAAATATTTAGCTCTCCTTGACATTTTTTGTTAATTATTACCTGTAAATTTATTTTTTGTGGTGGAGAATGTATGCAGCAAAACATACACCAACTTAACAGTTTCTACCTGTACAATTTAATGACATCGGTTACATTCAAGTTGTGCAACCATTCTTACCCTCCTTTTCTGAGTTGTTCCTCTGTCATTAACATAAACCCACTGCTCCTTAAGGTTCCTATCTAATCTTTTCAGTAGCTGTTGTCAATCTGATGCCATGTAGACAGTTCTTCAAAGAGCATATGCTCAAGGTAGACCATTTTTATTAGTTAAGTAGCTAATGTTCTGGAGCCCTCGTGGCACAGTGGTTAAGTGATACGGTAGCCAGGCAAAAGAAGAGCAGTTTGAATCCACCACCTGCACCTTGGAAACCCTATGGGGCAGTGCTATTCTGTCCTACAGGGTCTATGAGTCAGAATCAACTCAACAGCAACAGTTTGGTTTTTTCTTTTTTATACTTCAGTTTTAAGATAATTCAAGGGAAGGCTTTTGGTGTAATGTTTAAAGAATATCTCACGGAAATAGTTTCAGGAGTTCATTCACCCTCAATGGCTCCAAAAAGTCTGGGGTTCATGAGAATCTGAAATTCTGTTCTGCATTTTCCCCCTTTTGATCAGGGCTTTTCTATGGACTCTTTGATCAAAATGTTCAGCGACAGTAGCCAGGAACATTTTGGTTCTTCTGGTCTCGTGGCATGCTAGATGTTCTTTTAAAAAACATGAGTGGATGCTGAAGGTTATCAAATACTTATTTTATTACACCTATTAATATAACCACATTTATTTTTCCTGTACATATGGCAAATTATACTGATTCATTTTTGAATGTTAAACTAACCTTGAATTCTTGGGATAGACCCAACTTGGTCATAATATAATCTTCTTTACAGTATTGCTGCATTTGTTTTGCCTATTTATTTTCATATTTTGCATCTATGTTCATCAGTGACATTGGCCTGTAATTTTCGCATCTTGTGCTGCTCTTGTCAGGTTTTGGTATCAATATTCATTCTACAAGCTTTAAAAAGGAGTTTGGGTATATATTTCATTTTATATTGAAGAATTTGTGAAATATTTCTTGAATATTTGGCAGAATTTGCAGGAAAAGCCATCTGACATGAAGTTTTCTTTTTGAGAATAGTTTGAGCTCTAATTCAATTCTATTAACAGTTGTGGAATTACTTTTGCTTCCTGTTTCTTCCTGAATCGTTGTTATTAACTTACATGGTATGATACGTTTGCCTACTTTACCTAAATTTGCAAATTTATTGACTAATATGGTTCATAACATTCTCACGTTATCTTTATGTTCTGCAAGATCTGTAGTCATTTTCTTTCTAATTCCTGATATTCGGTATTTATACCTTCATTCTTTTTCTCTTGATCAGTCTTGCCTAAAGTTTGTCAATTTTACTAGCATTTTCTAAGAATCAACTTTAGTCTTCGTTGATCGTCTGTTGCATGTATTCAATCAATAGAAACAAAAATTTCTATGAATGTTTGTTCTGTTTTTTTCCCAACATTTTGAATGGATGTTTAACTCACTTATTTTTCAAGATTTGTTCTTTCCAATTATATTTTTAAGGCTATAAGTTTCCTATATTATATTGTCTGTACTGCACAACTTTTTACATGCACTATGTTCATAATTGTTCACTTCAAAATGTATTCTAATTTTCATCATGATGTCTTTTTTGACTCATAGTATTTTAAAATATCCAAGGACATGGAGATTTTGTATTTTCTTTTTCTAAGATGGTTTCTTTTTTAATTATGGTGTACTTACATAGTATCCTCTATATTATTGCAGACTCTTGAAATTTGTTGAAACTTGCTTTATAACACAGTATATAGTCAATTTTTATAAACACTATGTATGTGCATGAGATGAATGTATATTCTTTAGTGGTTAGATAATGCACGCACATATACATATATCAATTTGGTATTTTTATACATGTTAAATCTTCTGTATCCTTGATAATTTATGGACTTCTATGTTTCTGAGGGGTGTGTTAAAAGTCTATTATGATGCATGATGTCAAAAGGAGCCCCAGTAGTGCAGTGGTTAAGCACTCAGCTTTTAAACCTTTTGATCTGATCCACCAACGACTCCACAGGAAAAAGATATGACAGTTTCCTTCCATAAAGATTACAGCCTTAAAAACCCTTTGGAGAAGTTCTACTCCATCCTATAGTCACTATGAGTCAGAATTGACTCAACAGCACACAAGAAAAAATGTATGATGTGATGGAAACTGAGGAGTACAAAGCTCAAAGAATTGGTCCTACCTCCAGGGTCAAAGGATGAAGGACAGAGAAAACAGCAGAGACATCCAAAAGCTTGGAAAAAAGGAGGCTGAGAGGAAGATGCTTGGTGGTTTAGGGCTTTGAAGGGCTACCACATATACTGAGGAATCTGGAGTGCAATGTTCTTGCCTAAGGATGAAGACATGCTCATAAAGATCCTGACAAAGCTCTGGGCTTGCACCTCTGGCTGATCTTTGGGCTCCATGGGGGCAGGAAGTGAAGGCTAAGGCAGAGTTTTAGGCACTCTTGCTTAGCATTGAAAGGACACGCCAGTTCAGAGCCAATCTGCAAAGACTGGGATAATGTTCCTTTTTCTTTTTGGCTACAAGCTTTTAAAGAAATCACTGTCAGGTCATGAACTGACTGCTGACATAACAGAACAGAACTTCAGTGTCCACACATGAGAAGACATACAATCTTTGCAGAAATAGTTTGGGAACATCACTAAGCAAATGGATGACTGGCCCTCAACAATATAAGAAAAAAAAAAGAAAAAAAGCAAACCCTAATGACAGGAGGGAATCTGATTTCCAGAGTTACATTATAATGTTTAAAATATCCAGTTTTCAACACACTATTTTAAGTCATAAAAAGAAACAGAAAAGGATGGTTCATTTGTTAAGAAGAAAGAAGAGAATGAACAGAAAGCATCCCTAAGGAAACACAGATATTGGGATTACTAGACAAAGATTTTAAAACAATTGTCTTAAATTTCCTCAAAGAGCTAAAGAAACCATAGACCAAAAAAAAAAAAAAAAAAAGGAAACCGAGAAGAATGTATGAACAAGTAGAAAATATTAATAAAGAAATATTATACAAAAGAACCAAAAAGAAATTACAGAGCTGAAAAGTAGAATAGCTGAAATAAAAATTTCATTAGAGGAGCTCAACAGCAGATTTGAGCAAGAAAGCAGGAAAATGTAAACTTGAAAAAGCACAACTGAAATTGTTCTAACTGAGGAGCATAAAGGAAAAAGAATGAAGAAAATGAATAGAGCCTAAGGGACCTGCGGGACAACATCAAGCATACCAATATATTCATTAAGGGAGTCCCAGAAAGGAAAGAAAGATGAAAGGACAGAAAGAATATTTGAAAACGTAATGACTGGAAGGTTCCCAAATGTCATCTAGATATCCAAGAAGCTCAATAAACTCAAAGGACAATAAATACATAGATATCCACAGACAGACATAATCAAAATGTCAAAAGACAAACACAGAAACTTGAAAGCAGTAAGAGATAAGTGACTCCTAATGTACAAGAGAGTCTCAACAAGTTTAACTGTTGATTTTTCACCAGAAACCATTGAGACAAGAAAATAGTGGGATGATGTAGTTAAGGCACTGGAAAAAAAAAATACAGAAACAAAACTATGAAGCAAGATGTCAATATCTAGCAAAACTATCTTTCAAAAATGAAGGTGAAATTAAGACATGCCCAGATACACAAAACCTGAGGGAGTGTGTTAGTAGCAGAACTGCCTTATGAGAAATGCCACAGGGAATCATTCTGGCTGGCATGGAAGGACACTAGACAGTAACTGGAAGCCATAAAAAGAAACAAAGACTCCGTAAAGGTAACTACTTAGATAAAACAAAGTCAGTAATATTTTTATATCACGCCTCTCTTTTTTTCATATATGATTTAAAGCACGAATGCATAAAAATACTTACATATCTCTCTTAATGGACACACAATGTATAAAGACGCAATTTTTTTAACAGCAACGTAAGCAGGGGAGGTAACTGAGCTGAATAAAAGCAGAATTTTGTATACTGTTGAAGCTAAATTTATATTAATTAAAAGAAGACTGTTATAAATATAAGATCTTAATTGTAATCCTCATGGTCACCACTAAGAAGTAAAAAAATATAAGGAAAGGAAATAAGGAGAGGACCAAAATTGTACACTTGAAAAAAATCAGTCAAACACAAAAGTGGACAGTAGTGAAGAAAATGAGCAACAAAATACATATATGACCTACTACAAAGTAGAAGATATAAGTCCTTCCTTATCATTAATCGCTTTAAATATAAATAGATTAAATTCACAATTGGGATCATTAAAGTTGTGTGTCAACTTTGTCGGACCATGATTCTCAGTGCTTTGGCAGTTACGATGTAGTTTAGCAGTCGTATACGGATGAAATCACTTCCATGATGAGATGTGATATAATGCGATTACCTCCATGATGGGATCTGCTGTGAGTAGCCAATCAGATGTAAGGGAGTTTCCTTGCGGGTGTGGACTGCATCCAATATAGGTGGACTTTCTGGCAAGGCTCTTGAGCTTTTGCTCACTCTGAATCCTGCAGCTGGCTCCTCTTCATCTGATCTCAAGTTTTTGGGATTTGAACCTTCAGTTTACCTTCCAATTTTGGGATTCATCAGCCTCCGCAGTCTGTGAGGCACGGCCTGCCAGCTTACCTGCCGATCTTGAGATTTGTCAGCCTTTGCAGCCTGTGAGCCACAGACCTGTTGTATGACCTGCAGATCTTGAGTTCTGCAGTCCCTGCATCTACGTGAGTCAGGAGAAGCCACCAGCCTGACCCATGGACTTGAGACCTACCAGCCTCTACAGCCTCGTGAGCCATTTCCTTGATATAAATCTATTTAAATATATATCTCACTGGTTTTGCTTCTCTGGAGAACCCAGCCTAAGATACCAATTAAAAGACAAATATTGGCAGAATGAATAAAAAAATCATTCAATTGCTATCAAGCTGATCTGACTCATGGTGACCCCTCCCCCGATGTGTGTCAGAGTAGTACTGACACTCAAGTGTGTCAGTTCAATGGCTAATTTTTCAAAAGTAGATCGCCAAGCCTTTCTTCCGAAGTCCTTCTGGGTGGACTCAAACCTCCAACATTTTGGTTAGCAGCTGAATGCATTAACCGTTTGCACCTCCCAAGGACTACAACATCTATCTATGTTTATTTCTGTATTACTTGTCTTTATACTATATACATACACACACACATATGTACACACACATAGACATCACACAGATGCTTTGGACTTCAACTAGGAGGGCTCTATTAATTGTTGATAGAAAAGTATTGATATCAATTATAAATGCGTATTTGTCCATTTCCCCTTTCAGATTTATTAGTTTTTGTATTTTGGAGCCGTGTTGTTAAATACGTACACATTTAGGATTGTTGTATCTTTTTGGAGAATTGAACCTTTATTATGTTATGTCCCTACTTGTTCCCAATAATACTCCTTTTTCTGAAGTATAATTTGTCTGATATTAATATAGCTACTGCAGTAGAACTGGATAATTTTCAACCGTTTCAAGAGGTAGCATAAGATCAAGAACTGATGGTATAAAAGGAAGAAATCGAAGCTGCATTGAAGGCATTGGTGAAAAAACTATCCTCTCTCCACCATCTTCACTAACTCTGACACCAACTGTCCCTCACACAGCACTCCCTACTTCTCTGCCGGGTTCAATACTTCATTGCAACGGCCACACAGAGCTCGCAGTCCATATTCACGATTATGGGGTTTATTAGGGAAGTAACAGTTACAACTCAGGCTCAAAGACACTCAGAATACAGTTCTTCTATCAGGACAGCCTCTTCCCTCCTGTGCTCGTAGGTGTGCCTCTGCCTGGCCTTGGGGCTCTCTCCAAAGGCACTCAGCTTTCCTTCTCCCTGGGCCATCATCTCCTATAGCTGGGTCCCTGTTGCTTGGTCTCTCCTGCCATGGCATCTTACCGTCTTCAGGATTCCAGCTTCCTCTCTCTATCTCAGTCTCCTGCTTCTAGGAGCTTCTCAGTGCAGGGATCTCAGGTCCATAATATATGCTCAGCTCCTGGCTGTTCTTCCTTGATGGGAGTTGAATCCTCCTCTTTGCTCTGGAACTGGTTCTCTTTGAAGGGAAAACTAAACAATCCCCTTGGTGAGCCACAAGTACCCTATCACACAGTCCTGCCCAAGTACCAGGGTAGATGTTATAAGACCATGGCTAGAAAGGCCACACAAAGTAAACAATCACATCACAGTACCTTGGACTCATTTTTCAAGTGAAGTATCAAAAATCCCATACGAACAGATTGGTAAAGAACATAATCAACAGCAAGAACATTTTCATAATTATGTTTTCTGTATTTGGAAGAAATCTATAGCACTATTCTTATTTTGCCAATTCACAGGGATCACAGACATTAGTGGTAGATATTGCAGTACCAGAAAACTCTCTGGTGAAACAGTCTGTGAGCAGTCTTACAAACATGGATATTCCACCAGAGTCAAAAGAATGACGTTACGTTAATCATCAAAGAGAACATTTCAAGATCTCGCCTGAAGTACAATGTTGTCACTGATAGGCTAATATCCATACACTTACAAGGAAGACCAGTTTATATGACTATTCAAATTTATGCACCAACCACTAATGCCAAAGACAAAGAAATTGAAGATTTTAAACAACGTCTGCAGCCTGAAATTGATCAAACATGCAATCAAGATGCATTGATAATTACTGGTCTTTAGAATGTTAAAGTTGGAAACAAAGAAGGAAAAGTAGTTGGAAAATACAGCATTGCTGATAGAAATGATGCCAGAAATCTCATGACAGAATTTTGCAAAACCAGTGACTCATCCACTGCAAATATCTTTCTTCACCAACATAAACGGCAGCTATACACGTGGACTTTACCAGATGGAATACACAGGAATCAAACTGACTACATCTGTGGAAAGAGAAGATGGGAAAACTCATATCATCAGTCAGAACAAGGCCAGGGATCGATTGTGAAACAGACTGTCAATTGCTCATATGGGAGTTCAAGCTGAAACTGAAGAAAAGTAGAATAAGTCAAAAAGGGCCAAAGTACGACCTTGAGTATATCTCACCTGTACTTACAGACCACCTCGAGAATACATTTTACGTGTTAAACTTAACAACTGAAGACCAGGTGAGTTGTGAAATGACATCAAGGACATCACACATGAAGAAAGCAAGAGGTCCTTTAAAAGACAGGAAAGAAAGAAAAGACCAGAACGGATGTCAGAAGAGACTCTGAACCTTGCTCTTGAATGTCGGGTAGCTAAAGTGAAAGGAAGAAATGACGAAGTAATAGAGCTGAACAGAAGATTTCAAAGGGTGGCTTGAGAAGAAAAAGTATTATAATGACATGTGTAAAGATCTGGAGATGGATAACCAAAACGGAAGAACACACTCAGCATTTCTCAAGCTGAAAGAACTGAAGAAAAAACTCAACCCTTGAGTTGCAATACTGAAGGATTCTACGGGTATAATATTAAATGAAGCAGGAAGCATCAAAAGAAGATGAAAGTAATACCCACAGTAACTATGCCAAAAAGGATTGGTCGACCTTCAACCATTTCAGGAAGTAGCATATGATCAGAAACCGATGATACTGAAGGAAGAAGTTCATGCTGCCCTGAAGGAATTGGTGAGAAAAAAAAGCCTCCAAGAATTGATGGAATACCAACTGAGATGTTTCACCAAATGGATGCAGCACTGGAATCGCTCACTTGTCTAATCTCAAGAAATATGGCCTACGAACTGGCAAGGATCCATATTTACGCCTATTCCTAAGAAAGGTGATCCAACCAAATGTGGAAATTATCAAACAATATCATTAATATCACATGCAAGTAATATTCTGCTAAAAATCATTCAAAAGCAGCTGTAGCAGTACATTGACAGGGAACTGCCAGAAATTTAAGCAGGATTCAGAAGAGGACATGGAAGAAGGGATATCAAAGCTGATGTCATATCGATTCTGGTTGAAAGCAGAGAATACCAGAAAGATGTTTACCTGTGTATTATTGACTATGGAAAGGCATTTGACTGCTTGGGTCATAACAAATTATGGATAACATTGCGAAGAGTGGGAATCCCAGAACACTCAATTGTGCTGATGAGGAACCTGATCAAGAAGTAGACGTTCAAACAGAAAAAGGTGATATGATACTGCGTGGTTTAAAGTCAGAAAAGGTGTGTGTCAGGGTTGTATCCTTTCACAATACTTATTTAATCTGCAAATAATCTGAGAAGCTGGACTATACGAAGAACACGACATCAGGATTGGAGGAAGACTCATTAACAACCCGCATTTTGCAGATGACACAACCCCGCTTGCTAAAAGATAAGAGGACTTGAAGCACTTACTGATGAAGATCAAAGACCGCGGCCTTCAGTAGAGATTGCACCTCAACATGAAGAAAACAAAAATCCTCACAACTGGGCCAATGAGCAACATCGTGATAAATGGAGAAAAGATTGAAGTTGTCAAGGATTTCATTTTATTTGGATCCACAATCAACACCCATGGACACAGCAGTTAAGAAATCAAAAGATGCATTGCATTAGGGAAACTGGCTGCAAAAGACCTCTAAAGTGTTGAAAAGCAAAGACATCACCTTGAAAACTAAGATGCAACTGATCCAAGCCACAGTGTTTTCAGTGGCCTCGTATGTGTGGGAAAGCTGGCTGATGAATAAGGAAGACCGTAGAAGAATTGATGCCTTTTAATTGTCGTGTTGGTGAAGAATTCTGAATACACCATGAATTGCCAAAAGAACGAAAAAATCTATCTTGAAAGAAGTATAACCAGAATGTACCCTAGCCTAGAAGCAAAGATGGCTAGACTACATCCTACATACTTTGGACCTGTTTTCAGGAGGAATTAGTCCATGGAGAAGGATATCATGTACTATTTCTTTGGACTATCTAAGACCTGAAGAACAAAATCTCATGGTCCAAATTAATGTTTTTACTTACTAATTTTGAAATATAGCCCTGGTGGAACATTTGCTTAAGAGCTTGGCTGAAACTAAAAGGTTTCAACCAGCCTCTCCTTAGAAGCCCTGCTGTGCAGTTCTATTCTGTCCAATAGGGTCACTGTTAGTTAAAATTTAATCCACAGCAATGAGTTATTTAATTTTCAAATACAAATTTTTTGTGTTAATGTCTAAATTCTAAATTAAATTTTATTTTATAAACTACCTGTTTTATAAATTTACTTTCTATTATTCAAATTTATTGTTATGGTAGAATCAAATTTAAAAAGTGACATAATTTTATATCCAGGCAAAATGAAATGGCAATAACTAAGTGGAGTGCAAAAATGGAAGCCTGCAGGAGATAAAAAGAAAATGATTTGTGAATCCCTAAAGACAATCCCCAAATTCCTTTTTAGAATGTAATAAATCAGAAGAGACTTCTTCCATTAAAGGTACGTGCTTATGGGTGGGAATCATCCTACTAGTACCACTAGTGCTGAAATTAAGGATGGCAATACAAATATAACAGGATTTGTTCCAAATTCTGCATCCATTTCTTGCTGTAGTAAAAAAAAAAAAAAAAAAAAATTAGTAATGATCTAGAAAGTGAAACTAAGAATATTAAATTGTCACATCTGCAGACTCCATAAATAACAGAAATGCAGATCCTGCCTTGTGGAATAATTTTCTTTCAATGGAGTAAATCACTGGATCAAAAGAGGCCCAAGTGATTCTCAACATTACAGTTGTCCACTTGTAAATTTGTGTTGAAAATTCCTGGATGGTAAACAAAGTTCTATAGCCAGAATTTTTTCTAGAGTGCAAAGTTAATGATGAAAATTATAAGAGGGAGTGGCTACTGCAATCTCCATCAGTCAGCTCAGTGTATTGTTTTGTTTGCAAACCTACTAACCAAACAAACCCGTCATCCTCACTTAATTCTCGAATTGTTACAGATGAATTTAGCAATTGGTGCAAATTGAATAGGATCAGTAAACATGAAAATAGTTCAATTCACAGAGATCATGTTATCATATTTAAACCAAACACATTGTTCTGGCTTAACTTATGAACTGGAATCACAAATTAATGAACATCAGTATTGAAAAGCCATTTTGTAATGTGTCGTGGTTGTCATAACAATCACTGAATGGGGACTATCTTCGTGAAAAAGAAATGAAGTCTTTGGGTCCCCACGAAATGGAAAATTTTAAAGTTGGCTTCAACTTGTTGCTCATTTGATCTATTTTTAGCAAGTCACATCTCAAAATATGGTAACACAGGAAAGGGCAATCCATCCTATAATTCTCAAATAATGTGTAAAAAATTTATAATCTTGATAAGTGATGAAGTTCAATCAACTACTGTCAGTGAAATAAGCATAGCTCGATCTTTCATTTTGTCTGTGGATTCCACTTCTGAGCCTTCTCATACAGGCCAGCTAAGTATTGTTTAAAGATCCGTATCTCCAACAGATAGAAAACCTGTGTGGTGATTTATCACATTTACTAGCTTAAAAAATCATACTGGTAAAGACATTGCAAAGCAAGTGTTTCACTGATAATGTGAAGCTTGCAAAATTGATTTTTCTAAGTGCAGAGACCAATCCTATAACAATGCTGCCATTACGTCACTGCATTATAAAGGCATACAACAGAAAATTCTGGAATGAAATTAATATGTCATTTTCATACCAAGGTGCTGCACATTCACTTAATTTTGTAGGATGTATCACAATAGATTTTTTTTTTGTCCAAAAGCAATTGATGTTTTTTCTAATATTCAGTTACTTTACAAATTTTTTGCCACCTCTACTCACTGATGAGCTGTTCTTAAAACATATTCAGGCAATGATTGAGCATTAAAATGTCTAATACACATTGGGAAGCACATGCTATAGCAACAAGTACAATTCTAGGTGCCACACAGAATATTGCTGAAGACCAGATACAAAAAGGAAACTCCAAAACAGAAGCTAAAATCATCGCTGCCTTAGTCACCTAGTGCTGCCACAACAGATACCATAAGTGGATGGCTTTAACAAAGAGAAATTTATTTTCTCACAGTCTAGTAGGTTACAAGTCCAAATTCAGGATGTCAGCTCCAGGGGAAGGCTTTCTCTCTCTGTTGATTCTGGAAGAAGGTCCTTGTCCTCCATCTTCCCATGGTCAAGGAGCTTCTCAGGCGCAGGGACCCCGGGTCCAAAGGGCATGCTCTGCTCTTGATAGTATGAGGTCCCCAACTCTCTTTCCTTTCATCTTCTGAGAGATAAAAGGTGGTGCAGGCCACACCCTAGGGAAACTCCGTGTATCTAGGATTAGGGAGGTGTTAAAATCCCACCCTAATCCTCTCAACATAAAATTACCATCACAAAATGGAGGACAACCTCACATGGCCTATCCAAGTTGATACACACATTTTGGGGGGACATAATTCAATCCATGATATTCTACCCTTTGGCCCCCCCAAAATCACATTCTTGCAAATGGAAAACATATTCATCCCATCACAAACCAAAACCAAACCCACTGCCGTCCAGTCGATTCCGACTCATAGTGACCCTACAGGACAGAGTAGAACTGCCCCATAGAGTTTCCAAGGAGGGCCTGGCAGATTCGAACTGCTGACCTCTTGGTTAGCAGCCGTAGCACTTAACCACTACGCCACCAGGGTTTCCTCATCCCATCATAGCATAGAAAAAGTCTTAAATCAAGTCCAAGTCCAAAATTCAAAAATCTCTCTTCATCTGTGAAATCTAGGACACAAGTTATCTGCTTCCAAAGGTACAATGGCATAAAAGGCACAAGCTAGACATTTCCATTACAAACTGAAGAAACTTGAGGAAAAGAAGGCATAACATGCACCAAGCGAGTCAGGAGAACACATCGCATTAGCCCTCAAAGACATTGCAAACCAAGTGTTTCACTAATTAGGCGAAGTTTGCAAAATTGATTTTTCTAAGTGCAGAGACCAATCCTATGACAATGCTGTGAAATGTCACTGCATTATAAAGGCATGCAACAGAAAATTCTGGAATGTAATGAATACGCCATTTTCATACCAAGGTGCTGCATATTCACTTAATTTTGTAGGATGTATCACAATGGATTTTTGTCAAAAAAATGATTTTTTTCTTCTATTCAGATATTTTACAAATTTTTTGCCATCTCTATTCACCGATGAGCTGTTCATAGGCAATGATCACCATTAAAATGTCTTTCTAATAACCACTGGGAAGCACATGCTATAGCAACGAGTGCAATCCTGGAATCACACACCCAGATTCTAGGTGCCATAGAGAATATTGCTGAAGACCAGTCACAAAAAGGCGATACCAGAACAGAAGCTTAAAACGTCGCCAACGAAATGGAAACACAGACCATGTATTTATGTTTGTTATGTATAATAATATATTGCATCATTTCCATTTGACGAGTCAATTCTCCAAGATTCAGAAGTAAATTTATAGACATGCATAGATCTCTACCAGCTATTAACAAGATATTTACATAAGAGAATATTTTGAAAACACAATAAAACAAATACTGCCAAATACTGATTATCAAACAGTTTATTGTTGCAGAAGCATTAGAAGAAACAAGTAAATGACAGAAATGCTCCAGAAGTATTGAGTGCCAGGAATCAATTTTACATAACCACCATCACTGACACACTTGAATCTTGCATGAAATGAAGGGTAAGGATGTATGAAGTTCCTTCTGATATTTTTTTCCTTCTTAATGTGAATATAACTGATGAAGAATTCCTGAAGGTATCCAATAAATTAGCACAGGCTTATCTTGATGAGGAAACCCTGGTGGCACAGTGGGTAAGTGCTACAACTGCTAACCGAGAGAACGGTAGTTCAAATCCACCAGGCGCTCCTTGGAAACTCTATCGGGCAGTTCTACTCTGTCCTATAGGGTCAGGATGAGTCAGAATCGACTTGACGGCAGTGGGTTTGGATTTATCCTGATGACTTAAGACAAACCTTTACGGAGAAGTGCTACAATATCATTCTTACGTTAGAATTAAGTTTAGAGATTCAAGTCAAATTTTACTCATGTAGGCATGTAAATCAAAAAACCAAACCCATTGCTGGTGAATTGATTTCAACACACAGCAACGCTATAGGACAGAGTAGAATTGCCCTCACAGGGTTTCCATGGAGCAGCTAATGTATTCGAACTGCCAAGCTTTTCGTTAGCAGCTGAGTTCTTAACCACTGCACCACTAGTGCTCCAAATATACTCTGGCCCAGTAGTTCAAATGCAACAGCCGCTCCTTGAAAACCCTATGAGGCAGTTCTACTCTGACCTATAGGGTCATTATGCATCAGAATTGACTCCAACCCAACGGGTTTGTTCTGCCTACTGCCTCATCCCTATTTCATTTTCTCAGAGATAAGTTTCTCTGAGAGTGTCAGATTCAGGAATGTGATGAAAAATGTCTCTTGTAGGGGGTGGGGCCAAGATGGCAAAGTAGTCAGATGCTTTATGTAGCCCCTCTTATAACAAAGACCCAGAGAAGTAAATCGATTATATATGACAATCTAGGAGCCCTGAACATCAAAGGTGAAGTTACAGAATTGGACTTAGTGGCAGGGGGAGGGGAATATGGTTCAGAAGCAGTGAGAGTTTGACAGACCTGACCCGGCAGAAACCAGCACCCTGCAGGCTGGATCAGATGGCATGTGCGGTGACGCAAGCAGTGATGCTCGGGACATGTTTTCCACATCTGAAGAGACCGAGTGGTGGAAAGCCTACACAAGCCTCCATAAGCAGTGAAAAGCAGTGCTAAGTTGGCAAAAGATAAGTACATGCATTTAAAATGCCACACAAATCAAAAATCATCCCCTTTGGGAAGAACATCTCTCCCATTTACCTGCTTCCTCCCTCTCTGTTTTTAGTCTTGGACCAGCTTCAGCTATTTCTGGGTCCCCTGGGCCAGAAGTAGGAACTATTACACGCCCTGGAGCAGGAACAAACAACAAAAAATAATCTGCCAGCTTCCCTAAGCCAGGAACTCAGGGAAGGCACAGACATAAGGGGTCCAAGGACTTTGAATGCCTTTCACCCTTGCATAGATCTGTGTGGGCCCATTTCAACAGCATAGGCTCTCATTAGCACACTACGACAGGGTATATACCTGAAGCCTACTTTCAACTGTATCAGCTATAAAGTGGAGGGGCAGATTTCTGATATTTGACAATGTTCTGCCAATTAAGCAGGGTCCTCACCTACCCACATCAGTGACTTGAGAGTTGGTGGCTCCACCCATGCCACCTAGCCACCCAATTCAGGAGTCCAAGAGTAAGTGGTGAATCCCAGTCCTTACAACCAACAGCATTGGGTGACCATGGTCTGGCTGCAAAACCCACCCACCTATGTGCTCTAGGGAACAGGGACATGCTTTCCTCCCAGACACTCAGGGGCAGTCATCCCCCCCACAGTAGCCAGACACCTGTACCTACACCAATCAACCCTGTCTATGTAGGACTGTAGGTAAGAGCCTACACCACACACTTGGTGACCGACTACCTGGACACCTGAGCTGAATCCATACAAGAATGTAAAAGGGCTCCTAGGCTCACATACCTAGTAACAGCTCTGATCACCTGGTGACAGGACTTAAGAGCTTCAAAAGGTGCCAATAATCAAACTAGCTCACCCAAGCAGCCTATTTGGGCATATCAAAATAAAACAAGAAGCTAGGACACAGTACACCAAAAAAAAAAAAAAAAAAAAAACCAAACCCAGTGCCGTCAAGTAGATTCCGACTCAGCAAGCAAACATAAAATAAATGAATATAATAACTCACTAATGGCTCAGAGACAAGTGTAAATATCAAATAACATAAAGAGGCAGACCATGATGGATTCAGGAAGCTCCCAAAACAACAAATCAAGAAATCTTCCAAATGAAGAGAAATTCCAGGAATTGCCGGAGGTAGAATTTAAAAGATTAAGAGACCGAGCTCTTCAAGAGATCCAGGAGGAGATCAGGCAAAACGAAGAACAAGCCAAGGAACACACAGATAAAACAAAAGAGGAACTTAAGAAGGTTATACAAGAGTATAATGACAAATGTAACAGGCTGCAAGAATCCATAGAAAGATAGCAAGCAAATCCAAAAGAGTAACAATAAAATTTCAGAATTAGACAACCCAATAGAAAATGAGAGGAGCAGAATTGAGGCACTGGAAGTCAGAATTAGTGAGACTGAAGATAAAGCAATTGACGCCAAGTTATCTGAGGAAAAATCAGATAAAATAATTTTTTAAAATTGAAGAAACTCTAAGAATTATTTTTTTTCTATCAAGAGTGATTGGAACACCAGAATCGGGGTGGGGGTTGGAGGATAACAGAAAACACAGTGAGAATTATTCAAGACTTCTTGGCTAAAAACTTCACTGATCTTGTGAAAGATAAGATGATATCTATCCAAGATGCTTACTGAACCCCACACAAGGTAGATGCCAAGATAAAGTCACCAGGACGTATTATAATCTTGTTTGTCAAAACCAAATATAAAGAGAGAATTTTAAGAGTAGCTAGGGATAAACAAAAAGTCACCTATAAAGAAGGGTCAGTAAGACTAAGCTTGGACTACTCAGCAGAAACCGTGCAGGCAAGAAGGACATATACAAAGCCCTGAAGGAAAAAAAAAAAAAATTGCCTGCCAAGAATTATATATCCAGCAAAACTGTCTCTCAAATATGATGGTGAAATTAGGACATTTCCAGAGAAGCAGAAGTTTAAGGAATTTTTAAAAACCTAACCAATATGACAAGAAATAATAAAGGGAGTTCTCCAGTTAGAAAATCAATAACATCAGCTAACAACCCAAAACTAGAACACGGGACAGAACTACCAGATATCAACCCACATAGGGACGTCACAAATAAATGAAAGCTAAAACACTGAAAATGTAGAAACAGAGACATTGATCTGTAAAAGATGACAACATTAACACAAAAAAGAGGGACTAAATAATGTAGTCATAGTTTTTTCATATGGAGAGGAAGTCAAGACGATATAAAGAAATAAAAGATTGGTTTAAATTTAGAAAAACAGGTAAATGTTAAGGTAACCCAAAGGAAACTAACAATCCTACACATTAAAATTTAAAAAAAAGCAAGGAAAACATAAATTTTCAGCAAATACAAAAGCAACAACAAGGAAGAAGATGAAAGACTAAAAAGAAAAACGATTCAGCACAGAAAAAAATAAATTAGCAGTAAATACAAAGGCAACAAAAATGAAGAGGATGGAAAGAAAATGCACAAAGAAAAACGACTCAACAGAGAAAATTAAATGGAATAAGGAAAATGCCAACAAGACATACACAAAAAAGATGAAAATGACAGCACTAAACTCATAAAAAAACTCGTTAACTATGAATAATTACGATAAATGTAAATGGTTTAATTGCACCCATAAGGAGACAGAGAGTAGCAGAATGGATTAGAAAACATGATCCATCTGTATGCAGACTGCAAGAGACACACCATAGACTCAAAGACATAAACAAACTAAATCTCAAAGAATGGAAATATATATATATATATATATATCAAGCAGACAACAATAAAAAATAAGAGTGGCAATATTAATCTCTGATAAAACAGGCTTTAAAGTAAAATCCTCCACAAAGGAAAAGGAAATACACTATATAATGATTAAAGGGTCAATATACCAGGAGGTCAAAATCATAATAAATACTTATACACCCAATGACAGGGCTCCAAAATACATAAAACAAACTCAAACAGCATTGAAAAGAGAAATAGCTCCACAATAATAGTAGAAGACTTCAACATACCACTTCTGATGACAGACAGGATATCCATAAAGAAGCTCAATAAAGACACAGAAGATCTAAATACCACAATCAGCCAACTTGGTCTCATAGACTTAAACACAACACTCCACCCAATGGTAGTCAAGTAAACTTTCTTTTCTAACGCTCATGGAGCATTCTTGAGAATAGACCACGTATTAGGCCACAAAACAAGCATTAACAGAATCCAAAACATCAAAATATTACACAGCATGTTTCCTGACCATACAGCCATTAAAGTCAAAAGGCTGTAGTTATCATACATTCTAATTTCTTACATATTTTAAACCCAATAATGTCTATTCTTATTATGTCATGCAGTCAGTAATCCTCTATTTTTACTCGTTTCATTAACTTTCATTCCTTCTTGCATCTTAAGCCTTTCACCTTATTTTCTTTCTGCTTGAAGAATACTTTTGGAATTTTCTTTAATGTGGGCATGCTGATGTTAACTTATCCAGGTTTTGTTTGTCTGAAAACAAAAGGTCTTTGCTCATTCATGATGTTTTTCCTCAGCATAGAGTTCTGGGTTGCCATGGATTTTCTCTCTATAATTTAAATATATCATCTTATTGTCTTTTTTTTTATTATCTTAGGGTTGTCACTATTTCTGTAGAGAAGTCATCAGTCAGTTTTTTTCTTTGTCCTTTAAAGATAATCTCTTCCATTCTTTAAGTAGTTTTAAATTATTTGATTTTTGTGGGGTTTTTTGTCTTTAGCTTCAGCAGTTCTACTATGATGTACCTAGATACGAATTTCTTTGTATTTACCCTACATGGGTCTTATAAGGAAACCCTGGTGGCGTAGCGGTTAAGTGTTATGGCTGCTGAGCAAAACGTCAGCAGTTCGAATCCACCAGGCGCTCCTTGGAAACTCTACGGAGCAGTTCTACTCTGTCCTGTAGGGTCGCTTTGAGTCAGAATCGACTCGACGGCAGTGGGTTTTTTGGTTTTTTTTTTTTTTTTTGGTTTGGGTTTTGTAAGTCTTCTAGGATCTGTGACTTGATATCATTAATCATTTGAAGAAAATTCTCAGCCATAATCTCAGTTTTTCTGCCTCATTCTTTTTCTTCCTTCTTAATCTTATGCTAGATATTCTCATTGTATTCTCTATATCTTATTCCTTTTTATATTTTATATATTTTTTCTTTTGTCTATGCCTCTATTTTCTTCCAACATATCTTCCAGTTGACTAAATCTCTCTTCAGCATTTTTAATCCACTGTTATATACATGCATTAAGATTTTAACTTCAGCTATAGTTTTCAGTTGACTTTCTAAGTTGATCTTTTTCTTAGTTTCTAGTTTTTTGCCAAATTTCTAAGTCTTGCCTTTATTTCTTTGAACATAATAGAGTTATTTCGGTGTCTTTGTCTGATAGCTCCAATATCTAGTTTTTCTGTGGATCTCATTCTGTTATTTGTTGTTTCTACAGGTTTCACTCTTTTTTTTCATTTAAAAAAAAATTGTTGATTATATTAGAGAGGCGAGGCCAAGATGGCAGAGCAGGGAGATGCTGCCAGTGATCCCTCTTACAAAAAAGACCCGAAAAAACAAGTGAAGCGATTATATTTATGACAAGCTAGGAACCCTGAACATCAAAGGCAAAGTTAGAAAATGGACTCAACGGCAGGGGGAGGGAGAGACTATTTGGAAGTGGAGAGGAGTTACTGGACCTGAATAGCCAGGAACCCTCAGGCACCATTCCCTGGAGCGACTGCAGTGGGGCTGGCAGTAGTGCTCCAGAGGCGCTTAGCTCAGGGAAAGACAGCAAGTTGCACAGACTACTCACACCTCCAGAACAAGAGAAGAACGGCACTCTCAGCAAAAGCTAATTACTTGTGTTTATTTTACCACGCCCTCAGCTCCCAAGCCGGCTTCAGTGGCTGTCAACTTCCCTGGGCCTGAGATAGGCCCCGGTACCACTCTGAGCCATTTTTCCATCCTTGAAGAAGGTATAAGTTCACAACTGGGGGAAAGATAATCTGCCAGCTCAATTAAGCTGAGGAGCTCAGGACACAAGCAGCTCTTGTTCAGGCACAAATGGTCCATGGGCTTTGAATACCTTTCACCCCAGCATGGACCTGCGTGGGCCCATTTCAGGAGAATAGGCCCTTGTTGCCAGACTGCAACTGTTTCAGCTGGACAGTGGAAAGATGGGTGTTTGATGTTTGACACCGCTTTGCCTATTAAACTGCATCTTCACCTACCCACATCAGGGGCCTAAGGACTGCTGGCTCCACCCACAATACCTGGCCACCTGTGACAGGGCTCCAAGGGTAAGTAGTACCTCCCAGAACTTACAAACAAAAGCATTGGGTACCCACCGCCCTTCTGCAGAACCCACCCGTGTGCTCTACAGAACAGGGATGCGCTTTCCTCACAGACACTCAGAGGACAGCTGTCAGACCCCTGCCTTGATCAGAGTCTGACCCCCTACTGCAGCCAGATACTTCTGCCTACACCAATAACCCCTGCCCCTCTAAGACTGTAGGACAGAGCCTGTACCTTACACTTTATGACCAACTACCTGGGCACCTGAGTTGAATCCATACAAGAAAACTAAATGAACTCCTAGGCTCATATACCTGGTAACAGTGCTAGCCATCTGGTGATAGTACATTAGAGCTTCAAAGGTGAAAATAATCAACCTACCGCACTCAAGCAGCTTATTTGGGAATACCAAAACTAAACAAAGCAAGAAGCTAGGATACAAAAAGCAAGCATAAAATAAACTGATACAATAACTTACAGATTGCTCAGAGACAACAGTCAATATCAAATCACATAAAGAGGCAGACACAGGAGCAGGACCAAGATGGCTGACTAGGTAGAAGCTTCGGCTTATCCCTCTTGAAACAAAGACTCGAAAAAACAAGTGAATCAATTACATAAAGGACAATCTACAAACCCTGACCATCAAACACAGAACTAAGGAGTTGACCTGAGTGACAGGTGAGCAAAAAGCCACACTGCAGCAGGGACCGCTTCCGGAGCCAGTGTCCCATGCCACAGCCTTGAGCCCTCACGGTTCCCTGGTGCCAGAGTGGTGGGGCTGATTGTGGCTTACTGAGACAGGGAAGCACGGATGTAGGCCTAACCCTCAGGAAGA
Organism: Loxodonta africana; assembly: GCF_030014295.1. Taxonomy (NCBI): domain Eukaryota; kingdom Metazoa; phylum Chordata; class Mammalia; order Proboscidea; family Elephantidae; genus Loxodonta; species Loxodonta africana. The sequence continues at coordinate 155,369 of NW_026974892.1, forward strand.
ACCTCGGAGGAGACCCAGGCAGCACACGCAGGCTCCACACAGACGCGGCTGACAGGGAAATGAAAAACCATGGGAAAGCAGCGACTGGTTTTGGAGCCTGGAGTGCAGCGTCCCAGAAAGGAAACCTTGGTGCTGGGCTTGGGACTAAGTGTGGGGGAGCTGATTGCGGCTTCCTGAGACGGTGTGAGCATGGACGCAGCCCTAACCCTCTGGGACAGTCTCAGCAGGGATCCAGCCACCACACACAAGCTACACAATGCTCTGGAATCTCAGAAAAAACAGTCCTCACCAAACAACATAAGTAAACTTTGTATATTTTGCCAGGCTACTCTCTTCTATATATCTGATTCCACCCCTCATTGCCCCAGCCAGCTTCATTAACATTGGAATTCTCTGTGCTAGAGAGTGAAGTGCACTGCTCGATTTTTTTTTCTTCTTTCTTTTCTAACCCATTCCCCTGGCCTGAGAAAAGCAGCATTTAACAATCAAAGAAAAATCCTTCCCTGACTTCCCTAAACTGGAATAACAATACAGAATCAGCTCCATCCAGGCATTAACAGACCCATAGTCTTTGGCTTTCACCCTACAGGTAACTAGGTGGCTATTATACTGCAAAGGCGATTCTGATAGAGATCTCACCATAATTATTTTAGCTCAGCAGTGGAAAGGCAAGTTTTGGAGGTCAGATACCTCTCTACCTACTAAACAGAGCCCTCGCTGATCCACACCAGCGAACTGAGTGCTGAGACTCCACCCACACCACCTAGCCACCTGCTAGAGGGGTCTGAGAATAGTGACATCTCCCAAGCATTGGGTGCCTAAGATACAGCTGCAGAGCCCACCCACCAGAGTGCTCTAGAGAATAGAGCCACACCTACCTCACTGACACTTGAAGGAAGGCTGTCAGCATCCTGCCCTCCTCGAAATGTGACCCCCTGCCACTAATAGAAACTGGTGCATACAACCATCACCACTACTCCTCTAAGGTAATAGGTGAGAGGCTACACCACACACTAGGTGACCAGCTATCAGGACACCTGAGCTGATTGTATTCAAGAATAGTGAATGGACTCATACACTTATATACCTGGTAACAGCTCAGGCAAGCTGGTAACAGGATGTAAGTGTTTCAAAACCTACAGCAATCACCATACCACAACCTAGTAGCCCATCTGGGTGTATTGTAACAAAACAAAACAACAAGATAAGACTCAGTGAGCAAATATAAAAGAAAATGGGACAAAATCTTATAGATGGCTCAGAGACAGCAGTCGACATCAAATCACATGAAGAAGCAGACCATGATTGCTTCTACAAACCCCCAAATCAAAGAATCAAAATCATTCTTGGATGTGGATACATTCCTAGAATTGCCAAATATAGAATATAAAACAATTGTATACAGAATGCTTGAAGACATCAAGAATGACCTCACAAATGAAATAAGGCAATCTACAGAAAAAGCCAAGGAATACACGGGTAAAGCAGTTGAAGAAATCCAAAAGATTAATCAAGAACATAGTGAAAAAATTAATAAGCTGTAAGAATCCATAGAGAGACAGCACTCAGAAATCCAAAAGATTAACAATAAAGTCACACAGACAACTCAATAGGAAGTCAGAGGAGCAGACTCGAGGAACTGGAATGCAGAGTGGGGGAGCTAGAGGATAAGACAATTGACACAAATATAGTTGAAGAAAAATCAGATAATAGAATTTAAAACTATGAAGAAACCCTAAGAATCATGGGGGACTCTATCAAGAATAATTTGCGTGTGACTGGAGTTCCAGACAGGGAGGGGTAACAGAAAATACAGAGAGAATAGTGGAAGATCTGATGGCAGAAAAATTCCCTGGCATCGTGAAAGATGAAAAGATATCCACCCAAGATGCTCATCGAACCTCATACAAGATAGATCCCAAAAGAAAATCACCAAGACATATCATCAAACCTGCCAAAACCAAAGATAAAGAGAAAAATTTAAAAGCACCCAAGGATAAACGAAAAGTTACCTACAAAGGAGAATCAATAAGTTTGCACTATTCGGCAGAAACCATGCAGGCAAGAAGGCAATGGAGTAACATATATAGAGCACTCAAAGAAGAAAAACTGTCAGCCAAGAATCATATATCCAGCAAAACTCTAAAACATGAAGGTGAAATTAAGATATTTACAGATAAACACAAGCTTAGAGAATTTGCAAAAACCAAACCAAAACTGCAAGAATTACTAAAGGAAATTCTTTGGTCAGAAAATCAATAATATCAGATTCCAACACAACACAAGGTCACAGAACAAAACATCCTGATATCAACTCAGATAGGGAAATCACAAAAACAAAATAAGATTAATTAAAAAAAAACTGCTCAAAACAGGGAATCATTGATGTGATTATGTAAAAGATTACAATAGACAAAAAAAGAGGGACTAAATACAGGAGGCATAGATCTTACATATGGAGAGGAAACCAAGGCGATACAGGGCAAAACAACTTAGCTTTTTACTTAGTCAAACCGGGGTAAATATTAAGGTAACCACAACGAGGTCTAACAATTCCATACTTCAAAATAAACACCAAGATAAACATAATGACTCACCAACATAAAAAACATAAACTCAGATACTATAAAAAGGAGGAACACACATTCTACAAAGAAAAACTCAGCACAAAAAAGTAAATGGAAAAATGAAATTGTCAAAAACAGGCATCAAAATGACAGCACTAAACTCATACTTATCTATAATTATATTTAATGTAAATAGACTAAATTCACCAATAATGAGACAGAAAGTTGCAGACTGGATAAAAAAACATGATCAGTCCGTATGCTGCCTAAAAGAGACATGCCATAGACATAGAGACACAAATAAACTAAAACTGAAAGGATGGATAAAAATATATCAAGCAAACAACAATCAAAAAAGACCAGGAGAGGCAATATCAATTTCCAACAAAATAGACTTTAAAGTTAAATCCACCACAAAGGATAAAGAAGGACACTACATAATGATTAAAGGGACAATTTACCAGGAAGATATAACTGTATTAAATATTTATGCACCCAATGATAGGGCCGCAACATTCATAAAACAAACGTTAACAGAATTAAAAAGTGAGATAGACACCTCCACAATTATAGTAGCAGACTTCAACACAACACTCTCAGTGAAGGATAGGAAATGCAGTAAGAAGCTCAATACAGACATGGAAGATCTAATTGCTACAATTAAACAACTTCACTTCATAGACTTATACAGAACACTCCACCCAACAGCTGCAAACTATAATTTCTTTTCTAGTGCACATGAAACATTCTCTAGAATAGATCACATATTAGGTCATAAACCAAGCCTTTACAGAACCCAAAACACTGAAATATTACAAAACATCTTCTCTGAACGAAAGACCATAAAAGTAAAAATCAATAACAGAAAAACCAGGGAAAAGAAATCAAATGCTTGGAAACTGCACAATACCCTGCTCAAAAAAGACTGGGTTATGGAAGACCTTAAGGAGGGAATAAAGAAATTCACAGAATTCAATAAGACTGAAAACACTTCCTGTGAAAACCTTTGGGACATGGTGAAAGCAGTGCTCAGAGGTCAATTTATATCAATAAAGGCACACATATTAAAGAAGAGCCAAAATGAAAGAACTGTCCCTACAACTTGAACAAACAGAAAGAGAGCAACAAAAGAAACTGTCAGGCACCAGAAGAAAGCAAAAAATAAAAAGTACAGCAAAATTAAATGAATTAGAGAATAGAAAAACAATCGAAAGAGTTAACAAGGCCAAAAACTGCTTCTTTGAAAAAATTAACAAAATTGATAAACCATTGGCCAGACTGACTAAAGAAATACAGGAAAAGAAACCAATAATCCGAGTAAGAAATGGGATGGGCCATATCACAACAGATCCAACTGAAAGTAAAACAATCATAACAGATTACTACAAAAAATTGTATTCTAACAAATTTGAAAACCTAGAAAAAATGGATGAATTCCTAGAAACACACTACCTACCTAACACAAACTGAAGTACAACAACTAAATAAACCCATAACAAAAAAAGAGATTGAAAAGGTAATCAAAACACTCCCCAAAAAAAAAGCCTTGGCCCTGACGGCTTCACTGCAAAGTTCTACCAAACTTTCAGGGAAGACTTATCACTACTACTGAAGGTATTTCAAAGCATAGAAAAGGACGGAATACTACCTAACTCCTTCTATGAAGCCAGCATAACCCTGATACCAAAACCAGCTAAAGACAACACAAAAAAAGAAAATTACAGACCTATATCCCTCATGAACATAGATGCAAAAATCCTCAAGAAAATTCTAGCCAACAGAATTCAACAACATATGAAAAAAAAATCCACCATAACCAAGTAGGATTTATACCAGGTATGCAAAGTTGCTTCAATATTAGAAAAACAATTAATGCAATCCAGCACATAAAAAAAAGACAAGAACCACATAATTTTATCAATTGATGCAGAAAAGGCATTTAACAAAGTCCAACACCCACTCATGATAAAAACTCACAGCAAAATAGGAATAGAAGGAAAATTCCTCAATATAATAAAGGGTATTGATACAAAGCCAATACCCAGCATCATCCTAAATGGAGAGAGCCCGAAAGCATTTCCCTTGAGAACGGGAAACAGACAAGGATCCCCTTTATCACTGCTCTTATTCAACATTGAGCTAGAGGTCCTAGCCAGAGCAACTGGGCTAGACAAAGAAATAAAGGGCATCCAGATTGGTAAGGAAGAAATAAAATTATCTCTATTTTCCAACGACATTATCTTATACACAGAAAACCCTGAGGAATCCTCAAGAAAACTATTAAAACTAACAGAAGGGTTCAGCAAAGTTTCCGATTACGATATAAACATACAAAATCAGTTGGATTCCTCTATATCAACAAAAGGAACATTGAAGAGGAAATCACCAAATGAATACCATTCACAGCAGCCCCCAAGAAGATAAAATACTTAGGAATAAACCTTACCAAAAATGTAAAAGAGCTATACCGAGAGAACTACAAGGTACTACTGCAAAAAAACAAAAGGGACCTACGTAATTGGAAAAACATACCTTGCTCATGGATAGGAAGACAACATTGTAAAATTGTCCATTCTACTAAAAGCCATCTATAGATACAATGTACTTCCGATCCAAATTCCAATGACATTTTTTAAAAAGATGGAGAAACAAATCACCAACTTCATATGGAAGGGAAAGAAGTCGCGGAGAAGTAAAGCATTACTAAAAAAGAACAAAGTGGGAGGACTCACTCTTCCCCATATTACAACCAATTATACTGCCACAGTAGTCAAAACAGCCTGGTACTGGTACAACAACAGACACACAGACCAATGGAACAGAATTGAGAATCGAGATATAAATCCATCCACATATGAGCAGCTGATATTTGACAAAGGCCCAGTGTCAGTTAATTGGGGAGAAGATAGTCTTTTTAACAAAAGGTGCTGCTGTAACTGTATATCCATCTGCAAAAAATGAAACAGGACCCATACCAGGACCCATACCACACACCATGCACAAAAACTAACTCCAAATGAATCAAAGACCTAAACATAAAATCTAAAACGATAAAGATCATGGAAGAAAAAATAGGGACAACATTAGGAGACCTAATACATGGCATAAACAGAATACAAAACATTACTAAAAATGACGAAGAGAAACCAGATAACTGGGAGCTCCTAAAAATCAAACACCTATGCTCATCTAAAGACTTCACCAAAAGAGTAAAAAGACCACCCACAGACTGGGAAAAAGTTTTCAGCTAAGACATCTCTGCCCGGTGCCTGATCTCTAAAATCTACATGACTCTGCTCAAACTCAACCACAAAAAGACAAACAACCCAATTAAAAAATGGGCAAAGGATATGAATAGGCACTTCACTAAAGAAGACATTCAGGCGGCTAACAGATACATGAGGAAATGCTCTCAATCATTAGCCATTAGAGAAATGCAAATCAAAAAACTACAATGAGATTCCATCTCACTCCAACAAGGCTGGCATTAATCCAAAACACACAAAATAATAAATGTTGGAGAGGCCGTGGAGAGACTGGAACACTTATACACTGCTGGTGGGAATGTAAAACGGTATACAACCACTTTGGAAGTCAATTTGGCGCTTCCTTAAAAAGTTAGAAATAGAAATACCATACAACCCAGCAATCCCACTCCTCGGAATATATCCTAGAGAAATAAGAGTCTTTACACAAACACATATATGCACATCTATGTTTATTGCAGCACTGTTTACAACAGCAAAAGGATGGAACCAACCAAGGTACCCATCAATGGATGAATGGATAAATAAGGTATATTCACACAATGGAATATTACACATCAATAAAGAACAGTGATGAATCTGTGAAACACTTCATAACATGGAGAAACCTGGAAGGCATTATACTGAGTGAAATTAGTTGCAAAAGGTCAAAAAGTGTATAACACCACTATTATAAGATCTTGAGAAATATTTTAAACTGAGAAGAACATATTCCTTTGTTGTTACGAGAGGGGGGAGGGAGGGAGGAGAGGGGAGGGGTATTTACTAAAGAGATAGACAAGAACTACTTTGGGTGAATGGAAGGACAACACTCAACACAGTGGAGGTCAGCACAACTGGACCAAACCAAAGCAAAGAAGTTTCCTGAATAAACTGAATGCTTTGAAGTTCAGCAAAGCAGGGACAGGGGTTTGGGGACCCTGGTTTCAGGGGACATCTAAGTCAACTGGAAAAATAAAATCTATTAAGAAAACATTCTGCATCCCACTTTGAAGAGTGGCATCTGGGATCTTAAATGCTAGCAAGCAGCCATCTCAGATGCATCAATGATTCTCAACCCACCTGGATCAAGGGAGAATGGAGAACACCAAGAACATAAGATAATAACGAGCCCAAGAGACAGAAAAGACTACCTGAACTAGAGACTACATCATCCTGAGACCAGAAGAACTAGATAGTGCCGGGCCACAACCAATGACTGCCCTGACAGGGAATATAACAGAGATCCCTTGAGGGAGCAGGAGAACAGTGGGATGCAGACCCCAAATTCTCATGAAAAGACCAGACTTAATGGTCTGACTGAGACTGGAAGGACCCCAGTGATCATGGCCCCCACACCTTCCATTTACCCACTACGGGAACCATCCCCAAAGCCAGTTCATCAGACATGGATTGGACTAGACAATGGGTTGGAGAGGGATGCTGGTGAGGCGTGAGCTACTTGGTTTGGGTGGACACTTGAGACAATGTTGGCATCTCCTGCCTGGAAGGGAGATGGGTGGGTAGAGGGGCTTAGAAACTGGCAAAATGGTCACGAAAAGAAAGAGTGGAAGGAGGGAGTGGGCTGTCCCATTAGGGGGAAAGTAATTGGGAATATGTAACAAATTGTGTATAAGTTTTTATGTGAGAGACTGGCTTGATCTGTAAACTTTCACTTAAAACACAATAAAAATTATTAAAATAAAAAAAAAAAAGAAGCTGACCCATGATTGCTTCAACAAGCTCTCAGAACAAAGACTCAAGCAATCTTCTGGATGAAGGTGCAATCCTGGAATTACCAGATGCAGAATACAAAAGATTAATATACAGAACTCTTAAAGACATCACGAAGGAAATGAGGCAAAATGCAGAACAAGCCAAGGAACACAAAGATAAAGCAGCCGAAGAAATTAAAAGGGTTACTCAAGAACATAATTAAAAATTTAATAAGCTGCAAAAAACCATAGAGAGACTGCAATCAGAAATTCAGAAGATTAACAATAAAATTACAGAATTAGAAAACTCAATAGAAAGTAAGAAGAGCACAATTGAAGAACTGGAAGGCAGAATTACTGAGACTGAAGATAAAACTCTTGGGACTAATATATTTGAAGAGAAAGCAGATAAAAGAATTTTAAATGAAGAAATCCAAAGAATCATGTGGGACTTTATCAAGAGAAATAACTATGAGTGATTGCAGTACCAGAACAGGGAGGGCTAACAGAAAATACAGAGGGAACTGTTGAAGATTTGTTGGCAGAAAACTTCCCTGATATCATGAAAGATGCTCATCAAAATCCATATAAGGTATATCTCAAAAGAAAGTGACCGAGACATATAATAATCAAACTTGCCAAAATCAAATATAAAGAGAATTTTAAGAGAGGCTAGGGATAAAGGAAGTCACCAACAAAGGAGAGTAAATAATAATAAACTTGGACTACTCAGCAGAAATCATGGAGGCAAGAAGGCAATGGGATGACTTATACAAAATATTGAAGGAAAAAAATTACCAGCCAGGAATCAAACCATAACCCTGGCCCTCTAACTCTAGCCCCTAAGCCCTAAGCCCCAAAGCCCCTAAGACCCTAAGCCCTTAGGTCCTAACCCCCAAGGCCCTAAACTCTAAATCTAACCCAAACCCTAACCCCTATACCCTAAAACCTACAACCTAAACACCTACACCCCAAAACACTACACACCAAAACCCTACACTCTAAACCCTATACTCTAAGCCCCAAACCCTAAACCCAAACCTCAAACCCCAAAGCCCAAACCCTAAACCTAACCATAAACCCTAAACCCTAACACCTAACCCTAACCCCTAACCACCCTAACCCTAACGACCCTAACCCTAACCCTCGAACCCTAACCCTCTAACGCTAACCTGAAACCCTAACCCAAAACCCTAACCCTCTAACTCTAACCCTCTAACCATAGCCCTAAACCTAACCCCAACCCCCAAACCCAACTCCAAACCCTAAACCTCAAATCCCTAGCCCTAAACCTAAGAATGAGCCTAAGCCTAACCCTATCACTTAACCCTAAACCATAACACTTAAAACCCTAACACCCTTAGCCCTAACACATTTAACCCGAACACCCTAAACGCCAAAACCCTAAACACTAACACGCGTAACCCCAACCTCTAACCCTAACCCTTAAACTTAAACGCTAAACCATCGAACCCTCTAACCCTAATACCCTAACCCTAAACCCTAACCCCAGCCCCCAGCCCAAACCCTCACTCTAAGCCTTAAACCCTAAACCTTAAGCCCTAAACCCTAGGCTCTAAGCCCTAAGCCCTAAACCCTAAGTCCTAAAACCCTAAACTCTAAGCCCTAAGCCCTAAACCTAACCCTCTAACCCTAAACCCTGAAACCTAACCCCAAACCCATCCCAAACCCCTAAACCTGAACCCCTAAACCCTAGCCCTAACCCCTAACCATAAACCTCTAAACCATACCCCTAATCCTCTAACCCTAAACCTCAAACCCTATCCCTCTAACCCTAAGTCTCTAACCCTAACCACAACACCAACCCCAACTTCTGAACCCTGAAACCCTAACCCCCTAACCCGCTAACCCTAAGCCTCTGAACCCTAAGCCTAAATCCTCTAACCCTAAACCCTAACCTTCACCCCCTCACACCCTCACCTTCTCACTCCCTCACTCTATAATCTTCTCAACCTCTAACCCCCTCACCCTCTAACCCCTCACCCTCTAACTCCCTCAATCTCTAACCCCCAATCCCCTAACACCCACCCTCTAACCCAAACCACATATCCCAAACAAACCCAACACCAACCCCAACCCTAAACCTAAACCCTAACCCCTAAAACCTAACCCAAACCCTAACGACTAAACCCCAAAACACTAAACCCCAAACTGCAACCCCTAACACCTAACCTATAACTCCAAACTCTAACCTCAAACCCTAAACCTAACCCTAACACCTAACCCCAACCCAAAAACCCTAACCGAAAAACCCTAACCCTAAACTCTAACCCCAAACCCTAACTCTAACAACCCTAACTCTAACATCCCTAACCCCAAACCCTAACCCTTTTTGTTAGCGGCCGTAGCACTTATCCACTAGCCACCAGGGTTTCCATGAGCAGTCACAGGAATAGACATATGCACACCCGTGTTCACTGCAACATTATTCACAGTAGCAGAAAGATGGAAGCAACCTCAGTGCTCGTCCACAGAGGAATGGATAAACAACCTATGGTACATACACACAGTGGAACACTACACGACAATAAAGACCAATGATGAATCTCCGAAACATCTCACGCCATGGATGAATCTGGAGCGCATCATACTGACTAAGTCAATCACAAAACGACATACACAGTGAGAGACCACTATCATAAAAACTCATGAAAATATTTACGCACAGAAACAATCCTTGATGTTCACCAGGGAGACGGAGTGGGTAGAGAAAAGCTAACTAAACAATAACCAAAACAACGAAACTCACTGCCGTCGACTCGATTCCAGCTCATAGAGACCCTATAGAACAGATTAGAACTGCCCCATAGAGTTTCCAAGGAGTGCCTGGTGGATTCGAACTGCAGACCTTTGGTTAGCACCGGTGGCTCTTAACCACCACACCCTCAGGGTTTCCAACCAAACAACAGATATGTGGTAACTCTGGTGAAGGAAGAGACGGTACACAAGACTGGGGAATCAACCTCAGCCTCACTCCAACCCTAACCATAACCCTAAACCACTTGTGCCCAAGCCTAGTAACCCCAGCCCTAACCCCAACCCCCAACCACCTAAAACCTATACCCCTAAACCTAACTCCCAAACCTCTAACCCCCAAACCTGGACCCCTAACACCAAACCCTAACCCCTAACCCTAATCCTCTAACCCTTCTGCATCTCTGGGCCTCTCGAGTCTCCGTCTATTTTCTCCCTCCAAATCCTACTAACACTCAGTGGAATTTTGAAGTTTCAGCTGTGCTTTGCTTCTTGTTGTCTCCACCGGTCCCATCAAGGCACTGCATCATTTGCTCTGCTTCACTATTGAGTTCCAGAACCATGGCTTAGAATCGCCTTACACTGAACTTAAGCGATTCGGCGCAAGGGGGCGAGAGGGCGCGCGCACCGCCGGTTCTGTTCTGCCCACCAGGCCCTCCGAGCATGGGAACCTCCTGGACCTAAGCCGGGACGACCTGGGTACTGCTCCAGTGGGAATAGCAGAAGCTTTTCTTCCCGAGGGACCCAACGCCCCAGGGCGCTCTCTCAATACTCCCATTAATGCTATGATTATCCTAACCCACTCCTCCTGCAAGACCTAGTGGGTCCTCAACCAGGCCCAGCCTTCACGACCCACACCCCCCCGCCGTGGTCACGTAGAGGAACCTGCAGGGCTGCGCCCTCCCCGCCCAAGCTCTGCCCCTCCATACCCTGATGCCCTGCAGACCTCTACTAGGTCCCCGCCCAGGGGAGAGTTGTCGCCCCGCAGGAGGGGGGGGGCCACGAGGAAACATTCGGAAACCACCCCCCAGGCACGAAGCCGACTGCCCCTATTGAGACCATGTGAGCAGGGCTGCCCCGCCGACTGGAGCCTGCAGGGCATCACTCACGTTTGTCAGCTTCTCACCGTCCTCTGGGCTCGGGGTCCCAGAGCAGCCAATCCCCCCGGGGCGGGGGAGGCGGTCCGTCCGCAGGGGCTGGAAGATCGGGTTGGTGCCCATGGCCGGAGCACTTAAAACCCTTATAAACCCTCATAAACGGCCAGCTCCAGACCTTCAAATGTCAGCCCGAGAGACACCTAATCTCCTCCAACCTAAAAAAAAAAAAAAAACCCACACCTGTGGCCATCGAGTCAATTCTGACTCATAGCGACCCTATAGGACAGAGTAGAACTGCCCCACAGAGTTTCCAAGGAGCGCCTGGTGGATTCAAACTGCCAACCTTTTGGCTAGCAGCCTTAGCACTTAACCACTAGCCACCAGGGTAACCCACTAAACCCACTGCCACCAGGGTAGAGGCTCCAAATCCCACCAGTTTGAGGAACCCTCATATCCCCTCAGCACCAGAGACCGCGTCCACAGCCACCGGTACACAGCGCCGCACAAATGCTCAAGTTAACAAACAACATGGGCGCTCAGGACCCCTTCCTGCTACCCCCACCCCCGCCACCCAGAGCGGGAGCGGGACCCGGCATCCACACTGTTAACACACACTGAATCGCTGCTTCCACAAGGAGTAGGGTCCCCGCGCTGCTCCACAGATTCCCAGGACCCCTTCCTTTCCAGGTGGGGCCGGGGCCGCGCCGACGCCCCAGACCTGAGAGTAGACCAGCTGGGCGCGGGCGACGGCGCGGGGTGCCTCAGCCTCCCAGGCACAGTGCCCAAAACAGTAAGGGGCAGCGGGGCCTTGGGCGGGGGATCCCTCTCTCCCCGTCCCTGGCACCCTACGGAGTCTGGTGGGGGTGGGACGACGAACGGGGGCGAGTGCCCCATCCTCAGTCTGGAATCTCACCGCCCCCGGGCGAACTCTGGGCCTTGGTTTCCCCCCTGGCACAGGGAGCAGGTGGGGGGCGGAGGGGGCAGGCGCCCATCCCCCAGCTTGGCCCGCAAACCCGCCCCAGGCAGAGTAGGGACCTTGGCGCAGCCCTGGACACTGCCTTTCTCCCCAAGCCCTTCAAGCCCCTAGGCCCGAGGGCACTCCGCAGCTGGATCCTGCGGCTGGACTCCCCCCCCCCCGCAAATCCATGGGGATGCAAATTTCGCAGACCCCTAGAGTGGCTGCGTCTGCCCGCCCCCGTGCCGCGTCCGCCCCTGGGGATCACTCGGGACGGGGTACGCCTGAGGGGGCGATGCGAGCTGCTAAACCAACGTCCGGACTCTCCAACCTCTGGAACCCACAGGATGCTGGCACTGGAAACCGCCCTCCTGGCGCCTTCCCTCCACACCTTTGAGGGGCCGGGCTTGTTCAGTCTGGGAGCGGGTCCCTCCACCCACCTGCCGGAGTTTCATACCTTTCAGAAAACACGCACGGAAAGCAGCAGGAACAGCATCCTCTCTAAGGCGCGCCACCTGCCCGGGCCCCTCACCACCCGTCCCAGCGCTTCCGGGAGTAACTGGCTGGACGGCGAGGAACATGGCTGCCGGCCCCGCCCAGCGGCCCGGGTGTGGGGCGGGCTTGGGGGGGTTGGGCCTCCAGAGGGGAGGGTGGGGTCTAGAAGCAAGGACTACGCCAAGGTGTGCGGGGTGAGGAGACGGGAGACGTCAGGAGAGGGCCCTCTCCGGCGCAGAGTTAAGTATTGGAGGTGCAACGGTTAAGTGCTTGGCTAACTGAAAGGTGGGCCGTTGGAACTCACCAGCTCAGGGGTTGAAAAGATCTGGAGATGGGCTCCCATAAAGATTCTAACCAAACAAAATCCAAACCAGTTGCTGTTCAATCAACTCAGACTCGTAGTGACCCTATAGGGCAGAGTAGAACTGCCCCATAGGGTTTCTAAGACTATAAGTCTTTACAGAAGCAGACTGCCATGTATTTCCGCCAAGAAGCAACTGGTGGATTTGAACTGTCCACCCTTTGGTTAGCAGCCGAGCTCTTAACCACCGTGCCACCGGGGCTGCACCATAAAAAGCTGCAACCTAGGAAACCTTGTGAAGCAGTTCTAAGTTGTCATACAGGGTTGATATGAGTCAGAATCTCTTGATGGCACACAACCATGATTGTACTAAGAAAAATTCCTGCAAGCATCTGTCTACATGACTCCTGAAGCAAACATGCATGCACGCTATCAAAGCAGTGCGGCCAAAGACAGGAAATTGGAATAGAGACATTATAGAGTGGACAGTGAAAAGTGATTTCTGAGGGGCGTGCAGCTCAAGCGGAGGAGGTAGCATACAACTAAATGCCCTTCTCCTTCTATTGTTCAACGGTCTTGAGAAAGAATGTGTCCCAGGAATTAACTGTAGCCCAGGAGAACTTGAAGACAGCAAATACAGAGGACCGGTCAGGATGCTTCTGCAGTGGTCAGGGTGAGGAGTGATGGTGGAAGTGCAGGTGGGAACAGTGGGCAGGCTTGAGGTGTACTTTGGAGCTTGAGCTGCCAAGAATTGCTGGTCGATCAGACGTATGGGATGAGGGGAATGGAGAATCAAAGGTGACTTCTGGAATTCAGGCTACCATGAGAGCATGGTCACCAGAGCCATTCTCTACCATGTGGAAAACCATGGAGGAACAAACTTGAGAAAATGACCAAAAGATTTTTTCTGGACATGTTAGATTTGGATGTCTGAGGTCATCCAAGTGTGGAGAACAGTTTCCAGCTGTGGATACCACTCTGAGGTAGAATAGTTTTCCAGGTTCTAAGAATTTGGAGATCATCAGCCTATAGCTGATTTGAAAGCCACTGGTGGTGCAGTGGTTATGCATTTGGGTGCTACCAAAAGGTCTGCAGTTTGAATCTACCAGTCCCTCCTTGGAAACCCTGTGGGGAAGCTCTACTCTGTCCTGTACGGTCCCTATGAGTCAGAATCCACTCGATAGCAACTTCTTTTTGTTTTGTTTTGTTTTAATACTAAGCTCAGAAAAGTTGTGTGTCAGGGTTGTATTTTTTCACAATACTTATTCAAGCAGTTCGAATCTACCAGCCACTCCTTGGAAGCCCTATGGGTCAATTCTACTCTGTCGTTTAGGGTCGCTATGAGATAGAATTGACCCAACAGCAGTGGACTTAGAACTTGGACTTAGAGGAGCCCTTTCTTTGTCAAAGCTGAAAGTTTTACTTCATACTTTTTAAAAACTGCCATGTCTCATGCTATGCGGCTACCCTTACAGGAGCATTTTTGGTGCTAACTTGACTTGTTCTTGGTGAAGGGCTCTGTATTCATTTTCTAGGGCTGCCGTAGTAAATTACCAAAAACTCAGTGTCTTTAAAAAAACGTATATCCATACAGTCCAAGAAGCTGGATCATATGAAGAAGAAGGGGCACCAGGATTGGAGGAAGACTCATTAACAGCCTAGACATGCAGATGACACAACCTTGCTTACTGAAAGTGAAGAGGACTTGAAGCACTTACTGATAAGGATCAAAGACTTCAGCCTTCAGTATGGATTACACTTCAACATAAAGAAAACAAAAATCCTCGCAACTGGAACAATAAAAAAATCACAATAAACAGAGATAATACTGAAGTCATCAAGGATTTCATTTTACTTGGATCCACAGTCAACACCCATGGAAGCAGACTTCGAGAAATCAAATGACATATTTTATTGGGCAAATCTGCTACAAAAGAACTCTTTAAAGTGTTAAAAATCAAAGATGTCACTTTGAGGACTAAGGTGTGCCTGAACCAAGCCATGATATTTTCAGTCGCCTCATATGCATGCTAAAGCTGGACAATGAATAAGGAAGACAAAAGAACTGAAACTTGAATTATGTTGTTGGTGAAGAATAATGAATATACCATGGACTGCTAGAAGAATGAACACACCTGTCTTGGAAGAAGTACGGCCAGAATGCTCCTTAGAAAAGTGGGTGGCAAGACTTGGTCTCACGTACTCTGGACATATTATCAGGAGGAATCAGTCCCTGGAAAAAGACATCGTGCTTGGTAAAGTAGAGAGTCAGTGAAAAAGACAAAGATCCTCAATGAGACAGATTGAGACGGCGGCTGCAACAGTGGGCTCAGACACAGCAATGAGAAAGGCCCAGGGCTGGGCACTGTTCCGTTCTGTTGTACATAGGGTCACTATGTGTTGGAACTGACTCAACAGCACCTAACAACAACATCATAAACTCACTAGATCTCCTGGGGATAGAATGTCATATTCAGTGTAGAATAGATAGAGTTTCTTTGTTTGTTTGTTTACCATATTTACTAATTTACATTTGATAACTTCCACAGTCTGTTGGATCGCCTTTCTTTGAATGGACACAAACATGCATCTCTTGCAGCCTGTTGGCCAGGTAGCTAGCTTCCAAATTTCTTTGCATGGTGGAGTGAGCATCTGCAGTGCTGCATCTGTTTGTTGAAACAACTCAGTGGGTGTTCTGTCAGTTCCTGGAGCCTTGTTTTTCGCCAGTGCCTTTTTTTTTTTTTTTTTCAGTGTAGCTTGGACTTCTTGCTTCACTACTACCAGTTCTTCATCATATGCCACCTCATGAAACGACTGAAAGTCGACCATTTCTTTTGGTACTGTGACTCTGTGTATTCTTTCTGTCTTTTGTGTGTGTGTGCTTTAAGTGAAACTTTACAAATCAAGTCAGTCTCTCATACAAAAATTTGTATACAGCTTGCTATGTACTCCTAGCTCCTCTCCCACTAATGAGACAGCACACTCCTTCTCTCAGCCCTGTATTCCCCGTGTCCATTCAGCTACTTTCTGTCCCCCTCTGCCTTCTCATCTCCCCTCCAAACGGGAGCTGCCCACATAGTCTCATGTGTCCACTTGAGACAAGAAGGTCACTCCTCACCACTATAATTTTCTATCCTATAATCCAGTCCAATCCCTGTCTGAAGAGTTGGCTTTGGGAATGGTTCCAGTCTTGGGCCAACAGAAGGTCTGGGGACCATGACCTCCAGGGTTCCTCTAGTCTCAGTCAGATCATTAAGTCTGATTTTTTTTATGAGACTTTGAGGTCTGCATCTCACTGCTCTCATGCTCCGTCAGGGATGCCCTGTTTCGTTCCCTGTTGGGGCAGTCTTCGGTTGTAGACAGGCACCATCTAGTTCGTCTGGTCTCAGGCTGATATAGTCTCGGATTTATGTGGCCATTTCTGTCTTCTGGACTCATAATTACCTTGTATCTTTGGTGTTCTTCATTCTCCTTTGCTCCAGCTGGGTTGAGACCAATGGATGCATCTTAGATGGCCGCTTGATAGTGTTTTTAAGACTGCAGACGCCACTCACCAAAGTGGGATGCAGAATGTTTTCTTAATAGATTTTAGTATGCCAATTGACCTAGATGTCCCCTGAAAACATGGTCCCTCAACTGCTGCCCCTGCTCCTCTGGCCTTTGGAGCATTTGGTTTATTCAGGAAACTGCTTTTCATTTAGTCCATTTATGCTGACCTCTCCTTTATTGTATGTTGTCTTTCCCTTCACCTAAAATAGTTCTTGTCTACTATCTAGATTTGCAAATATCCTTCTCCCTCCCTTTCTCCCCACCCTCATAACTATCAAAGAATATTTTCTTCTCTGTTTAGACTATTTCTTGAGTTCTTATAATAGTGGTCTCATACAATATTTGTCCTTTTGCAACTGACTAATTTCACTCAGCATAATGCCCTCCAGATTCCTCCAAGCTATGAAATATTTCACGGATTCATCATTGTTCTTGATCTGAGTGAAGTATTCCATCGTGTGAATGCACCACAATTTATTTATCCATTCATCTGTTGATGGGCACCTTGGTTACTTCCATCTTTCTGCTATTGTAAACAGTGCTGCAATGAACATGGTTGTGCATGTATCTGTTCATATAAAGGCTCTTATTTCTCTAAGATATATTCCAAGGAGTGGGATTGCCATATCCTATTGTAGTTGTATTTCTAGCTTTTTAAGGAAGTGCCAGATTGATCTCCAAAGTGGCTGCACCATTTTAAATTCCCACCAGCAGTGAATAAGTGTTCCAGGCTCTCTACAACCTCTCCAACATTTATTATTTTGTGATTTGGCATTAATGGCAGCCTTGCTAGAGTGAGATGGTGTCTCGTTGTAGTTTTGATTTACATTTCTCTAATGGCTAATGATTGTGAGCATTTCCTCATGTATCTGTTACCTGCCTGAATGTCTTCTTCGTTGAAGTGCCTGTTCCTATCCTTTGCCCATCTTTAAAATGGATTATTTGTCTTTTTGTTATTGAGTTTTTGCAATATCATGTAGATTTTAGAGATCAGAGGGTGATCGGAAATGTTATAGCTAAAAACTGTTTCCCACTCTGTAAGTAATCAGTTTACTCTTCTGGTGAAGGCTTGGGATGAGCGTAAGTGTTTGATTTTTAGGAGTTCTCTTTTCTCTTTGGGTGCTTGCACATTGTTAGCAATGTTTTTTGTACTGTTTATGCTACATATTTTTTTTTATTAGGGCTCCTAGTGTTGTCCCTGTTTTTTCTTCCATGATTTTTATCATTTTAGATTTCATATTTAGGTCTTTGATCCATTTCAGTTAGTTTTTGTGCATGGTGTGAGGTATGGATCTTGTTTCATTTTTTTGTGGAGGGATAGCCAGTTATGCCAGCACCATTTGTTAAAGAGGCTATCTTTCCCCCATTTAACTGACTTTGAGCCTTTATCAAATATCAGCTAATAAGTGAATGGATTTATGTCTGGTTTCTCAGTTCTGTTCCATTGGTCTATGTGTCTGCTGCTGTACCGGTACCAGGCTGTTTTCACTACTATGGCGGTAAAATCAGGTAACGTGATGCCTCCCACTTTGTTCTTCTTTTTCAGTAATGCTTTATTTATCTGGGGCCTCTTTCCCTTCCATATGAAGTTGGTGATTTGTTTCTCCATCACATTAAAAAATGTCCTTGGAATTGGGATTGGAATTGCAGCATATCTATAGATCGCTTTCAGTAGAAGAGACATTTTTACAATGTTCAGAGTTCCTGTCTATGATCAAGGTATGTTTGTCCACTTACGTAAGTCTCTTTTGGTTTCTTGTAGTAGTGTCTTGTAGTTTTCTTTGTATAGGTCTTTTATGTCTCTGGTTACAATTATTCCTAGTATTTTATCTTCTTGGGGGCTACTGTAAATGGTATTGATTTGGTGATTTCCTCTTCAATGTTCTTTTTGTTGGTGTAGAGGAATCCAACTGATTTTTGTAGGTTTATCTTGTATCCTGATATTCTGCTGAACTCTTCTACTAGTTTCAGTAGTTTTCTTGAGGATTCTTTAGGGTTTTCTCTGTATAAGATCGTGTTATCTGCAAATAGAGATACTTTTATTTCTTCTTTACCAATCTGGATGCCCTTTATTTCTTTATCTGGCCTAATTGCTCTGGCTAGGACCTCCAGCATACTGTTGAATAAGAGTGGTGATAAAGGGCATCCTTGTCTGGTTCCCCATCTCAAGGGAATGCTTTCAGGCTCTCTCCATTAAGGGTGATGTTGGCTGTTGGCTTTATATAAATGCCCTTTATTGTGTTGAGGAATTTTCCTTCTATTCCTATTTTGCTGAGAGTTTTTCTCATGAACGGGTGTTGGACTTTGTCAAATGCCTTTTCTGCATCAGTTGATAAGATCATGTGGTTCTTGTCCTTTGTTTTACCTATATGGTGGATTACTTCGATTGTTCTTCTAATGTTGAACCATCCCTGCATACCTAGTATGAATCCCACGTGGTCCTGGTGAATTATTTTTTTTGACATGTTATTGAATTCTATTGGGTAGAATTTTGTTGAGGATTTTTGCATCTAATTTCGTAAGGAATATAGGTCTGTAATTTGTTTTTTTTTGTGTGTGTGTGTGTGGTGTCTTTACCTGGTTTTGGTAACAGGGATATGCTGGCTTCATAGAATGAGTTTGGGAGTATTTCATCTTTTTCAATGCTCTAAAACACCTTTACTAGTAGTAGTGTTAACTCTTTCCTGAAAGTTTGGTAGAACTCACCAGGGAAGCTGTCAGGGCCAGGGCTTTTGTTGTTGTTCTTGGGAGATTTTTAATTTTTAAAATTACCTTTTTCAACCTCTTCTTCTGTTATGGGTTTATTTAATTGTTCTACCTCTGTTTCTGTTAGTTTAGGTAGGCAATGTGTTTCTAGAAATTCATCCATTTCTTCTAGGTTTTCAAAGTTGTTAGAGTATGATTTTTCATACTAATCTGATATGATTCTTTTAATTTCAGTTGGGTCTGTTGTGATGTTGGGTAATTTGCTTCTTCTCCTGCTTTTCTTTTGTCCGTTTGGCCAATGTTTTAGCAATTTTGTTAATTTTTTCAAAGAACCAGCTTTTGGTCTTGTTAACTCTTTCAATTTTTTTTTCTGTTCTCTATTTCATTTAATTCTGCTCTACTTTTTATTATTTAATTTCTTCTGATGCCTGAGGGTTTCTTTTGTTGCTCTCTTTCTATTTCTTCAAGTTGTAGGGATAATTCTTTGATTTTGGCCCTTTCTTCTTTTTGGATGTGTGCATGTATTGCTATAAATTGACGTCTGAGCACTGCTTTACCTGTGTCTCAAAGGTTCTGGTAGGAAGTGTTTTCATTCTCATTGGATACTGTAAATTTCTTTATTCCATCCTTAATTTCTTCTATAACCCAGTCGTTTTTGAGCAAGGTATTGCTCAGTTTCTGAGTGTTTGATTTCTTTCCCTTGCTTTTTTTTTTGTTTTGTTTTTGATTTCTACTTTTATAGCTTCATGGTCAGAGAAGATGCTTTGCAATATTTTGATGTTTTGGATTCTTTAAGGTGTGCTTTATGGCCTAATATGTGGTCTCTCCCAGAGAATGTTCCATATGCTTTGGAAAAGAAAGTATACTTGGCTGCTGTTGGGTGGAGTGTTCTGTATATGTATGTGAAGTCAAGTTGGTTGATTGTGGCATTTAGATCTTCCATGTCTTTACTGAGCTTCTTTCTGAATGTTCTGTTCGTCACCAAAGTGGTATGTTGAAGTCACCTAATATTGTTGTGGAGCTGTCTATCTCACTTTACAATGCTGTTAGAGTTTGTTTTATGTATCTTGAAGCCCTGTCATTGGGTGTGTGAATATTTAATATGGTGATATCCTCCTGGTATATTGTCTATTTAATCATTTTATAGTGTCCTTCCTTATCCTTTTTGGTGAATTTAACTTTAAAGTCTATTTTGTCAGAAATTAATATTGCCACTCTTGCTCTTTGTTGATTCTTTTTTGCTTGATATATG
Source organism: Loxodonta africana (assembly GCF_030014295.1). Classification (NCBI taxonomy): domain Eukaryota; kingdom Metazoa; phylum Chordata; class Mammalia; order Proboscidea; family Elephantidae; genus Loxodonta; species Loxodonta africana. The sequence goes on from NW_026974892.1 coordinate 176,026, forward strand.
TTTTTTCCATCCTTTGAGTTTTAGTTTGTTTGTGTCTTTAAGGAGTGTCTCTTGTAGGCAGTGTATAGATGGATCGTGTTTTTTAATCCATTCTTTCACTCTCTGTCTCTATTTGTGCATTTAGTCCACTTACAGTCAGTGTAATTCTGGTAGTTATGAGTTTTGTGCTGTCATTTTGATATCTTTTTTTGTATGTTGTCGAGTTTCTTTTTTCTGCTTAATTTTTTGTACTGAGTAGTTTTTCTCTGTATATGGTCTTTTCCTCTTATTCGTTGTTGATTTTTTTTTTTCTGAGTTGTTACCTTTTTCTTGTATTTTATTTTGATGTGTAGGATTGTTAGTCTCCTTTTTGGTTACCTTATTATTTGCCATTATTTTTCTAAGTTTAAATCTAACTTTTATTTCTCTCTACCCCTTGACTATCTCTCTATATGAAAGATCTATGACTACATTTTTCAGTCCCTCTTTATTATTTTAGTATTGTCGTCCTTTACGTAATAACATCACTGTTTCCCTGTTCTGAGCATTTTTTTATCTTGATTTATTTTTGTGATTTCCCTACCTGGGTTGATATCTGGTTGCTCTGTCCTGCATTCTAGTCTTGGGTTGATATCTGATATTGTTGATTTTCTAACCAGAAAACCCTCTTTAGTATTTCTTGTAGGTTTTTTTTTTTTTTTACAAATTCCCTAATCTTCTGTTTATCTGGAAATGTCCTAATTTCACCTTCATATTTGAGAGACAGTTTTGCTGTGTATATGATTCTTGGCTGGCAATTCTTTTCCTTCATTACTTTATATAACTCATCCCATTGCCTTCTTCCCTGCATGGTTTCTCTCGAGTAGTCTGAGCTTATTCTTATTGAGTCTCTTTTGTAGGCGACTTTTCATTTATTCCTAGCTGCTCTTAAAATTCTCTCTTTGTCTTTGGTTTTGGCAAGTTTGTTTATAATATGTCTGGGTGACTTTCTTTTGAGATCTACCTTATGTGGGGTTCAATGACCATTTTGAATAGATATCTGCTGCTCATCTTTCACGGTATCAAGGAAATTTTCTGCCAACAAATCTTCAACAATTCTCTCTGTTTTTTCTGTTAACCCTCCCTAATCTGATACTTCACTCTTAGGTTATTTCTCTTGATAGAGTCCCGCATGATTCTTAGGATTTCTTCATGTTTTTAAAAATAGTTTTATCTGATTTTTCTTCAAATATATTGGTGCCACGTTATTTATCTTCAATCTCACCAATTCTGCTTTCCATTTCCTCAATACTGTTCCTCTGTCCACTGAGTTGTCTAATTCTGTAATTTTATTGTCAATCTTCTGAATTCCTGATTGCTTTCTTTCTATGGACTGTTGCAGCCTATTAAATTTTTCTTTATGTTCTTGAGTAGCCTTTTTAATTTCTTCATCTAATTTATCTGTGTGTTCTTTGGCTTGTTCTGCATTTTGCCTGATCTCCCTGATCTCTTGAAAGTTCTGTATATTAACCTTTTGTATTCTACGTCTGGTAATTCCAGGAAGACACCTTCATGTGGAAGATTACTTGATTCTTTGTTTTGAGAGATTGTTGAAGTGATCATGGTCTGCTTCTTTACGTGATTTGATGTTGACTGCTGTCTCTGAGCCATCCATAAGTTATTTTATTTTATAATTTTACTTTTGCCTACTGTATCCTAGCTTTTTGCTTTGTTTTGTTTTGATATGCCCAAATAGGGTGCTTGAGTGAGCTCGCTTGATCATTTGCAACTTTCAAGATTTAACGTCCTGTCACCAGATGGCTCGAGCTGTTACCAGGTATATGAGCCTAGGAGTCCATTCACTTTTCTTGTATAGATTCAGCTCAGGTGTCTAGATAGTTGGTCATCAATTGTAGGTCATCAAGTCTTATAGTCTTAGATGGGGAGGGGTGATTGTTGGAGACACAGGTATCTGGTTGAAGCAGGGGGTCACACTCTGAACAAAGGCAGGGGGCTGACAACCATCTCCCAAGTGTCTGTGAGGAAAGTGCACCCGTTTTCTATAGTGCACAGGTAGCTGGGTTCTGCATTTATACCACAGGCACCCTATGCTTTTGGTTGTAAGGACTGGGAGGCACCTGTTATCCTTGGACCCCTGTCTTGGGTGTCTAGATGATGTGGGTGGAGCCACCACTCCTCAGGCCACCAATGTAGGTAGGTGAGGACCCTGTTTAATAGGCAGAGCAGTGTCAAACATCAAAAACACACCTCTCCACTGCAAGGTGAAACAGTTGGATACCCGGCACATACACCGTTGCAGTAACAAGGGCCTAATCTCCCGAGATGGGCCTACACAGGTCCATGCAGGGGTGAAAGATATTTAAAGTCCGTGGACCATTTGTGCCTGGAAAGGAGCTTCTTCTGTCCTGAGCTCCCCAGCTTAGGGGAGCTGGCAGATTATCTTTTCCACCAGTTGTTAATTTATTCCTTCTCCAAGGCCAGGAGAATGGCTCAGGCTGCACAGCAACACCTATCTCAGGTGCAGGGAAATCTACAGCTACTGAAGCCATCTTGGGGGCTAAGCGCACAGTAAAACGAATGCAAGTACTTAGCTTTTGCCAACAACACTGTTCTTCTCTGGTTCCGGAGTTGTGAGTAGACTGTGAGACTTGCTGTCTCCCCCTGAGGAAACTGCATCCTGAATGCTACTGCCAGCCCTGCCACTGTCCCTCCAGGGGACTGTGTCCAAGGGGTGCCATTTCTCACCAAGTCAGGTCCGGCAACTGCTCGCCACTTCTGAACCGTGTCTCCCTCCCCCGGCCACTCAGTCTGATTTCCTAACTTTGCCTTTGATGTTCAGAGCCCTTATCTTGTCATGTATAAAATTGTTCCACTTGTTTTTTCAGGTCTTTGTTTTTTTTTTTTTTTTTTTGGTTTTTGTTGTAAGAGGGATCACTGGAAGTGTCTGACTACTCCGCAATCTTGACTCCACCTTCTCTATCTTCTTTTGATGCTTTCTGCGTCATTTAATATTTTCCCTGTAGAATCCTTCAATATTGCAACACAAGGCTTGAATTTTTTCTTCAGTTCTTTCAGTTTGAGAAATGCCGAGCATGTGCTTCCCTTTTGGTTTTCTAACTCCAGGTCTTTACACATTTCATGATAATATTTTACTTTGTCTTCTTGAGGTGCCCTTTGAAATCTTCTATTCATCTCTTTTACTTCATTATTTTCTTTTTGCTTTAGCTACTCTACATTCAAGAGCAAATTCGAAGTTTTTTCTGAAATCCATTTTGGTCTTTTTTTCTTTCCTGGCTTTTTAATGACCTCTTGCTTTCTTTTTTTTCCAACAGATATACATATATATTTTATTTTATATCTTTATTGTCATACTTTAGATGAAGGTTTACAGAACAAACTAGGTTCCCATTAAACAATTAGTACACATATTGTTTTGTAACACTAATTACCAACCCCACAATATGTCAACACTCTGCCCTTCTAGACCCTGGGTTCCCTATGACCAGCTTTTCTGTCCCCTCCTGCCTTCTAGCCCTTGCCCCTGGGCTTTTGTGCCCCTTTAGTTTTGCTTTATGGGTCTGTCTAATCTTTGTCTGAAGGGTGAACTTCAGGAGTGACTTCATTACTGAGCAAAAAGTGTGTCTGGGGGACATACTCAGCATCTCTCCAGTCTCTGTCAGGTGAGTAATCTGGTCTTTTTTGAGAGTTAGAATTTTGTTCCACATTTTTCTCCAGCTCTCAGACCCTCTATTGTGATCCCTGTCAGAGCAATGACCTCTTACTTTCTTCATGTATGATGTCCTTGATGTCATTCCACAACTCATCTGGCCTTCAAGCATTAGCCTTCAATTCATCAAATCTATTCTTGAGATAGTCTCTAAATTCAGGTGAGATATAATCAAGGTTGTACTTTGGCTCTCGTAGACTTGCATATGAGAAATTGATGGTCTGTTCCACAGTCAGCCCCTGGTCTTGTTCTGACCGATGATATTGAGCTTTTCCATTGTCTCTTTCCACAGATGTAGACATTTGATTCCTGTATATTCCATCTGGTGAAGCCCATGCGTATACTCACCATTTAAGTTGTTGAAAAAAGGTATTTGCAATGAAGAAGTCATTGGTCGTGCAAAATTCTATCATGCTGTCTCCAAGGCCAGATTTTCCAACTACTGTTCCTTCTTGTTTCCAACTTTCACATTGCAATCATCAGTAATTATCAATGCATCTTGATTGCATGTCTGATCAATTTCAGACTGCAGAAGTTGGTAAAAATCTTCAGTTTCTTCATCTTTGGCATTAGCAGTTGGTGCATAAATTTGAATAATAGTCATATTAACTGCTTGTCATGGATTGAAATGTGTCCCTAAAAAATATCTGTCAACTTGCCTAGGCCATGATTCCCAGTATTGTATGATTGTCTACCATGTAGTCATCTAATGTGATTTCCCTATGTGGTGTAAATCCTATCACAATGATGTGATGAGATGGATTAGTCGCAGTTATATTGATGAGATCTATAAGATTAGATAGTGTCTTAAGGCAATACCTTTTGAGATATAAAAGAGACAAGCAAGCAGAGAGATATGGCGACCTCATAACACCAAGAAAGCATCCCCAGTAGCAGAGCATGTCCTTTGGACCCAGGGTCCCTGCACCTGAGAAGCCCCTTGACCAGGGGAAGATTGATGATGGAGACCTTCCCACAGAGCTGACAGAGAAAGTTTCCCCTGGAGCTGACACCCTGAATTTTGAATTCTAGCCTACTAGACTGTGAGAAAATTAAATTCTCTTTGTTAAAGCCACCCACTTGTGGCATTTCTGTTATAGCACCACTATATGACTAAGACACTGGTCTTCCTTGTAGGCATATGGATATCATCCTATCACTGACAGCATTGTACTTCAGGATAGATCTTGAAATGTTGTTTTTGATGATAAACTTAATGCCATATCTCTTCGATTTGGCATAGTAGTCCATATGATTGTCCGATTCAAAATGGCGAATATCAGTCCATTTCAGCTCACTAATGCCTAAGATATTGATGTTTATGTGTTCCATTTCATTTTTTAATGATTTCTAATTTTCCTAGATTCATACTTCATACATTCTGTGTTTCTATTATTAATGGATGTTTGCAGCCGTTTCTTCTCCTTTTGTGTCATGCCACATCAGCAAATGAAGGTCTCGAAAGCTTGATTCCATGCATGTCATTGAGGAGTGTGTGCAGTTTTGTTCTTATGTAACTTGTATCTTTTAAAATAAATCTTGTAAAGCTTTTGTTTAATTAAATGGTTTTGAAAATTCATCTAAAATCATTGCTAAGCTTTCTGTTACAATTCATCAATTGCATTTAATTTCTATTAGGTTTTCTGTTTAGACTATTGTATAACCTTCAATAATAATTTTTTATATCAATTCACAACCATTATAATTTCTTTCTCTTTCTTTTTTGGGGGGTGTAAATCTGAAATATGAATATGAATAGAAGTGTTAAGAGCAGATATTATTTTCTCGTTTCTTCTGTTAAATAAAGTTTTTTTTATTAACTTTTATTCAGCTTCAAGTGAACGTTTACAAATCAAGTCAGTCTGTCACGTATAAGTTTATACACATCTTACTCCTTACTCCCACTTGCTCTCCCCCTAATGAGTCATCCCTTCCAGTCTCTCCTTTCGTGACAATTTTGCCAGCTTCCAACTCTCTCTATCCTCTCATCCCCCCTCCAGACAGGAGATGCCAACACTGTCTCAAGTGTCTACCTGATATAATTAGCTCACTCTTCCTCAGCATCTCTCTCCTACCCACTGTCCAGTCCCTTTCATGTCTGAGGAGTTGTCTTCGGGGATGGTTCCTGTCCTGTGCCAACAAAAGGTTTGGGGACCATGACCACCGGAATTCCTCTAGTCACAGTCAGACCATTAAGTATGGTCTGTTTATGAGAATTTGGGGTCTGCATCCCACTGATGTCCTGCTCCCTCAGGGGTTCTCTATTGTCCTCCCTGTCAGTGCAGTTATCGATTGTAGCCAGGCACCAACTAGTTCTTCTGGTCTCAGGATAATGTAGGTCTCTGGTTCATGTGGCCCTTTCTGTCTCTTGGGCTCTTAGTTGTCATGTGACCTTGGTGTTCTTCATTCTCCTTTGCTCCAGGTGGGCTGAGACCAATTCATGCATCTTAGATGGCCACTTGTTAGCATTTAAGACACCAGACGCCACATTTCAAAGTGGGATGCAGAATGTTTTCATAACAGAATTATTTTGCCAATTGACTTAGAAGTCCCCTTAGAGCATGGTTCCCAAACCCTGGACCTTGCTCCGCTGACGTTTGAAGCATTCATTTTATCCCGGAAACTTCTTTGCTTTTGGTCCAGTCCAATTGGGCTGCCCTTCCATGTATTGAGTGTTGTCCTTCCCTTCACCTAAAGCAGTTCTTATCTACTAATTAATCAGTAAGAAACCCTCTCCATCCCTCCCTCCCTCCCCCAGTCGTAACCACAAAAGTATGTGTTCTTCTCAGTTTTTACTATTTCTCAAGATCTTATAATAGTGGTCTTATACAATATTTGTTCTTTTGCTTCTGACTAATTTCGCTCAGCATAATGCCTTCCAGGTTCCTCCATGTTATGAAATGTTTCACAGATTCGTCACTGTTCTTTATCAATGCGTAGTATTCCATCGTGTGAATATAAAAAAAATAGCACAGTTTATTTACCCATTCATCTGTTGATGGACACCTTGGTTGCTTCCAGCTTTTTGCTATTGTAAACAGAGCTGCAATAAACATGGGTGTGCATATATCTGTTTGTATGAAGGCTCTTGTTTCTCTAGGGTATATTCCGAGGAGTGGGATTTCTGGGTTGTATGGTAGTTCTATTTCTAACTGTATAAGATAACGCCAGATAGATTTCCAAAGTGGTTGTACCATTTTACATTCCCACCAGCAGTGTATAAGAGTTCCAGTCTCTCCGCAGCCTCTCCAACATTTATTATTTTGTGTTTTTTGGATTAATGCCAGCCTTGTTGGAGTGAGATGGAATCTCATCGTAGTTTTAATTTGCATTTCTCTAATGGCTAATGATCGAGAACATTTTCTCATGTGTCTGTTAGCTGCCTGAATATCTTCTTTAGTGAAGTGTGTGTTCATTTCCTTTGCCCACTTCTTGATTGGGTTGTTTGTCTTTTTGTGGTTGAGTTTTGACAGAATCATGTAGATTTTAGAGATCAGGCGCTGGTTGGAGATGTCATAGCTGAAAATTCTTTCCCAGTCTGTAGGTGGTCTTTTTACTCTTTTGGTGAAGTCTTTAGATGAGCATAGGTGTTTGATTTTTAGGAGCTCCCAGTTATCGGGTTTCTCTTCATCATTTTTGGTAATGTTTTGTATTCTGTTTATGCCTTGTATTAGGGCTCCTAGGGTTGTCCCTATTTTTTCTTCCATGATCTTTATCGTTTTAGTCTTTATGTTTAGGTCTTTGATCCACTTGGAGTTAGTTTTTGTGCTTGGTCTGAGGTATGGGTCCTGTTTCATTTTTTTGCAAATGGATATCCAATTATGCCAGCACAATTTGTTAAAAAGACTATCTTTTCCCCAATTAACTGATACTGGGCCTTTGTCAAATATCAGGTGCTCATATGTTGTTGGATTTATATCTCAGTTCTCAATTCTGTTCCACTGGTCTATGTGCCTGTTGTTGTACCAATACCAGGCTGTTTTGACTACTGTGGCTGTATAATAGGTTCTAAAATCAGGTACAGTGAGGCCTCCCACTTTCTTCTTCTTTTTCAGTAATGCTTTGCTTATCCGAGGCTTCTTTCCCTTCCATATGAAGTTGGTGATTTCTCTATCACATTAAAAAATGACATTGGAATTTGGATCGGAAGTGCATTGTATGTATAGATGGCTTTTGGTAAAGTAGACATTTTTGCTATGTTAAGTCTTCCTATCCATGAGCAAGGTATGTTTTTCTACTTAAGTAGGTCCTTTTTAATTTCTTGTAGTAGAGCTTTGTAGTTTTCTTTGTATAGGTCTTGTACATCCTTGGTAAGATTTATTCCTAAGTATTTTATCTTCTTGGGGGCTACTGTGAATGGTATTGATTTGGTTATTTCCTCTTCGATGTTCTTTTTGTTGATGTAGAGGAATCCAAGTGATTTCTGTATGTTTATCTTATAACCTGAGACTCTGCCAAACTCTTCTATTAGTTTCAGTAGTTTTCTGGAGGATTCCTTAGGGTTTTCTGTGTATAAGATCATGTCATTTGCAAATAGAGATAATTTTACTTCCTCCTTGCCAATCTGGATGTCCTTTATTTCTTTGTCTAGCCTAATTGCCCTGGCTAGGACTTCTAGCACGATGTTGAATAAGAGCGGTGATAAAGGGCATCCTTGTCTGGTTCCCGTTCTCAAGGGAAATGTTTTCAGGCTCTCTCCATTTAGAATGATGTTGGCTGTTGGCTTTGCATAGATGCCCTTTATTATGTTGAGGAATTTTCCTTCAATTCCTACTTTGGTGAGAGTTTTTATCATGAATGGGTGTTGGACTTTGTCAAATGCCTTTTCTGCATCAATTGATAAGATCATGTGGTTTTTGTCTTTTGTTTTATTTATGTGATGGATTACATTAATGGCTTTTCTGATATTAAACCAGCCTTGCATAAAAAAAAAAACCTGGTATAAATCCCACTTGATCGTGGTGAATTATTTTTTTGTTATGTTGTTGAATTCTATTGGCTAGAATTTTGTTGAGGATTTTTGCATCTATGTTCATGAGGGATATAGGTCTGTAATTTTCTTTTTTTGTAATGTCTTTACCTGGTTTTGGTATCAGGGAGATGGTGGCTTCAGAGAATGAGTTGGGTAGTATTCCGTCCTTTTCTATGCTTTGAAATACCTTTAGTAGTAGTGGTGTTAACTCTTCTCTGAAAGTTTGGTAGAACTCTGCAGTGAAGCCGTCCGGGCCAGGGCTTTTTGTTTTTGGGAGTTTTTTGATTACCGTTTCAATCTCTTTTTTTTTTTTATTGAAGTTTTTTGATCACTGTTTCAATCTCTTTTTTTGTTATGGGTCTATTTAGTTGTTCTACTTCTGATTGTGTTAATTTAGGTAGGTAGTGTTTTTCCAGGAATTCATCCATTTCTTCTAGGTTTGCAAATTTCTTAGAGTACAATTTTTCATAATAATCTGATATGATTCTTTTAATTTCAGTTGCTTCTGTTGTGATGTGATCCTTCTCGTTTCTTATTCGGGTTATTTGTTTCCTTTCCTGTATTTCTTTAGTCAGTCTAGCCAATGGTTTATCAATTTGGTTAATTTTTTCAAAGAACCAGCTTTTGGCTTTGTTAATTCTTTCAATTGTTTTTTCTGTTCTCTAATTCATTTAGTTCAGCTCTAATTTTTATTATTTGTTTTCTTCTGGTGCTTGATGGATTGTTTTGTTGCTCACTTTCTATTTGTTCAAGTTGTAGGGACAGTTCTCTGATTTTGGCTCTTTCTTCTTTTTGTATGTGAGCATTTCTTGATATAAATTGGCCTCTGAGCACTGCTTTTGCTGTGTCCCAGAGGTTTTGATAGGAAGTATTTTCATTCTCATTGTATTCTATGAATTTCCTTATTCCCTCCTTGATGTCTTCTATCACCCAGTCTTTTTTCAGGAGGGTATTGTTCATTTTCCAAGTATTTGATTTCTTTTCCCTAGTTTTTCTGTTATTGATTTCTAGTTTTATTGCCTTGTGGTCTGAGAAGATGCTTTGTAATATTTCGATGTTTTGGAGTCTGCAAAGGTTTGTTTTATGACCTAATATGTGGTCTATTCTAGAGAATGTTCCATGTGCGCCAGAAAAAAAAGTATACTTTGCAGCAGTTGGGTGGAGAGTTCTGTATAAGTCAATGAGGTCAAGTTGGTTGATTGTTGTAATTAGGTCTTCCGTGTCTCTATTGAGCTTCTTACTGGATGTACTGTCCTTCTCCGAAAGTGGTGTGTTGAAGTCTCCTACTATAATTGTGGAGGTGTCTATCTCACTTTCCAGTTCTGTTAAAATTTGATTTATGTATCTTGCAGCCCTGTCATTGGGTACATAAATATTTAATATGATTATGTCTTCCTGGTCAATTGTCCCTTTTATCATTATGTAGTGTCCTTCTTTATCCTTTGTGGTGAATTTAAGTCTAAAGTCTATTTTGTCAGAAATTAATATTGCTACTCCTCTTCTTTTTTGCTTGTTGTTTGCTTGATGTATTTTTTCCATCCTTTGAGTTTTAGTTTGTTTGTGTCTCCAAGTCTAAGGTGTGTCTCTTGTAGGCAGCATATAGATGGATCGTGTTTCTTTATCCAGTCCGAGACTCTCTGTCTCTTTATTGGTGCATTTAGTCTATTTACATTCAGCGTAATTATAGAAAAATAAGTGTTTAGTGTTGTCATTTTGATGCCTTTTTATGTGTGTTGTTGACAATTTCATTTTTCCACATACTTTTTTGTGCTGAGACGTTTTTCTTAGTAAATTGTGAGATCCTCATTTTCGTAGTGTTTGACTTTATGTTTGTTGAGTCGTTACTTTTTTCTTGGCTTTTGTCTTGAGTTATGGAGTTGTTATACCTCTTTGTGGTTACCTTAATATTTACCCCTATTTTTCTAAGTAAAAACATAACTTGTAATGTTCTATATCGCCTTGTATCACTCTCCATATGGCAGTTTTATGCCACCTGTATTTAGTCCCTCTTTTTGATTATTGTGATCTTTTACATTTTGACTTCAGTGATTCCCTGTTATGAGCATTTTTTTTTTAATTAATCTTAATTTGTTTTTGTGATTTCCCTATTTGAGTTGATATCAGGATGTTCTGTTTTGTGACCTCATGTTGTGCTGGTATCTGATATTATTGGTTTTCTGACCAAACAATATCCTTTAGTATTTCTTGTAGCTTTGGTTTGGTTTTTGCAAATTCTCTAAACTTGTGTTTGTCTGTAAATATCTTAATTTCGCCTTCATATTTCAGAGAGAGTTTGGCTGGATATATGATCCTTGGCTGGCAGTTTTTCTCCTTCAGTGCTCTGTATATGTCGTCCCATTCCCTTCTTGCCTGCATGGTTTCTGCTGAGTAGTCTGAACTTATTCTTATTGATTCTCCCTTGAAGGTGACCTTTCTTTTCTCCCTGTCTGCTTTTAAAATTTTCTGTTTATGTTTGGTTTTGGCAAGTTTGATGATAATATGTCTTGGTGTTTTCCTTTTTGGATCAGTCTTAAATGGGGTTCGATGAGCATCTTGGATAGATATCCTTTCGTCTTTCATGATGTCAGGGAAGTTTTCTGTCAGCAGATCTTCAACTATTTTCTCTGTGTTTTCTGTCCTCCCTCCCTGTTCTGGGACTCCAATCACACACAAGTTATCCTTCTTTTTAGAGTCCCACATGATTCTTAGGGTTTCTTCATTTTTTTAAATTTTTTTATCTGTTTTTTTTTTTCAGCTATGTTGGTGTTAATTCCCTGGTCCTCCAGATGTCCCAGTCTGCATTCTAATTGCTCAAGTCTGCTCCTCTGACTTCCTATTGCGTTGTCTAATTCTGTAATTTTATTGTTAATCTTTTGGATTTCTACATGCTGTCTCTCTAAGGATTCTTGCAACTTGTGAATTTTTCCACTATGTTCTTGAATAAATGTCTTTCTTTACTCTCTGGTTCTTTTTAAGATTTTTTATTGTATTCATGTACTGAAGTTTCACTACATTATATCTTGATTCAGATTTATTTTTACTTTGCCCTCTGGGGATATCTTTGCCTTGCCTAATCTAAGGATTGATATGTTTCATTGTTTTTAGTCACTAGTTCCCCAAATGTTTTTTCCTATATTATTTATTTATTTATTTATTTTTAATAACTTTTATTAAGCTTCAAGTGAACGTTTACAAACCCAATCAGTCTGTCACATATAAGTTTACATACTTCTCACTCCCTACTCCCACTTGCTCTCCCCCTCTTGAGTCCGCCCTTTCAGTCTCTCCTTTCTTGACAATTTTGCCGGCTTCCCTCTCTCTCTATCCTCACATCCCCCCTCCAGACAAGAGTTGCCAACACAATCTCAAGTGTCCACCTGATATAATTAGCTCACTCTTCATCAGCATCTCTCTCCCACCCGCTGACCAGTCCCTTTCATTTCTGATGAGTTGTTTTCGGGGATGGTTCCTGTCCTGTGCCAACAGAAGGTCTGGGGAGCATGGCCGCCGGGATTCCTCCAGTCTCAGTCAGACCATTAAGTTTGGTCTTTTTATGAGAATTTGGGTTCTGTATCCCACTGATCTCCTGCTCCCTCAGGGGTCCTCTGCTGTGCTCCCTGTCAGGGCAGTCATCGATTGTGGCCGGGCACCAACTAGTTCTTCTGGTCTCAGGATGATGTAGGTTTCTGGTTCATGTGGCCCTTTCTGTCTCTTGGGCTCTTAGTTGTCGTGTGGCCTTGGTGTTCTTCAATTTCCTTTGCTCCAGGTGGGTTGAGACCAATTGCTGCATCTTAGATGGCCGCTTGTTAGCATTTAAGACCCCAGACGCCATATTTCAAAGTGGGATGCAGAATGATTTCATGATAGATTATTTTGCCAATTGACTTAGAAGTCCCCACAAACCATGTTCCCCAGACCCCCGCGCTTGCTCCGCTGACCTTTGAAGCATTCATTTTATCCTGGAAACTTCTTTGCTTTTGGTCCAGTCCAATTGAGCTGACCTTCCATGTATTGAGTGTTGTCTTTCCCTTCACCTAAAGCAGTTCTTATCTACTGATTAATCAATAAAAAACCCTCTCCCACCCTCTCTCCCTCCCTCCCCACCTCGTAACCACAAAAGTATGTGTTCTTCTCAGGTTTACTATTTCTCAAGATCTTATAATAGTGGTCTTATACAATATTTGTCCTTTTGCCTCTGACTAATTTCGCTCAGCATAATGCCTTCCAGGTTCCTCCAAGTTATGAAATGTTTCACAGATTCGTCACTGTTCTTTATCGATGAGTAGTATTCCATTGTGTGAATATACCACAATTTATTTACCCATTCATCCGTTGATGAACACCTTGGTTGCTTCCAACTTTTTGCTATTGTAAACAGAGCTGCAATAAACATGGGTGTGCATATATCTGTTTGTATGAAGGCTCTTGTATCTCTAGGGTATATTCCTAGGAGTGGGATTTATGGGTTGTATGGTAGTTCTATTTCTAACTGTTTAAGATAACGCCAGATAGATTTCCAAAGTGATTGTACCATTTTACATTCCCACCAGCAGTGTATGAGAGTTCCAATCTCTCCACAGCCTCTCCAACATTTATTATTTTGTGTTTTTTGGATTAATGCCAGCCTTGCTGGTGTGAGATGGAATCTCATCGTAGTTTTAATTTGCATTTCTCTAATGGCTAATGATCGAGAGCATTTTCTCATGTATCTGTTGGCTGCCTGAATATCTTCTTTAGTGAAATGTGTGTTCATATCCTTTGCCCACTTCTTGATTGGGTTGTTTGTCTTTTTGTGGTTGAGTTTTGACAGAATCATGTAGATTTTAGAGATCAGGCGCTGGTTGGAGATGTCATAGCTGAAAATTCTTTCCCAGTCTGTAGGTGGTCTTTTTACTCTTTTGGTGAAGTCTTTAGATGAGCATAGGTGTTTGATTTTTAGGAGCTCCCAGTTATCGGGTTTCTCTTCATCATTTTTGGTAATGTTTTGTATTCTGTTTATACCTTGTATTAGGGCTCCTAGGGTTGTCCCTATTTTTTCTTCCATGATCTTTATCGTTTTAGTCTTTATGTTTAGGTCTTTGATCCACTTGGAGTTAGTTTTTGTGCATGGTGTGAGGTATGGGTCCTGTTTCATTTTTTTTCAAATGGATATCCAGTTATGCCAGCACCATTTGTTAAAAAGGCTATCTTTTCCCCAGTTAATTGACACTCGTCCTTTGTCAAATATCAGCTGCTCATACGTGGATGGATCTATGTCTGGGTTCTCAATTCTGTTCCATTGGTCTATGTGTCTGTTGTTGTACCAATACCAGGCTGTTTTGACTACTGTGGCTGTATAATAGGTTCTGAAGTCGGGTAAGGTGAGGCCTCCCACTTTCTTCCTCTTTTTCAGTAGTGCTTTGCTTATCCGGGGCTTCTTTCCCTTCCATATGAAATTGGTGATTTGTTTCTCTATCCACTTAAAATATGACATTGGAATTTGGATCGGAAGTGCGTTAAATGTATAGATGGCTTTTGGTAGAATAGACATTTTTACTATGTTAAGTCTTCCTATCCATGAGCAGGGTATGTTTTTCCACTTAAGTATGTCCTTTTGAATTTCTTGTAGTAGAGCTTTGTAGTTTTCTTTGTATAGGTCTTTTACATCCTTGGTAAGATTTATTCCTAAGTATCTTATCTTCTTGGGGGCTACTGTGAATGGTATTGATTTGGTTATTTCCTCTTCGGTGTTCTTTTTGTTGATGTAGAGGAATCCAAGTGATTTTTGTATGTTTATTTTATAACCTGAGACTCTGCCAAACTCTTTTATTAGTTTCAGTAGTTTTCTGGAGGATTCCTTAGGGTTTTCTGTGTATAAGATCATGTCATCTGCAAATAGTGATAACTTTACTTCTTCCTTGCCAATCCGGATACCTTTTATTTCTTTGTCTAGCCTAATTGCCCTGGCTAAGACTTCCAACACGATGTTGAATAAGAGCGGTGATAAAGGGCATTCTTGTCTGGTTCCCCTTCTCAAGGGAAATGCTTTCAGGTTCTCTCCATTTAGAGTGATATTGGCTGTTGGCTTTGCATAGGTGCCCTTTATTATGTTGAGGAATTTTCCTTCAATTCCTATTTTGGTAAGAGTTTTTATCATGAATGGGTGTTGGACTTTGTCAAATGCCTTTTCTGCATCAATTGATAAGATCATGTGGTTTTTGTCTTTTGTTTTATTTATGTGATGGATTACATTAATGGTTCTTCTGATATTAAACCAGCCTTGCATACCTGGTATAAATCCCACTTGATCAGGGTGAATTATTTTTTGGATGTGTTGTTGGATTCTATTGGCTAGAATTTTGTTGAGGATTTTTGCATCAATGTTCATGAGGGATATAGGTCTATAATTTTCTTTTTTTGTACTGTCTTTACCTGGTTTTGGTATCAGGGAGATGGTGGCTTCATAGAATGAGTTGGGTAGTATTCCGTCATTTTCTATGCTTTGGAATACCTTTAGTAGTAGTGGTGTTAACTCTTCTCTGAAAGTTTGGTAGAACTCTGCAGTGAAGCCGTCTGGGCCAGGGCTTTTTTTCTTGGGAGTTTTTTGATTACCGTTTCAATCTCTTTTTTTGTTATGGGTCTATTTAGTTGTTCTACTTCTGAATGTGTTAGTTTAGGTAGGCAGTGTTTTTCCAGGAATTCATCCATTTCTTCTAGGTTTTCAAATTTGTTAGAGTACAATTTTTCATAATAATCTGAAATGATTCTTTTAATTTCATTTGGTTCTGTTGTGATGTGGTCCTTCTCATTTCTTATTCGGGTTATTTGTTTCCTTTCCTGTATTTCTTTAGTCAGTCTAGCCAATGGTTTATCAATTTTGTTAATTTTTTCAAAGAACCAGCTTCTGGCTTTGTTAATTCTTTCAATTGTCTTTTCTGTTCTCTAATTCATTTAGTTCAGCTCTAATTTTTATTAGTTGTTTTCTTCTGGTGCCTAATGGATTGTTTTGTTGCTCACTTTCTATTTGTTCAAGTTGTAGGGACAGTTCTCTGATTTTGGCTCTTTCTTCTTTTTGTATGTGTGCATTTATTGATATAAATTGGCCTCTGAGCACTGCTTTTGCTGTGTCCCAGAGGTTTTGATAGGAAGTATTTTCATTCTCGTTGCTTTCTATGAATTTCCTTATTCCCTCCTTGATGTCTTCTATCACCCAGTCTTTTTTCAGGAGGGTATTGTTCATTTTCCAAGTATTTGATTTCTTTTCCCTAGTTTTTCTGTTATTGATCTCTAGTTTTATTGCCTTGTGGTCTGAGAAGATGCTTTGTAATATTTCAATGTTTTGGAGTCTGCAAAGGTTTGTTTTATGACCTAATATGTGGTCTATTCTAGAGAATGTTCCATGTGCGCCAGAAAAAAAAGTATACTTTGCAGCAGTTGGGTGGAGAGTTCTGTATAAGTCAATGAGGTCAAGTTGGTTGATTGTTGTAATTAGGTCTTCCGTGTCTCTATTGAGCTTCTTACTGGATGTCCTGTCCTTCTCCGAAAGTGGTGTGTTGAAGTCTCCTACTATAATTGTGGAGGTATCTATCTCGCTTTTCAATTCTGTTAAAATTTGATTTATGTATCTTGCAGCCCTGTCATTGGGTGCATAAATATTTAATATGGTTATGTCTTCCTGATCAATTGTCCCTTTTATCATTATATAGTGTCCTTCTTTATCCTTTGTGGTGGATTTAAGTCTAAAGTCTATTTTGTCAGAAATTAATATTGCTACTCCTCTTCTTTTTTGCTTATTGTTTGCTTGATATACTTTTGTCCATCCTTTGAGTTTTAGTTTGTTTGTGTCTCTAAGTCTAAGGTGTGTCTCTTGTAGGCAGCATATAGATGGATCGTGTTTCTTTATCCAGTCTGTGACTCTCTGTCTCTTTATTGGTGCATTTAGTCCATTTACATTCAGGGTAATTATAGATAAATAAGTTTTTAGTGCTGTCATTTTGATGCCTTTTTATGTGTGTTGTTGACAATTTCATTTTTCCACATACTTTTTTGTGCTGAGGCGTTTTTCTTAGTAAATTGTGAGATCCTCATTTTCATAGTGCTTGACTTTATGTTAGTTGAGTCGTTACGTTTTTCTTGGTTTTTATCTTGAGTTATAGAGTTGTTATACCTTTTTGTGGTTACCTTATTATTTACCCCTATTTTTCTAAGTAAAAACCTAACTTGTATTGTTCTATATCGCCTTGTATCACTCTCCATATGGCAGTTCATTGCCTCCTGTATTTAGTTCCTCTTTTTGATTATTGTGATCTTTTACCTATTGACTTCCATGATTCCCTGTTATGTGTATTTTTTTTTTTAATTAATCTTAATTTGTTTGTTTTTGTGATTTCCCTATTTGAGTTGATATCAGGACGTTCTGTTTTGTGACCTTGTGTTGTGCTGATATCTGATATTATTGGTTCTCTGACCGAACAATATCCTTTAGTATTTCTTGTAGCTTTGGTTTGGTTTTTGCAAATTCTCTAAACTTGTGTTTGTCTGTAAATATCTTAATTTCGCCTTCATATTTCAGAGAGAGTTTTGCTGGATATATGATCCTTGGCTGGCAGTTTTTCTCCTTCAGTGTTCTGTATATGTCGTCCCATTCCCTTCTAGCCTGCATGGTTTCTGCTGAGTAGTCAGAACATATTCTTATTGATTCTCCCTTGAAGGAAACCTTTCTTTTCTCCCTGGCTGCTTTTAAAATTTTCTGTTTATCTTTGGTTTTGGTGAGTTTGATGATAATATGTCTTGGTGTTTTTCTTTTTGTATCAATCTTAAATGGGGTTCGATGAGCATCTTGGATAGATATCCTTCCGTCTTTCATGATGTCAGGGAAGTTTTCTGTCAGGAGTTCTTCAACTATTTTCTCTGTGTTTTCTGTCCCCCCTCCCTGTTCTGGGACTCCAATCACCCGCAGGTTATCCTTCTTGATAGAGTCCCACATAATTCTTAGGGTTTCTTCATTTTTTTTAATTCTTTTATCTGATTTTTTTTCAGCTATGTTGGTGTTGATTCCCTGGTCCTCCAGATGTCCTAGTCTGCATTCTAATTGCTCGAGTCTGCTCCTCTGACTTCCTATTGCGTTGTCTAATTCTGTAATTTTATTGTTAATCTTTTGGATTTCTACATGCTGTCTCTCTAAGGATTCTTGCAACTTGTGAATTTTTCCACTATGTTCTTGAATAAATGTCTTTCTTTACTCTCTGGTTCTTTTAAAGATTTTTTATTGTATTCATGTACTGAAGTTTCACTACATTATATCTTGATTCAGATTTATTTTTACTTTACCCTCTTGGGGTATCTTTGCCTTCTCTAATCTAAGGATTTATATGTTTCATTGTTTTTAGTCACTAGTTCCCCAAATGTTTTTTCCTATATTTTTGAAGGGATAGAATTCCTCCACGTTTTGTGAATATATGTACATCATATTTACAATCACGTTTTTAAAATGGTTTTGCCCACGAGGTAGCTAATATTTTCCTAAATTAAAGAAGTGGGGAAAACAGCACAATACAGAAGTAATGAATGCCACATCAGATCAGTTATTTGATGCCATGTCTTATGACTGCCAATGGAACATATTGTTTTTTATCCATGTCTTGCCTGTTTATGTGCTAGTATCCTGTCCTGTGAACTCATTTCAAGGGCTGTGTGCCTGACCCGGAAGCAGCTTTAAGCATTTTCCCCAGGTATAAATAGAAGAGGATGTTTTTTCTTCTGTAAAAATAAATCCAAATAGGTTTTTTTTTGTCCCTTTTATTTTTATTTTATCCATTGAAAGAAAAATAAATATTTATTTGTAGTCTATTTACAAAACTTTTAACCTGTCTTTATTTTTAATTTTCCCCCATAATTTTGTGATATGGGCACTAGCATTTATTACATTATACACAAAAAGAAAGGACAAGGAGAAAAAAATCTGATGATAGTTTCAGAGAAGAAACAAAAGTGGGAGAAACAAGCCTTAAATCTGGACCATGACCATACATGGGAGGTAAAACTTTTATTCACCACCTTCACTGGGTGACACCTAAAATATTTCAGGATTTGTGTCAGGATTAAATTGTAGTTTATACTTCACACAACCTCTTAAGGTTGATATCACCACTGACATTTTATAGATGATAAAATTGATATGAGGAGATTTTAAGTAGTTTTCCCTAAATGTCCAGCTAAATTATGTATATATATAAAACCTTTTAAAATACATACCCTGTAAACCAAACCCATTACCATAGAGTTGATTCCAACTCACAGCTACCCTATATTATCTCTCAACTATTTGGAACTGGTGAATCTAAAGGGTGGTACACTTTTTAATGACATAGAACAGAAAGAGAGAGAGAAAGGAAAGAAGTAAAGGAAGGGAGGGAGGGAGGGAGGAAGAGAAAGAGAGAGGGAGGAAGGAAGGAAGGTAGGAAGAAAGAAATGAAAGTTATTAAAATAGAAATTCTCTGTATATAGTAGAGGATCAACAATATATATAAAAGAATTTTTATTCCCAGATGAAATTGTTTTAGTGTTAAAAATTTATTCATTTTAACAAATTCTTGTGTTTATATTTCGTCATATGTCCTGGCTCTAACATATTCTCATTCAACAGTGAGTTATTCTAAAACAACCCAAATCTAATGAATGATAGAAGGAGAATGCGTATATTTAGTTAAGTGTCTTAACTAAATATACGCATTCTTCTCTTTAAGTGTAACTTCTCCGTAAAACAGCCTTTCAGGAAAAGAGATTGAAAAGAGGTCAGCATTGCTCTCCTTTGAGTGCTTACACCCGAAATTTACTAAGAAAATCACCCTCATAGAAAACTTTCAATGACGTCACACATTTATTATGACGTTTCAGGGGAATGAGGTCATTTCTAAGTTCCAAAGGAACAAATTCATTGGAATTCAATAAATGTGGAATTAAAGAAAAATAACTTCTTAAAAAATGAACTACCATAAACAGTGCCACTTTACAATGGAGACTTTGTCTTCCACAGCAGTGCCCCCAAAGGGTGGTGGGTCTCTGGGGAAGAAGAAAGAAACCATGGGGTCTGCAGAGGTGGAGGATATGGTGATGGAGAGGCCTCCAGGGGTCCCTGTGACCAAAGCTTTGGGCTCACAGGTGAGGATAAGGACCCTGAAAGCTCTACTAAATCTACTCTCTATTCTCAGAGGTCTCTATCCAAGAGGAAAATGCCCAGGAGTCAACAATATCCCAAGCAAAAAGCCCAAGTTCCAGGCCCAGGAAGATTCCAAAAACCATCAGAGAGCTCTTTTCCTTCATTTTCCACCAAGCAAACCTCTCACTCCTCCAGCTACGGGGCTGCCCCAGGACAGCGATGGGTCAGGTGCACATATTTCACCAAGGTGCGCACAGTCAAGGGGGTGGCGGTCGCCTGGCAGACCAAAACCTCCTTTGCCCCCGTGGGCAAGATGCCCCAGGTCTTTGAGGCCGAGCTCTCTGAGGAGAGCACGATCAGCTCTGCCCCCACACTGGCCAACACTCAGTCCCTGGTCAGCAACCTGGAGCCCTGGCAGGAGGGGCCCCAGACCTGTACTCCGGACACCACCGACCAAGGGGAGGAGCATGGGGAGAGCCCCCGCGCAGCCACCCCAGAGTGGCTGGTGACCCGTGAGCACGGCTTCCGCTGCGTGGCCTGCTGCCGCGTGTTCGAGTCCCGGGAGGCCCTGGTTGCGCACGCAGCGCGTGGTGTGACTCAGGGCTTCAGCTACCGGGTCTTCTTTGAAGAGCTGCTGGAGAGGCGGCTGCCACGCTCAGTCCAGCGCAGGCCCCAACGCTGCCACCAGCTGGCCAGGCGTTACCTGATGGCCTCCAAGAAGAGGGAGGTGAGGGAGAAGAGAGCGGTCTGCAGGCACCTGGAGGAGCAGCTGGAGAAGCAGAGAGAAGAACTGAAGAGGCTGAGGCACCAGCTGGACAGGCTGCAGAGGCAGGCCAGGCTGCAGAAGGCACAGCACCAAGGCCAGAGGGGGAAGCACCTAAAGACCTGCTAGCACCCTGGGACTAGGAGGAGCAGGGCCTTTGGGCTGGAAACGTGGGCCCTTCAGGAGAGACCTCCATTCAGGTTCGTTTAACCCAGCTTCCCTGGAAGATCCTAGCCTCCTTCCCGTGTGCCCACCAGCCTTCAACCCCAAGGGCACAAAGAGCTCCAGCCCTAAGGGGGATCTGGATGGAAGAAGCCCCAGATAGCTGAACACAGACACCAGGTCCCCTAAGAGGCTCCCCTGGCCCAGGAGAGGACAGGACAGGCCTCATCTTGATGGTGAGGTCTTGGGACCCTAAGGATGAGCACAGCGTAAGTAGGGAAAGGGGAATGGGATTTCAGTGGGACTTGGGAGGCTAAGGGGGACCCTGTTGAGGTGTGATGGTGAAGGGGGTATCACTGAGTTCTTTGGAGGAGAAGGAATCAGAGAGATGGCAGGGTGTCAGGAAACCTGCCTGCAGGTGAGCAGTGGGCATAAAGCCCTAAACCAAGGACTCTGGGTCCCTTCCCAGCAGCATACAGGCAGAGAAAGAGGTAGGGCTTGGCAGGAGGAGAGGAGGGCCCGGTTAAGGAAAATGAATTCACCCCAGCCATGTCTTCTGGTCTCCTAGGGTGAATTTGGGGTTCTGATTAGGATGCATTGTTGTTGCCTCATTAGGGGAATGTAAGTGGGAGGTGGTGTAGAAAAATCCCCCTGGGTGTTAACCATTTCTGGATAAGAGTTGATCCAGCCCTTGCAGGGTATTTCTTGTAGAGTATGTCCTCGGGTAAGGGGTAGAGCTTTGGAACTTTTTCTTCTCCTTTAAATAAAGCTGTACATTCCAGTTCTTGACACGTCAATAAATCTTGTTAATTTTTTTCCCCCCTGTGGTCAAATCTGACCTGTCCCGAGGTCAAAGAACTGGAAGAAAAAGGCCATCTGAGATGACAGAAGCAAAAGAGAGGAGAGGCTTCTGAACCTGGGGAGAACAGCGAGAACACAGGTGACCAGAGGTATGGATGGGAAGAGGCAAATTCAGGCCCAGACTCAACAGTGGACAACAAAGACCAAGTCTCAGTCACAACATCAAATCCCAGGTGTGGGGAAGCCCTGGACATGACAGGGATGTATCCACCTCTCTGGGCGATGAGACCGCAGAGGGCAGAGGAAAGGAGGGCAGGACCTCTAGGATGGGCACCTCCATCCACAGTCTGTCCTGTGTGTATGCCTCAGAGTGACAGAGACAGCTCCTGTGAGGGAGAGGGTCACAGGCAGAGAAGAGCCAAGGTGTTCAGGCCAGGTAAATTCTGCAGTCTCCTAAGGATCCAAAACAAAAAATCAGAGATTCTCAGAGGTATCAGGGTGGGAGGGGTTGGCATTCCCAGGCTGGGGAGAGGCTGGCTGGGGAGGTACTGCTTTCTGAAATCTTTTCATCAACGTCTTAATTCTTAAAAGCTACCTTCCCAGTTGATGTCCTCTATGCTCTAGGCTCAGAACGAAAAGGGCCTCGAATGCACAAAGGCGGGTTATACAGTGGGTCAAGGCAGGGAGGAGGTGGTACCAGCACATCCAGGAAAGAGAATTTTCTGGAACATCATGAGTTACCTAGTGAATCGCACATAGTGTCCAGCCTTCTACATTTAGCTGTAGACATGTGCTTGCAAACATGTTTGAGGGGTAACTCTACTGACTTCCCAAAATTATTTCTGGTCATTTCCAGTTATAGAGACCAGAAGAGCTCACTGGTTCCAAGAACAAGAAATCCACTGGATCTGATTATTACTCTCTGTGGTGTGCTCTCCTTCCAGTGATTAAAATCTTCTGTCTGTCATTATAGAAAATTTTCACCTATTTAAAATATCTAACAAAACACATTAAAATATACATGTATCTATGATGTTTATCAATTTCCAAAGTTCTGAAATTGTTTTTTATTACATTTGCAAGATTACAGATTTGTATGACAAAAAAGTTACATCAGGGTCCCACCCTCATATGTAATTTGCTCCCGCTCCCACAAGGTATCCAATGTTAATAGACACATTTGTGTCCTTCCCTACATTTCTCTGCAGGGACACATACACACAGTCACAGGTACACAAGTACATCTGCTGGGGTGTTTGCTTTTATGGAAACTTGGTCTCACTGTACCCACATTGCTCTCGCCCCTTCTTTCACTTGGCATTCTACCTTGATTCTCTGTAAGTCATTAGATATGGCACTGACACTATATTTTTGGGTCTTTAACTTACATGAAAAATTTAAATAGGTGATATCAACTCACTACACTTTATCTGGACTTATACATGTTGTTGTTAGAAGCTATCAAGTCAGTTCTGACCCCCAGTGACCCTAGGCACCACAGAACAAAACTCGGCCCGGTCATTGCAATCCCAATAATAGTTGCTATATTTGAGCACACTGTTGCAGCCACTGTATCAATCTCATTGAGGGTCTTCCTCTTTTTCCCTGGACCTCTGCTTTACCAAGCATGATGTCCTTTTCCAGGGACTGGTCCTTCTTGATAACATGTCCAAAGCCATCCTTACTTCTAAGGAATATTCTGGCCTTCTCTGTACAAGACAGATTTATTCACCCATATATAACACCACTAAAATGGAAACATTATCATCCATGCTTTTTAAGTCCACTCTTCCTGCATGTTCTAGCTCTCCTCCCCCTGTTCCTACCCACAAGTGAATCCAAGGTAATTCGGGTTAACAATGTGGTAAGTAGTCTCTCTTATCCTTGCTTAAACAAGCACACACAGACTTACATGTATCCTCATCTTCTCATTTATACACACACATAAACATAAACAGGTATTCAAGCATATTCAAAAAATTGATATTGTTTAACCCAGATGTGCTCATTTTATATACACTTCTCTGCACCTTGATTGTTTCAGTAATACTTCCATAATACTTCATAGAGATTTCTCCCACTCAACTACTACAATTCTTTTTCATTCTAATGACTCCCTGTTTTATTGATGATGTAGCTTTACCATAAGTTATCTATCATTCCACCATCAATGGACAAAGTTTGCTCATATTAATAATAACTATCCTTTCTATACTATAGGATTTGTTTCTGTGGAATAGACTCCACAGAGTGAGATTTCCAATTCAAAGAATATTAAAAGTACAGAGCCATGGCCATGTCTTTCCCCTAAAAAAAATTCCCCTAGAGGCTGCCATAATGCACCTCTCCAGCCACGTCTCAGGGCATCCTTCTCCCCACAGCCCAGCCAGCCGTAGGTGGTGCTGATTTTCAAATTGTGCCAGTTTCACTGGCAGTGTGATATTTTCTTAACTTGGACTATGTTTACTGGGCATGTGGATTTACTCTGAATGAACTGTTTGAATTCACTGCTCATTGTTCAAGTGATTAACTTTTATCCTTCTGTGTAAAATGGAAATTGTTATTAAGCCTTGTCATCTCCATTTCACATGATTTTCCAAATCTATCATTTGTGTATCACATTTTTGCAAGCTTTGTCCCCCAGAACGATCACTTGAGTCAGCACCATTTATTAAATAAATATAATTTTCTTGAAATATGACCTTTGTAAGTTATTGTGACTTCTTAACAGATTTTCTGTTTCATTGGTTGACTTGTCAGTTTCTATGCTATATAATATCAATTTGTTCTGTTACCCGAAGAGGTAGACACCTGTTACTATCCTGCTTTTTCATGTTTTACTTTGGTAAAACTGCCCTCGTTTTGCAGCGATTAAGTGCCCAACTGCTAATGCAAAGAAAGTTTGGCAGGTGGAACCCACCAGGTGGCTCCAAGGGAGAAAGACCTGGTGTTCTGCTCCCATAATGATTACAACCTAGAAAACCCTATGGGGCAGTCAGATGGGATCGCTTTGAGTCAAAAATCGCCTCCAAGTCTCGTAACAACAGGTATATTCTTTGTTATCTATTCTTTTATCTACTGTACTATTTGTAGCATATGATTCCTGTATACAGTTCAAAAACAACTATCTTAATATTCCGGCTAGAAATGCATTCCACTTATATATTAGTTTTAGGGACCTCCATTTAATTGACAAGACGTTCCATTTGAAAATATGGCATATTTTTGCATATATTCAGGTTTCATTTTATGTACTTTAATACATTGTTTTCCCTCATAGAGGTCCTTTGCTGCTCTGGTTAAAACAATGTTTTGCTAAATATTTTACAGTTTTGGACACAGTGTGATACAGTCAAGTAGTAGGGGAAAGAGAAGGGTCTGCCCTTCCCACCCTTGCCAATTTTAGACCCTTATTCTATACTGGAGAGAAACCATTGATTTTGATGCATTTGTCTTTTATGCAGGTATGTAATTATATCATCATTATTTTAAATATCTCTTTTAATACTTGTACTAGTTATTTAAATTTTCTAGTTTATTCCTTCACCTAAAAACTATGTTGAGTGATAGCAAAATTTTTGTCTAGTTCCAAATTTATCGGAATGGGTTTAATATTTTTCCATTTATCTCACACCTGATAAGTTTGGGGATAATTTGTTATGCACCAATGGATAACTAACACTCTGAGCTACTGACCTTTATGGTAATCTACACACAACTTGTTTCTGACAGGTAAGTACTTCCACCTGGCCTCTGTTCAGCTGGGATACCATGATTTACATTGCTACTAGGCAGCCCAGCTCCCACTAACAACATGAGCCTATAGAGAATTGTTCTTGTTAGCTGTCATCAAGTCCTTTCTGACTCATGACCACCCCATGTGGGCATAGTAGAAGTGTTCAATAGGGTTTTCAAGGCTGTGATCCTTTAAAAGCAGATCGTCAGGACTGTCTTCTGAAGTGCCTTTGGGTAGGTTCAAACCAATGAACTTTCAGCTAGTATAGAACACTTAACTGTTTGTGGCACCCAGGGACCCCCTGCAAAGGATACATATTGGTAAGCTCCATGTTGCTGGTGCTCCCCTCATCTCCGCATTCCTTATTCTTTTGATGAAATGGGTGTCCTTCAGGACCTCCAAGAAATGGTCTTATAGAAGACTAACTCAGACTTGCCCACATATTGGAGGCTTTTATTTCTTCTTCCAACACCCGACACAGTAGGTCCGGCATTTCAATTTCATAGAATTTGGGCCATTGCCTTTTCTAAGCTTCCAAAAGCAATCCCACAGCATATTAAACCCATTTCCAGAACCCTTGCTACGGCAATAAATCCTTGTCAACAAACTCTCCTTGACCCAACTTTATATTAAACTCCCCTTGACTCAGCACCTTCAGCACTCGTCCCTCAGCACACCCCCGTCCTGCTCACACAAGGCAGCCAGGTCTTGCAGCTCCTGCAATGTACACTCCCTCCCCCCCCCTTACCACAACTATCACTTCCGCCGGTGGCTATGCTGGTATCTGACAGCTAAGTATCTGGACAAATGCATGGGATTCTATCTGAGGATTCTGCAAGGGAAACTGTTGAAGGTGGATTGGGGGGGTGACCAGAACACAGAGTATGAACATTCCAGAGGTTGAAATTAAATGAGCCCAAATCCCAGAGCTGCACATCTGTTGTGGACAGAAACAGCTACGAGAGAAGCCTTCTCTCATATAAATGGGATAGAGGGTCCATAAAGGAGAGAGATGGGCAGGTGGGCAGGTGGGCAGGTGGACAGGTGGGCAGACACCTGAAACTCTGGCAGAGGAGAATCCTTCTCTCTGACCAGATTATGGAAGGGCCAACGAGTGTAGAAGAATCTCCAATATATTTTTTTCTCTCTCTCTGCTGTTAACTGGCACCTAGTCAATTCTACCTCAAAGGCTGAGACTTTTCAAAAGCAGATTGCCAGGCTTGTCTTTTGAGGTGCTTCTTGACAAGTTCAAACTGCCAGCCTTTTGGCTGGTTGTCCAGTGCTTTGGCCCCATAGGAAGAACCAGTCACTTATGTGAACGACAGAATGAAGAGATTAAAGCCCCAGCATTCCTGCCAGTGGGCCAGGAAAGCACTCCTTCAGAACTCAGACAGCAGCAGAGAAATAAAGAGAGGAGACTGTGCAAGAAAGAGATTCTGCAGACTTGCTATGAACTCCTGGTTAACCCCCCAGATGCATATGCATTGCCCTGACTCTAAGAAGCATTATCAAATCCTTTAAGAGGCGCCCTATGGGTTAGAACGCCATCAAGGTTCCAGACTGAGTGGGGCTCACATAGATTAGATCTGAATACAGCTGCAAAGCCTTCAAAAATTGAACTAACATTTGAACCATAGAATACAGAAGATGGGACAGAACTTGGAGCCTGAACATAACTGGGTCAATAGACTGCTAAAAACAAAAAAGAAAAAAATTCTCATAAAATTAAGCCAGACTTGTAGTCTTGAAATCATAAGACACAGATTTTAAAATGCTATTCTAATCATTCTCCAAGAAATAACAGGGACACTTTTTTAAATAAATGGAAAGATAACGGGTGCTATTTGCAAAGGAAAATTTTACATGGTAAAAATACATGGTAGAAATAAAATTCATTTGATAGTTTCAACAGCAGAATGGTGATGACGGAGAAAAAAATAGATGAGTTTAAAATATTTACTCTGAAAAGAGAGAAAAAATACGGAAAAAAATGAAAAGAGCCTCAAGAATTAGAGAAACAGTCTGTTTATTTATTAGAACTCCAGAAGAAGTGGAGAAAATGTGTGCTGTAGGAAAACATATTTGATGAAATACTGGGTGAACACTTTCCAAGTTTGATGAAAGACGTGAACTTACAGATTCAGAAGGTCAGCAAACCCCAACAGGTTAATCCTAAAGAACTCTGTGTGAAAATATCATATTTTTATGCAAATATTGTGTTATGTGTTTTTTGCAGATCACACGCTCCCCTCCCCCCAAACCGGCATATTTGCAAGCATGCTGTGCTAGTTTTTTACACCAACATATAAAAAAAAAAAATAAAATTAGGCACCATTTCTCATAAGAGTACCCGGAAAGAGGAAGGCTCAGTTGGCAAAAAATATCTATAATGTGTGCATTATTTGCACAAAAATACAGTACATCATAATCAACTGCAGAATAACAAAGATCAAGAAAATACCCAGGAAGAAGCTAGAGAGAAAACAATAGATTTCACATGGGAAAAATAATTTCACTGACTCTTTCTTCATTATCAGAAAACCACAGAGGCTGAAATGTTGTGAAAAAAACATTTTTTCAACACTGAAAGATCAGAAACATTACCCCAGATTTCTATATCCAATCATTACCTTCAGGAGTAAAGAAAAAATAGTGCCATTCTTAGGGAAGGAAAACTGAGAGAATTCATCGCCACCAGACTTCTCCCAAACGAGACACTAATGGAAGTGCTTCAGGAGGTAGACTTGGAATTTCAGCCGTATTTCAGGAAAGCAGAAAACGTGGGAACTATGTGGGTAAATATACTGTGTTAATACTGTAGTCACTGCACAACATGGCGCTGGACATGACTCTGTGGAAAGTTTTTCCAGTCTCTTGGAAATGCTTGGGAACATACTCTTGACAGAAAATCATTATTAGAGAATAGAATTAATTTTGACAATATCTGAAAGATGTCTGTAGTCAAGTCTGGTGAATAAAATGGAAACTAAATTTTGGGACCCAAAATAAGGTGTGGTAACAAAAAATGAGTCTCAATTCCGATGTGGCCATGAGCTGGCTCTGAAGGCCGGCCTCCCCCAGAGAGGCGTTTCAGGCACATTGGGAGCAATGGCTTGTTGTTCTTGTTGCTAGGTGCCATCGAGTGGATTTGTGAGTCATTGCTGCCCAGAGTGAAGGCAATAGTGTCCCAACAGGGTTTCCTGAGTTGTAATCTTAATGGGAGAGGATTGCCAGATCTTTACTCCTTTGAGCCTTTGGGTGGGTTCAAACCATTGACCTTTCGGTTAGCAGTCAAGCACTTAAACTTTGCACCACCAGGGCTCCTTGGAATAATGGCAGCAGCACAGAATTTGGTACAAACTTCCCCATGGGCCTTCCCTGAGAAGTAACCTCTTTGCTGAAGGACCAAGTTTAGTTTTCATACATAGTCATTCTGTACAAAGTCTCCATAAGAATTAGAGTGCCTCCTTGAATGGACAACATTTTACATGTCCTCCATGAAGAAAATGCCTCAAGGGCAAAGTTTAAGAGTAAACCAAGGCATTTCCCATAACTCCTTACCTGAGAGCGTCTTCGTGAGGATTTCCTAAACACACGGAAAAGAACATAGTAGACACTGCCTTCTATTTACCTCTTCCCTCCTAAACAAACAGAAACCTTTGCTGAGATGTCAGGTGTCAAGCCCCAAACTACTCTTCTTATCCTGTATGTAAGTTCTGTAATGAGACCAGGACCCAGGCAGTATTTCCCATCTTTCAAAGTTTGAAAGTGAAATCCTGTTACAAGTCACTAGATCAGCCCAGGAGCTGGAAGACTGAAATTCCTGGTCCTCTGACAAGTGGGAAGGGCAGGGTGGGATTGGGCAGAGCCTCCTTGACCATCACTTGCCCCAAAAGGCTCTGGAGGCTGCTTCATGTTATAAGTCAAAGGCCCTTCCAGCCCAGTCGCATAAGAGCAGGGAAAGGCTTTTTCCATTGAAAGAAGAAATGGGCTCAGGAGCAGCAGGTTTGAGGCCATTCAGCTTCTGTCAGCTTTGTGGCTTCGGACATCTTGGCCGCTGGTCGCCTTCACAACTGGGTCTTTATACCTCTCCACCTCTCTCTCCCTCCCAGTTTTCTCCCAGTACCATGGGCTGTGGCTTCTGCTAGTTTTAATGATTTCAATGTTTCAGTAGCTCCTCGCCCCACTCAGAGGAGGCAGGTTTGCAGGGTGTGAGGGACAAACCCATAGTGCTGCTTAGGTTTCCTTCAACAGAAACACTCCTGAGGTGACAAGCTGTCCTGACTGATCTTGAGACCAAGACAGACAGAAACTCAGTGAGAGGGTCATTGGCTTCTGGAAGTGTCAGCACTCTCAGAGACATGTCCCGGGGTCATGCCCAATTGCAGGAAAAATGAAGTGGCTCTGAACCTCGGTGTGTTGACCGTCCAGTACAGAGGACCCGGAAGCCTCAGGAGGATTCTCAGTCTTAGTCTAACCAAGCACTGGGGAAATCCTCACAGGGTGGGAGCAGTGATATTCCTGGGTATCTTTATTCTAAAAATCTCAGAGCAGTTGCTACAGTCTTGTGAGGTGGGAAAAGAGAAAGCTTGGGACCACAGGAGGGTGGCAAAAGAAGTAGGCTCCTATCACTCACTCCCTCTTGGATCTTGTTCAGGTTTTTTTGTTTTTTAATGCAACCTGGGCTCCAGGCAGGCACTTATTGCTAAAGTTGTATTTCTCTGTTTTAATTTATGATATCTAAGTCAAATCTGGAGTCTTGAGCTCATTTTGATAATTCGTCTTTAGTCTGTGCAGACAAGAGTCCACTCACACCCATGATGAAAGCAAAGGAAATAAATTCCCTAGCCTAGACCAGGGCGGGCTCTCTTGCTCCTCAAACTAAGAGTACCACACTTGGGGAGCTCTCCTAGGGCAGTGCAGGTGGCGAGTCCAGTCTGGGGCCCTGGGAAGGGGATGGGGTGGGTGCCAGGCAGTGTGGCCTCTGTGGCTTCACCTTCTCCTCCAGGAAGTGCATCTCGAAGGCCTCCACATTTGGATCCTGACGCTAACCACAAGTTCTCACCCTTCTGTGTCCACTGTCTGGACCCAAGTTCCCATATGCCTCCTCTGCCCTCCTATCTCATCATATGCGCTGTGATCATGCTCCGGTATGTACCCTGGGTCTCGCCCTCTATGGCCTTCGGGTCCCCGAGTTCTGTTGGGACCTGCCAGTCTGGGCAGTCTCAGGTGTGGGTGGGGCTGGGTGGGCTGGGACTGTCACAAAAGGCTCCTGAAGCCAGCTCTTTCCTGCTCCCCACCAGCTTGTGGTAGGGCTGCCCAGGACCCCGCACCTCTCCCGGGTGCCCCTCTCTGAGCATCCCTGCCGTCCCCTCCCCTAGTTCTTGAGGCACCTTCTCTTGATGCACAGATGCAACTGGGCACCTCACCACACAGAACCCGGAGTCGGTTCTCAGCTAGATTAAAGACCTGAACCTGAAATGCACAACCTTAAAACCACTAGAACCAATAACTCGTTGTCGTCTAATCCATTCCGACTCATAGGGACCATAAAGGACAGAGTAGAACTGCCCTATAGGGTTCCCAAGGAGCGCCCGGTGGACTTGAACTGCCAACCTTTTAGTTACCAGCTGTAGCTTTTAACCACTACTCCACAAGGTTTCCTAAAACTGCTAGATAGGTGGGAAATGAAAAAAGGAAAAAAAAGTAAATAAAAAAATTTTAAGAAAAAGAACAATTACAGAATATGTAAAAGAAAAAAAATAACAAAATAAAAAAAAATCACATAATATGAGACTGTAACCTCACATTTTGGAGTCAAGGAGGCTGGGTTGTATCTTTCTTTGCAAATAAGTCTTAGATTAGGGAATTGGTACCAGGAGTAGATACACACTCTCACTTCAGGAAAATGGAAAATCTGGGATTAATTGACCTGGATGAGGCGGAAAACGGTGATAACCACATAATATTTAAAGATGAAATCCTAACAGCCTAAAACATGCAGTGGAAATTTTTCTAAGTAAAGTAGCATTAGAAGAGGCCTTTAATCACTACACAAAATGGGTCAGTAGTTCAAGATCTCCCTACAAAGATGGAATCAACTCAATGGCCAACTGGTTTTGGGTTTGGTAGATCACTTTTAGGCAGGTTCCAGCAAACACGCAAAAAACAGATCATTTCAATCTTGTACACAGTCAATAAAGAAGAGAAAACTATTAGATGCTTCCCAACTTGTTCCCTAAGGCCACTTTAATATTGATACCAAATTAGAAAAGGAAGGTACAAGGGGAGTTACAGGACAAGCACACTAAGCAACTGAGATGCAAAAACCTACCTAAAATGCTGGCAAAGAAATCCAGCAAGGTATAAAGCATGCAATATGCCATGATCAAGGGGGTTTATTTAAAGGATGCAAGCTTGAGTGAACATTAAAGGTTTAATAATTTAATTCACCACATGTGTAGGTTAAGGAAGAAAAGACATAGGTTCACCTCAAGAGACGGTGAAAAGGCAGTGATAAAATCCAACCACACTGAGACATAAGAACTCTGAGCAAACATGGAACAGAAAAGGAGTTCCCGAATGTGGAAAACTACAACTAGCATGATAGTTCCTGGTGAAATATGGAACATTCTCTTTAATATTAATTAGCAACAAAATCAGGATGCTTTCTCTCATTATTTCTATTAAATATTTAACACTGGAGTACAAAAAGAAAAAGAAAACATATAACTCTTATTATTCATAGATTATAGGAATGTCTCCACAGAAAAATTTAAAAAACATAGAAAATATTAGAATTAATATTAGTTAATCATAAATACAAAGTAAAAAATAAAGTGAATTTCTCTGCAGCAGCATCAAGACAACTCTGTCATAGCTCTCAGTGAAAGCAGAGGACACTGACAGGGAAACAGCGGGATCCAGGTGGGCTAGATTTTTTTTTTAGACCAAGGAGGGGAGAGCACTATTTTACACTGGGCTGGATTTATAAGCACAGGTATGTGTGTTAGTTACCTAGTGCTGCCGTAGGAAAAAAAAATAAATAACACAGTTGGGTGGTTTTAGAGAATAAAAATTTATTCTCTCGCAGTTCAGGAGGCTACCTGCCTGAATTCAGGGCATGGCTCATGTCTACTCCAGCTTCTAGCAGCTTCCAGCCACCCATTGTGTTCCTGGCCTTGTAGATGCATATGCTCCGTTGTCTGTCTTCCTCTCCTACTGAGTGTGTCTGTGTCTATTCTGCTGTTTTTATAACTCAGAAGGGCCTAGGTTTAGGACCCACCCTACACTGGTATGGCCTCATTAATATAATTTTAAAATCCCCTATATCCAAATCAGGTCACATTTACGGGTACGGTGGTTAGGATTTCAACATACCTTTTGGGGTTTTACAATTCAGTCCATAATAGTGCCCTCACCAGATATTCTGGACTGAGAATACTAGCATGAGCAGCTAGGAGTGGTTCTATTTTTTTCCCGCATTAGTTGGTTGTAACTTGTCTCAATGGCCACTCATATGAACTTTGGAGCAGCTTATTATGAAGGCCCTGGCCAACCTTTCGTACCCATGTCCGTTGTGTGGAAAAACACACAGCCTCCCATCACTGAAGCCTTGGGAAATTCATATATAAGTGTGGAATGGAGTTGGGACCGGAACTGTCTCGTGGCCTTGATAACATGGAATAGCTGTTAAGATATCCACATGGAGATGTCAGGTAATAATACTAACAGCTAACACTTACTGAGTACATGCACTGGTGCCAGGATTCTTGTAAGGGCTTCTCCTTTCCTAAGATATTTGTTCTGCATGATAGCCCTATGAGGAATGTATCATTATAATGCACATTTTATACATGAAGAGGCTGATACAGAGATTTAAGCTGATATTTGAGTATAAGTCTGGACCCAGGAGGAGTTGAAATGGCTGGAGGTGTAAATCTCACGTCCTCAGCTATAGGCCAATGGCTGTGGACACACTGAGGCATTCCAGACAGAGGGTGTCAATAGAGAGAGAGGACTAAACACCGAGCCCTAGGGCACCCTGACACCTACAAGCTGGCCAGGTGAACCACAGCCAACAAAGCTCTCTGAAGGCCAGTGTGGTTCCTGGAAGGTGGTCTGTCCTTTCTCTAGGCCGAATTTCCCCACTGCCCCTCCCACCCGCACTGGCTTGTCCCCTTCCTAATGGCAGGGACAATGTGTGACTTTCACCACTGCCCAAGATCCCAAGGTTATAATAACATTAGTATGGAAAGCAGAATGATGGAGTCAGGAAGCCTGGTGGTCACATGCAACGAGAAAAGAGCAAATAAAGACGGGGAGAAGACTGTGAGCCAGAGAGGTAGGAGAAATGAATATTTCCTGAGTGCTAAATAAGGCTGGACGTCTGCTAGTGGCATGTAGTTCCTCATTTAAACTTCAGAGGGACACAATGGGTGGAATAGACATTGCTATCCACTTTCATCATGCAAACATTTTATTTCCTTTGATTTTAACAGTAACTTCTTATAAAAACAAATGAGAAAATAGAGAAGAGTATAATAAAAGAATACATCTCATCAATTCAGTACTATCATTTTGCCTCAGCAGCTACACATTTTTGTTGTTGATGTAAATATAACACGCAACCTTTGCCAAGTGAACGAGTTCTACAGGTGTACACACTATTGACAGAAATTACATTAATCGGCTGTGCAACCCTACCCTTAATCTGTGTGATTTTTCCATCATTGTAAACAGAAACTCAGTTTCCATATGCAATAAAAAAAAATATGCAATAGCACCTCTTTATTCCCTCCCTCCTGCCCCTGAGAACCCTTATAAACTTTCGTCTCTATACATTTGCCTGTTTTTGTAAAAGGCATGGTGACACTACCCAGAGGTACCTCGGAAGGAAGCGCTGGTGACTGTACCCAGAGGTACCTCGAAAGGAAGGCCTGGTGACTGTACCCAGAGGTAACTCAGAAGGAAGGCCTGGAGACTGTACCCAGACGTACCTCGGAAGAAAGGCTCGGTGACTGTACCCAGAGGTACTTCGGAAGGAAGGCCTGGTGACTGTACCCACAGGTACGTGGGAAGAAAGGCCTGGAGACTGTACCCAGAGCTACCACGGAAGGAAGACATGGTGACTGTACATAGAGGTACTCGGAAGGAACGCCTGCTGACTCTACACAGAGATACCTAGAAAGGAAGGCCCGGTGACTGTAACCAGAGGTACCTCGGAAGAAAGTCCCGGTGACAATACCCAGAGGTACCTCGGAAGGAAGGCCTGGTGACTGCACCCAGAGGTACCTCGGAAGGAAGGCCTGGTGATTGTACCCAAAGGTTCCTCGGAAGGAAGGCCTGGTGACTGTACCCAGAAGTACCTCAGAAGAAAGGCCTGGTGACTGTACCCAGAGGTACCTCGGAAGGAAGACCTGATGACTGTACCCAGAGATAACTCGGAACGAAGGCCTGGTGACTGTACCTATAGGTACCTCAGAAGGAAAGCCTGGTAACTGAACCCAGAGGTACCTCGGAAGGAAGGCCTGGTGACTGTACCCAGAGGTACCTAGAAAGGAAGACCCGGTGACTTTAAACAGAGGTACCTCGGAAGAAAGTCCCGGTGACTATACCCAGAGGTACTTCGGAAGGAAGGCCTGGTGACTGTACCCAGAAGTACCTCGGAAGAAAGGCCTGGTGACTTTACCCAGACGTACCTCTGAAGAAAGGCCTGGTGACTGTACCCAGCGGTACCTCGTAAGAAATGCCTGCTGACTGTACCCAGAGATGCCTCGCAAGGAAGGTCTGGTGACTGTACTCAGAGGTACCTCAGAAGGAAGGCCAGGTGACTGAACTCAGAGGAACCTCGGAAAGAAGGCCTGGTGACTGTACCCACAGGTACCTCGGCAGAAATGCCTGCTGACTCTACCCAGAGGTACCTCGGAAGGAAGGCCTGGTGGCTGTACTCATTAGTACCTCGGAAGACAGGCCTGGTGACTGTACCCAGAGGTACCTCGGAAGGAAGGCTGGTGGACTGCACACAGAGCTAACTCAGAAGGAAGGCCTGGTGACTGTACCCAGAGGTAACTCGTAAGAAAGGCCTGGTGACTCTGCCCAGAGTTAGCACAGAAGAAAGGCCTGGTGACTGTACCCAGAGGGACCTCAGAAAGAAGACCGGGTGACTGTACCGACAGGGACCTCGGAAGGAGGCCTGGTGACTGTACCCAGGGGTACCTCAGAAGGAGGCCTGGTGACTGTACCCAGAGTTACCTCGGAAGGAAGGCCTGGTGACTGTACTCAGAGGTACCTCAGAAGGAAGACCTTGTCACTGTACCCAGAGGTACCTCAGACGGAAGGCCCGGGGATTGGACCCAGAGTTACCTCAGAAGGAAGTCCTGGTGGGTGTACCCAGAGGTGCCTCGAAAGGAAGGCCTTGTGACCGTACCCAGAAGTACATTAGAAGGAAGTTCTGGTGACTGTACCCAGAGGTACCTTGGAAGGAAGGCCTGGTGACTGTACCCAGAGGTAACTCACAAGGAAGTCCTTCTGACTGTACCCAGACATACCTAGAAAGAAAGGCCTGGTGACTGTACCCAGAGGTACCCCGGAAGAAAATTCTGGTGACTGCACCCAGGGTTACCTCAGAAGGAAGGCCTGGTGACTTTACCCAGAGGTACCTCGGAAGGAATACCTGGTGACAGTACTCAAGGTACCTCAGAAGGAAAGCCTGGTGAATGTACCCAGAGGTACCTCGTAAGAAATGCCTGGTGACTGTACCCAGAGATGCCTCGGAAGGAAGGCCTGGTGACTGTACCCAGAGGTACCTCGTAAGAAAGGCCTGGTAACTGTACCCAGAGGTAACTGACAAGGAAGTCCTTCTGACTGTACCCACAGATACCTCGAAAGAAAGGCCTGGTGACTGTACCCAGAGTTACCTGACAAGGAAGGCCTGGTGACTGTACCCAGAGTTACCTCGGAAGGAGGCCTGCTGACTGTACCCAGAGTTACCTCGGAAGAAGGCCTGGTGACTGTACCCAGAAGTACCTCGGAAAGAAGGCCTGGAGACTGTACAGAGAGGTACCTTGGAAGGAGGGCATGGTTACTACCCAGAAGTACCTCGGAAGAAAGGCCTGGTGACTGTACTCAGAGCTACCTCAGAAGAAACACCACGTCACTGTACCCAAAGGTACCTCAGAAGGAAGGCCTGGTGATTGTACCCAGCGATACCTCAGAAGGAAGGCCTGGTGATTGTACCCAGAAGTACCTCGGAAGGAAGGCCTGGTGACTTTACCCAGAGGTACCTCGGAAGCAAGGCCTGGTGACTGTACCCAAAAGCACCTCGGAAGAAACGCCTGGTGACTGTACTCAGAGGTACCTCGGAAGGAAGGTCTGGGAACTGTACCCAGAGGTACTTCGGAGAGAAGGCCCGGTGGCTGTAACCACAGGTGCCTTGGAAGGAAGGCTTGGTGACCGTACCCAAAGGTACCTGGGAAGTAAGGCATGGTGACTGTATACAGAGGTACCTCGGAAGGAAGGCCTGGTGACTGTACGCAGAGGAACCTGAGAAGGAAGACCTCGTGACTGTACCCAGAGGTACCTCAGAAGGAAGGCCTGGTGCTTGTACCCAGAGGTACCTCGGTAGGAAGGCCTGGTAACTGTACTCATTAGTACCTCGGAAGGAAGGCTGGGGGACTGTACCCAGAGCTAACTCAGAAGGAAGGCCTGGTGACTGTACCCAGAGATACCTCGTAAGAAAAGCCTGGTGGCTGTACCCAGAGATACCTCGGAAGGAAGGCCTGGTGACTGTACCCAGAGTTACCTCAGAAGGAAGACCCGCTGCGTATACGCAGAGGTACCTCAGAAGGAAGGCCTGATGACTCTTCCCAGAGGTAACTCAGAAGGAAGGTCTGGAGACTCTACTCAGAGGTACCTTGGGAGGAAGGCCTGCTGAGTGTACCCAGAGGCACCTCGGAAGGAAGGCCTGGTGACTGTACCCAGAAGTACCTCGGAAAAAAGGCCTAGTGACTGTACCCAGAGGTACCTCGGAAGAAAGACCTCGTGTCTGTACCCAGAGAGAACTCAGAAGGAAAACCTGGTGATTGTACCCAGAGGTACCTCGGAAGGAAGGCCTGGTGACTGTAACCAGAGGTATCTCGGAAGAAAGGCGTGGTGACTGTACCCAGAGGGACCTCGGAAGGAAGGCCTGGTGACTGTACCTAGAGGTACCTCGTAAGAAAGTCCTGGTGACTGTACCCAGAATTAGCTCGGGAAAAACCCTGGTGACTGTACACAGAGGGACCTCAGAAAGAAGGCTGGGTGACTGTCCCCAGAGGTACCTCCGAAGGAAGTGATGGTGACTCTACCCAGAGGTACATCGGAAGGAAGCGATGGTGACTGTACCCAGAGGTGCCTCGAAAAGTAGGCCTGGTGAGTGTACCCAGAGGTACCTCGAAAGAAAGGCCCGGTGACTGTACCCAGAGGTACCTCGGAGGAATGCCTGGTGACAGTACCCAAGTACCTCAGAAGTTAAGCCTGGTGACTGTACCCAGAGGTACCTAGTAAGAAATGCCTGGTGACTGCACCCAGAGGTATCCCGGAAGAAAGGCTTGGTGAGTGTACCCAGAGGTACCTCGGAAAGAAGGCCTGGTCATTGTATCCAGAGGTACCTCGGAAGGAAGGCCTGGCGACTGTACCCAGAGGCAACCCGGAAGGAAGGCCTGGTGACTGTACGCAGAGGAACCTGAGAAGAAAGACCACGTAACTGTACCCAGAGGTAGCTCAGAAGGAAGGCCTGGTGCTTGTACCCAGAGGTACCTCGGAAGGAAGGCCTGATAACTGTACTCATTAGTACCTCGGAAGGAAGGCTGGGGGACTGTACCCAGAGCTAACTCAGAAGGAAGGCCTGGTGACTGTACCCAGAGGTACCTAGTAAGAAAGGCCTGGTGACTGTACTCATTGTGACCTCAGAAGGAAGGCCTGGTAATTGTACCCAGAGGTACCTCGGAAGGAAGGCCTGGTGACTGTACCCAGAAGTACCTCGGAAGAAAGGCCTGGTGACTGTACCTAGAGGTACCTCGTAAGAAAGTCCTGGTGACTGTACCCAGAATTAGCTCGGGAAAAACCCTGGTGACTGTACACAGAGGGACCTCAGAAAGAAGGCTGGGTGACTGTCCCCAGAGGTACATCGGAAGGAAGCGATGGTGACTGTACCCAGAGGTGCCTCGAAAAGAAGGCCTGGTGAGTGTACCCAGAGGTACCTCGAAAGAAAGGCCCGGTGACTGTACCCAGAGGTACTTCGGAAGGAAGGCCTGATGACTGTACCCAGAGGTACCTTGGAAGGAAGTCCTGGTGACTGTACCCAGAGATACCTCGTAAGAAAAGCCTGATGGCTGTACCCAGAGATACCTCGGAAGGAAGGCCGGTGACTGTTCCCAGAGTTACCTCGGAAGGAAAGCCTGGCAACTGTACCCAGAGGTACCTCAAAAGGAGGCCTGGTGACTGTACCCACAGGTACCTCAGAAGGAGGCCTGGTGACTGTACCCAGAGTTACCTCGGAAGGAGGCCTGCTGACTGTACCCAGAGTTACCTCGGAAGAAGGCCTGGTGACTGTACCCAGAAGTACCTCGGAAAGAAGGCCTGGAGACTGTACAGAGAGGTACCTTGGAAGGAAGGCATGGTTACTACCCAGAAGTACCTTGGAAGAAAGGCCTGGTGACTGTACTCAGAGCTACCTCAGAAGAAACACCACGTCACTGTACCCAAAGGTACCTCAGAAGGAAGGCCTGGTGATTGTACCCAGCGATACCTCGGAAGGAAGCGATGGTGATTGTACCCAGAGGTACATGGGAAGGAAGGCCTGGTGACTGTACCCAGAGGTACCTCAAAAGGAAGGTCTGGTGACTGTACTCAGAGGTACCTCGGGAGGAAGGCCTGCTGAGTGTACCCAGAGGCACCACGGAAGGAAGGCCTGGTGGCTGTACCCAGAAGTACCTTGGAAAAAAGGCTTAGTGACTGTACCCAAAGGTACCTCGGAAGGAAGGCCTGGTGACTATAACCAGAGGTATCTCGGAAGAAAGGCGTGGTGACTGACCCAGAGGGACCTCGGAAGGACTGCCTGGTGACAGTACCCAAGTACCTCAGAAGTTAAGGCTGGTGACTGTACCCAGAGGTACCTCGTAATAAATGCCTGGTGACTGCACCCAGAGGTATCTCGGAAGAAAGGCGTGGTGACTGTACCCACAGGTACCTGAGAAAGAAGTACCTCGGAAAAAAGGCCTAGTGACTGTACCCAGAGGTACCTCGGAAGGAAAGCCTGGTGACTGTACCCAAGGGTACCTCAATAGGAAGACCCGCTGCCTCTACGCAGAGGTACCTCAGAAGGAAGGCCTGATGACTCTACCCAGAGGTACATCAGAAGGAAGATCTGGTGACTGTACCCATAGGTACCTCAGAAGGAAGGCCGGTGACTGTACCCAGAGGTACCTCTGAAGGAAGTTCTGGTGACTGTACTCATAGGTACCTCAGAAGGAAGGCCTGGTGAATATACCCAGGCATATCTCCGAAGAAACGCCAGGTGACTGTACACAGAGGTACCACGGAAGGAAGGCCTGGTGAGTACTCAGACATACCTAGGAAGAAAGGCCTGGTCACTGTACTCAGAGGTACCTCAGAAGAAAGACCTCGTGAGTGTACTCAGAGGTACCTCAGAAAGAAGGCCTGGTGATTGTACCCAGAGGTACATCGGAAGGAAGGCCTGGTGACTGTACACATTAGTGCCTCGGACGGAGGCCTGGTGACTGTACCCAGAGGTACCTCAGAAGGAAGGACTGGTGACTGTACCGAGAGGTATCTCGGAAGGAAGGCGTGGTGACTACCCAGAAGCACATCGGAAGAAAGGCCTGGTGACTGTACTCAGAGGTACCTCAGAAGAAAGACCTCGTGACTGTACCCAGAGGTACCTCAGAAGTAAGGCCTGGTGATTGTACCCAGAGGTACCTCGGAAGGAAGGCCTAGTGATCGTACCCAGAAGTACATCGGAAGGAAGGCCTGGTGACTGTACTCAGAGTTACCTAGGAAGGAAAGCCTGGTGACTCTACCCAGAGGTACCTCGGAAGGAAGCGATGGTGACTGTACCCAGAGGTACTTGGAAAAGAAGGCGAGGTGCGTGTACCCAGAGTTACCTCGTAAAAAGGGCTGGTGACTGTACCCAGAGGTACCTCGGAAGGAAGGCCTGGTGACTGTACCCAAAGGTACATCAGAAGGAAGGCCTGATGGCTGTACCCAGAGGTGCCTCAGAACGAAGGCCTGGTGACCGTACACAGAGGTACCTCGGACAGACAAACTGGTGACTGTACCCAGTGGTACCTCGGAATTAAGGCTTGGTGATCGTAAGCAGAGGTACCTGGGAAGGAAGGCCTGGTGACTGCACGCAGAGGTACCTCGGAAGGAAGACCTGCTGACTGTACCCAGAAGTACCTCAGAAGGAAGGCCTGGTGACTGTACCCAGAGGTACCTCAGAAGAAATACCTCGTGACTCTACCCAAAGGTACCTCAGAAGGAAGGCCTGGTGATTGTACCCAGAGTTATCTCGGAAGGACGGCCTTGTGACGATACCCAGAAATACCTCGGAAGAAAGGACTGGTGAGTGTACCGAGAGATGCCTCGGAAGGAAGGCCTGGTGACTGTACCCAGAGGTACCTCGGAAGGAAATCCTGGTACTGTACACAGAGGTACTTCGGAAGGAAGGCCTGGTGACTATACCCAGAGTTACTTCGGAAGGAAGCGATGGTGACTGTACCCAGAAGTACCTCGGAAGGAATTCCAGGTGACTGTACCCAGAGGTACCTCGGAAGGAGGGCCTGGTGACTGTACCCAAAGGTACCTCGGAAGAAAGGCCTTGTGACTGTACCCAGAGGTACCTCGGAAGGAATTCCTGGAGACTGTACACAGAGGTACCTCGGAAGCAAGGCCTGGTGACTCTACGCAGAGTTACCTCGGAAGGAAACGATGGTGACTGTACCCAGACGTACCTCGGAAGGAAGGCCTGGTGACTCTAGCCAGAGGTACCTGGGATGGAATGCCTGGTGACAGTACTCAAGGTACCTCAGAAGGAAAGCCTGGTGAATGTACGCAGAGGTACCTCGTAAGAAATGCCTGGTGACTGAACCGAGAGATGCCTCGAAAGGAAGGCCTGGTGACTGTACCCAGAGGTACCTCGGAAGGAAGGCCTAGTGACTGTACCCAAAGGTACCTCAATAGGAAGACCCGCTGCCTTTACGCAGAGGTACCTCAGAAGGAAGGCCTGATGACTCTACCCAGAGGTACATCAGAAGGAAGATCTGGTGACTGTACCCAGGTACCTCAGAAGGAAGGCCGGTAACTGTACCCAGAGGTACCTCTGAAGGAAACCCTGGTGACTGTACCCAGAGGTAACTCGTAAGAAAGGCTTGGTGAGTGTACCCAGAGGTACCTCGGAAAGAACGCCGGGTGACTGTACCCAGAGGTACCTCGGAAGGAAGCGATGGTGACTGTACCCAGAGGTACTTGGAAAAGAAGGCGAGGTGCGTGTACCCAGAGGTACCTCGTAAAAAGGGCTGGTGACTGTACCCAGAGGTACCTCGGAAGGAAGGCCTGGTGACTGTACCCAGAGGTACCTCGGAAGCAAGGCCTGGTGACTGTACCCAGAGTTACCTCAGAAGGAAGGCCTGGTGACTGTACCCAGAGGTACCTGGGAAGAAAAGCCTGGTGACTGTACCCAGAAGTATCTCGGAAGGAAGGCGTGGTGTCTGTACTCAGAGGTATCTCGGAAGGAAGGCCTGGGGACTTTACCCAGAGTTACCTCAGAAGGAAGGCCTGGTGACTGTACCCAAAGGTACATCAGAAGGAAGGCCTGATGGCTGTACCCAGAGGTGCCTCAGAAGGAAGGCCTGGTGACCGTACACAGAGGTACCTCGGACAGACAAACTGGTAACTGTACCCAGTGGTACCTCGGAATTAAGGCTTGGTGATCATAAGCAGAGGTATCTCGGAAGGAAGGCCTGCTGACTGTACCCAGAAGTACCTCAGAAGGAAGGCCTGGTGACTGTACCCAGAGGTACCTCAGAAGTAAGACCTCGTGACTACCCAGACGTACCTCGAAAGAAAGGCCTGGTGCCTGTATTCAGAGGTACCTCAGAAGAAAGACCTCGTGACTGGACCCACAGAGACTTCAGAAGGAAGGCCTGGTGATTGTACCCAGAGGTACCTCGGAAGGAAGGTCTGGTGATTGTAACAAAAAGTACCTCGGAAGAAAGGTCTGGTGACTGTACCCAGAGGTACCTCGGAGGGAAGGCCTGGTGACTCTACCCAGAGTTACCTCGGAAGGAATCCCTGGTGACTGCACCCAGAGGTACCTGGAAATGAAGGCCCGGTGACTGTTCCCAGAAATACCTCGGAGGAAAGGACTGGTGAGTGTACCCAGAGGTACCTCGAAAAGAAGGCCTGGTGACTGTACCCAGAGGTAACTCAGAAGGAAGGCCTGGTGCCTGTACCCAGAGCTAGCTCGGAAGAAAGGCATGGTGACTGTACCCAGAGGGACCTCAGAAAGAAGGCCGGGTGACTGTACCCAGAAGTACCTCAGAAGGAAAGCCGGTGACTGTACCCAGCGGTACATCTGAAGGAAGGCCTGGTGACTGTACCCATAGGTACCTCAGAAGGAAACCCTGGTGA
Organism: Loxodonta africana; assembly: GCF_030014295.1. Classification (NCBI taxonomy): domain Eukaryota; kingdom Metazoa; phylum Chordata; class Mammalia; order Proboscidea; family Elephantidae; genus Loxodonta; species Loxodonta africana. Next base: position 218,994 of record NW_026974892.1, read on the forward strand.
CTGTACCCAGAGGTAACTCGTAAGAAAGGCTTGGTGAGTGTATCCAGAGATACCTCGGAAAGAACGCCGGGTGACTGTACCCAGAGGTACCTCGGAAGGAAGGCCGGGTGACTGTACCCAGAGGCAACCCGGAAGGAAGGCCTGGTGATTGTACGGAGAGGAACCTCAGAGGAAAGACGTCGTGACTGTACCCAGAGGTACCTCCGAAGGAAGGGCCGGTGATTGTACCCAGAGGTACCTCGGAAGAAGGGCCTGGTGACTGTACCCAGAACTACCTCGGAAGAAAGGCCTTGTGACTGTACCCAGAGGTACCTCGGAAGGAATTCCTGGTGACTGTACACAGAGGTACTTCGAAGGAAGGCCTGGTGACTCTACCCAGAGTTACCTTGGAAGGAAGCGATGGTGACTGTACCCAGAGGTACCTCGGAAGGAATTCATGGTGACTGTACCCAGAGGTACCTCGGAAGGAGGGCCTGGTGACTGTACCCAGAACTACCTCGGAAGAAAGGCCTTGTGACTGTACCCAGAGGTATCTCGGAAGGAATTCCTGGTGACTGTACACAGAGGTACCTCGGAAGGAGGGCCTGGTGACTGTACCCAGAACTACCTCGGAAGAAAGGCCTTGTGACTGTACCCAGAGGTAACTCGGAAGGAAGGCCTGGTGACTCTACCCAGAGTTACCTCGGAAGGAAGCGATGGTGACTGTACCCAGAGGTACCTCGGAATGAAGGCCCGGTGATTGTACCCAGAGGTACCTCGGACGGAAGGCCTGGTGACTGTACCCAGAGGTACCTGGGATGGAATGCCTGGTGACAGTACTCAAGGTACCTCAGAAGGAAAGCCTGGTGAATGTACGCAGAGGTACCTCGTAAGAAATGCCTGGTGACTGTACCGAGAGATGCCTTGGAAGGAAGGCCTGGTGACTGTAACCAGAGGTACCTCGGAAGGAAGGCCTGGTGACTGTACACAAAGGTACCTCAATAGGAAGACCCGCTGCCTTTACGCATAGGTACCTCAGAAGGAAGGCCTGATGACTCTACCCAGAGTTACCTTGGAAGGAAGCGATGGTGACTGTACCCAGAGGTACCTCGGAAGGAATTCATGGTGACTGTACCGAGAGGTACCTCGGAAGGAAGGCCTGGTGACTACCCAGAAGCACATCGGAAGTAAGGCCTGGTGACTGTACTCAGAGGTACCTCAGAAGTAAGGCCTGGTGATTGTACCCAGAGGTACCTCGGAAGGAAGGCCTAGTGATCGTACCCAGAAGTACATCGGAAGGAAGGCCTGGTGACTGTACTCAGAGTTACCTAGGAAGGAAAGCCTGGTGACTCTACCCAGAGGTACCTCGGAAGGAAGCGATGGTGACTGTACCCAGAGGTACTTGGAAAAGAAGGCGAGGTGCGTGTACCCAGAGTTACCTCGTAAAAAGGGCTGGTGACTGTACCCAGAGGTACCTTGGAAGGAAGGCCTGGTGACTGTACCCAGAGGTACCTCGGAAGCAAGGCCTCGTGACTGTACCCAGAGTTACCTCAGAAGGAAGGCCTGGTGACTGTACCCAGAGGTACCTGGGAAGGAAAGCCTGGTGACTGTACCCAGAAGTACCTCGGAAGGAAGGCGTGGTGTCTGTACTCAGAGGTATCTCGGAAGGAAGGCCTGGGGACTTTACCCAGAGTTACCTCAGAAGGAAGGCCTGGTGACTGTACCCAAAGGTACATCAGAAGGAAGGCCTGATGGCTGTACCCAGAGGTGCCTCAGAAGGAAGGCCTGGTGACCGTACACAGAGGTACCTCGGACAGACAAACTGGTGACTGTACCCAGTGGTACCTCGGAATTAAGGCTTGGTGATCGTAAGCAGAGGTACCTGGGAAGGAAGGCCTGGTGACTGCACGCAGAGGTACCTCGGAAGGAAGACCTGCTGACTGTACCCAGAAGTACCTCAGAAGGAAGGCCTGGTGACTGTACCCAGAGGTACCTCAGAAGAAAGACCTCGTCACTCTACCCAAAGGTACCTCAGAAGGAAGGCCTGGTGATTGTACCCAGAGTTATCTCGGAAGGACGGCCTCGTGACTATACCCAGAAATACCTCGGAAGAAAGGACTGGTGAGTGTACCCAGAGGTACCTCGAAAAGAAGGCCTGGTGACTGTACCCAGAGGTAACTCAGAAGGAAGGCCTGGTGCCTGTACCCAGAGCTAGCTCGGAAGAAAGGCATGGTGACTGTACCCAGAGGGACCTCAGAAAGAAGGCCGGGTGACTGTACCCAGAAGTACCTCAGAAGGAAAGCCGGTGACTGTACCCTGCGGTACATCTGAAGGAAGTCCTGGTGACTGTACTCAGAGTTACCTCGGAAGGAAGGCCTGGTGATTGTACCCAGAGGTACCTCGGAAGGAAGGCCTGGTGACTCTACCCAGAGGTTCCTCGGAGGGAAGCGATGGTGACTGTACCGAGAGGTACCTCGGAAGGAAGGCCTGGTGACTGTACCCAGGGGTACCTCGGAAGGAAGGCCTGGTGACTCTACCCAGAGTTACCTCGGAAGCAAGCGATGGTGACTGTACCCAGAGGTACCTCGAAAAGAAGGCCTGGTGAGTGTACCCAGAGTTACCTCAGAAGGAAGACGCTCTCCCTGTACGCAGAGGTACCTCAGAAGGAAGGCCTGATGACTTTACCCGGAGGTACCTCAGAAGGAAGGTCTGGTGACTCTACTCAGAGGTACCTTGGGAGGAAGGCCTGCTCACTGTACCCAGAGGCACCTCGGAAGGAAGGCCTGGTGACTGTACTCAGAAGTACCTCGGAAGAAAGGCCTCGTGACTGTACTCAGAGGTACCTCGGAAGAAAGACCTCGTGTCTGTACCCAGAGTTATCTCAGACGGAAAGCCTGGTGATTGTACCCAGAGGTACATCGGAAGAAAGGCCTGGGGACTGCACCCCGAAGTATCTCGGAAGAAAAGCCTAGGGGCTGTACACAGAGGTACCTCCGAAGAAAGGCCTTTTGACTCTACCCAGAGGTACCTCGGAAGGAAGGCCTGGTGACTGTACCCAGAGCTAACTCAGAAGGAACGCCTAGTGACTGTACCCAGAGGTACCTCTTAAGAAAAGCCTGGTGACTGTACCCAGAGGTACATCGGACGGAAGCCTGGTGACTGTACCCAGAGTTACCTCAGAAGGAAGGCCTGGTGTGTGTACCCAGAGGTACATCGGAAGGAAGTCCGGGTGACAGTACCCAGAGTTACCTCAAAAGGAAGGCCTGGTGGGTGTACCCAGAGGTGCCTCGGAAGGAAGGCCTGGTGACTGTACCCAAAGGTACCTCAATAGGAAGACCCGCTGCCTTTACGCAGAGGTACCTCAGAAGGAAGGCCTGATTACTCTACCCAGAGATACATCAGAAGGAAGATCTGGTGACTGTACCAAAGGTACCTCAGAAGGAAGGCCTGGTGACTATACCCAGGCGTATCTCCGAAGAAACGCCAGGTGACTGTACACAGAGGTACCACGGAAGGAAGGCCTGGTGACTGTACCCAGAGGTACCTCGGAAGGAATGCCTGGTGAGTACTCAGACATACCTAGGAAGAAAGGCCTGGTCACTGTACTCAGAGGTACCTCAGAAGAAAGACCTCGTGAGTGTACTCAGAGGTACCTCAGAAAGAAGGCCTGGTGATTGTACCCAGAGGTACATCGGAAGGAAGGCCTGGTGACTGTACACATTAGCGCCTCGGACGAAGGCCTGGTGACTGTACCCGGAGGCACCTCGGAAGGAAGGCCTGGTGACTGTACCGAGACGTACCTCGGAAGGAAGGCCTAGTGACTACCCGGAAGTACATCGGAAGAAAGGCCTGGTGACTGTACCCAGAGTTACCTCGGACGGAAGGCCTGGTGACTGTACCCAGAGGTAACTCAGAAGGAGTTCTGGTGACTGTACCCAGAGGTACCTGACAAGGAGGCCTTGTGACTGTACCCAGAGGTACATCGGAAGGAAGGCCTGGTGACTGTACACATTAGTGCCTCGGACGAAGGCCTGCTGAGTGTACCCAGAGGTACCTCGGAAGGAAGGCCTGGTGATTACCCAGAAGTACATCGGAAGAAAGGCCTGGTGACTGTACTCAGAGGTACCTCAGAAGAAAGACCTCGTGACTGTACCCAGAGGTACCTCAGAAGTAAGGCCTGGTGATTGTACCCAGAGGTACCTCGGAAGGAAGGCCTGGTGACTCTACCCAGAGGTTACTCGGAAGGAAGCGATGGTGACTGTACCCAGAGGTACTTCGGATGGAAGGCTTGGTGACTGTACCCAGAGATACCTAGGAAGGAAGGCCTGGTGACTCTACCCAGAGGCACCTCGGAAGGAAGCGATGGTGACTATACCCAGAGGTACTTCGAAACGAAGGCCTGCTGCGTGTACCCGGAGTTACCTCGGAAGGAAGGCCTGGTGACTGTACAAAGGGGGACCTCAGAAGGAAGGCCTGGTGACTGTACCCAGAGGTACAACGGAAGGAAGGCCTGGTGACTACCCAGACGTACCTCGGAAGAAAGGCCTGGTGACTGTACTCAGAGGTACCTCAGAAGAAAAATCTCGTGACTGTACCCAGAGGGACCTCAGAAGGAAGGCCTGGTGATTGTACCCAGAGGTATCTTGGAAGGAAGGCCTCGTGACTATATCCAGAAATACCTCGGAAGAAAGGACTGCTGACTGTACACAGAGGTACCTCGAAAGGAAGGCCTGGTGACTGTACGCAGAGGTACCTCAGAAGGAAGGCCTTGTGACTGTGCGCAGAGCTAGCTCGGAAGAAAGGCGTGGTGACTGTACCCAGAGGGACCTCAGAAAGAAGGCCAGGTGACTGTACCCAGAAGTACCTCAGAAGGAAAGCCGGTGACTGTACCCAGAGGTACCTCTGAAGGAAACCCTGGTGACTGTACCCAGAGGTAACTCGTAAGAAAGGCTTGGTGAGTGTACCCAGAGGTACCTCGGAAAGAAGGTCTTGTGATTGTATCCAGAGGTACCTCGGAAGGAAGGCCGGGTGACTGTACCCAAAGGTACCTCGGAAAGAAGGCCGGGTGACTGTACCCAGAGGCAACCCGGAAGGAAGGCCTGGTGACTGTACGCAGAGGAACCTCAGAAGAAAGACTTCGTGACTGTACCCAGAGGTACCTCAGAAGGAAGGCCTGGTGCTTGTACCCAGAGATACCTCGGAAGGAAGGCCTGGTAACTGTACTCATTAGTACCTCGGAAGGAAGGCTGGGGGACTGTACCCAGAGCTAACTCAGAAGGAAGGCCTGGTGACTGTACCCAGAGTTACCTCGTAAAAAAGGCCTGGTGACTGTGCCCAGAGTTAGCTCAGAAGAAAGGCCTGGTGACTGTACCCAGAGTTACCTCGAAAGGAAGGCCTGGTGACTGTACCCAGAGGTAACTCAGAAGGAGGTCTGGTGACTGTACCCAGAGGTACCTCAGAAGGAGGCCTTGTGACTGTACCCAGAGTTACCTCGGAAGGAAGGCCTGGTGACTCTACCCAGAGTTACCTCGGAAGGAAGCGATGGTGATTGTACCCAGAGGTACCTCGGAATGAAGGCCTGGTGATTGTACCCAGATTTACCTCGGAAGGAAGTTCGGGTGACTGTACCCAGAGTTACGTCAAAAGGAAGGCCTGGTGGGTGTACCCAGAGGTGCCTCGGAAGGAAGGCCTGGTGACTGTATCCAGAGGTACCTCGGAAGGAAGGCCTAGTGACTGTACCCAAAGGTACCTCAATAGGAAGACCCGCTGCCTTTACGCAGAGGTACCTCAGAAGGAAGGCCTGATGACTCTACCCAGAGATACATCAGAAGGAAGATCTGGTGACTGTACCCATAGGTAGCTCAGAAGGAAGGCCTGGTGACTATACCCAGAGGTACCTCGGAAGGAATGCCTGGTGAGTACTCAGACATACCTAGGAAGAAAGGCCTGGTCACTGTACTCAGAGGTACCTCAGAAGAAAGACCTCGTGAGTGTACTCAGAGGTACCTCAGAAAGAAGGCCTGGTGATTGTACCCAGAGGTACACCGGAAGGAAGGCCTGGTGACTGTACACATTAGTGCCTCGGACGAAGGCCTGGTGACTGTACCCAGAGGTACCTCAGAAGGAAGGCCTGGTGACTACCCAGAAGTACATCGGAAGAAAGGCCTGGTGACTGTACTCAGAGGTACCTCAGAAGAAAGACCTCGTGACTGTACCCAGAGGTACCTCAGAAGTAAGGCCTGGTGATTGTACCCAGAAGTACCTCGGAAGGAAGGCCTGGTGACTACCCAGAAGTACATCGGAAGAAAGGCCTGGTGACTGTACTCAGAAGTACCTCAGAAGAAAGACCTCCTGACTGTACCCAGAGGTACCTCAGAAGTAAGGCCTGGTGATTGTACCCAGAGGTCCCTCGGAAGGAAGGCCTAGTGATCGTACCCAGAAGTACATCGGAAGGAAGGCCTGGTGACTGTACTCAGAGTTACCTAGGAAGGAAAGCCTGGTGACTCTACCCAGAGGTACCTCGGAAGGAAGCGATGGTGACTGTACCCAGAGGTACTTGGAAAAGAAGGCGAGGTGCGTGTACCCAGAGGTACCTCGTAAAAAGGGCTGGTGACTGTACCCAGAGGTACCTCGGAAGCAAGGCCTGGTGACTGTACCGAGAGTTACCTCAGAAGGAAGGCCTGGTGACTGTACCCAGAGGTACCTGGGAAGGAAAGCCTGGTGACTGTACCCAGAAGTACCTCGGAAGGAAGGCGTGGTGTCTGTACTCAGAGGTATCTCGGAAGGAAGGCCTGGGGACTTTACCCAGAGTTACCTCAGAAGGAAGGCCTGGTGACTGTACCCAAAGGTACATCAGAAGGAAGGCCTGATGGCTGTACCCAGAGGTGCCTCAGAAGGAAGGCCTGGTGTCCGTACACAGAGGTACCTCGGACAGACAAACTGGTGACTGTACCCAGTGGTACCTCGGAATTAAGGCTTGGTGATCGTAAGCAGAGGTACCTGGGAAGGAAGGCCTGGTGACTGCACGCAGAGGTACCTCGGAAGGAAGGCCTGCTGACTGTACCCAGAAGTACCTCAGAAGGAAGGCCTGGTGACTGTACCCAGAGGTACCTCGGAAGGAAGGCCTGGTGACAGTACACAAAGGTACCTCAATAGGAAGACCCGCTGCCTTTACGCAGAGGTACCTAAGAAGGAAGGCCTGATGAGCCTACCCAGAGGTACATCAGAAGGAAGATCTGGTGACTGTACCCTGGTACCTCAGAAGGAAGGCCGGTAACTGTACCCAGAGGTACCTCTGAAGGAAATTCTGGTGACTGTACCCATAGGTAGCTCAGAAGGAAGGCCTGGTGACTATACCCAGGCGTATCTCCAAAGAAACGACAGGTGACTGTACACAGAGGTACCACGGAAGGAAGGCCTGGTGACTGTACCCAGAGGTACCTCGGAAGGAATGCCTGGTGAGTACTCAGACATACCTAGGAAGAAAGGCCTGGTCACTGTACTCAGAGGTACCTCAGAAGAAAGACCTCGTGAGTGTACTCAGAGGTACCTCAGAAAGAAGGCCTGGTGACTGTACCCAAAGGTACATCAGAAGGAAGGCCTGATGGCTGTACCCACAGGTGCCTCAGAAGGAAGGCCTGGTGACCGTACACAGAGTTACCTCGGACAGACAAACTGCAGACTGTACCCAGTGGTACCTCGGAATTAAGGTTTGGTGATCGTAAGAAGAGGTACCTGGGAAGGAAGGCCTGGTGACTGTACCCAGAGGTACCTCAGAAGAAAGACCTCGTGACTACCCAGACGTACCTCGAAAGAAAGGCCTGGTGCGTGTATTCACAGGTACCTCAGAAGAAAGACCTAGTGACTGGACCCACAGAGACTTCAGAAGGAAGGCCTGGTGATTGTACCCAGAGGTACCTCGGAAGGAAGGTCTGGTGACTGTAACAAAAAGTACCTCGGAAGAAAGGCCTGGTGACTGTACCCAGAGGTACCTCGGAAGGAATCCCTGGTGACTGCACCCAGAGGTACCTCGAAATGAAGGCCCGGTGACTGTTCCCAGAGGTACCTCGGAAGAAAGACCCGGTGACTGTACCCAGAGGTACTTCGGAAGGAAGGCCTGGTGACTGTACTCAGAGGTACCTCGGAAGGAAGGCCTGGTGACTGTACCCAGAGGCACCTCAGAAGGAAGGCATGGTAACTGTACCCAGAGGTACAACGGAAGGAAGGCCTGGTGACTACCCAGATGTATATCGGAAGAAAGGCCTGGTGAGTGTACTCAGAGGTACCTCAGAAGAAAAACCTCGTGACTCCAGCCAAAGGTACCTCAGAAGGAAGGCCTGGTGATTGTACCCAAAGGTACCTCAATCGGAAGACCCGCTGCCTTTACGCAGAGGTACCTCAGAAGGAAGGCCTGGTGATTGTATGCAGAGTTATCTCGGAAGGACGGCCTCGTGACTATACCAAGAAATACCTCGGAAGAAAGGACTGGTGAGTGTACCCAGAGGTACCTCGAAAAGAAGGCCTGGTGACTGTACCCAGAGGTACTTCGGAAGGAAGGCCTGGTGACTGTACTCAGAGGTACCTCGGAAGGAAGGCCTGGTGACTGTACCCAGAGGCACCTCAGAAGGAAGGCATGGTAACTGTACCCAGAGGTACAACGGAAGGAAGGCCTGGTGACTACCCAGATGTATATCGGAAGAAAGGCCTGGTGAGTGTACTCAGAGGTACCTCAGAAGAAAAACCTCGTGACTCCAGCCAAAGGTACCTCAGAAGGAAGGCCTGGTGATTGTACCCAAAGCTACCTCAATCGGAAGACCCGCTGCCTTTACGCAGAGGTACCTCAGAAGGAAGGCCTGGTGATTGTATGCAGAGTTATCTCGGAAGGACGGCCTCGTGACTATACCAAGAAATACCTCGGAAGAAAGGACTGGTGAGTGTACCCAGAGGTACCTCGAAAAGAAGGCCTGGTGACTGTACCCAGAGGTAACTCAGAAGGAAGGCCTGGTGCCTGTACCCAGAGCTAACTTGAAAGAAAGGCATGGTGACTGTACCCAGAGGGACCTCAGAAAGAAGGCCGGGTGACTGTACCCAGAAGTACTTCAGAAGGAAAGCCGGTGACTGTACCCAGCGGTACATCTGAAGGAAGGCCTGGTGACTGTACCCATAGGTACCTCAGAAGGAAACCCTGGTGACTGTACCCAGAGGTAACTCGTAAGAAAGGCTTGGTGACTGTACCCAGAGGTACCTCGGAAGGAAGGCCAGGTGACTGTACCCAGAGGCAACCCGGAAGGAAGGCCTGGTGACTGTACGGAGAGGAACCTCAGAAGAAAGACGTCGTGACTGTACCCAGAGTTACCTCCGAAGGAAGGGCCGGGGATTGTACCCAGAGGTACCTCGGAAGAAAGGCCTGGTGACTGTACCAAGAACTACTTAGGAAGAAAGGCCTTGTGACTGTACCCAGAGGTACCTCGGAAGGAATTCCTGGTGACTGTACCCAGAGGTACCTCGGAAGGAGGGCCTGGTGACTCTACCCAGAACTACCTCGGAAGAAAGGCCTTGTGACTGTACCCAGAGGTACCTCGGAAGGAATTCCTGGTGACTGTACACAGAGGTACCTCGGAAGGAAGGCCTGGTGACTGTACCCAGAACTACCTCGGAAGAAAGGCCTTGTGACTGTACCCAGAGGTACCTCGAAAGGAATTCCTGGTGACTGTACACAGAGGTACCTCGGAAGGAAGGCCTGGTGACTCTACCCAGAGTTACTTCGGAAGGAAGCGATGGTGACTGTACCCAGAGGTACCTCGGAATGAAGGCCCGGTGATTGTACCCAGAGGTACCTCGGAAGGAAGGCCTGGTGACTGTACCCAGAGGTACCTGGGATGGAAGACCTAGTGACTACCCAGAAGCACATCGGAAGGAAGGCCTGGTGACTGTACTCAGAGGTACCTCAGAAGAAAGACCTCGTGACTCTACCCAGAGGTACCTCAGAAGTAAGGCCTGGTGATTGTACCCAGAGGTACCTCGGAAGGAAGGCCTAGTGATCGTACCCAGAAGTACATCGGAAGGAAGGCCTGGTGACTGTACTCAGAGTTACCTAGGAAGGAAAGCCTGGTGACTCTACCCAGAGGTACCTGGGAAGGAAGCGATGGTGACTGTACCCAGAGGTACTTGGAAAAGAAGGCGAGGTGCGTGTACCCAGAGGTACCTCGTAAAAAGGGCTGGTGAATGTACCCAGAGGTACCTCGGAAGGAAGGCCTGGTGACTGTACCCAGAGGTACCTCGGAAGCAAGGCCTGGTGACTGTACCCAGAGTTACCTCAGAAGGAAGGCCTGGTGACTGTACCCAGAGGTACCTGGGAAGGAAAGTCTGGTGACTGTACCCAGAATTACCTCGGAAGGAAGGCGTGGTGTCTGTACTCAGAGGTATCTCGGAAGGAAGGCCTGGGGACTTTACCCAGAGTTACCTCAGAAGGAAGGCCTGGTGACTGTACCCAAAGGTACATCAGAAGGAAGGCCTGATGGCTGTACCCAGAGGTGCCTCAGAACGAAGGCCTGGTGACCGTACACAGAGGTACCTCGGACAGACAAACTGGTGACTGTACCCAGTGGTACCTCGGAATTAAGGCTTGGTGATCATAAGCAGAGGTATCTCGGAAGGAAGGCCTGCTGACTGTACCCAGAAGTACCTCAGAAGGAAGGCCTGGTGACTGTACCCAGAGGTACCTCAGAAGAAAGACCTCGTGACTACCCAGACGTACCTCGAAAGAAAGGCCTGGTGCCTGTATTCAGAGGTACCTCAGAAGAAAGACCTCGTGACTGGTCCCACAGAGACTTCAGAAGGAAGGCCTGGTGATTGTACCCAGAGGTACCTCGGAAGGAAGGTCTGGTGACTGTAACAAAAAGTACCTCGGAAGAAAGGCCTGGTGACTGTACCCAGAGGTACCTCGGAGGGAAGGCCTGGTGACTCTACCCAGAGTTACCTCGGAAGGAATCCCTGGTGACTGCACCCAGAGGTACCTCGAAATGAAGGCCCGGTGACTGTTCCCAGAGGTACCTCGGAAGAAAGACCCGGTGACTGTACCCAGAGGTACTTCGGAATGAAGGCCTGGTGACTGTACTCAGAGGTACCTCGGAAGGAAGGTCTGGTGACTGTACCCAGAGGCACCTCAGAAGGAAGGCATGGTGACTGTACCCAGAGGTACAACGGAAGGAAGGCCTGGTGACTACCCAGATGTATATCGGAAGAAAGGCCTGGTGACTGTACTCAGAGGTACCTCAGAAGAAAAACCTCGTGACTCTACCCAGAGGTACCTCAGAAGGAAGGCCTGGTGATTGTACCCAGACTTATCTCGGAAGGACGGCCTCGTGACTATACCCAGAAATACCTCGGAAGAAAGGACTGGTGAGTGTACCCAGAGGTACCTCGAAAAGAAGGCCTGGTGACTGTACCCAGAGGTAACTCAGAAGGAAGGCCTGGTGCCTGTACGCAGAGCTAGCTCGGAAGAAAGGCATGGTGACTGTACCCAGAGGGACCTCAGAAAGAAGGCAGGGTGACTGTACCCAGAAGTACCTCAGAAGGAAAGCCGGTGACTGTACCCAGCGGTACATCTGAAGGAAGGCCTGGTGACTGTACCCATAGGTACCTCAGAAGGAAACCCTGGTGACTGTACCCAGAGGTATCTCGAAAGAAAGGCTTGGTGAGTGTGCCCAGAGGTACCTCGGAAAGAACGCCGGGTGACTGTACCCAGAGGTACCTCGGAAGGAAGGCCAGGTGACTGTACCCAGAGGCAACCCGGAAGGAAGGCCTGGTGACTGTACGGAGAGGAACCTCAGAAGAAAGACGTCGTGACTGTACCCAGAGGTACCTCCGAAGGAAGGGCCGGTAATTGTACCCACAGGTACCTCGGAAGAAGGGCCTGGTGACTGTACCCAGAACTACCTCGGAAGAAAGGCCTTGTGACTGTACCCAGAGGTACCTCGGAAGGAATTCCTGGTGACTGTACCCAGAGGTACCTCGGAAGGAGGGCCTGGTGACTGTACCCAGAACTACCTCGGAAGAAAGGCCTTGTGACTGTACCCAGAGGTACCTCGGAAGGAATTCCTGGTGACTGTACCCAGAGGTACCTCGGAAGGAGGGCCTGGTGACTCTACCCAGAACTACCTCGGAAGAAAGGCCTTGTGACTGTACCCAGAGGTACCTCGAAAGGAATTCCTGGTGACTGTACACAGAGGTACCTCGGAAGGAAGGCCTGGTGACTCTACCCAGAGTTACCTCGGAAGGAAGCGATGGTGACTGTACCCAGAGGTACCTCGGAATGAAGGCCCGGTGATTGTACCCAGAGGTACCTCGGAAGGAAGGCCTGGTGACTGTACCCAGAGGTACCTGGGATGGAATGCCTGGTGACAGTACTCAAGGTACCTCAGAAGGAAAGCCTGGTGAATGTACGCAGAGGTACCTCGTAAGAAATGCCTGGTGACTATACCGAGAGATGCCTCGGAAGGAAGGCCTGGTGACTGTACCCAGAGGTACCTCCGAAGGAAGGCCTGGTGACTGTACCCAAAGGTACCTCAATAGGAAGACCCGCTGCCTTTACGCAGAGGTACCTCAGAAGGAAGGCCTGATGACTCTACCCAGAGGTACATCAGAAGGAAGTTCTGGTGACTGTACCCAGGTACCTCAGAAGGAAGGCCGGTAACTGTACCCAGAGGTACCTCTGAAGGAAATTCTGGTGACTGTACCCATAGGTAGCTCAGAAGGAAGGCCTGGTGACTATACCCAGGCGTATCTCCGAAGAAACGCCAGGTGACTGTACACAGAGGTACCACGGAAGGAAGGCCTGGTGACTGTACCCAGAGGTACCTCGGAAGGAATGCCTGGTGAGTACTCAGACATACCTAGGAAGAAAGGCCTGGTCACTGTACTCAGAGGTACCTCAGAAGAAAGACCTCGTGAGTGTACTCAGAGGTACCTCAGAAAGAAGGCCTGGTGATTGTACCCAGAGGTACATCGGAAGGAAGGCCTGGTGACTGTACACATTAGCGCCTCGGACGAAGGCCTGGTGACTGTACCCGGAGGCACCTCGGAAGGAAGGCCTGGTGACTGTACCGAGACGTACCTCGGAAGGAAGGCCTAGTGACTACCCGGAAGTACATCGGAAGAAAGGCCTGGTGACTGTACCCAGAGTTACCTCGGACGGAAGGCCTGGTGACTGTACCCAGAGGTAACTCAGAAGGAGTTCTGGTGACTGTACCCAGAGGTACCTGACAAGGAGGCCTTGTGACTGTACCCAGAGGTACATCGGAAGGAAGGCCTGGTGACTGTACACATTAGTGCCTCGGACGAAGGCCTGGTGAGTGTACCCAGAGGTACCTCGGAAGGAAGGCCTGGTGATTACCCAGAAGTACATCGGAAGAAAGGCCTGGTGACTGTACTCAGAGGTACCTCAGAAGAAAGACCTCGTGACTGTACCCAGAGGTACCTCAGAAGTAAGGCCTGGTGATTGTACCCAGAGGTACCTCGGAAGGAAGGCCTGGTGACTCTACCCAGAGGCACCTCGGAAGGAAGCGATGGTGACTATACCCAGAGGTACTTCGAAACGAAGGCCTGCTGCGTGTACCCGGAGTTACCTCGGAAGGAAGGCCTGGTGACTGTACCCAGAGGTACATCGGAAGGAAGGCCTGGTGACTGTACACATTAGTGCCTCGGACGAAGGCCTGGTGACTGTACCCAGAGGTACCTCAGAAGGAAGGCCTGGTGACTGTACCGAGAGGTACCTCGGAAGGAAGGCCTGGTGACTACCCAGAAGTACATCGGAAGAAAGGCCTGGTGACTGTACTCAGAGGTACCTCAGAAGAAAGACCTCGTGACTGTACCCAGAGGTACCTCAGAAGTAAGGTCTGGTGATTGTACCCAGAGGTACCTCGGAAGGAAGGCCTGGTGACTACCCAGAAGTACATTGGAAGAAAGGCCTGGTGACTGTACTCAGAAGTACCTCAGAAGAAAGACCTCGTGACTGTACCCAGAGGTACCTCAGAAGTAAGGCCTGGTGATTGTACCCAGAGGTACCTCGGAAGGAAGGCCTAGTGATCGTACCCAGAAGTACATCAGAAGGAAGGCCTGGTGACTGTACTCAGAGTTACCTAGGAAGGAAAGCCTGGTGACTCTACCCAGAGGTACCTCGGAAGGAAGCGATGGTGACTGTACCCAGAGGTACTTGGAAAAGAAGGCGAGGTGCGTGTACCCAGAGGTACCTCGTAAAAAGGGCTGGTGACTGTACCCAGAGGTACCTCGGAAGCAAGGCCTGGTGACTGTACCCAGAGTTACCTCAGAAGGAAGGCCTGGTGACTGTACCCAGAGGTACCTGGGAAGGAAAGCCTGGTGACTGTACCCAGAAGTACCTCGGAAGGAAGGCGTGGTGTCTGTACTCAGAGGTATCTCGGAAGGAAGGCCTGGGGACTTTACCCAGAGTTACCTCAGAAGGAAGGCCTGGTGACTGTACCCAAAGGTACATCAGAAGGAAGGCCTGATGGCTGTACCCAGAGGTGCCTCAGAAGGAAGGCCTGGTGACCGTACACAGAGGTACCTCGGACAGACAAACTGGTGACTGTACCCAGTGGAACCTCGGAATTAAGACTTGGTGATCATAAGCAGAGGTACCTGGGAAGGAAGGCCTGGTGACTGCACGCAGAGGTACCTCGGAAGGAAGGCCTGCTGACTGTACCCAGAAGTACCTCCGAAGGAAGGCCTGGTGACTGTACCCTGGTACCTCAGAAGGAAGGCTGGTAACTGTACCCAGAGGTACCTCTGAAGGAAATTCTGGTGACTGTACCCATAGGTAGCTCAGAAGGAAGGCCTGGTGACTGTACCCAGAGGTACCTCAGAAGAAAGACCTCGTGACCACCCAGACGTACCTCGAAAGAAAGGCCTGGTGCCTGTATTCAGAGGTACCTCAGAAGAAAGACCTCGTGACTGGACCCACAGAGACTTCAGAAGGAAGGCCTGGTGATTGTACCCAGAGGTACCTCGGAAGGAAGGTCTGGTGACTGTAACAAAAAGTACCTCGGAAGAAAGGCCTGGTGACTGTACCCAGAGGTACCTCGGAGGGAAGGCCTGGTGACTCTACCCAGAGTTACCTCGGAAGGAATCCCTGGTGACTGCACCCAGAGGTACCTCGAAATGAAGGCCCGGTGACTGTTCCCAGAGGTACCTCGGAAGAAAGACCCGGTGACTGTACCCAGAGGTACTTCGGAAGGAAGGCCTGATGACTGTACCCAGAGGTACCTCGGAAGAAAGGTCTGGTGACTGTACCCAGAGGCACCTCAGAAGGAAGGCATGGTGACTGTACCCAGAGGTACAACGGAAGGAAGGCCTGGTGACTACCCAGATGTATATCGGAAGAAAGGCCTGGTGACTGTACTCAGAGGTACCTCAGAAGAAAAACCTCGTGACTCTACCCAGAGGTACCTCAGAAGGAACGCCTGGTGATTGTACCCAGACTTATCTCTGAAGCACGGCCTCGTGACTATACCCAGAAATACCTCGGAAGAAAGGACTGGTGAGTGTACCCAGAGGTACCTCGAAAAGAAGGCCTGGTGACTGTACCCAGAGGTAACTCAGAAGGAAGGCCTGGTGCCTGTACCCAGAGCTAGCTCGGAAGAAAGGCATGGTGACTGTACCCAGAGGGACCTCAGAAAGAAGGCCGGGTGACTGTACCCAGAAGTACCTCAGAAGGAAAGCCGGTGACTGTACCCAGCGGTACATCTGAAGGAAGGCCTGGTGACTGTACCCATAGGTACCTCAGAAGGAAACCCTGGTGACTGTACCCAGAGGTAACTCGAAAGAAAGGCTTGGTGAGTGTGCCCAGAGGTACCTCGGAAAGAACGCCGGGTGACTGTACCCAGAGGTACCTCGGAAGGAAGGCCGGGTGACTGTACCCAGAGGCAACCCGGAAGGAAGGCCTGGTGACTGTACACAGAGGTACTTCGGAAGGAAGGCCTGGTGACTCTACCCAGAGTTACCTCGGAAGGAAGCGATGGTGACTGTACCCAGAGGTACCTCGGAAGAAAGGACTGGTGAGTGTACCCAGAGGTACCTCGAAAAGAAGGCCTGGTGACTGTACCCAGAGGTAACTCAGAAGGAAGGCCTGGTGCCTGTACCCAGAGCTAGCTCGGAAGAAAGGCATGCTGACTGTACCCAGAGGGACCTCAGACAGAAGGCAGGGTGACTGTACCCAGAAGTACCTCAGAAGGAAAGCCGGTGACTCTACCCAGCGGTACATCTGAAGGAAGGCCTGGTGACTGTACCCATAGGTACCTCAGAAGGAAACCCTGGTGACTGTACCCAGAGGTAACTCGTAAGAAAGGCTTGGTGAGTGTACCCAGAGGTACCTCGGAAAGAACGCCGGGTGACTGTACCCAGAGGTACCTCGGAAGGAAGGCCGGGTGACTGTACCCAGAGGCAACCCGGAAGGAAGGCCTGGTGACTGTACGGAGAGGAATCTCAGAAGAAAGACGTCGTGACTGTACCCAGACGTACCTCCGAAGGAAGGGCCGGTGATTGTACCCAGAGGTACCTCGGAAGAAGGGCCTGGTGATTGTACCCAGAACTACCTCGGAAGAAAGGCCTTGTGATTGTACCCAGAGGTACTTGGAAAAGAAGGCGAGGTGCGTGTACCCAGAGTTACCTCGTAAAAAGGGCTGGTGACTGTACCCAGAGGTGCCTCGAAAGGAAGGCCTGGTGACTGTACCCAGAGGTACCTCGGAAGCAAGGCCTGCTGACTGTACTCAGAGGCACCTCGGACAGAAGGACTGGGAACTTGACCCAGAGGTACCTCGGAAGAAAGGTCTGGTGACTGTAACAAAAAGTACCTCGGAAGAAAGGCCTGGTGACTGTACCCAGAGGTACCTCGGAAGGAATCCCTGGTGACTGCACCCAGAGGTACCTCGAAATGAAGGCCCTGTGACTGTTCCCAGAGGTACCTCGGAAGAAAGACCCGGTGACTCTACCCAGAGGTACTTCGGAAGGAAGGCCTGCTGACTGTACTCAGAGGTACCTCGGAAGGAAGGCCTGGTGACTGTACCCAGAGGCACCTCAGAAGGAAGGCATGGTGACTGTACCCAGAGGTACAACGGAAGGAAGGCCTGGTGACTACCCAGATGTATATCGGAAGAAAGGCCTGGTGACTGTACTCAGAGGTACCTCAGAAAAAAAACCTCGTGACTCTACCCAAAGGTACCTCAGAAGGAAGGCCTGGTGATTGTACCCAGAGTTATCTCGGAAGGACGGTCTCGTGACTATACCGAGAAATACCTCGGAAGAAAGGACTGGTGAGTGTACCCAGAGGTACCTCGAAAAGAAGGCCTGGTGACTGTACCCAGAGGTAACTCAGAAGGAAGGCCTGGTGCCTGTACCCAGAGCTAGCTCGGAAGAAAGGAATGCTGGCTGTACCCAGAGGGACCTCAGACAGAAGGCAGGGTGACTGTACCCAGAAGTACCTCAGAAGGAAAGCCGGTGACTGTACCCAGCGGTACATCTGAAGGAAGGCCTGGTGACTGTACACATAGTTACCTCAGAAGGAAACCCTGGTGACTGTACCCAGAGGTAACTCGTAAGAAAGTCTTGGTGAGTGTACCCAGAGGTACATCGGAAAGAACGCCGGGTGACTGTACCCAGAGGTACCTCGGAAGGAAGGGCTGGTGACTGTACCCAGAGGTACCTCGGAAGCAAGGCCTGGTGACTGTACTCAGAGGAACCTCAGAAGAAAGACCTCGTGACTGTACCCAGAGGTACCTCAGAAGTAAGGCCTGGTGATTGTACCCAGAGGTACCTCGGAAGGAAGGCCGGGTGACTGTACCCAGAGGCAACCCGGAAGGAAGGCCTGGTGAGTGTACGGAGAGGAACCTCAGAAGAAAGACGTCGTGACGGTACCCAGAGGTACCTCCGAAGGAAGGGCTGGTGATTGTACCCAGAGTTACCCCGGAAGAAGGGCGTGGTGACTGTACCCAGAACTACCTCGGAAGAAAGGCCTTGTGACTGTACCCAGAGGTACCTCGGAAGGAATTCCTAGTGACTGTACACAGAGGTACTTCGGAAGGAAGGCCTGGTGACTCTACCCAGAGTTACCTCGGAAGGAAGCGATGGTGACTGTACCCAGAGGTACCGCGGAAGGAATTCCTGGTGACTGTACCCAGAGGTACCTCGGAAGGAGGGCCTGGTGACTCTACCCAGAACTACCTCGGAAGAAAGGCCTTGTGACTGTACCCAGAGGTACCTCGGAAGGAATTCCTGGTGACTGTACCCAGAGGTACCTAGGAAGGAGGGCCTGGTGACTGTACCCAGAACTACCTCGGAAGAAAGGCCTTGTGACTGTACCCAGAGGTATCTCGGAAGGAATTCCTGGTGACTGTACACAGAGGTACCTCGGAAGGAAGGCCTGGTGACTCTACCCAGAGTTACCTCGGAAGGAAGCGATGGTGACTGTACCCAGAGGTACCTCGGAATGAAGGCCCGGTGATTGTACCCAGAGGTACCTCGGAAGGAAGGCCTGGTGACTGTACCCAGAGGTACCTGGGATGGAATGCCTGGTGACAGTACTCAAGGTACCTCAGAAGGAAAGCCTGGTGAATGTACGCAGAGGTACCTCGTAAGAAATGCCTGGTGACTGTACCGAGAGATGCCTCGGAAGGAAGATCTGGTGACTGTACCCAGAGATACCTCCGAAGGAAGGCCTGGTGACTGTACCCAAAGGTACCTCAATAGGAAGACCCGCTGCCTTTACGCAGAGGTACCTCAGAAGGAAGGCCTGATGACTCTACCCAGAGGTACATCAGAAGGAAGTTCTGGTGACTGTACCTAGGTACCTCAGAAGGAAGGCCGGTAACTGTACCCAGAGGTACCTCTGAAGGAAATTCTGGTGACTATACCCAGAAGTACCTCAGAAGGAAGGCCTGGTGACTGTACCCAGAGGTACCTCGGAAGCAAGGCCTGGTGACTGTACTCAGAGGCACCTCGGAAGGAAGCGATGGTGACTGTACCCAGAGGTACTTCGAAAAGAAGGCGAGGTGCGTGTACCCAGAGGTACCTCGTAAAAAGGGCTGGTGACTGTACCCAGAGGTACCTCGGAAGGAAGGCCTGGTGACTGTACCCAGAGGTACCTCTGAAGGAAATTCTGGTGACTGTACCCATAAGTAGCTCAGAAGGAAGACCTGGTTACTATACCCAGGCCTATCTCCTAAGAAACGCCTGGTGACTGTACACAGTGGTACCACGGAAGGAAGGCCTGGTGACTGTACCCAGAGGTACCTCGGAAGGAATGCCTGGTGAGTACTAAGACATACCTAGGAAGAAAGGCCTGGTCACTGTACTCAGAGGTACCTCAGAAGAAAGACCTCGTGAGTGTACTCAGGGGTACCTCAGAAAGAAGGCCTGGTGATTGTACCCAGAGGTACATCGGAAGGAAGGCCTGGTGACTGTACACATTAGTGCCTCGGAAGAAGGCCTGGTGACTGTACCCAGAGGTACCTCAGAAGGAAGGCCTGGTGACTGTACCGAGAGGTACCTCGGAAGGAAGGCCTGGTGACTACCCAGAAGCACATCGGAAGAAAGGCCTGGTGACTGTACTCAGAGGTACCTCAGAAGAAAGACCTCGTGACTGTACCCAGAGGTACCTCAGAAGTAAGGCCTGGTGACTCTACCCAGAGGTACCTCGGAAGGAAGCGATGGTGACTGTACCCAGAGGTACTTGGAAAAGAAGGCGAGGTGCGTGTACCCAGAGGTACCTCGTAAAAAGGGCTGGTGACTGTACCCAGAGGTACCTCGGAAGGAAGGCCTGGTGACTGTACCCAGAGGTACCTCGGAAGCAAGGCCTGGTGACTGTACCCAGAGTTACCTCAGAAGGAAGGCCTGGTGACTGTACCCAGAGGTACCTGGGAAGGAAAGCCTGGTGACTGTACCCAGAAGTAACTCGGAAGGAAGGCGTGGTGTCTGTACTCAGAGGTATCTCGGAAGGAAGGCCTGGGGACTTTACCCAGAGTTACCTCAGAAGGAAGGCCTGGTGACTGTTCCCAAAGCTACAACAGAAGGAAGGCCTGATGGCTGTACCCACAGGTGCCTCAGAAGGAAGGCCTGGTGACCGTACACAGAGGTACCTCGGACAGACAAACTGGTGACTGTACCCAGTGGTACCTCGGAATTAAGGCTTGGTGATCGTAAGCAGAGGTACCTGGGAAGGAAGGCCTGGTGACTGCACGCAGAGGTACCTCGGAAGGAAGGCCTGCTGACTGTACCCAGAAGTACCTCAGAAGGAAGGCCTGGTGACTGTACCCAGAGGTACCTCAGAAGAAAGACCTCGTGACTACCCAGACGTACCTCGAAAGAAAGGCCTGGTGCCTGTATTCAGAGGTACCTCAGAAGAAAGACCTCGTGACTGGACCCACAGAGACTTCAGAAGGAAGGCCTGGTGATTGTACCCAGAGGTACCTCGGAAGGAAGGTCTGGTGACTGTAACAAAAAGTACCTCGGAAGAAAGGCCTGGTGACTGTACCCAGAGGTACCTCGGAGGGAAGGCCTGGTGACTCTACCCAGAGTTACCTCGGAAGGAATCCCTGGTGACTGCACCCAGAGGTAGTTCGGAAAGAAGGCCTGGTGACTGTACTCAGAAGTACCTCGGAAGGAAGGTCGGGTGACTGTACCCAGAGGCACCTCAGAAGGAAGGCATGGTGACTGTACCCAGAGGTACAACGGAAGGAAGGCCTGGTGACTACCCAGATGTATATCGGAAGAAAGGCCTGGTGACTGTACTCAGAGGTACCTCAGAAGAAAAACCTCCTGACTCTACCCAGAGGTACCTCAGAAGGAACGCCTGGTGATTGTACCCAGACTTATCTCGGAAGGACGGCCTCGTGACTATACCCAGAAATACCTCGGAAGAAAGGACTGGTGAGTGTACCCAGAGGTACCTCGAAAAGAAGGCCTGGTGACTGTACCCAGAGGTAACTCAGAAGGAAGGCCTGGTGCCTGTACCCAGAGCTAGCTCGGAAGAAAGGCATGGTGACTGTACCCAGAGGGACCTCAGAAAGAAGGCCGGGTGACTGTACCCAGAAGTACCTCAGAAGGAAAGCCGGTGACTGTACCCAGCGGTACATCTGAAGGAAGGCCTGGTGACTGTACCCATAGGTACCTCAGAAGGAAACCCTGGTGACTGTACCCAGAGGTAACTCGAAAGGAAGGCTTGGTGAGTGTGCCCAGAGGTACCTCGGAAAGAACGCCGGGTGACTGTACCCAGAGGTACCTCGGAAGGAAGGCCGGGTGACTGTACCCAGAGGCAACCCGGAAGGAAGGCCTGGTGACTGTATGGAGAGGAACCTCAGAAGAAAGACGTCGTGACTGTACCCAGAGGTACCTCCGAAGGAAGGGCCGGTAATTGTACCCAGAGGTACCTCAGAAGAAGGGCCTGGTGACTGTACCCAGAACCTCCTCGGAAGAAACGCCTTGTGACTGTACCCAGAGGTACCTCGGAAGGAATTCCTGGTGACTGTACCCAGAGGTACCTCGGAAGGAGGGCCTGGTGACTGTACCCAGAACTACCTCGGAAGAAAGGCCTTGTGACTGTACCCAGAGGTACCTCGGAAGGAATTCCTGGTGACTGTACACAGAGGTACCTCGGAAGGAAGGCCTGGTGACTCTACCCAGAGTTACCTCGGAAGGAAGCGATGGTGACTGTACCCAGAGGTACCTCGGAAGGAAGGCCTGGTGACTGTACCCAGAGGTACCTGGGATGGAATGCCTGGTGACAGTACTCAAGGTACCTCAGAAGGAAAGCCTGGTGAATGTATGCAGAGGTACCTCGTAAGAAATGCCTGGTGACTGTACCGAGAGATGCCTCGGAAGGAAGGCCTGGTGACTGTACCCAGAGGTACCTCCGAAGGAAGGCCTGGTGACTGTACCCAAAGGTACCTCAATAGGAAGACCCGCTGCCTTTACGCAGTGGTACCTCAGAAGGAAGGCCTGATGACTCTACCCAGAGGTACATCAGAAGGAAGTTCTGGTGACTGTACCCAGGTACCTCAGAAGGAAGGCCGGTAACTGTACCCAGAGGTACCTCTGAAGGAAATTCTGGTGACTGTACCCATAGGTAGCTCAGAAGGAAGGCCTGGTGACTATACCCAGGCGTATCTCCGAAGAAACGCCAGGTGACTGTACACAGAGGTACCACGGAAGGAAGGCCTGGTGACTGTACCCAGAGGTACCTCGGAAGGAATGCCTGGTGAGTACTCAGACATACCTAGGAAGAAAGGCCTGGTCACTGTACTCAGAGGTACCTCAGAAGAAAGACCTCGTGAGTGTACTCAGAGGTACCTCAGAAGGAAGGCCTGGTGATTGTACCCAGAGGTACATCGGAAGGAAGGCCTGGTGACTGTACCCAGAGGTACCTCAGAAGGAAGGCCTGGTGACTGTACCGAGAGGTACCTCGGAAGGAAGGCCTGGTGACTACCCAGAAGCATATCGGAAGGAAGGCCTGGTGACTGTACTCAGAGGTACCTCAGAAGAAAGACCTCGTGACTTTACCCAGAGGTACCTCAGAAGTAAGGCCTGGTGATTGTCCCCAGAGGTACCTCGGAAGGAAGGCCTAGTGATCGTACCCAGAAGTACATCGGAAGGAAGGCCTGGTGACTGTACTCAGAGGTACCTCAGAAGAAAGACCTCGTGACTGTACCCAGAGGTACCTCAGAAGTAAGGCCTGGTGATTGTACCCAGAGGTACCTCGGAAGGAAGGCCTAGTGATCGTACCCAGAAGTACATCGGAAGGAAGGCCTGGTGACTGTGCTCAGAGTTACCTAGGAAGGAAAGCCTGGTGACTCTACCCAGAGGTACCTCGGAAGGAAGCGATGGTGACTGTACCCAGAGGTACTTGGAAAAGAAGGCGAGGTACGTGTACCCAGAGGTACCTCGTAAAAAGGGCTGGTGACTGTACCCAGAGGTACCTCGGAAGGAAGGCCTGGTGACTGTACCCAGAATTACCTGAGAAGGAAAGCCTGCTGACTGTACCCAGAAGTACCTCAGAAGGAAGGCCTGGTGACTGTACCCAGAGGTACCTCAGAAGAAAGACCTCGTGACTGGAACCACAGAGACTTCAGAAGGAAGGCCTGGTGATTGTACCCAGAGGTACCTCGGAAGGAAGGTCTGGTGACTGTAACGAAAAGTACCTCGGAAGAAAGGCCTGGTGACTGCACCCAGAGGTACCTCGAAATGAAGGCCCGGTGACTGTTCCCAGAGGTACCTCGGAAGAAAGACCCGGTGACTGTACCCAGAGGTACTTCGGAAGGAAGGCCTGGTGACTGTACCCAGAGGTACCTCGGAAGCAAGGCCTGGTGACTGTACCCAGAGGTACCTGAGAAGGAAAGCCTGGTGACTGTACCCAGAAGTACCTCGGAAGGAAGGCGTGGTGTCTGTACTCAGAGGTATCTCGGAAGCAAGGCCTGGTGACTGTACCCAGAGTTACCTCAGAAGGAAGGCCTGGTGACTGTACCCAGAGGTACCTGAGAAGGAAGGCCTGCTGACTGTACCCAGAAGTACCTCAGAAGGAAGGCCTGGTGACTGTACCCAGAGGAACCTCAGAAGAAAGACCTCGTGACTACCCAGACGTACCTCGAAAGAAAGGCCTGGTGCCTGTATTCAGAGGTACCTCAGAAGAAAGACCTCGTGACTGGACCCACAGAGACTTCAGAAGGAAGGCCTGGTGATTGTACCCAGAGGTACCTCGGAAGGAAGGTCTGGTGAGTGTAACAAAAAGTACCTCGGAAGAAAGGCCTGGTGACTGTACCCAGAGGTACCTCGGAAGGAATCGCTGGTGACTGCACCCAGAGGTACCTCGAAATGAAGGCCCGGTAACTGTTCCCAGAGGTACCTCGGAAGAAAGACCCGGTGACTGTACCCAGAGGTACTTCGGAAGGAAGGCCTGGTGACTGTACTCAGAGGTACCTCGGAAGGAAGGCCTGGTGACTGTACCCAGAGGCACCTCAGAAGG
Source organism: Loxodonta africana (assembly GCF_030014295.1). Taxonomy (NCBI): domain Eukaryota; kingdom Metazoa; phylum Chordata; class Mammalia; order Proboscidea; family Elephantidae; genus Loxodonta; species Loxodonta africana. The sequence continues at coordinate 242,995 of NW_026974892.1, forward strand.
AAGGCATGGTGACTGTACCCAGAGGTACAACGGAAGGAAGGCCTGGTGACTACCCAGATGTATATCGGAAGAAAGGCCTGGTGAGTGTACTCAGAGGTACCTCAGAAGAAAAACCTCGTGACTCCAGCCAAAGGTACCTCAGAAGGAAGGCCTGGTGATTGTACCCAAAGGTACCTCAATAGGAAGACCCGCTGCCTTTACGCAGAGGCACCTCAGAAGGAAGGCCTGATGACTCTACCCAGAAGTACAGCAGAAGGAAGATCTGGTGACTGTACCCAGGTACCTCAGAAGGAAGGCCGGTAACTGTACCCAGAGGTACCTCTGAAGGAAATTCTGGTGACTGTACCCATAGGTAGCTCAGAAGGAAGGCCTGGTGACTATACCCACGCGTATCTCCGAAGAAATGCCAGGTGACTGTACACAGAGGTACCACGGAAGGAAGGCCTGGTGACTGTACCCAGAGGTACCTCGGAAGGAATGCCTGGTGAGTGCTCAGACATACCTAGGAAGAAAGGCCTGGTCACTGTACTCAGAGGTACCTCAGAAGAAAGACCTCGTGAGTGTACTCAGAGGTACCTCAGAAAGAAGGCCTGGTGAATGTACCCAGAGGTACATCGGAAGGAAGGCCTGGTGACTACCCAGAAGCACATCGGAAGAAAGGCCTGGTGACTGTACTCAGAGGTACCTCAGAAGTAAGGCCTGGTGATTGTACCCAGAGGTACCTCGGAAGGAAGGCCTAGTGATCGTACCCAGAAGTACATCGGAAGGAAGGCCTGGTGACTGTACTCAGAGTTACCTAGGAAGGAAAGCCTGGTGACTCTACCCAGAGGTACCTCGGAAGGAAGCGATGGTGACTGTACCCAGAGGTACTTGGAAAAGAAGGCGAGGTGCGTGTACCCAGAGGTACCTCGTAAAAAGGGCTGGTGACTGTACCCAGAGGTACCTCGGAAGCAAGGCCTGGTGACTGTACCCAGAGTTACCTCAGAAGGAAGGCCTGGTGACTGTACCCAGAGGTACCTGAGAAGGAAAGCCTGGTGACTATACCCAGAAGTACCTCGGAAGGAAGGCGTGGTGTCTGTACTCAGAGGTATCTCGGAAGGAAGGCCTGGGGACTTTACCCATATTACCTCAGAAGGAAGGCCTGATGACTGTACCCAAAGGTACATCAGAAGGAAGGCCTGATGACTGTACCCAGAGGTGCCTCAGAAGGAAGGCCTGGTGACCGTACACAGAGGTACCTCGGACAGACAAACTGGTGACTGTACCCAGTGGTACCTCGGAATTAAGGCTTGGTGATCGTAAGCAGAGGTACCTGGGAAGAAAGGCCTGGTGACTGCACGCAGAGTTACCTCGGAAGGAAGGCCTGCTGACTGTACCCAGAAGTACCTCAGAAGGAAGGCCTGGTGACTGTACCCAGAGGTACCTCAGAAGAAAGACCTCGTGACTACCCAGACGTACCTCGAAAGAAAGGCCTGGTGCCTGTATTCAGAGGTACCTCAGAAGAAAGACCTCGTGACTGGACCCACAGAGACTTCAGAAGGAAGGCCTGGTGATTGTACCCAGAGGTACCTCGGAAGGAAGGTCTGGTGAGTGTAACAAAAAGTACCTCGGAAGAACGGCCTGGTGACTGTACCCAGAGGTACCTCGGAGGGAAGGCCTGGTGACTCTACCCAGAGTTACCTCGGAAGGAATCCCTGGTGACTGCACCCAGAGGTACCTCGAAATGAAGGCCCGGTGACTGTTCCCAGAGGTACTTCGGAAGAAAGACCCGGTGACTGTACCCAGAGGTACTTCGGAAGGAAAGCCTGGTGACTGTACCCAGAGGCACCTCAGAAGGAAGGCATGGTTACTGTACCCAGAGGTACAACGGAAGGAAGGCCTGGTGACTACCCAGATGTATATCGGAAGAAAGGCCTGGTGACTGTACTCAGAGGTACCTCAGAAGAAAAACCTCGTGACTCTACCCAGAGGTACCTCAGAATGAACGCCTGGTGATTGTACCCAGACTTATCTCGGAAGGACGGCCTCGTGACTATACCCAGAAATACCTCGGAAGAAAGGACTGGTGAGTGTACCCAGAGGTACCTCGAAAAGAAGGCCTGGTGACTGTACCCAGAGGTAACTCAGAAGGAAGGCCTGGTGCCTGTACCCAGAGCTAGCTCGGAAGAAAGGCATGGTGACTGTACCCAGAGGGACCTCAGAAAGAAGGCCGGGTGACTGTACCCAGAAGTACCTCAGAAGGAAAGCCGATGACTGTACCCAGGGGTACATCTGAAGGAAGGCCTGGTGACTGTACCCATAGGTACCTCAGAAGGAAACCCTGGTGACTGTACCCAGAGGTAACTCGAAAGAAAGGCTTGGTGAGTGTGCCCAGAGGTACCTCGGAAAGAACGCCGGGTGACTGTACCCAGAGGTACCTCGGAAGGAAGGCCTGGTGACTGTACCCATAGGTAGCTCAGAAGGAAGGCCTGGTGACTATACCCAGGCGTATCTCCGAAGAAACGCCAGGTGACTGTACACAGAGGTACCACGGAAGGAAGGCCTGGTGACTGTACCCAGAGGTACCTCGGAAGGAATGCCTGGTGAGTACTCAGACATACCTAGGAAGAAAGGCCTGGTCACTGTACTCAGAGGTACCTCAGAAGAAAGACCTCGTGAGTGTACTCAGAGGTACCTCAGAAGGAAGGCCTGGTGATTGTACCCAGAGGTACATCGGAAGGAAGGCCTGGTGACTGTACCCAGAGGTACCTCAGAAGGAAGGCCTGGTGACTGTACCGAGAGGTACCTCGGAAGGAAGGCCTGGTGACTACCCAGAAGCATATCGGAAGGAAGGCCTGGTGACTGTACTCAGAGGTACCTCAGAAGAAAGACCTCGTGACTTTACCCAGAGGTACCTCAGAAGTAAGGCCTGGTGATTGTCCCCAGAGGTACCTCGGAAGGAAGGCCTAGTGATCGTACCCAGAAGTACATCGGAAGGAAGGCCTGGTGACTGTACTCAGAGGTACCTCAGAAGAAAGACCTCGTGACTGTACCCAGAGGTACGTCAGAAGTAAGGCCTGGTGATTGTACCCAGAGGTACCTCGGAAGGAAGGCCTAGTGATCGTACCCAGAAGTACATCGGAAGGAAGGCCTGGTGACTGTGCTCAGAGTTACCTAGGAAGGAAAGCCTGGTGACTCTACCCAGAGGTACCTCGGAAGGAAGCGATGGTGACTGTACCCAGAGGTACTTGGAAAAGAAGGCGAGGTACGTGTACCCAGAGGTACCTCGTAAAAAGGGCTGGTGACTGTACCCAGAGGTACCTCGGAAGGAAGGCCTGGTGACTGTACCCAGAATTACCTGAGAAGGAAAGCCTGCTGACTGTACCCAGAAGTACCTCAGAAGGAAGGCCTGGTGACTGTACCCAGAGGTACCTCAGAAGAAAGACCTCGTGACTGGAACCACAGAGACTTCAGAAGGAAGGCCTGGTGATTGTACCCAGAGGTACCTCGGAAGGAAGGTCTGGTGACTGTAACGAAAAGTACCTCGGAAGAAAGGCCTGGTGACTGCACCCAGAGGTACCTCGAAATGAAGGCCCGGTGACTGTTCCCAGAGGTACCTCGGAAGAAAGACCCGGTGACTGTACCCAGAGGTACTTCGGAAGGAAGGCCTGGTGACTGTACCCAGAGGTACCTCGGAAGCAAGGCCTGGTGACTGTACCCAGAGGTACCTGAGAAGGAAAGCCTGGTGACTGTACCCAGAAGTACCTCGGAAGGAAGGCGTGGTGTCTGTACTCAGAGGTATCTCGGAAGCAAGGCCTGGTGACTGTACCCAGAGTTACCTCAGAAGGAAGGCCTGGTGACTGTACCCAGAGGTACCTGAGAAGGAAGGCCTGCTGACTGTACCCAGAAGTACCTCAGAAGGAAGGCCTGGTGACTGTACCCAGAGGAACCTCAGAAGAAAGACCTCGTGACTACCCAGACGTACCTCGAAAGAAAGGCCTGGTGCCTGTATTCAGAGGTACCTCAGAAGAAAGACCTCGTGACTGGACCCACAGAGACTTCAGAAGGAAGGCCTGGTGATTGTACCCAGAGGTACTTCGGAAGGAAGGCCTGGTGACTGTACTCAGAGGTACCTCGGAAGGAAGGCCTGGTGACTGTACCCAGAGGCACCTCAGAAGGAAGGCATGGTGACTGTACCCAGAGGTACAACGGAAGGAAGGCCTGGTGACTACCCAGATGTATATCGGAAGAAAGGCCTGGTGAGTGTACTCAGAGGTACCTCAGAAGAAAAACCTCGTGACTCCAGCCAAAGGTACCTCAGAAGGAAGGCCTGGTGATTGTACCCAAAGGTACCTCAATAGGAAGACCCGCTGCCTTTACGCAGAGGCACCTCAGAAGGAAGGCCTGATGACTCTACCCAGAAGTACAGCAGAAGGAAGATCTGGTGACTGTACCCAGGTACCTCAGAAGGAAGGCCGGTAACTGTACCCAGAGGTACCTCTGAAGGAAATTCTGGTGACTGTACCCATAGGTAGCTGAGAAGGAAGGCCTGGTGACTATACCCACGCGTATCTCCGAAGAAATGCCAGGTGACTGTACACAGAGGTACCACGGAAGGAAGGCCTGGTGACTGTACCCAGAGGTACCTCGGAAGGAATGCCTGGTGAGTGCTCAGACATACCTAGGAAGAAAGGCCTGGTCACTGTACTCAGAGGTACCTCAGAAGAAAGACCTCGTGAGTGTACTCAGAGGTACCTCAGAAAGAAGGCCTGGTGATTGTACCCAGAGGTACATCGGAAGGAAGGCCTGGTGACTACCCAGAAGCACATCGGAAGAAAGGCCTGGTGACTGTACTCAGAGGTACCTCAGAAGTAAGGCCTGGTGATTGTACCCAGAGGTACCTCGGAAGGAAGGCCTAGTGATCGTACCCAGAAGTACATCGGAAGGAAGGCCTGGTGACTGTACTCAGAGTTACCTAGGAAGGAAAGCCTGGTGACTCTACCCAGAGGTACCTCGGAAGGAAGCGATGGTGACTATACCCAGAGGTACTTGGAAAAGAAGGCGAGGTGCGTGTACCCAGAGGTACCTCGTAAAAAGGGCTGGTGACTGTACCCAGACGTACCTCGGAAGCAAGGCCTGGTGACTGTACCCAGAGTTACCTCAGAAGGAAGGCCTGGTGACTGTACCCAGAGGTACCTGAGAAGGAAAGCCTGGTGACTATACCCAGAAGTACCTCGGAAGGAAGGCGTGGTGTCTGTACTCAGAGGTATCTCGGAAGGAAGGCCTGGGGACTTTACCCATATTACCTCAGAAGGAAGGCCTGATGACTGTACCCAAAGGTACATCAGAAGGAAGGCCTGATGACTGTACCCAGAGGTGCCTCAGAAGGAAGGCCTGGTGACCGTACACAGAGGTACCTCGGACAGACAAACTGGTGACTGTACCCAGTGGTACCTCGGAATTAAGGCTTGGTGATCGTAAGCAGAGGTACCTGGGAAGAAAGGCCTGGTGACTGCACGCAGAGTTACCTCGGAAGGAAGGCCTGCTGACTGTACCCAGAAGTACCTCAGAAGGAAGGCCTGGTGACTGTACCCAGAGGTACCTCAGAAGAAAGACCTCGTGACTACCCAGACGTACCTCGAAAGAAAGGCCTGGTGCCTGTATTCAGAGGTACCTCAGAAGAAAGACCTCGTTACTGGACCCACAGAGACTTCAGAAGGAAGGCCTGGTGATTGTACCCAGAGGTACCTCGGAAGGAAGGTCTGGTGACTGTAACAAAAAGTACCTCGGAAGAACGGCCTGGTGACTGTACCCAGAGGTACCTCGGAGGGAAGGCCTGGTGACTCTACCCAGAGTTACCTCGGAAGGAATCCCTGGTGACTGCACCCAGAGGTACCTCGAAATGAAGGCCCGGTGACTGTTCCCAGAGGTACTTCGGAAGAAAGACCCGGTGACTGTACCCAGAGGTACTTCGGAAGGAAAGCCTGGTGACTGTACCCAGAGGCACCTCAGAAGGAAGGCATGGTGACTGTACCCAGAGGTACAACGGAAGGAAGGCCTGGTGACTACCCAGATGTATATCGGAAGAAAGGCCTGGTGACTGTACTCAGAGGTACCTCAGAAGAAAAACCTCGTGACTCTACCCAAAGGTACCTCAGAAGGAAGGCCTGGTGATTGTACCCAGAGTTATCTCGGAAGGACGGTCTCGTGACTATACCCAGAAATACCTCGGAAGAAAGGACTGGTGAGTGTACCCAGAGGTACCTCGAAAAGAAGGCCTGGTGACTGTACCCAGAGGTAACTCAGAAGGAAGGCCTGGTGCCTGTACCCAGAGCTAGCTCGGAAGAAAGGCATGGTGACTGTACCCAGAGGGACCTCAGAAAGAAGGCCGGGTGACTGTACCCAGAAGTACCTCAGAAGGAAAGCCGATGACTGTACCCAGGGGTACATCTGAAGGAAGGCCTGGTGACTGTACCCATAGGTACCTCAGAAGGAAACCCTGGTGACTGTACCCAGAGGTAACTCGAAAGAAAGGCTTGGTGAGTGTGCCCAGAGGTACCTCGGAAAGAACGCCGGGTGACTGTACCCAGAGGTACCTCGGAAGGAAGGCCTGGTGACTGTACCCAGAGGTACCTCGGAAGCAAGGCCTGGTGACTGTACTCAGAGGCACCTCGGACAGAAGGACTGGGAACTTGACCCAGAGATACCTCAGAATGAAGGTCCGGTGACTTTACCTAGAGGTAAGTCGGAAGGAAGGCGTGGTGACTATACCGAGTGGTACCTCGGAAGGAAGGCCTGGTGACTGTACCCAGAGGTACCTGGGAAGGAAAGCCTGGTGACTGTACCCAGAAGTACCTCGGAAGGAAGGCGTAGTGTCTGTACTCAGAGGTATCTCGGAAGCAAGGCCTGGTGACTGTACCCAGAGTTACCTCAGAAGGAAGGCCTGGTGACTGTACCCAGAGGTACCTGAGAAGGAAGGCCTGCTGACTGTACCCAGAAGTACCTCAGAAGGAAGGCCTGGTGACTGTACCCAGAGGAACCTCAGAAGAAAGACCTCGTGACTACCCAGACGTACCTCGAAAGAAAGGCCTGGTGCCTGTATTCAGAGGTACCTCAGAAGAAAGACCTCGTGACTGGACCCACAGAGACTTCAGAAGGAAGGCCTGGTGATTGTACCCAGAGGTACCTCGGAAGGAAGGTCTGGTGAGTGTAACAAAAAGTACCTCGGAAGAAAGGCCTGGTGACTGTACCCAGAGGTACCTCGGAAGGAATCCCTGGTGACTGCACCCAGAGGTACCTCGAAATGAAGGCCCGGTGACTGTTCCCAGAGGTACCTCGGAAGAAAGACCCGGTGACTGTACCCAGAGGTACTTCGGAAGGAAGGCCTGGTGACTGTACTCAGAGGTACCTCGGAAGGAAGGCCTGGTGACTGTACCCAGAGGCACCTCAGAAGGAAGGCATGGTGACTGTACCCAGAGGTACAACGGAAGGAAGGCCTGGTGACTACCCAGATGTATATCGGAAGAAAGGCCTGGTGAGTGTACTCAGAGGTACCTCAGAAGAAAAACCTCGTGACTCCAGCCAAAGGTACCTCAGAAGGAAGGCCTGGTGATTGTACCCAAAGGTACCTCAATAGGAAGACCCGCTGCCTTTACGCAGAGGCACCTCAGAAGGAAGGCCTGATGACTCTACCCAGAAGTACAGCAGAAGGAAGATCTGGTGACTGTACCCAGGTACCTCAGAAGGAAGGCCGGTAACTGTACCCAGAGGTACCTCTGAAGGAAATTCTGGTGACTGTACCCATAGGTAGCTCAGAAGGAAGGCCTGGTGACTATACCCACGCGTATCTCCGAAGAAATGCCAGGTGACTGTACACAGAGGTACCACGGAAGGAAGGCCTGGTGACTGTACCCAGAGGTACCTCGGAAGGAATGCCTGGTGAGTGCTCAGACATACCTAGGAAGAAAGGCCTGGTCACTGTACTCAGAGGTACCTCAGAAGAAAGACCTCGTGAGTGTACTCAGAGGTACCTCAGAAAGAAGGCCTGGTGATTGTACCCAGAGGTACATCGGAAGGAAGGCCTGGTGACTACCCAGAAGCACATCGGAAGAAAGGCCTGGTGACTGTACTCAGAGGTACCTCAGAAGTAAGGCCTGGTGATTGTACCCAGAGGTACCTCGGAAGGAAGGCCTAGTGATCGTACCCAGAAGTACATCGGAAGGAAGGCCTGGTGACTGTACTCAGAGTTACCTAGGAAGGAAAGCCTGGTGACTCTACCCAGAGGTACCTCGGAAGGAAGCGATGGTGACTGTACCCAGAGGTACTTGGAAAAGAAGGCGAGGTGCGTGTACCCAGAGGTACCTCGTAAAAAGGGCTGGTGACTGTACCCAGAGGTACCTCGGAAGCAAGGCCTGGTGACTGTACCCAGAGTTACCTCAGAAGGAAGGCCTGGTGACTGTACCCAGAGGTACCTGAGAAGGAAAGCCTGGTGACTATACCCAGAAGTACCTCGGAAGGAAGGCGTGGTGTCTGTACTCAGAGGTATCTCGGAAGGAAGGCCTGGGGACTTTACCCATATTACCTCAGAAGGAAGGCCTGATGACTGTACCCAAAGGTACATCAGAAGGAAGGCCTGATGACTGTACCCAGAGGTGCCTCAGAAGGAAGGCCTGGTGACCGTACACAGAGGTACCTCGGACAGACAAACTGGTGACTGTACCCAGTGGTACCTCGGAATTAAGGCTTGGTGATCGTAAGCAGAGGTACCTGGGAAGAAAGGCCTGGTGACTGCACGCAGAGTTACCTCGGAAGGAAGGCCTGCTGACTGTACCCAGAAGTACCTCAGAAGGAAGCCCTGGTGCCTGTATTCAGAGGTACCTCAGAAGAAAGACCTCGTGACTACCCAGACGTACCTCGAAAGAAAGGCCTGGTGCCTGTATTCAGAGGTACCTGAGAAGAAAGACCTCGTGACTGGACCCACAGAGACTTCAGAAGGAAGGCCTGGTGATTGTACCCAGAGGTACCTCGGAAGGAAGGTCTGGTGAGTGTAACAAAAAGTACCTCGGAAGAACGGCCTGGTGACTGTACCCAGAGGTACCTCGGAGGGAAGGCCTGGTGACTCTACCCAGAGTTACCTCGGAAGGAATCCCTGGTGACTGCACCCAGAGGTACCTCGAAATGAAGGCCCGGTGACTGTTCCCAGAGGTACTTCGGAAGAAAGACCCGGTGACTGTACCCAGAGGTACTTCGGAAGGAAAGCCTGGTGACTGTACCCAGAGGCACCTCAGAAGGAAGGCATGGTGACTGTACCCAGAGGTACAACGGAAGGAAGGCCTGGTGACTACCCAGATGTATATCGGAAGAAAGGCCTGGTGACTGTACTCAGAGGTACCTCAGAAGAAAAACCTCGTGACTCTACCCAGAGGTACCTCAGAAGGAACGCCTGGTGATTGTACCCAGACTTATCTCGGAAGGACGGCCTCGTGACTATACCCAGAAATACCTCGGAAGAAAGGACTGGTGAGTGTACCCAGAGGTACCTCGAAAAGAAGGCCTGGTGACTGTACCCAGAGGTAACTCAGAAGGAAGGCCTGGTGCCTGTACCCAGAGCTAGCTCGGAAGAAAGGCATGGTGACTGTACCCAGAGGGACCTCAGAAAGAAGGCCGGGTGACTGTACCCAGAAGTACCTCAGAAGGAAAGCCGGTGACTGTACCCAGGGGTACATCTGAAGGAAGGCCTGGTGACTGTACCCATAGGTACCTCAGAAGGAAACCCTGGTGACTGTACCCAGAGGTAACTCGAAAGAAAGGCTTGGTGAGTGTGCCCAGAGGTACCTCGGAAAGAACGCCGGGTGACTGTACACAGAGGTACCTCGGAAGGAAGGCCGGGTGACTGTACCCAGAGGCAACCCAGAAGGAAGGCCTGGTGACTACCCAGATGTATATCGGAAGAAAGGCCTGGTGAGTGTACTCAGAGGTACCTCAGAAGAAAAACCTCGTGACTCCACCCAAAGCTACCTCAGAAGGAAGGCCTGGTGATTGTACCCAGAGTTATCTCGGAAGGACGGTCTCGTGACTATACCCAGAAATACCTCGGAAGAAAGGACTGGTGAGTGTACCCAGAGGTACCTCGAAAAGAAGGCCTGGTGACTGTACCCAGAGGTAACTCAGAAGGAAGGCCTGGTGCCTGTACCCAGAGCTAGCTCGGAAGAAAGGCATGCTGACTGTACCCAGAGGGACCTCAGACAGAAGGCAGGGTGACTGTACCCAGAAGTACCTCAGAAGGAAAGCCGGTGACTGTACCCAGCGGTACATCTGAAGGAAGGCCTGGTGACTGTACCCATAGGTACCTCAGAAGGAAACCCTGGTGACTGTACCCAGAGGTAACTCGTAAGAAAGGCTTGGTGAGTGTACCCAGAGGTACCTCGGAAAGAACGCCGGGTGACTGTACCCAGAGGTACCTCGGAAGGAAGGCCGGGTGACTGTACCCAGAGGCAACCCGGAAGGAAGGCCTGGTGACTGTACGGAGAGGAACCTCAGAAGAAAGACGTCGTGACTGTACCCAGAGGTACCTCCGAAGGAAGGGCCGGTGATTGTACCCAGAGGTACCTCGGAAGAAGGGCTTGGTGACTGTACCGAGAGGTACCTCGGAAGGAATTCCTGGTGACTGTACAGAGGTACTTCGGAAGGAAGGCCTGGTGACTCTACCCAGATTTACCTCGGAAGGAAGCGATGGTGACTGTACCCAGAGGTACCTCGGAAGGAAGCGATGGTGACTGTACCCAGAGGTACCTCGGAAGGAGGGCCTGGTGACTGTACCCAGAACTACCTCGGAAGAAAGGCCTTGTGACTGTACCCAGAGGTACCTCGGAAGGAATTCCTGGTGACTGTACCCAGAGGTACCTCGGAAGGAGGGCCTGGTGACTGTACCCAGAAGTACCTCGGAAGAAAGGCCTTGTGACTGTACCCAGAGGTACCTCGGAAGGAATTCCTGGTGACTGTACACAGAGGTACCTCAGAAGGAAGGCCTGGTGACTCTACCCAGAGTTACCTCGGAAGGAAGCGATGGTGACTGTACCCAGAGGTACCTCGGAATGAAGGCCCGGTGATTGTACCCAGAGGTACCTCGGAAGGAAGGCCTGGTGACTCTAACCAGAGGTACTTCAGAAGAAAGGCCTGGTGACTGTACCCAGAGGTAACTCAGAAGGAAGACCTGATGCCTGTACCCAGAGCTAGCTCGGAAGAAAGGCATGCTGACTGTACCCAGAGGGACCTCACAGAAGGCAGGGTGACTGTACCCAGAAGTACCTCAGAAGGAAAGCCGGTGACTGTACCCAGCGGTACATCTGAAGGAAGGCCTGGTGACTGTACCCATAGGTACCTCAGAAGGAAACCCTGGTGACTGTACCCAGAGGTAACTCGTAAGAAAGGCTTGGTGACTGTACCCAGAGGTACCTCGGAAGGAAGGCCGGGTGACTGTACCCAGAGGCAACCCGGAAGGAAGGCCTGGTGACTGTACGTAGAGGAACCTCAGAAGAAAGACGTCGTGACTGTACCCAGAGGTACCTCCGAAGGAAGGGCCGGTGATTGTACCCAGAGGTACCTCGGAAGAAGGGCCTGGTGACTGTACCCAGAGGTACCTCGGAAGGAATTCCTGGTGACTGTACAGAGGTACTTCGGAAGGAAGGCCTGGTGACTCTACCCAGATTTACCTCGGAAGGAAGCGATGGTGACTGTACCCAGAGGTACCGCGGAAGGAATTCCTGGTGACTGTACCCAGAGGTACCTCGGAAGGAGGGCCTGGTGACTGTACCCAGAACTACCTCGGAAGAAAGGCCTTGTGACTGTACCCAGAGGTACCTCGGAAGGAATTCCTGGTGACTGTACACAGAGGTACCTCGAAAGGAAGGCCTGGTGACTCTACCCAGAGTTACCTCGGAAGGAAGCGATGGTGACTGTACCCAGAGGTACCTCGGAATGAAGGCCCGGTGACTGTACCCAGAGGTACCTCGGAAGGAAGGCCTGGTGACTGTACCCAGAGGTACCTCGGAAGGAAGGCCTGGTGACTGCACCCAATGGTACCTCAATAGGAAGACCCGCTGCCTTTACGCAGAGGTACCTCAGAAGGAAGGCCTGATGACTCTACCCAGAGGTACATCAGAAGGAAGATCTGGTCACTGTACCCAGGTACCTCAGAAGGAAGGCCGGTAACTGTACCCAGAGATACCTCTGAAGGAAATTCTGGTGACTGTACCCATAGGTAGCTCAGAAGGAAGGCCTGGTGACTATACCCAGGCGTATCTCCGAAGAAACGCCAGGTGACTGTACACAGAGGTACCACGGAAGGAAGGCCTGGTGACTGTACCCAGAGGTACCTCGGAAGGAATGCCTGGTGAGTACTCAGACATACCTAGGAAGAAAGGCCTGGTCACTGTACTCAGAGGTACCTCAGAAGAAAGACCTCGTGAGTGTACTCAGAGGTACCTCAGAAAGAAGGCCTGGTGATTGTACCCAGAGGTACATCGGAAGGAAGGCCTGGTGACTGTACACATTAGTGCCTCGGACGAAGGCCTGGTGACTGTACCCAGAGGTACCTCAGAAGGAAGGCCTGGTGACTCTACCGAGAGGTACCTCGGAAGGAAGGCCTGGTGACTACCCAGAAGCACATCGGAAGAAAGGCCTGGTAACTGTACTCAGAGGTACCTCAGAAGAAAGACCTCGTGCCTGTACCCAGAGGTACCTCAGAAGTAAGGCCTGGTGATTGTACCCAGAGGTACCTCGGAAGGAAGGCCTAGTGATCGTACCCAGAAGTACATCGGAAGGAAGGCCTGGTGACTGTACTCAGAGTTACCTAGGAAGGAAAGCCTGGTGACTCTACCCAGAGGTACCTCGGAAGGAAGCGATGGTGACTGTACCCAGAGGAACTTGGAAAAGAAGGCGAGGTGCGTGTACCCAGAGGTACCTCGTAAAAAGGGCTGGTGACTGTACCCAGAGGTACCTCGGAAGGAAGGCCTGGTGACTGTACCCAGAGGTACCTCGGAAGCAAGGCCTGGTGACTGTACCCAGAGTTACCTCAGAAGGAAGGCCTGGTGACTGTACCCAGAGGTACCTGAGAAGGAAAGCCTGGTGACTTTACCTAGAGGTAAGTCGGAAGGAAGGCGTGGTGTCTGTACTCAGAGGTATCTCGGAAGGAAGGCCTGGGGACTTTACCCATATTACCTCAGAAGGAAGGCCTGATGACTGTACCCAAAGGTACATCAGAAGGAAGGCCTGATGACTGTACCCAGAGGTGCCTCAGAAGGAAGGCCTGGTGACCGTACACAGAGGTACCTCGGACAGACAAACTGGTGACTGTACCCAGTGGTACCTCGGAATTAAGGCTTGGTGATCGTAAGCAGAGGTACCTGGGAAGAAAGGCCTGGTGACTGCACGCAGAGTTACCTCGGAAGGAAGGCCTGCTGACTGTACCCAGAAGTACCTCAGAAGGAAGGCCTGGTGACTGTACCCAGAGGTACCTCAGAAGAAAGACCTCGTGACTACCCAGACGTACCTCGAAAGAAAGGCCTGGTGCCTGTATTCAGAGGTACCTGAGAAGAAAGACCTCGTGACTGGACCCACAGAGACTTCAGAAGGAAGGCCTGGTGATTGTACCCAGAGGTACCTCGGAAGGAAGGTCTGGTGACTGTAACAAAAAGTACCTCGGAAGAAAGGCCTGGTGACTGTACCCAGAGGTACCTCGGAAGGAATCCCTGGTGACTGCACCCAGAGGTACCTCGAAATGAAGGCCCGGTGACTGTTCCCAGAGGTACCTCGGAAGAAAGACCCGGTGACTGTACCCAGAGGTACTTCGGAAGGAAGGCCTGGTGACTGTACCCAGAGGCACCTCAGAAGGAAGGCATGGTGACTGTACCCAGAGGTACAACGGAAGGAAGGCCTGGTGACTACCCAGATGTATATCGGAAGAAAGGCCTGGTGAGTGTACTCAGAGGTACCTCAGAAGAAAAACCTCGTGACTCCAGCCAAAAGTACCTCAGAAGGAAGGCCTGGTGATTGTACCCAAAGGTACCTCAATAGGAAGACCCGCTGCCTTTACGCAGAGGCACCTCAGAAGGAAGGCCTGATGACTCTACCCAGAAGTACAGCAGAAGGAAGATCTGGTGACTGTACCCAGGTACCTCAGAAGGAAGGCCGGTAACTGTACCCAGAGGTACCTCTGAAGGAAATTCTGGTGACTGTACCCATAGGTAGCTCAGAAGGAAGGCCTGGTGACTATACCCAGGCGTATCTCCGAAGAAACGCCAGGTGACTGTACACAGAGGTACCACGGAAGGAAGGCCTGGTGACTGTACCCAGAGGTACCTCGGAAGGAATGCCTGGTGAGTACTCAGACATACCTAGGAAGAAAGGCCTGGTCACTGTACTCAGAGGTACCTCAGAAGAAAGACCTCGTGAGTGTACTCAGAGGTACCTCAGAAAGAAGGCCTGGTGATTGTACCCAGAGGTACATCGGAAGGAAGGCCTGGTGACTGTACACATTAGTGCCTCGGACGGAGGCCTGGTGACTGTACCCAGAGGTACCTCAGAAGGAAGGCCTGGTGACTGTACCGAGAGGTGTCTCGGAAGGAAGGCCTGGTGACTACCCAGAAGCACATCGGAAGAAAGGCCTGGTGACTGTACTCAGAGGTACCTCAGAAGAAAGACCTCGTGACTGTACCCAGAGGTACCTCAGAAGTAAGGCCTGGTGATTGTACCCAGAGGTACCTCGGAAGGAAGGCCTAGTGATCGTACCCAGAAGTACATCGGAAGGAAGGCCTGGTGACTGTACTCAGAGTTACCTAGGAAGGAAAGCCTGGTGACTCTACCCAGAGGTACCTCGGAAGGAAGCGATGGTGACTGTACCCAGAGGTACTTGGAAAAGAAGGCGAGGTGCGTGTACCCAGAGTTACCTCGTAAAAAGGGCTGGTGACTGTACCCAGAGGTACCTCGGAAGGAAGGCCTGGTGACTGTACCCAGAGGTACCTCGGAAGCAAGGCCTGGTGACTGTACTCAGAGGCACCTCGGACAGAAGGACTGGGAACTTGACCCAGAGATACCTCAGAATGAAGGTCCGGTGACTTTACCTAGAGGTAAGTCGGAAGGAAGGCGTGGTGACTATACCGAGTGGTACCTCGGAAGGAAGGCCTGGTGACTGTACCCAGAGGTACCTGGGAAGGAAAGCCTGGTGACTGTACCCAGAAGTACCTCGGAAGGAAGGCGTGGTGTCTGTACCCAGAAGTACCTCGGAAGCAAGGCCTGGTGACTGTACCCAGAGTTACCTCAGAAGGAAGGCCTGGTGACTGTACCCAGAGGTACCTGAGAAGGAAGGCCTGCTGACTGTACCCAGAAGTACCTCAGAAGGAAGGCCTGGTGACTGTACCCAGAGGAACCTCAGAAGAAAGACCTCGTGACTACCCAGACGTACCTCGAAAGAAAGGCCTGGTGCCTGTATTCAGAGGTACCTCAGAAGAAAGACCTCGTGACTGGACCCACAGAGACTTCAGAAGGAAGGCCTGGTGATTGTACCCAGAGGTACCTCGGAAGGAAGGTCTGGTGAGTGTAACAAAAAGTACCTCGGAAGAAAGGCCTGGTGACTGTACCCAGAGGTACCTCGGAAGGAATCCCTGGTGACTGCACCCAGAGGTACCTCGAAATGAAGGCCCGGTGACTGTTCCCAGAGGTACCTCGGAAGAAAGACCCGGTGACTGTACCCAGAGGTACTTCGGAAGGAAGGCCTGGTGACTGTACTCAGAGGTACCTCGGAAGGAAGGCCTGGTGACTGTACCCAGAGGCACCTCAGAAGGAAGGCATGGTGACTGTACCCAGAGGTACAACGGAAGGAAGGCCTGGTGACTACCCAGATGTATATCGGAAGAAAGGCCTGGTGAGTGTACTCAGAGGTACCTCAGAAGAAAAACCTCGTGACTCCAGCCAAAGGTACCTCAGAAGGAAGGCCTGGTGATTGTACCCAAAGGTACCTCAATAGGAAGACCCGCTGCCTTTACGCAGAGGCACCTCAGAAGGAAGGCCTGATGACTCTACCCAGAAGTACAGCAGAAGGAAGATCTGGTGACTGTACCCAGGTACCTCAGAAGGAAGGCCGGTAACTGTACCCAGAGGTACCTCTGAAGGAAATTCTGGTGACTGTACCCATAGGTAGCTGAGAAGGAAGGCCTGGTGACTATACCCACGCGTATCTCCGAAGAAATGCCAGGTGACTGTACACAGAGGTACCACGGAAGGAAGGCCTGGTGACTGTACCCAGAGGTACCTCGGAAGGAATGCCTGGTGAGTGCTCAGACATACCTAGGAAGAAAGGCCTGGTCACTGTACTCAGAGGTACCTCAGAAGAAAGACCTCGTGAGTGTACTCAGAGGTACCTCAGAAAGAAGGCCTGGTGATTGTACCCAGAGGTACATCGGAAGGAAGGCCTGGTGACTACCCAGAAGCACATCGGAAGAAAGGCCTGGTGACTGTACTCAGAGGTACCTCAGAAGTAAGGCCTGGTGATTGTACCCAGAGGTACCTCGGAAGGAAGGCCTAGTGATCGTACCCAGAAGTACATCGGAAGGAAGGCCTGGTGACTGTACTCAGAGTTACCTAGGAAGGAAAGCCTGGTGACTCTACCCAGAGGTACCTCGGAAGGAAGCGATGGTGACTGTACCCAGAGGTACTTGGAAAAGAAGGCGAGGTGCGTGTACCCAGAGGTACCTCGTAAAAAGGGCTGGTGACTGTACCCAGAGGTACCTCGGAAGCAAGGCCTGGTGACTGTACCCAGAGTTACCTCAGAAGGAAGGCCTGGTGACTGTACCCAGAGGTACCTGAGAAGGAAAGCCTGGTGACTATACCCAGAAGTACCTCGGAAGGAAGGCGTGGTGTCTGTACTCAGAGGTATCTCGGAAGGAAGGCCTGGGGACTTTACCCAGAGTTACCTCAGAAGGAAGGCCTGATGACTGTACCCAAAGGTACATCAGAAGGAAGGCCTGATGACTGTACCCAGAGGTGCCTCAGAAGGAAGGCCTGGTGACCGTACACAGAGGTACCTCGGACAGACAAACTGGTGACTGTACCCAGTGGTACCTCGGAATTAAGGCTTGGTGATCGTAAGCAGAGGTACCTGGGAAGAAAGGCCTGGTGACTGCAAGCAGAGTTACCTCGGAAGGAAGGCCTGCTGACTGTACCCAGAAGTACCTCAGAAGGAAGGCCTGGTGACTGTACCCAGAGGTACCTGGGAAGGAAAGCCTGGTGACTGTACCCAGAAGTACCTCGGAAGGAAGGCGTGGTGTCTGTACTCAGAGGTATCTCGGAAGGAAGGCCTGGGGACTTTACCCAGAGTTACCTCAGAAGGAAGGCCTGGTGACTGTACCCAAAGGTACATCAGAAGGAAGGCCTGATGGCTGTACCCAGAGGTGCCTCAGAACGAAGGCCTGGTGACCGTACACAGAGGTACCTCGGACAGACAAACTGGTGACCGTACCCAGTGGTACCTCGGAATTAAGGCTTGGAGATAGTAAGCAGAGGTACCTGGGAAGGAAGGCCTGGTGACTGCACGCAGAGGTACCTCGGAAGGAAGGCCTGCTGACTGTACCCAGAAGTACCTCAGAAGGAAGGCCTGGTGACTGTACCCAGAGGTACCTCAGAAGAAAGACCTCGTGACTACCCAGACGTACCTCGAAAGAAAGGCCTGGTGCCTGTATTCAGAGGTACCTCAGAAGAAAGACCTCGTGACTGGAACCACAGAGACTTCAGAAGGAAGGCCTGGTGATTGTACCCAGAGGTACCTCGGAAGGAAGGCCTAGTGATCGTACCCAGAAGTACATCGGAAGGAAGGCCTGGTGACTGTACTCAGAGTTACCTAGGAAGGAAAGCCTGGTGACTCTACCCAGAGGTACCTCGGAAGGAAGCGATGGTGACTGTACCCAGAGGTACTTGGAAAAGAAGGCGAGGTGCGTGTACCCAGAGTTACCTCGTAAAAAGGGCTGGTGACTGTACCCAGAGGTACCT
Organism: Loxodonta africana; assembly: GCF_030014295.1. Taxonomy (NCBI): domain Eukaryota; kingdom Metazoa; phylum Chordata; class Mammalia; order Proboscidea; family Elephantidae; genus Loxodonta; species Loxodonta africana. The sequence continues at coordinate 261,013 of NW_026974892.1, forward strand.
CGGAAGGAAGGCCTGGTGACTGTACCCAGAGGTACCTCGGAAGCAAGGCCTGGTGACTGTACTCAGAGGCACCTCGGACAGAAGGACTGGGAACTTGACCCAGAGATACCTCAGAATGAAGGTCCGGTGACTTTACCTAGAGGTAAGTCGGAAGGAAGGCGTGGTGACTATACCGAGTGGTACCTCGGAAGGAAGGCCTGGTGACTGTACCCAGAGGTACCTGGGAAGGAAAGCCTGGTGACTGTACCCAGAAGTACCTCGGAAGGAAGGCGTGGTGTCTGTACCCAGAAGTACCTCGGAAGCAAGGCCTGGTGACTGTACCCAGAGTTACCTCAGAAGGAAGGCCTGGTGACTGTACCCAGAGTTACCTCAGAAGGAAGGCCTGGTGACTGTACCCAGAGGTACCTGGGAAGAAAGGCCTGGTGACTGCACGCAGAGGTACCTCGGAAGGAAGGCCTGCTGACTGTACCCAGAAGTACCTCAGAAGGAAGGCCTGGTGACTGTACCCAGAGGAACCTCAGAAGAAAGACCTCGTGACTACCCAGACGTACCTCGAAAGAAAGGCCTGGTGCCTGTATTCAGAGGTACCTCAGAAGAAAGACCTCGTGACTGGACCCACAGAGACTTCAGAAGGAAGGCCTGGTGATTGTACCCAGAGGTACCTCGGAAGGAAGGTCTGGTGAGTGTAACAAAAAGTACCTCGGAAGAAAGGCCTGGTGACTGTACCCAGAGGTACCTCGGAAGGAATCCCTGGTGACTGCACCCAGAGGTACCTCGAAATGAAGGCCCGGTGACTGTTCCCAGAGGTACCTCGGAAGAAAGACCCGGTGACTGTACCCAGAGGTACTTCGGAAGGAAGGCCTGGTGACTGTACTCAGAGGTACCTCAGAAGGAAGACCTGGTGACTGTACCCAGAGGCACCTCAGAAGGAAGGCATGGTGACTGTACCCAGAGGTACAACGGAAGGAAGGCCTGGTGACTACCCAGATGTATATCGGAAGAAAGGCCTGGTGAGTGTACTCAGAGGTACCTCAGAAGAAAAACCTCGTGACTCCAGCCAAAGGTACCTCAGAAGGAAGGCCTGGTGATTGTACCCAAAGGTACCTCAATAGGAAGACCCGCTGCCTTTACGCAGAGGCACCTCAGAAGGAAGGCCTGATGACTCTACCCAGAAGTACAGCAGAAGGAAGATCTGGTGACTGTACCCAGGTACCTCAGAAGGAAGGCCGGTAACTGTACCCAGAGGTACCTCTGAAGGAAATTCTGGTGACTGTACCCATAGGTAGCTCAGAAGGAAGGCCTGGTGACTATACCCAGGCGTATCTCCGAAGAAATGCCAGGTGACTGTACACAGAGGTACCACGGAAGGAAGGCCTGGTGACTGTACCCAGAGGTACCTCGGAAGGAATGCCTGGTGAGTGCTCAGACATACCTAGGAAGAAAGGCCTGGTCACTGTACTCAGAGGTACCTCAGAAGAAAGACCTGGTGAGTGTACTCAGAGGTACCTCAGAAAGAAGGCCTGGTGATTGTACCCAGAGGTACCTCGGAAGGAAGGCCTGCTGACTGTACCCAGTGGTACCTCGGAATTAAGGCTTGGTGATCGTAAGCAGAGGTACCTGGGAAGAAAGGCCTGGTGACTGCAAGCAGAGTTACCTCGGAAGGAAGGCCTGCTGACTGTACCCAGAAGTACCTCAGAAGGAAGGCCTGGTGACTGTACCCAGAGGTACCTCACAAGAAAGACCTCGTGACTACCCAGACGTACCTCGAAAGAAAGGCCTGGTGCCTGTATTCAGAGGTACCTCAGAAGAAAGACCTCGTGACTGGACCCACAGAGACTTCAGAAGGAAGGCCTGGTGATTGTACCCAGAGGTACCTCGGAAGGAAGGTCTGGTGAGTGTAACAAAAAGTACCTCGGAAGAAAGGCCTGGTGACTGTACCCAGAGGTACCTCGGAAGGAATCCCTGGTGACTGCACCCAGAGGTACCTCGAAATGAAGGCCCGGTGACTGTTCCAAAAGATACCTCGGAAGAAAGACCCGGTGACTGTACCCAGAGGTACTTCGGAAGGAAGGCCTGGTGACTGTACCCAGAGGCACCTCAGAAGGAAGGCATGGTGACTGTACCCAGAGGTACCTCGGAAGGAAGGCCTGGTGACTGTACCCAGAGGTACCTCGGAAGCAAGGCCTGGTGACTGTACCCAGAGTTACCTCAGAAGGAAGGCCTGGTGACTGTACCCAGAGGTACCTGGGAAGGAAAGCCTGGTGACTGTACCCAGAAGTACCTCGGAAGGAAGGCGTGGTGTCTGTACTCAGAGGTATCTCGGAAGGAAGGCCTGGGGACTTTACCCAGAGTTACCTCAGAAGGAAGGCCTGGTGACTGTACCCAAAGGTACATCAGAAGGAAGGCCTGATGGCTGTACCCAGAGGTGCCTCAGAACGAAGGCCTGGTGACTGTACCCAGAGGTACCTCAGAAGAAATACCTCGTGACTCTACCCAAAGGTACCTCAGAAGGAAGGCCTGGTGATTGTACCCAGAGTTATCTCGGAAGGACGGCCTTGTGACTATACCCAGAAATACCTCGGAAGAAAGGACTGGTGAGTGTACCCAGAGGTACCTCGAAAAGAAGGCCTGGTGACTGTACCCAGAGGTAACTCAGAAGGAAGGCCTGGTGCCTGTACCCAGAGCTAGCTCGGAAGAAAGGCATGGTGACTGTACCCAGAGTGACCTCAGAAGGAAGGCCTGGTGATTGTACCCAGAGGTACCTGGGAAGGAAAGCCTGGTGACTGCACGCAGAGGCACCTCAGAAGGAAGGCCTGGTGACTACCCAGATGTACATCGGAAGAAAGGCCTGGTGAGTGTACTCAGAGGTACCTCAGAAGAAAAACCTCGTGACTCCACCCAAAGGTACCTCAGAAGGAAGGCCTGGTGATTGTACCCAGAGTTATCTCGGAAGGACGGTCTCGTGACTATACCCAGAAATACCTCGGAAGAAAGGACTGGTGAGTGTACCCAGAGGTACCTCGAAAAGAAGGCCTGGTGACTGTACCCAGAGGTAACTCAGAAGGAAGGCCTGGTGCCTGTACCCAGAGCTAGCTCGGAAGAAAGGCATGCTGACTGTACCCAGAGGGACCTCAGACAGAAGGCCTGGTGACTGTACCCAGAGATACCTGGGAAGGAAAGCCTGGTGACTGTACCCAGAAGTACCTCGGAAGGAAGGCGTGGTGTCTGTACTCAGAGGTATCTCGGAAGGAAGGCCTGGGGACTTTACCCAGAGTTACCTCAGAAGGAAGGCCTGGTGACTGTACCCAAAGGTACATCAGAAGGAAGGCCTGATGGCTGTACCCAGAGGTGCCTCAGAACGAAGGCCTGGTGACCGTACACAGAGGTACCTCGGACAGACAAACTGGTGACCGTACCCAGTGGTACCTCGGAATTAAGGCTTGGAGATCGTAAGCAGAGGTACCTGGGAAGGAAGGCCTGGTGACTGCACGCAGAGGTACCTCGGAAGGAAGGCCTGATAACTGTACCCAGAAGTACCTCAGAAGGAAGGCCTGGTGACTGTACCCAGAGGTACCTCAGAAGAAGACCTCGTGACTACCCAGACGTACCTCGAAAGAAAGGCCTGGTGCCTGTATTCAGAGGTACCTCAGAAGAAAGACCTCGTGACTGGAACCACAGAGACTTCAGAAGGAAGGCCTGGTGATTGTACCCAGAGGTACCTCGGAAGGAAGGTCTGGTGACTGTAACGAAAAGTACCTCGGAAGGAAGGCCTGGTGACTGCACCCAGAGGTACCTCGAAATGAAGGCCCGGTGACTGTTCCCAGAGGTACCTCGGAAGAAAGACCCGGTGACTGTACCCAGAGGTACTTCGGAAGGAAGGCCTGGTGACTGTACTCAGAGGTACCTCGGAAGGAAGGTCTGGTGACCGTACACAGAGGTACCTCGGACAGACAAACTAGTGACCGTACCCAGTGGTACCTCGGAATTAAAGCTTGGTGATCGTAAGCAGAGGTACCTCGGAAGGAAGGCCTGGTGACTGTACCCAGAGGCACCTCAGAAGGAAGGCATGGTGACTGTACCCAGAGGTACAACGGAAGGAAGGCCTGGTGACTACCCAGATGTATATCGGAAGAAAGGCCTGGTGAGTGTACTCAGAGGTACCTCAGAAGAAAAACCTCGTGACTCCAGCCAAAGGTACCTCAGAAGGAAGGCCTGGTGATTGTACCCAAAGGTACCTCAATAGGAAGACCCGCTGCCTTTACGCAGAGGCACCTCAGAAGGAAGGCCTGATGACTCTACCCAGAAGTACAGCAGAAGGAAGATCTGGTGACTGTACCCAAGTACCTCAGAAGGAAGGCCAGTAACTGTACCCAGAGGTACCTCTGAAGGAAATTCTGGTGACTGTACCCATAGGTAGCTCAGAAGGAAGGCCTGGTGACTATACCCAGGCGTATCTCCGAAGAAACGCCAGGTGACTGTACACAGAGGTACCACGGAAGGAAGGCCTGGTGACTGTACCCAGAGGTACCTCGGAAGGAATGCCTGGTGAGTACTCAGACATACCTAGGAAGAAAGGCCTGGTCACTGTACTCAGAGGTACCTCAGAAGAAAGACCTCGTGAGTGTACTCAGAGGTACCTCAGAAAGAAGGCCTGGTGATTGTACCCAGAGGTACATCGGAAGGAAGGCCTGGTGACTGTACACATTAGTGCCTCGGACGGAGGCCTGGTGACTGTACCCAGAGGTACCTCAGAAGGAAGGCCTGGTGACTGTACCGAGAGGTATCTCGGAAGGAAGGCGTGGTGACTACCCAGAAGCACATCGGAAGAAAGGCCTGGTGACTGTACTCAGAGGTACCTCAGAAGAAAGACCTCGTGACTGTACCCAGAGGTACCTCAGAAGTAAGGCCTGGTGATTGTACCGAGAGGTACCTCGGAAGGAAGGCCTAGTGATCGTACCCAGAAGTACATCGGAAGGAAGGCCTGGTGACTGTACTCAGAGTTACCTAGGAAGGAAAGCCTGGTGACTCTACCCAGAGGTACCTCGGAAGGAAGCGATGGTGACTGTACCCAGAGGTACTTGGAAAAGAAGGCGAGGTGCGTGTACCCAGAGTTACCTCGTAAAAAGGGCTGGTGACTGTACCCAGAGGTACCTCGGAAGGAAGGCCTGGTGACTGTACCCAGAGGTACCTCGGAAGCAAGGCCTGGTGACTGTACTCAGAGGCACCTCGGACAGAAGGACTGGGAACTTGACCCAGAGATACCTCAGAATGAAGGTCCGGTGACTTTACCTAGAGGTAAGTCGGAAGGAAGGCCTGGTGACTATACCCAGTGGTACCTCGGAAGGAAGGCCTGGTGACTGTACCCAGAGGTACCTGGGAAGGAAAGCCTGGTGACTGTACCCAGAAGTACCTCAGAAGGAAGGCGTGGTGTCTGTACTCAGAGGTATCTCGGAAGGAAGGCCTGGGGACTTTACCCAGAGTTACCTCAGAAAAAGGCCTGGTGACTGTACCCAAAGGTACATCAGAAGGAAGGCCTGATGGCTGTACCCAGAGGTGCCTCAGAACGAAGGCCTGGTGACCGTACACAGCGGTACCTCGGACAGACAAACTGGTGACCGTACCCAGTGGTACCTCGGAATTAAGGCTTGGAGATCGTAAGCAGAGGTACCTGGGAAGGAAGGCCTGGTGACTGCACGCAGAGGTACCTCGGAAGGAAGGCCTGATAACTGTACCCAGAAGTACCTCAGAAGGAAGGCCTGGTGACTGTACCCAGAGGTACCTCAGAAGAAAGACCTCGTGACTACCCAGACGTACCTCGAAACAAAGGCCTGGTGCCTGTATTCAGAGGTACCTCAGAAGAAAGACCTCGTGACTGGAACCACAGAGACTTCAGAAGGAAGGCCTGGTGATTGTACCCAGAGGTACCTCGGAAGGAAGGTCTGGTGACTGTAACGAAAAGTACCTCGGAAGAAAGGCCTGGTGACTGCACCCAGAGGTACCTCGAAATGAAGGCCCGGTGACTGTTCCCAGAGGTACCTCGGAAGAAAGACCCGGTGACTGTACCCAGAGGTACTTCGGAAGGAAGGCCTGGTGACTGTACCCAGAGGCACCTCAGAAGGAAGGCATGGTGACTGTACCCAGAGGTACAACGGAAGGAAGGCCTGGTGACTACGCAGATGTATATCGGAAGAAAGGCCTGGTGACTGTACTCAGAGGTACCTCAGAAGAAAAACCTCGTGACTCCACCCAAAGCTACCTCAGAAGGAAGGCCTGGTGATTGTACCCAGAGTTATCTCGGAAGGACGGTCTCGTGACTATACCCAGAAATACCTCGGAAGAAAGGACTGGTGAGTGTACCCAGAGGTACCTCGAAAAGAAGGTCTGGTGACTGTACCCAGAGGTAACTCAGAAGGAAGGCCTGGTGACTGTACACAGAGGTACCTCGGAAGGAGGGCCTGGTGACTGTACCCACAAGTACCTCGGAAGAAAGGCCTTGTGACTGTACCCAGAGGTACCTCGGAAGAAATTCCTGGTGACTGTACCCAGAGGTACCTCGGAAGCAAGGCCTGGTGACTGTACTCAGAGGCACCTCGGACAGAAGGACTGGGAACTTGACCCAGAGATACCTCAGAATGAAGGTCCGGTGACTTTACCTAGAGGTAAGTCGGAAGGAAGGCGTGGTGACTATACAGAGTGGTACCTCGGAAGGAAGGCCTGGTGACTGTACCCAAAGGTACATCAGAAGGAAGGCCTGATGACTGTACCCAGAGGTGCCTCAGAAGGAAGGCCTGGTGACCGTACACAGAGGTACCTCGGACAGACAAACTGGTGACTGTACCCAGTGGTACCTCGGAATTAAGGCTTGGTGATCGTAAGCAGAGGTACCTGGGAAGGAAGGCCTGGTGACTGCACGCAGAGTTACCTCGGAAGGAAGGCCTGCTGACTGTACCCAGAAGTACCTCAGAAGGAAGGCCTGGTGACTGTACCCAGAGGTACCTCAGAAGAAAGACCTCGTGACTACCCAGACGTACCTCGAAAGAAAGGCCTGGTGCCTGTATTCAGAGGTACCTCAGAAGAAAGACCTCGTGACTGGACCCACAGAGACTTCAGAAGGAAGGCCTGGTGATTGTACCCAGAGGTACCTCGGAAGGAAGGTCTGGTGACTGTAACAAAAAGTACCTCGGAAGAAAGGCCTGGTGACTGTACCCAGAGGTACCTCGGAAGGAAGTTCTGGTGACTGTAACAAAAAGTACCTCGGAAGAAAGGCCTGGTGACTGTACCCAGAGGTACCTCGGAAGGAATCCCTGGTGACTGCACCCAGAGGTACCTCGAAATGAAGGCCCGGTGACTGTTCCCAGAGGTACCTCGGAAGAAAGACCCGGTGACTGTACCCAGAGGTACTTCGGAAGGAAGGCCTGGTGAGTGTACTCAGAGGTACCTCGGAAGGAAGGCCTGGTGACTGTACCCAGAGGCACCTCAGAAGGAAGGCATGGTGACTGTACCCAGAGGTACAACGGAAGGAAGGCCTGGTGACTACCCAGATGTATATCGGAAGAAAGGCCTGGTGAGTGTACTCAGAGGTACCTCAGAAGAAAAACCTCGTGACTCCAGCCAAAGGTACCTCAGAAGGAAGGCCTGGTGATTGTACCCAGAGTTATCTCGGAAGGACGGTCTCGTGACTATACTCAGAAATACCTCGGAAGAAAGGACTGGTGAGTGTACCCAGAGGTACCTCGAAAAGAAGGCCTGGTGACTGTACCCAGAGGTAACTCAGAAGGAAGGCCTGGTGCCTGTACCCAGAGCTAGCTCGGACGAAAGGCATGCTGACTGTACCCAGAGGGACCTCAGACAGAAGGCAGGGTGACTGTACCCAGAAGTACCTCAGAAGGAAAGCCGGTGACTGTACCCAGCGGTACATCTGAAGGAAGGCCTGGTGACTGTACCCATAGGTACCTCAGAAGGAAACCCTGGTGACTGTACCCAGAGGTAACTCGTAAGAAAGGCTCGGTGAGTGTACCCAGAGGAACCTCGGAAGAAAGGCCTTGTGACTGTACCCAGAGGTACCTCGGAAGGAATTCCTGGTGACTGTACAGAGGTGCTTCGGAAGGAAGGCCTGGTGACTCTACCCAGATTTACCTCGGAAGGAAGCGATGGTGACTGTACCCAGAGGTACCTCGGAAGGAATTCCTGGTGACTGTACCCAGAGGTACCTCGGAAGGAGGGCCTGGTGACTGTACCCAGAACTACCTCGGAAGAAAGGCCTTGTGACTGTACCCAGAGGTACCTCGGAAGGAATTCCTGGTGACTGTACCCAGAGGTACCTCGGAAGGAAGGCCTGGTGACTGTACACAGAGGTACCTCGGAAGGAAGGCCTGGTGACTCTACCCAGAGTTACCTCGGAAGGAAGCGATGGTGACTGTACCCAGAGGTACCTCGGAATGAAGGCCCGGTGATTGTACCCAGAGGTACCTCGGAAGGAAGGCCTGGTGACTGTACCCAGAGGTACCTCGGAAGGAAGGCCTGGTGACTGTACCCAAAGGTACCTCAATAGGAAGACCCGCTGCCTTTACGCAGAGGTACCTCAGAAGGAAGGCCTGATGACTCTACCCAGAGGTACATCAGAAGGAAGATCTGGTGACTGTACCCAGGTACCTCAGAAGGAAGGCCGGTAACTGTACCCAGAGGTACCTCTGAAGGAAATTCTGGTGACTGTACCCATAGGTAGCTCAGAAGGAAGGCCTGGTGCCTATACCCAGGCGTATCTCCGAAGAAACGCCAGGTGACTGTACACAGAGGTACCACGGAAGGAAGGCCTGGTGACTGTACCCAGAGGTACCTCGGAAGGAATGCCTGGTGAGTACTCAGACATACCTAGGAAGAAAGGCCTGGTCACTGTACTCAGAGGTACCTCAGAAGGAAGACCTGGTGATTGTACCCAGAGGTACATCGGAAGGAAGGCCTGGTGACTGTACACATTAGTGCCTCGGACGAAGGCCTGGTGACTGTACACAGAGGTACCTCGGAAGGAAGGCCTGGTGACTACCCAGAAGCACATCGGAAGAAAGGCCTGGTGACTGTACTCAGAGGTACCTCAGAAGAGAGACCTCGTGCCTGTACCCAGAGGTAGCTCAGAAGTAAGGCCTGGTGATTGTACCCAGAGGTACCTCGGAAGGAAGACCTAGTGATCGTACCCAGAAGTACATCGGAAGGAAGGCCTGGTGACTGTACCCAGAGTTACCTAGGAAGGAAAGCCTGGTGACTCTACCCAGAGGTACCTCGGAAGGAAGCGATGGTGACTGTACCCAGAGGTACTTGGAAAAGAAGGCGAGGTGCGTGTACCCAGAGGTACCTCGTAAAAAGGGCTGGTGACTGTACCCAGACGTACCTCGGAAGCAAGGCCTGGTGACTGTACCCAGAGTTACCTCAGAAGGAAGGCCTGGTGACTGTACCCAGAGGTACCTGAGAAGGAAGGCCTGCTGACTGTACCCAGAAGTACCTCAGAAGGAAGGCCTGGTGACTGTACCCAGAGGAACCTCAGAAGAAAGACCTCGTGAGTACCCAGACGTACCTCGAAAGAAAGGCCTGGTGCCTGTATTCAGAGGTACCTCAGAAGAAAGACCTCGTGACTGGACCCACAGAGACTTCAGAAGGAAGGCCTGGTGATTGTACCCAGAGGTACCTCGGAAGGAAGGTCTGGTGACTGTAACAAAAAGTACCTCGGAAGAAAGGCCTGGTGACTGTACCCAGAGGTACCTCGGAAGGAATCCCTGGTGACTGCACCCAGAGGTACCTCGAAATGAAGGCCCGGTGACTGTTCCCAGAGGTACCTCGGAAGAAAGACCCGGTGACTGTACCCAGAGGTACTTTGGAAGGAAGGCCTGGTGACTGTACCCAGGTACCTCAGAAGGAAGGCCGGTAACTGTACCCAGAGGTACCTCTGAAGGAAATTCTGTTGACTGTACCCATAGGTAGCTCAGAAGGAAGGCCTGGTGACTATACCCAGGCGTATCTCCGAAGAAACGCCAGGTGACTGTACACAGAGGTACCACGGAAGGAAGGCCTGGTGACTATACCCAGAGGTACCTCCGAAGGAATGCCTGGTGAGTACTCAGACATACCTAGGAAGAAAGGCCTGGTCACTGTACTCAGAGGCACCTGAGAAGAAAGACCTCGTGAGTGTACTCAGGGGTACCTCAGAAAGAAGGCCTGGTTATTGTACCCAGAGGTACATCGGAAGGAAGGCCTGGTAACTGTACACATTAGTGCCTCGGACGAAGGCCTGGTGACTGTACCCAGAGGTACCTCAGAAGGAAGGCCTGGTGACTGTACCCAGAGGTACCTCAGAAGGAAGGCCTGGTGACTGTACCCAGAGGCACCTCAGAAGGAAGGCATGGTGACTGTACCCAGAGGTACAACGGAAGGAAGGCCTGGTGACTACCCAGATGTATATCGGAAGAAAGGCCTGGTGACTGTACTCAGAGGTACCTCAGAAGAAAAACCTCGTGACTCTACCCAAAGGTACCTCAGAAGGAAGGCCTGGTGATTGTACCCAGAGTTATCTCGGAAGGACGGTCTCGTGACTATACCCAGAAATACCTCGGAAGAAAGGACTGGTGAGTGTACCCAGAGGTACCTCGAAAAGAAGGCCTGGTGCCTGTACCCAGAGGTAACTCAGAAGGAAGGCCTGGTGCCTGTACTCAGAGCTAGCTCGGAAGAAAGGCATGCTGACTGTACCCAGAGGGACCTCAGACAGAAGGCAGGGTGACTGTACCCAGAAGTACCTCAGAAGGAAAGCCGGTGACTGTACCCAGCGGTACATCTGAAGGAAGGCCTGGTGACTGTACCCATAGGTACCTCAGAAGGAAACCCTGGTGACTGTACCCAGAGGTAACTCGTAAGAAAGGCTTGGTCAGTGTACCCAGAGGTACCTCGGAAAGAACGCCGGGTGACTGTACCCAGAGGTACCTCGGAAGGAAGGCCGGGTGACTGTACCCAGAGGCAACCCGGAAGGAGGGCCTGGTGACTGTACGGAGAGGAACCTCAGAAGAAAGACGTCGTGACTGTACCCAGAGGTACCTCCGAAGGAAGGGCCGGTGTTTGTACCCAGAGGTACCTCGGAAGAAGGGCGTGGTGACTGTACCCAGAACTACCTCGGAAGAAAGGCCTTGTGACTGTACCCAGAGGTACCTCGGAAGGAATTCCTGGTGACTGTACAGAGGTACTTCGGAAGGAAGGCCTGGTGACTCTACCCAGAGTTACCTCGGAAGGAAGCGATCGTGACTGTACCCAGAGGTATCTCGGAAGGAATTCCTGGTGACTGTACCCAGAGTTTCCTCGGAAGGAGGGCCTGGTGACTGTACCCAGAACTACCTTGGAAGAAAGGCCTTGTGACTGTACCCAGAGGTACCTCGGAAGGAATTCCTGGTGACTGTACACAGAGGTACCTCGGAAGGAGGGCCTGGTGACTGTACCCAGAAGTACCTCAGAAGAAAGCCTTGTGACTGTACCCAGAGGTACCTCGGAAGGAATTCCTGGTGACTGTACACAGAGGTACCTCGGAAGGAAGGCCTGGTGACTCTACCCAGAGTTACCTCGGAAGGAAGCGATGGTGACTGGACCCAGAGGTACCTCGGAATGAAGGCCCGGTGATTGTACCCAGAGGTACCTCGGAAGGAAGGCCTGGTGAGTGTACCCAGAGGTACCTCGGAAGGAAGGCCTGGTGACTGTACCCAGAACTACCTCGGAAGAAAGGCCTGGTGACTGCTACCCAGAGGTACCTGGGATGGAATGCCTGGTGACAGTTCTCAAGGTACCTCAGAAGGAAAGCCTGGTGAATGTACGCAGAGGTACGTCGTAAGAAATGCCTGGTGACTGTACCGAGAGATGCCTCGGAAGGAAGGCCTGGTGACTGTACCCAGAGGTACCTCGGAAGGAAGGCCTGGTGACTGTACCCAAAGGTACCTCAATAGGAAGACCCGCTGCCTTTACGCAGAGGTACCTCAGAAGGAAGGCCTGATGACTCTACCCAGAGGTACATCAGAAGGAAGATCTGGTCACTGTACCCAGGTACCTCAGAAGGAAGGCTGGTAAGTGTACCCAGAGGTACATCTGAAGGATATTCTGGTGACTGTACCCATAGGTAGCTCAGAAGGAAGACCTGGTGACTATACCCAGGCGTATCTCCGAAGAAACGCCGGGTGACTGTACACAGAGGTACCACGGAAGGAAGGCCTAGTGATCGTACCCAGAAGTACATCGGAAGGAAGGCCTGGTGACTGTACTCAGAGTTACCTAGGAAGGAAGGCCTGGTGACTGTACTCAGAGTTACCTAGGAAGGAAAGCCTGGTGACTCTACCCAGAGGTACCTCGGAAGGAAGCGATGGTGACTGTACCCAGAGTTACTTGGAAAAGAAGGCGAGGTGCGTGTACCCAGAGTTAACTCGTAAAAAGGGCTGGTGACTGTACCCAGAGGTACCTCGGAAGGAAGGCCTGGTGACTGTACCCAGAGGTACCTCGGAAGCAAGGCCTGGTGACTGTACTCAGAGGCACCTCGGACAGAAGGACTGGGAACTTGACCCAGAGATACCTCAGAATGAAGGTCCGGTGACTTTACCTAGAGGTAAGTCGGAAGGAAGGCGTGGTGACTATACCGAGTGGTACCTCGGAAGGAAGGCCTCGTGACTGTACCCAGAAGTACCTCGGAAGGAAGGCGTGGTGTCTGTACTCAGAGGTATCTCGGAAGGAAGGCCTGGGGACTTTACCCAGAGTTACCTCAGAAGGAAGGCCTGGTGACTGTACCCAAAGGTACATCAGAAGGAAGGCCTGATGGCTGTACCCAGAGGTGCCTCAGAACGAAGGCCTGGTGACCGTACACAGAGGTACCTCGGACAGACAAACTGGTGACCGTACCCAGTGGTACCTCGGAATTAAGGCTTGGTGATCGTAAGCAGAGGTACCTGGGAAGGAAGGCCTGGTGACTGCACGCAGAGTTACCTCGGAAGGAAGGCCTGGTGACTGTACCCAGAGGCACCTCAGAAGGAAGGCATGGTGACTGTACCCAGAGGCACCTCAGAAGGAAGGCATGGTGACTGTACCCAGAGGTACAACGGAAGGAAGGCCTGGTGACTACCCAGATGTATATCGGAGGAAAGGCCTGGTGACTGTACTCAGAGGTACCTCAGAAGAAAAACCTCGTGACTCTACCCAAAGGTACCTCAGAAGGAAGGCCTGGTGATTGTACCCAGAGTTATCTCGGAAGGACGGTCTCGTGACTATACCCAGAAATACCTCGGAAGAAAGGACTGGTGAGTGTACCCAGAGGTACCTCGAAAAGAAGGCCTGGTGACTGTACCCAGAGGTAACTCAGAGGGAAGACCTGGTGCCTGTACCCAGAGCTAGCTCGGAAGAAAGGCATGCTGACTGTACCCAGAGGGATCTCAGACAGAAGGCAGGGTGACTGTACCCAGAAGTACCTCAGAAGGAAAGCCGGTGACTGTACCCAGCGGTACATCTGAAGGAAGGCCTGGTGACTGTACGCATAGGTACCTCAGAAGGAAACCCTGGTGACTGTACCCAGAGGTAACTCGTAAGAAAGGCTTGGTGAGTGTACCCAGAGGTACCTCGGAAAGAACGCCGGGTGACTGTACCCAGAGGCAACCCGGAAGGAAGGCCTGGTGACTGTACGGAGAGGAACCTCAGAAGAAAGACGTTGTGACTGTACCCAGAGGTACCTCCGAAGGAAGGGCCGGTGATTGTACCCAGAGGTACCTCGGAAGAAGGGCCTGGTGACTGTACCCAGAGGTACCTCGGAAGGAGGGCCTGGTGACTGTACCCAGAACTACCTCGGAAGAAAGGCCTTGTGACTGTACCCAGAGGTACCTCGGAAGGAATTCCTGGTGACTGTACACAGAGGTACCTCGGAAGGAAGGCCTGGTGACTCTACCCAGAGTTACCTAGGAAGGAAGCGATGGTGACTGTACCCAGAGTTACCTCGGAATGAAGGCCCGGTGATTCTACCCAGAGGTACCTCGGAAGGAAGGCCTGGTGACTGTACCCTGAGGTACCTCGGAAGGAAGGCCTGGTGACTGTACCCAGAGGTACCTGGGATGGAATGCCTGGCGACAGTACTCAAGGTACCTCAGAAGGAAAGCCTGGTGAATGTACGCAGAGGTACCTCGTAAGAAATGCCTGGTGACTGTACCGAGAGATGCCTCGGAAGGAAGGCCTGGTGACTGTACCCAGAGGTACCTCGGAAGGAAGGCCTGGTGACTGTACCCAAAGGTACCTCAATAGGAAGACCCGCTGCCTTTACGCAGAGGTACCCCAGAAGGAAGGCCTGATGACTCTACCCAGAGGTACATCAGAAGGAAGATCTGGTGACTGTACCCAGGTACCTCAGAAGGAAGGCCGGTAACTGTACCCAGAGGTACCTCTGAAGGAAATTCTGGTGACTGTACCCATAGGTAGCTCAGAAGGAAGGCCTGGTGACTTTACCCAGGCGTATCTCCGAAGAAACGCCAGGTGACTGTACACAGAGGTACCACGGAAGGAAGGCCTGGTGACTGTACCCAGAGGTACCTCGGAAGGAATGCCTGGTGAGTACTCAGACATACCTAGGAAGAAAGGCCTGGTCACTGTACTCAGAGGTACCTCAGAAGAAAGACCTCGTGAGTGTACTCAGAGGTACCTCAGAAAGAAGGCCTGGTGATTGTACCCAGAGGTACATCGGAAGGAAGGCCTGGTGACTGTACACATTAGTGCCTCGGACGAAGGCCTGGTGACTGTACCCAGAGGTACCTCAGAAGGAAGGCCTGGTGACTGTACCGAGAGGTATCTCGGAAGGAAGGCCTGGTGACTGTACTCAGAGGCACCTCGGACAGAAGGACTGGGAACTTGACCCAGAGATACCTCAGAATGAAGGTCCGGTGACTTTACCTAGAGGTAAGTCGGAAGGAAGGCGTGGTGACTATACCGAGTGGTACCTCGGAAGGAAGGCCTGGTGACTGTACCCAGAGGTACCTGGGAAGGAAGGCCTGGTGACTGTACCCAGAGGTACCTCAGAAGAAAGACCTCGTGACTACCCAGACGTACCTCGAAAGAAAGGCCTGGTGCCTGTATTCAGACGTACCTCAGAAGAAAGACCTCGTGACTGGACCCACAGAGACTTCAGAAGGAAGGCCTGGTGACTGTACCCAGAGGCACCTCAGAAGGAAGGCATGGTGACTGTACCCAGAGGTACAACGGAAGGAAGGCCTGGTGACTACCCAGATGTATATGGGAAGAAAGGCCTGGTGACTGTACTCAGAGGTACCTCAGAAGAAAAACCTCGTGACTCTACCCAAAGGTACCTCAGAAGGAAGGCCTGGTGATTGTACCCAGAGTTATCTCGGAAGGACGGTCTCGTGACTATACCCAGAAATACCTCGGAAGAAAGGACTGGTGAGTGTACCCAGAGGTACCTCGAAAAGAAGGCCTGGTGACTGTACCCAGAGGTAACTCAGAAGGAAGGCCTGGTGCCTGTACCCAGAGCTAGCTCGGAAGAAAGGCATGCTGACTGTACCCAGAGGGACCTCAGACAGAAGGCAGGGTGACTGTACCCAGAAGTACCTCAGAAGGAAAGCCGGTGACTGTACCCAGCGGTACATCTGAAGGAAGGCCTGGTGACTGTACCCAGAGGTACCTCAGAAGGAAACCCTGGTGACTGTACCCAGAGGTAACTCGTAAGAAAGGCTTGGTGAGTGTACCCAGAGGTACCTCGGAAAGAACGCCGGGTGACTGTACCCAGAGGTACCTCGGAAGGAAGGCCTAGTGATCGTACCCAGAAGTACATCGGAAGGAAGGCCTGGTGACTGTACTCAGAGTTACCTAGGAAGGAAGGCCTGGTGACTGTACTCAGAGTTACCTAGGAAGGAAAGCCTGGTGACTCTACCCAGAGGTACCTCGGAAGGAAGCGATGGTGACTGTACCCAGAGGTACTTGGAAAAGAAGGCGAGGTGCGTGTACCCAGAGTTACCTCGTAAAAAGGGCTGGTGACTGTACCCAGAGGTACCTCGGAAGGAAGGCCTGGTGGCTGTACCCAGAGGTACCTCGGAAGCAAGGCCTGGTGACTGTACTCAGAGGCACCTCGGACAGAAGGACTGGGAACTTGACCCAGAGATACCTCAGAATGAAGGTCCGGTGACTTTACCTAGAGGTAAGTCGGAAGGAAGGCGTGGTGACTATACCGAGTGGTACCTCGGAAGGAAGGCCTCGTGACTGTACCCAGAAGTACCTCGGAAGGAAGGCGTGGTGTCTGTACTCAGAGGTATCTCGGAAGGAAGGCCTGGGGACTTTACCCAGAGTTACCTCAGAAGGAAGGCCTGGTGACTGTACCCAAAGGTACATCAGAAGGAAGGCCTGATGGCTGTACCCAGAGGTGCCTCAGAACGAAGGCCTGGTGACCGTACACAGAGGTACCTCGGACAGACAAACTGGTGACCGTACCCAGTGGTACCTCGGAATTAAGGCTTGGAGATCGTAAGCAGAGGTACCTGGGAAGGAAGGCCTGGTGACTGCACGCAGAGGTACCTCGGAAGGAAGGCCTGCTGACTGTACCCAGAAGTACCTCAGAAGGAAGGCCTGGTGACTGTACCCAGAGGTACCTCAGAAGAAAGACCTCGTGACTACCCAGACGTACCTCGAAACAAAGGCCTGGTGCCTGTATTCAGAGGTACCTCAGAAGAAAGACCTCGTGACTGGAACCCCAGAGACTTCAGAAGGAAGGCCTGGTGATTGTACCCAGAGGTACCTCGGAAGGAAGGTCTGGTGACTGTAACGAAAAGTACCTCGGAAGAAAGGCCTGGTGACTGCACCCAGAGGTACCTCGAAATGAAGGCCCGGTGACTGTTCCCAGAGGTACCTCGGAAGAAAGACCCGGTGACTGTACCCAGAGGTACTTCGGAAGGAAGGCCTGGTGACTGTACTCAGAGGTACCTCGGAAGGAAGGCCTGGTGACTGTACCCAGAGGCACCTCAGAAGGAAGGCATGGTGACTGTACCCAGAGGTACAACGGAAGGAAGGCCTGGTGACTACCCAGATGTATATCGGAAGAAAGGCCTGGTGACTGTACTCAGAGGTACCTCAGAAGAAAAACCTCGTGACTCTACCCAAAGGTACCTCAGAAGGAAGGCCTGGTGATTGTACCCAGAGTTATCTCGGAAGGACGGTCTCGTGACTATACCCAGAAATACCTCGGAAGAAAGGACTGGTGAGTGTACCCAGAGGTACCTCGAAAAGAAGGCCTGGTGACTGTACCCAGAGGTAACTCAGAAGGAAGACCTGGTGCCTGTACCCAGAGCTAGCTCGGAAGAAAGGAATGCTGACTGTACCCAGAGGGACTTCAGACAGAAGGCAGGGTGACTGTACCCAGAAGTACCTCAGAAGGAAAGCCGGTGACTGTACCCAGCGGTACATCTGAAGGAACGCCTGGTGACTGTACCCATAGGTACCTCAGAAGGAAACCCTGGTGACTGTACCCAGAGGTAACTCGTAAGAAAGGCTTGGTGAGTGTACCCAGAGGTACCTCGGAAAGAACGCCGGGTGACTGTACCCAGAGGTACCTCCGAAGGAAGGGCCGGTGATTGTACCCAGAGGTACCTCGGAAGGAGGGCCTGGTGACTGTACCCAGAACTACCTCGGAAGAAAGGCCTTGTGACTGTACCCAGAGGTACCTCGGAAGGAATTCCTGGTGACTGTACCCAGAGGTACCTCTGAAGGAAGGCCGGGTGACTGTACCCAGAGGCAACCCGGAAGGAAGGCCTGGTGACTGTACGGAGAGGAACCTCAGAAGAAAGACGTCGTGACTGTACCCAGAGGTACATCCGAAGGAAGGGCCGGTGATTGTACCCAGAGGTACCTCGGAAGAAGGGCCTGGTGACTGTAACCAGAGGTACCTCGGAAGGAGGGCCTGGTGACTGTACCCAGAACTACCTCGGAAGAAAGGCCTTGTGACTGTACCCAGAGGTACCTCGGAAGGAATTCCTGGTGACTGTACACAGAGGTACCTCGGAAGGAAGGCCTGGTGACTCTACCCAGAGTTACCTCGGAAGGAAGCGATGGTGACTGTACCCAGAGTTACCTCGGAATGAAGGCCCGGTGATTCTACCCAGAGGTACCTCGGAAGGAAGGCCTGGTGACTGTACCCAGAGGTACCTCGGAAGGAAGGCCTGGTGACTGTACCCAGAGGTACCTGGGATGGAATGCCTGGTGACAGTACTCAAGGTACCTCAGAAGGAAAGCCTGGTGAATGTACGCAGAGGTACCTCGTAAGAAATGCCTGGTGACTGTACCGAGAGATGCCTCAGAAGGAAGGCCTGGTGACTGTACCCAGAGGTACCTCGGAAGGAAGGCCTGGTGACTGTACCCAAAGGTACCTCAATAGGAAGACCCGCTGCCTTTACGCAGAGGTACCTCAGAAGGAAGGCCTGATGACTCTACCCAGAGGTACATCAGAAGGAAGATCTGGTGACTGTACCCAGGTACCTCAGAAGGAAGGCCGGTAACTGTACCCAGAGGTACCTCTGAAGGAAATTCTGGTGACTGTACCCATAGGTAGCTCAGAAGGAAGGCCTGGTGACTTTACCCAGGCGTATCTCCGAAGAAACGCCAGGTGACTGTACACAGAGGTACCACGGAAGGAAGGCCTGGTGACTGTACCCAGAGGTACCTCGGAAGGAATGCCTGGTGAGTACTCAGACATACCTAGGAAGAAAGGCCTGGTCACTGTACTCAGAGGTACCTCAGAAGAAAGACCTCGTGAGTGTACTCAGAGGTACCTCAGAAAGAAGGCCTGGTGATTGTACCCAGAGGTACATCGGAAGGAAGGCCCGGTGACTGTACACATTAGTGCCTCGGACGAAGGCCTGGTGACTGTACCCAGAGGTACCTCGGAAGGAAGGCCTGGTGACTACCCAGAAGCACATCGGAAGAAAGGCCTGGTGACTGTACTCACAGGTACCTCAGAAGAAAGACCTCGTGACTGTACCCAGAGGTACCTCAGAAGTAAGGCCTGGTGATTGTACCCAGAGGTACCTCGGAAGGAAGGCCTAGTGATCGTACCCAGAAGTATATCGGAAGGAAGGCCTGGTGACTGTACTCAGAGTTACCTAGGAAGGAAAGCCTGGTGACTCTACCCAGAGGTACCTCGGAAGGAAGCGATGGTGACTGTACCCAGAGGTACTTGGAAAAGAAGGCGAGGTGCGTGTACCCAGAGTTACCTCGTAAAAAGGGCTGGTGACTGTACCCAGAGGTACCTCGGAAGGAAGGCCTGGTGACTGTACCCAGAGGTACCTCGGAAGCAAGGCCTGGTGACTGTACTCAGAGGCACCTCGGACAGAAGGACTGGGAACTTCACCCAGAGATACCTCAGAATGAAGGTCCGGTGACTTTACCTAGAGGTAAGTCGGAAGGAAGGCGTGGTGACTATACCGAGTGGTACCTCGGAAGGAAGGCCTGGTGACTGTACCCAGAGGTACCTGGGAAGGAAAGCCTGGTGACTGTACCCAGAAGTACCTCGGAAGGAAGGCGTGGTGTCTGTACTCAGAGGTATCTCGGAAGGAAGGCCTGGGGACTTTACCCAGAGTTACCTCAGAAGGAAGGCCTGGTGACTGTACCCAAAGGTACATCAGATGGAAGGCCTGATGGCTGTACCCAGAGGTGCCTCAGAAGGAAGGCCTGGTGACCGTACACAGAGGTACCTCGGACAGACAAACTGGTGACCGTACCCAGTGGTACCTCGGAATTAAGGCTTGGAGATCGTAAGCAGAGGTACCTGGGAAGGAAGGCCTGGTGACTGCACGCAGAGGTACCTCGGAAGGAAGGCCTGATAACTGTACCCAGAAGTACCTCAGAAGGAAGGCCTGGTGACTGTACCCAGAGGTACCTCAGAAGAAAGACCTCGTGACTACCCAGACGTACCTCGAAAGAAAGGCCTGGTGCCTGAATTCAGAGGTACCTCAGAAGAAAGACCTCGTGACTGGACCCACAGAGACTTCAGAAGGAAGGCCTGGTGAATGTACGCAGAGGTACCTCGTAAGAAATGCCTGGTGACTGTACCGAGAGATGCCTCAGAAGGAAGGCCTGGTGACTGTACCCAGAGGTACCTCGGAAGGAAGGCCTGGTGACTGTACCCAAAGGTACCTCAATAGGAAGACCCGCTGCCTTTACGCAGAGGTACCTCAGAAGGAAGGCCTGATGACTCTACCCAGAGGTACATCAGAAGGAAGATCTGGTGACTGTACCCAGGTACCTCAGAAGGAAGGCCGGTAACTGTACCCAGAGGTACCTCTGAAGGAAATTCTGGTGACTGTACCCATAGGTAGCTCAGAAGGAAGGCCTGGTGACTTTACCCAGGCGTATCTCCGAAGAAACGCCAGGTGACTGTACACAGAGGTACCACGGAAGGAAGGCCTGGTGACTGTACCCAGAGGTACCTCGGAAGGAATGCCTGGTGAGTACTCAGACATACCTAGGAAGAAAGGCCTGGTCACTGTACTCAGAGGTACCTCAGAAGAAAGACCTCGTGAGTGTACTCAGAGGTACCTCAGAAAGAAGGCCTGGTGATTGTACCCAGAGGTACATCGGAAGGAAGGCCCGGTGACTGTACACATTAGTGCCTCGGACGAAGGCCTGGTGACTGTACCCAGAGGTACCTCGGAAGGAAGGCCTGGTGACTACCCAGAAGCACATCGGAAGAAAGGCCTGGTGACTGTACTCACAGGTACCTCAGAAGAAAGACCTCGTGACTGTACCCAGAGGTACCTCAGAAGTAAGGCCTGGTGATTGTACCCAGAGGTACCTCGGAAGGAAGGCCTAGTGATCGTACCCAGAAGTATATCGGAAGGAAGGCCTGGTGACTGTACTCAGAGTTACCTAGGAAGGAAAGCCTGGTGACTCTACCCAGAGGTACCTCGGAAGGAAGCGATGGTGACTGTACCCAGAGGTACTTGGAAAAGAAGGCGAGGTGCGTGTACCCAGAGTTACCTCGTAAAAAGGGCTGGTGACTGTACCCAGAGGTACCTCGGAAGGAAGGCCTGGTGACTGTACCCAGAGGTACCTCGGAAGCAAGGCCTGGTGACTGTACTCAGAGGCACCTCGGACAGAAGGACTGGGAACTTCACCCAGAGATACCTCAGAATGAAGGTCCGGTGACTTTACCTAGAGGTAAGTCGGAAGGAAGGCGTGGTGACTATACCGAGTGGTACCTCGGAAGGAAGGCCTGGTGACTGTACCCAGAGGTACCTGGGAAGGAAAGCCTGGTGACTGTACCCAGAAGTACCTCGGAAGGAAGGCGTGGTGTCTGTACTCAGAGGTATCTCGGAAGGAAGGCCTGGGGACTTTACCCAGAGTTACCTCAGAAGGAAGGCCTGGTGACTGTACCCAAAGGTACATCAGATGGAAGGCCTGATGGCTGTACCCAGAGGTGCCTCAGAAGGAAGGCCTGGTGACCGTACACAGAGGTACCTCGGACAGACAAACTGGTGACCGTACCCAGTGGTACCTCGGAATTAAGGCTTGGAGATCGTAAGCAGAGGTACCTGGGAAGGAAGGCCTGGTGACTGCACGCAGAGGTACCTCGGAAGGAAGGCCTGATAACTGTACCCAGAAGTACCTCAGATGGAAGGCCTGGTGACTGTACCCAGAGGTACCTCAGAAGAAAGACCTCGTGACTACCCAGACGTACCTCGAAAGAAAGGCCTGGTGCCTGAATTCAGAGGTACCTCAGAAGAAAGACCTCGTGACTGGACCCACAGAGACTTCAGAAGGAAGGCCTGGTGATTGTACCCAGAGGTACCTCGGAAGGAAGGCCTAGTGATCGTACCCAGAAGTACATCGGAAGGAAGGCCTGGTGACTGTACTCAGAGTTACCTAGGAAGGAAGGCCTGGTGACTGTACTCAGAGTTACCTAGGAAGGAAAGCCTGGTGACTGTACCCAGAGGTACCTCGGAAGGAAGCGATGGTGACTGTACCCAGAGGTACTTGCAAAAGAAGGCGAGGTGCGTGTACCCAGAGTTACCTCGTAAAAAGGGCTGGTGACTGTACCCAGAGGTACCTCGGAAGGAAGGCCTGGTGACTGTACCCAGAGGTACCTCGGAAGCAAGGCCTGGTGACTGTACTCAGAGGCACCTCGGACAGAAGGACTGGGAACTTGACCCAGAGATACCTCAGAATGAAGGTCCGGTGACTTTACCTAGAGGTAAGTCGGAAGGAAGGCGTGGTGACTATACCGAGTGGTACCTCGGAAGGAAGGCCTGGTGACTGTACCCAGAAGTACCTCGGAAGGAAGGCGTGGTGTCTGTACTCAGAGGTATCTCGGAAGGAAGGCCTGGGGACTCTACCCAGAGTTACCTCAGAAGGAAGGCCTGGTGACTGTACCCAAAGGTACATCAGAAGGAAGGCCTGATGGCTGTACCCAGAGGTGCCTCAGAACGAAGGCCTGGTGACCGTACACAGAGGTACCTCGGACAGACAAACTGGTGACCGTACCCAGTGGTACCTCGGAATTAAGGCTTGGAGATCGTAAGCAGAGGTACCTGGGAAGGAAGGCCTGGTGACTGCACGCAGAGGTACCTCGGAAGGAAGGCCTGCTGACTGTACCCAGAAGTACCTCAGAAGGAAGGCCTGGTGACTGTACCCAGAGGTACCTCAGAAGAAAGACCTCGTGACTACCCAGACGTACCTCGAAAGAAAGGCCTGGTGCCTGTATTCAGAGGTACCTCAGAAGAAAGACCTCGTGACTGGAACCACAGAGACTTCAGAAGGAAGGCCTGGTGATTGTACCCAGAGGTACCTCGGAAGGAAGGTCTGGTGACTGTAACGAAAAGTACCTCGGAAGAAAGGCCTGGTGACTGCACCCAGAGGTACCTCGAAATGAAGGCCCGGTGACTGTTCCCAGAGGTACCTCAGAAGAAAGACCCGGTGACTGTACCCAGAGGTACTTCGGAAGGAAGGCCTGGTGACTGTACTCAGAGGTACCTCGGAAGGAAGGCCTGGTGACTGTACCCAGAGGCACCTCAGAAGGAAGGCATGGTGACTGTACCCAGAGGTACAACGGAAGGAAGGCCTGGTGACTACCCAGATGTATATCGGAAGAAAGGCCTGGTGACTGTACTCAGAGGTACCTCAGAAGAAAAACCTCGTGACTCTACCCAAAGGTACCTCAGAAGGAAGGCCTGGTGATTGTACCCAGAGTTATCTCAGAAGGACGGTCTCGTGACTATACCCAGAAATTCCTCGGAAGAAAGGACTGGTGAGTGTACCCAGAGGTACCTCGAAAAGAAGGCCTGGTGACTGTACCCAGAGGTAACTCAGAAGGAAGGCCTGGTGCCTGTACCCAGAGCTAGCTCGGAAGAAAGGCATGCTGACTGTACCCAGAGGGACCTCAGACAGAAGGCAGGGTGACTGTACCCAGAAGTACCTCAGAAGGAAAGCCGGTGACTGTACCCAGAGGTAACTCAGAAGGAAGGCCTGGTGCCTGTACCCAGAGCTAGCTCGGAAGAAAGGCATGCTGACTGTACCCAGAGGGACCTCAGACAGAAGGCAGGGTGACTGTACCCAGAAGTACCTCAGAAGGAAAGCCGGTGACTGTACCCAGCGGTACATCTGAAGGAAGGACTGGTGACTGTACCCATAGGTACCTCAGAAGGAAACCCTGGTGACTGTAACCAGAGGTAACTCGTAAGAAAGGCTTGGTGAGTGTACCCAGAGGTACCTCGGAAAGAACGCCGGGTGACTGTACCCAGAGGTACCTCGGAAGGAAGGCCGGGTGACTGTACCCAGAGGCAACCCGGAAGGAAGGCCTGGTGACTGTACGGAGAGGAACCTCAGAAGAAAGACGTCGTGACTGTACCCAGAGGTACCTCCGAAGGAAGGGCCGGTGATTGTACCCAGAGGTACCTCGGAAGAAGGGCCTGGTGACTGTACCCAGAACTACCTCGGAAGAAAGGCCTTGTGACTGTACCCAGAGGTACCTCGGAAGGAATTCCTGGTGACTGTACAGAGGTACTTCGGAAGGAAGGCCTGGTGACTCTACTCAGAGTTACCTCGGAAGGAAGCGATGGTGACTGTACCCAGAGGTACCTCGGAAGGAATTCCTGGTGACTGTACCCAGAGGTACCTCGGAAGGAGGGCCTGGTGACTGTACCCAGAACTACCTCGGAAGAAAGGCCTTGTGACTGTACCCAGAGGTACCTCGGAAGGAAGACCTGGTGACTCTACCCAGAGTTACCTCGGAAGGAAGCGATGGTGACTGTACCCAGAGGTACCTCGGAATGAAGGCCCGGTGATTGTACCCAGAGGTACCTCGGAAGGAAGGCCTGGTGACTGTACCCAGAGGTACCTCAGAAGGAAGGCCTGGTGACTGTACCCAGAACTACCTCGGAAGAAAGGCCTGGTGACTGTACCCAGAGGTACATGGGATGGAATGCCTGGTGACAGTACTCAAGGTACCTCAGAAGGAAAGCCTGCTGAATGTACGCAGAGGTACCACGTAAGAAATGCCTGGTGACTGTACCGAGAGATGCCTCGGAAGGAAGGCCTGGTGACTGTACCCAGAGGTACCTCGGAAGGAAGCCCTGGTGACTGTACCCAAAGGTACATCAGAAGGAAGGCCTGATGGCTGTACCCAGAGGTGCCTCAGAACGAAGGCCTGGTCACCGTACACAGAGGTACCTCGGACAGACAAACTGGTGACCGTACCCTGTGGTACCTCGGAATTAAGGCTTGGAGATCGTAAGCAGAGGTACCTGGGAAGGAAGGCCTGGTGACTGCACGCAGAGGTACCTCGGAAGGAAGGCCTGCTGACTGTACCCAGAAGTACCTCAGAAGGAAGGCCTGGTGACTGTACCCAGAGGTACCTCAGAAGAAAGACCTCGTGACTACCCAGACGCACCTCGAAAGAAAGGCCTGGTGCCTGTATTCAGAGGTACCTCAGAAGAAAGACCTCGTGACTGGAACCACAGAGACTTCAGAAGGAAGGCCTGGTGATTGTACCCAGAGGTACCTCGGAAGGAAGGTCTGGTGACTGTAACGAAAAGTACCTCAGAAGAAAGGCCTGGTGACTGCACCCAGAGGTACCTCGAAATGAAGGCCCGGTGACTGTTCCCAGAGGTACCTCGGAAGAAAGACCCGGTGACTGTACCCAGAGGTACTTCGGAAGGAAGGCCTGGTGACTGTACTCAGAGGTACCTCGGAAGGAAGGTCTGGTGACTGTACCCAGAGGCACCTCAGAAGGAAGGCATGGTGACTGTACCCAGAGGTACAACGGAAGGAAGGCCTGGTGACTACCCAGATGTATATCGGAAGAAAGGCCTGGTGACTGTACTCAGAGGTACCTCAGAAGAAAAACCTCGTGACTCTACCCAAAGGTACCTCAGAAGGAAGGCCTGGTGATTGTACCCAGAGTTATCTCGGAAGGACGGTCTCGTGACTATACCCAGAAATACCTCGGAAGAAAGGACTGGTGAGTGTACCCAGAGGTACCTCGAAAAGAAGGCCTGGTGCCTGTACCCAGAGGTAACTCAGAAGGAAGGCCTGGTGCCTGTACCCAGAGCTAGCTCGGAAGAAAGGCATGCTGACTGTACCCAGAGGGACCTAAGACAGAAGGCAGGGTGACTGTACCCAGAAGTACCTCAGAAGGAAAGCCGGTGACTGTACCCAGAGGTAACTCAGAAGGAAGGCCTGGTGCCTGTACCCAGAGCTAGCTCGGAAGAAAGGCATGCTGACTGTACCCAGAGGGACCTCAGACAGAAGGCAGGGTGACTGTACCCAGAAGTACCTCAGAAGGAAAGCCGGTGACTGTACCCAGCGGTACATCTGAAGGAAGGCCTGGTGACTGTACCCATAGGTACCTCAGAAGGAAACCCTGGTGACTGTACCCAGAGGTAACTCGTAAGAAAGGCTTGGTGAGTGTACCCAGAGGTACCTCGGAAAGAACGCCGGGTGACTGTACCCAGAGGTACCTCGGAAGGAAGGCCGGGTGACTGTACCCAGAGGCAACCCGGAAGGAAGGCCTGGTGACTGTACGGAGAGGAACCTCAGAAGAAAGACGTCGTGACTGTACCCAGAGGTACCTCCGAAGGAAGGGCCGGTGATTGTACCCAGAGGTACCTCGGAAGAAGGGCGTGGTGACTGTACCCAGAACTACCTCGGAAGAAAGGCCTTGAGACTGTACCCAGAGGTACCTCGGAAGGAAGGCCTGGTGACTCTACCCAGAGTTACCTCGGAAGGAGGCGATGGTGACTGTACCCAGAGGTACCTCGGAAGGAATTCCTGGTGACTGTACCCAGAGGTACCTCGGAAGGAGGGCCTGGTGACTGTACCCAGAACTACCTCGGAAGAAAGGCCTTGTGACTGTACCCAGAGGTACCTCGGAAGGAATTCCTGGTGACTGTACACAGAGGTACCTCGGAAGGAAGGCCTGGTGACTCTACCCAGAGTTACCTCGGAAGGAAGGCCTGGTGACTGTACCCAAAGGTACCTCGGAAGGAAGGCCTGGTTACTACCCAGACGTACCTCGGAAGAAAGGCCTGGTGACTGTACTCGGAGCTAACTCGGAAGGCCTGGAGACTGAACCCAGAGGTACCTGGGATGGAATGCCTGGTGACAGTACTCAAGGTACCTCAGAATAAAGCCTGCTGAATGTACGCAGAGGTACCTCGTAAGAAATGCCTGGTGACTGTACCGAGAGATGCCTCGGAAGGAAGGCCTGGTGACTGTACCCAGAGGTACCTCGGAAGGAAGGCCTGGTGACTGTACCCAAAGGTACCTCAATAGGAAGACCCGCTGCCTTTACGCAGAGGTACCTCAGAAGGAAGGCCTGATGACTCTACCCAGAGGTACATCAGAAGGAAGATCTGGTCACTGTACCCAGGTACCTCAGAAGGAAGGCCGGTAACTGTACCCAGAGGTACTTCTGAAGGAAATTCTGGTGACTGTACCCATAGGTAGCTCAGAAGGAAGGCCTGGTGACTATACCCAGGCGTATCTCCGAAGAAACGCCAGGTGACTGTACACAGAGGTACCACGGAAGGAAGGCCTGGTGACTGTACCCAGAGTTACCTCGGAAGGAATGCCTGGTGAGTACTCAGACATACCTAGGAAGAAAGGCCTGGTCACTGTACTCAGAGGTACCTCAGAAGAAAGACCTCGTGAGTGTACTCAGAGGTACCTCAGAAAGAAGACCTGGTGATTGTACCCAGAGGTACATCGGAAGGAAGGCCTGGTGACTGTACACATTAGTGCCTGGGACGAAGGCCTGGTGACTGTACCCAGAGGTACCTCAGAAGGAAGGCCTGGTGACTGTACCGAGAGGTACCTCGGAAGGAAGGCCTGGTGACTACCCAGAAGCACATCGGAAGGAAGGCCTGGTGACTGTACTCACAGGTACCTCAGAAGAAAGACCTCGTGACTGTACCCAGAGGTACCTCAGAAGTAAGGCCTGGTGATTGTACCCAGAGGTACGTCGGAAGGAAGGCCTAGTGATCGCACCCAGAAGTACATCGGAAGGAAGGCCTGGTGACTGTACTCAGAGTTACCTAGGAAGGAAAGTCTGGTGACTCTACCCAGAGGTACCTCGGAAGGAAGCGATGGTGACTGTACCCAGAGGTACTTGGAAAAGAAGGCGAGGTGCGTGTACCCAGAGGTACCTCGTAAAAAGGGCTGGTGACTGTACCCAGAGGTACCTCGGAAGGAAGGCCTGGTGACTGTACCCAGAGGTACCTCGGAAGCAAGGCCTGGTGACTGTACCCAGAGTTACCTCATAAGGAAGGCCTGGTGACTGTATCCAGAGGTACCTTAGAAGGAAAGCCTGGTGACTGTACCCAGAAGTACCTCGGAAGGAAGGCGTGGTGTCTGTACTCAGAGGTATCTCGGAAGGAAGGCCTGGGGACTTTACCCAGAGTTACCTCAGAAGGAAGGCCTGGTGACTGTACCCAAAGGTACATCAGAAGGAAGGCCTGATGACTGTACCCAGAGGTGCCTCAGAAGGAAAGCCTGGTGACCGTACACAGAGGTACCTCGGACAGACAAACTGGTGACTGTACCCAGTGGTACCTCGGAATTAAGGCTTGGTGATCGTAAGCAGAGGTACCTGGGAAGGAAGGCCTGGTGACTGCACGCAGAGTTACCTCGGAAGGAAGGCCTGCTGACTGTACCCAGAAGTACCTCAGAAGGAAGGCCTGGTGACTGTACCCAGAGGTACCTCAGAAGAAAGACCTCGTGACTACCCAGACGTACCTCGAAAGAAAGGCCTGGTGCCTGTATTCAGAGGTACCTCAGAAGAAAGACCTCGTGACTGGACCCACAGAGACTTCAGAAGGAAGGCCTGGTGATTGTACCCAGAGGTACCTCAGAAGGAAGGTCTGGTGAGTGTAACAAAAAGTACCTCGGAAGAAAGGCCTGGTGACTGTACCCAGAGGTACCTCGGAAGGAATCCCTGGTGACTGCACCCAGAGGTACCTCGAAATGAAGGCCCGGTGACTGTTCCCAGAGGTACCTCGGAAGAAAGACCCGGTGACTGTACCCAGAGGTACTTCGGAAGGAAGGCCTGGTGACTGTACTCAGAGGTACCTCGGAAGGAAGGCCTGGTGACTGTACCCAGAGGCACCTCAGAAGGAAGGCATGGTGACTGTACCCAGAGGTACAACGGAAGGAAGGCCTGGTGACTACCCAGATGTATATCGGAAGAAAGGCCTGGTGAGTGTACTCAGAGGTACCTCAGAAGAAAAACCTCGTGACTCCAGCCAAAGGTACCTCAGAAGGAAGG
The DNA here is from genome assembly GCF_030014295.1 of Loxodonta africana. NCBI lineage: Eukaryota > Metazoa > Chordata > Mammalia > Proboscidea > Elephantidae > Loxodonta > Loxodonta africana. Next base: position 289,811 of record NW_026974892.1, read on the forward strand.
CCTGGTGATTGTACCCAAAGGTACCTCAATAGGAAGACCCGCTGCCTTTACGCAGAGGCACCTCAGAAGGAAGGCCTGATGACTCTACCCAGAAGTACAGCAGAAGGAAGATCTGGTGACTGTACCCAGGTACCTCAGAAGGAAGGCCGGTAACTGTACCCAGAGGTACCTCTGAAGGAAATTCTGGTGACTGTACCCATAGGTAGCTCAGAAGGAAGGCCTGGTGACTATACCCAGGCGTATCTCCGAAGAAACACCAGGTGACTGTACACAGAGGTACCATGGAAGGAAGGCCTGGTGACTGTACCCAGAGGTACCTCGGAAGGAATGCCTGGTGAGTACTCAGACATACCTAGGAAGAAAGGCCTGGTCACTGTACTCAGAGGTACCTCAGAAGAAAGACCTCGTGAGTGTACTCAGAGGTACCTCAGAAAGAAGGCCTGGTGATTGTACCCAGAGGTACATGGGAAGGAAGGCCTGGTGACTGTACACATTAGTGCCTCGGACGGAGGCCTGGTGACTGTACCCAGAGGTACCTCAGAAGGAAGGTCTGGTGACTGTACCGAGAGGTATCTCGGAAGGAAGGCCTGGTGACTACCCAGAAGCACATCGGAAGAAAGGCCTGGTGACTGTACTCAGAGGTACCTCAGAAGAAAGACCTCGTGACTGTACCCAGAGGTACCTCAGAAGTAAGGCCTGGTGATTGTACCCAGAGGTACCTCGGAAGGAAGGCCTAGTGATCGTACCCAGAAGTACATCGGAAGGAAGGCCTGGTGACTGTACTCAGAGTTACCTAGGAAGGAAAGCCTGGTTACTCTACCCAGAGTTACCTCGGAAGGAAGCGATGGTGACTGTACCCAGAGGTACTTCGAAAAGAAGGCGAGGTGCGTGTACCCAGAGTTACCTCGTAAAAAGGGCTGGTGACTGTACCCAGAGGTACCTCGGAAGGAAGGCCTGGTAACTGTACCCAGAGGTACCTCGGAAGCAAGGCCTGGTGACTGTACTCAGAGGCACCTCGGACAGAAGGACTGGGAACTTGACCCAGAGATACCTCAGAATGAAGGTCCGGTGACTTTACCTAGAGGTAAGTCGGAAGGAAGGCGTGGTGACTATACCCAGTGGTACCTCGGAAGGAAGGCCTGGTGACTGTACCCAGAGGTACCTGGGAAGGAAAGCCTGGTGACTGTACCCAGAAGTACCTCGGAAGGAAGGCGTGGTGTCTGTACTCAGAGGTATCTCGGAAGGAAGGCCTGGGGACTTTACCCAGAGTTACCTCAGAAGGAAGGCCTGGTGACTGTACCCAAAGGTACATCAGAAGGAAGGCCTGATGGCTGTACCCAGAGGTGCCTCAGAACGAAGGCCTGGTGACCGTACACAGAGGTACCTCGGACAGACAAACTGGTGACCGTACCCAGTGGTACCTCGGAATTAAGGCTTGGTGATCGTAAGCAGAGGTACCTGGGAAGGAAGGCCTGGTGACTGCACGCAGAGTTACCTCGGAAGGAAGGCCTGCTGACTGTACCCAGAAGTACCTCAGAAGGAAGGCCTGGTGACTGTACCCAGAGGTACCTCAGAAGAAAGACCTCGTGACTACCCAGACGTACCTCGAAAGAAAGGCCTGGTGCCTGTATTCAGAGGTACCTCAGAAGAAAGACCTCGTGACTGGACCCACAGAGACTTCAGAAGGAAGGCCTGGTGATTGTATCCAGAGGTATCTCGGAAGGAAGGCCTAGTGATCGTACCCAGAAGTACATGGGAAGGAAGGCCTGGTGACTGTACTCAGAGTTACCTAGGAAGGAAGGCCTGGTGACTGTACTCAGAGTTACCTAGGAAGGAAAGCCTGGTGACTCTACCCAGAGGTACCTCGGAAGGAAGCGATGGTGACTGTACCCAGAGGTACTTGGAAAAGAAGGCGAGGTGCGTGTACCCAGAGTTACATCGTAAAAAGGACTGGTGACTGTACCCAGAGGTACCTCGGAAGGAAGGCCTGGTGACTGTACCCAGAGGTACCTCGGAAGCAAGGCCTGGTGACTGTACCCAGAGTTACCTCAGAAGGAAGGACTGGTGACTGTACCCAGAGGTACCTGGGAAGGAAAGCCTGGTGACTGTACCCAGAAGTACCTCGGAAGGAAGGCGTGGTGTCTGTACTCAGAGGTATCTCGGAAGGAAGGCCTGGTGACTTTACCCAGAGGTAACTCGTAAGAAAGGCTTGGTGAGTGTACCCAGAGGTACCTCGGAAAGAACGCCGGGTGACTGTACCCAGAGGAACCTCAGAAGAAAGACGTCGTGACTGTACCCAGAGGTACCTCCGAAGGAAGGGCCGGTGATTGTACCCAGAGGTACCTCGGAAGGTGGGCGTGGTGACTGTACCCAGAACTACCTCGGAAGAAAGGCCTTGTGACTGTATCCAGAGGTACCTCGGAAGGAATTCCTGGTGACTGTACAGAGGTACTTCGGAAGGAAGGCCTGGTGACTCTACCCAGAGTTACCTCGGAAGGAAGCGATGGTGACTGTACCCAGAGGTACCTCGGAAGGAATTCCTGGTGACTGTACCCAGAGGTACCTCGGAAGGAGGGCCTGGTGACTGTACCCAGAACTACCTCGGAAGAAAGGCCTTGTGACTGTACCCAGAGGTACCTCGGAAGGAATTCCTGGTGAATGTACCCAGAGGTACCTCGGAAGGAGGGCCTGGTGACTGTACCCAGAACTACCTCGGAAGAAAGGCCTTGTGACTGTACCCAGAGGTACCTCGGAATGAAGGCCCGGTGATTGTACCCAGAGGTACCTCGGAAGGAAGGCCTGGAGACTGTACCCAGAGGTACCTCGGAAGGAAGGCCTGGTGACTGTACCCAGAACTACCTCGGAAGAAAGGCCTGGTGACTGTACCCAGAGGTACCTGGGATGGAATGCCTGGTGACTGTACTCAAGGTACCTCAGAAGGAAAGCCTGGTGAATGTACACAGTGGTACCTCGTAAGAAATGCCTGGTGACTGTACCGAGAGATGTCTCGGAAGGAAGGCCTGGTGACTGTACCCAGAGGTACCTCGGAAGGAAGGCCTGGTGACTGTACCCAAAGGTACCTCAATAGTAAGTCCCGCTGCCTTTACACAGAGGTACCTCAGAAGGAAGGCCTGATGACTCTACCCAGAGGTACATCAGAAGGAAGATCTGGTGACTGTACCCAGGTACCTCAGAAGGAAGGCCGGTAACTGTACCCAGAGGTACCTCTGAAGGAAATTCTGGTGACTGTACCCATAGGTAGCTCAGAAGGAAGGCCTGGTGCCTATACCCAGGCGTATCTCCGAAGAAACGCCAGGTGACTGTACACAGAGGTACCACGGAAGGAAGGCCTGGTGACTGTACCCAGAGGTACCTCGGAAGGAATGCCTGGTGAGTACTCAGACATACCTAGGAAGAAAGGCCTGGTCACTGTACTCAGAGGTACCTCAGAAGAAAGACCTCGTGAGTGTACTCAGAGGTACCTCAGAAAGAAGACCTGGTGATTGTACCCAGAGGTACATCGGAAGGAAGGCCTGGTGACTGTACACATTAGTGCCTCGGACGAAGGCCTGGTGACTGTACCCAGAGGTACCTCAGAAGGAAGGCCTGGTGACTGCACCCAGAGGTACCTCGAAACGAAGGCCCGGTGACTGTTCCCAGAGGTACCTCGGAAGAAAGACCCGGTGACTGTACCCAGAGGTACTTCGGAAGGAAGGCCTGGTGACTGTTCTCAGAGGTACCTCGGAAGGAAGGCCTGGTGACTGTTCTCAGAGGTACCTCGGAAGGAAGGTCTGGTGACTGTACCCAGAGGCACCTCAGAAGGAAGGCATGGTGACTGTACCCAGAGGTACAACGGAAGGAAGGCCTGGTGACTACCCAGATGTATATCAGAAGAAAGGCCTGGTGACTGTACTCAGAGGTACCTCAGAAGAAAAACCTCGTGACTCTACCCAGAGGTACCTCAGAAAGAACGCCTCGTGATTGTACCCAGACTTATCTCAGAAGGACGGCCTCGTGACTATACCCAGAAATACCTCGGAAGGACTGGTGAGTGTACCCAGAGGTACCTCGAAAAGAAGGCCTGGTGACTGTACCCAGAGGTAACTCAGAAGGAAGGCCTGGTGCCTGTACCCAGAGCTAGCTCGGAAGAAAGGCATGGTGACTGTACCCAGAGGGACCTCAGAAAGAAGGCCGGGTGACTGTACCCAGAAGTACCTCAGAAGGAAAGCCGGTGACTGTACCCAGCGGTACATCTGAAGGAAGGCCAGGTGACTGTACCCATAGGTACATCAGAAGGAAACCCTGGTGACTGTACCCAGAGGTAACTCGTAAGAAAGGCTTGGTGAGTGTACCCAGAGGTACCTCGTAAAGAACGCCGGGTGACTGTACCCAGAGGTACCTCGGAAGGAAGGCCGGGTGACTGTACCCAGAGGCAACCCGGAAGGAAGGCCTGGTGACTGTACGGAGAGGAACCTCAGAAGAAAGACGTCGTGACTGTACCCAGAGGTACCTCCGAAGGAAGGGCCGGTGATTGTATCCAGAGGTACCTCAGAAGAAGGGCGTGGTGACTGTACCCAGAACTACCTCGGAAGAAAGGCCTTGTGACTGTACCCAGAGGTACCTCGGAAGGAAGTCCTGGTGACTGTACACAGAGGTACGTCGGAAGGAAGGCCTGGTGACTCTACCCAGAGTTACCTCGGAAGGAAGCGATGGTGACTGTACCCAGAGGTACCGCGGAAGGAATTCCTGGTGACTGTACCCAGAGGTACCTCGGAAGGAGGGCCTGGTGACTGTACCCAGAACTACCTCGGAAGAAAGGCCTTGTGACTGTACCCAGAGGTACCTCGGAAGGAATTCCTGGTGACTGTACACAGAGGTACCTCGGAAGGAGGGCCTGGTGACTGTACCCAGAACTAACTCGGAAGAAAGGCCTTGTGACTGTACCCAGAGATACCTCGGAAGGAATTCCTGGTGACTGTACACAGAGGTACCTCGGAAGGAAGGCCTGGTGACTCTATCCAGAGTTACCTCGGAAGGAAGGGATGGCGAGTGTATCCAGAGGTACCTCGGAAAGAACGCCGGGTGACTGTACCCAGAGGTACCTCGGAAGGAAGGCCGGGTGACTGTACCCAGAGGCAACCCGGAAGGAAGGCCTGGTGACTGTACGGAGAGGAACCTCAGAAGAAAGACGTCGTGACTGTACCCAGAGGAACCTCCGAAGGAAGGGCCGGTGATTGTACCCAGAGGTACCTCGGAAGAAGGGCGTGGTGACTGTACCCAGAACTACCTCGGAAGAAAGGCCTTGTGACTGTACCCAGAGGTACCTCGGAAGGAATTCCTGGTGACTGTACACAGAGGTACCTCGGAAGGAGGGCCTGGTGACTGTACCCAGAACTACCTCGGAAGAAAGGCCTTGTGACTGTACCCAGAAGTACCTCGGAAGGAATTCCTGGTGAGTGTACCCAGAGGTACCTCGGAAGGAGGGCCTGGTGACTGTACCCAGAACTACCTCGGAAGAAAGGCCTTGTGACTGTACCCAGAGGTACCTCGGAAGGAATTCCTGGTGACTGTACACAGAGGTACCTGGGAAGGAAGGCCTGGTGACTCTACCCAGCGTTACCTCGGAAGGAAGCGATGGTGACTGTACCCAGAGGTACCTCGGAATGAAGGCCTGGTGACTGTACCCAGAGGTACCTGGGATGGAATGCCTGGTGACAGTACTCAAGGTACCTCAGAAGGAAAGCCTGGTGAATGTACGCAGAGGTACCTCGTAAGAAATGCCTGGTGACTGTACCGAGAGATGCCTCGGAAGGAAGGCCTGGTGACTGTACCCAGAGGTACCTCAATAGGAAGACCCGCTGCCTTTACGCAGAAGTACCTCAGAAGGAAGGCCTGATGACTCTACCCAGAGGTACACCAGAAGGAAGATCTGGTGACTGTACCCAGGTACCCCAGAAGGAAGGCCGGTAACTGCACCCAGAGGTACCTCTGAAGGAAATTCTAGTGACTGTACCCATAGGTAGCTCAGAAGGAAGACCTGGTGACTATACCCAGGCGTATCTCCGAAGAAACGCCAGGTGACTGTACACAGAGGTACCATGGAAGGAAGGCCTGGTGACTGTACCCAGAGGTACCTCGGAAGGAATGCCTGGTGAGTACTCAGACATACCTAGGAAGAAAGGCCTGGTCACTGTATTCAGAGGTACCTCAGAAGAAAGACCTCGTGAGTGTACTCAGAGGTACCTCAGAAAGAAGGCCTGGTGACTGTACCCAGAGGTACCTCAGAAGGAAGGCCTGGTGACTGTACCGAGAGGTAACTCGGAAGGAAAGCCTGGTGACTACCCAGAAGCACATCGGAAGGAAGGCCTGGTGACTGTACTCAGAGGTACCTCAGAAGAAAGACCTCGTGACTTTACCCAGAGGTACCTCAGAAGTAAGGCCTGGTGATTGTACCCAGAGGTACCTCGGAAGGAAGGCCTAGTGATCGTACCCAGAAGTACATCGGAAGGAAGGCCTGGTGACTGTACTCAGAGTTACCTAGGAAGGAAAGCCTGGTGACTCTACCCAGAGGTACCTCGGAAGGAAGCGATGGTGACTGTACCCAGAGGTACTTGGAAAAGAAGGCGAGGTGCGTGTACCCAGAGGTACCTCGTAAAAAGGGCTGGTGACTGTACCCAGAGGTACCTCGGAAGGAAGGCCTGGTGACTGTACCCAGAGGTACCTCGGAAGCAAGGCCTGGTGACTGTACTCAGAGGCACCTCGGACAGAAGGACTGGGAACTTGACCCAGAGATACCTCAGAATGAAGGTCCGGTGACTTTACCTAGAGGTAAGTCGGAAGGAAGGCGTGGTGACTATACCGAGTGGTACCTCGGAAGGAAGGCCTGGTGACTGTACCCAGAGGTACCTGGGAAGGAAAGCCTGGTGACTGTACCCAGAAGTACCTCGGAAGGAAGGCGTGGTGTCTGTACTCAGAGGTATCTCGGAAGGAAGGCCTGGGGACTTTACCCAGAGTTACCTCAGAAGGAAGGCCTGGTGACTGTACCCAAAGGTACATCAGAAGGAAGGCCTGATGGCTGTACCCAGAGGTGCCTCAGAACGAAGGCCTGGTGACCGTACACAGAGGTACCTCGGACAGACAAACTGGTGACCGTACCCAGTGGTACCTCGGAATTAAGGCTTGGTGATCGTAAGCAGAGGTACCTGGGAAGGAAGGCCTGGTGACTGCACGCAGAGGTACCTCGGAAGGAAGGCCTGATAACTGTACCCAGAAGTACCTCAGAAGGAAGGCCTGGTGACTGTACCCAGAGGTACCTCTAGAAGAAAGACCTCGTGACTACCCAGACGTACCTCGAAAGAAAGGCTGGTGCCTGTATTCAGAGGTACCTCAGAAGAAAGACCTCGTGACTGGAACCACAGAGACTTCAGAAGGAAGGCCTGGTGATTGTACCCAGAGGTACCTCGGAAGGAAGGTCTGGTGACTGTAACGAAAAGTACCTCGGAAGAAAGGCCTGGTGACTGCACCCAGAGGTACCTCGAAATGAAGGCCCGGTGACTGTTCCCAGAGGTACCTCGGAAGAAAGACCCGGTGACTGTACCCAGAGGTACTTCGGAAGGAAGGCCTGGTGACTGTACTCAGAGGTACCTCGGAAGGAAGGTCTGGTGACTGTACCCAGAGGCACCTCAGAAGGAAGGCATGGTGACTGTACCCAGAGGTACAACGGAAGGAAGGCCTGGTGACTACCCAGATGTATATCGGAAGAAAGGCCTGGTGACTGTACTCAGAGGTACCTCAGAAGAAAAACCTCGTGACTCTACCCAGAGGTACCTCAGAAGGAACGCCTGGTGATTGTACCCAGACTTATCTCGGAAGGACGGCCTCGTGACTATACCCAGAAATACCTCGGAAGAAAGGACTGGTGAGTGTACCCAGAGGTACCTCGAAAAGAAGGCCTGATGACTGTACCCAGAGGTAACTCAGAAGGAAGGGCCTGGTGCCTGTACCCAGAGCTAGCTCGGAAGAAAGGCATGCTGACTGTACCCAGAGGGACCTAAGACAGAAGGCAGGGTGACTGTACCCAGAAGTACCTCAGAAGGAAAGCGTGACTGTACCCAGGGGTACATCTGAAGGAAGGCCAGGAGACTGTACCCATAGGTACCTCAGAAGGAAACCCTGGTGACTGTACCCAGAGGTAACTCGTAAGAAAGGCTTGGTGAGTGTACCCAGAGGTACCTCGGAAAGAACGCCGGGTGACTGTACCCAGAGGTACCTCGGAAGGAAGGCCGGGTGACTGTACCCAGAGGCAACCCGGAAGGAAGGCCTGGTGACTGTACGGAGAGGAACCTCAGAAGAAAGACGTCGTGACTGTACCCAGAGGTACCTCCGAAGGAAGGGCCGGTGATTGTACCCAGAGGTACCTCAGAAGAAGGGCGTGGTGACTGTACCCAGAACTACCTCGGAAGAAAGGCCTTGTGACTGTACCCAGAGGTACCTCGGAAGGAATTCCTGGTGACTCTACCCAGAGGTACCTCGGAAGGAGGGCCTGGTGACTGTACCCAGAACTACCTCGGAAGAAAGGCCTTGTGACTGTACCCAGAGGTACCTCGGAAGGAATTCCAGGTGACTGTACACAGAGGTACCTCGGAAGGAGGGCCTGGTCACTGTACCCAGAACTACCTCGGAAGAAAGGCCTTGTGACTGTACCCAGAGGTACCTCGGAAGGAATTCCAGGTGACTGTACACAGAGGTACCTCGGAAGGAGGGCCTGGTGACTGTACCCAGAACTACCTCGGAAGAAAGGCCTTGTGACTGTACCCAGAGGTACCTCGGAAGGAATTCCTGGTGAATGTACACAGAGGTACCTCGGAAGGAAGGCCTGGTGACTCTACCCAGAGTTACCTCGGAAGGAAGCGATGGTGAGTGTACCCAGAGGTACCTCGGAAGGAAGGCCTGGTGACTGTACCCAAAGGTACATCAGAAGGAAGCCCTGATGGCTGTACCCAGAGGTGCCTCAGAACGAAGGCCTGGTGACCGTACACAGAGGTACCTCGGACAGACAAACTGGTGACCGTACCCAGTGGTACCTCGGAATTAAGGCTTGGTGATCGTAAGCAGAGGTACCTGGGAAGGAAGGCCTGGTGACTGCACGCAGAGTTACCTCGGAAGGAAGGCCTGCTGACTGTACCCAGAAGTACCTCAGAAGGAAGGCCTGGTGACTGTACCCAGAGGTACCTCAGAAGAAAGACCTCGTGACTACCCAGACGTACCTCGAAAGAAAGGCCTGGTGCCTGTATTCAGAGGTACCTCAGAAGAAAGACCTCGTGACTGGAACCACAGAGACTTCAGAAGGAAGGCCTGGTGATTGTACCCAGAGGTACCTCGGAAGGAAGGTCTGGTGACTGTAACGAAAAGTACCTCGGAAGAAAGGCCTGGTGACTGCACCCAGAGGTACCTCGAAATGAAGGCCCGGTGACTGTTCCCAGAGGTACCTCGGAAGAAAGACCCGGTGACTGTACCCAGAGGTACTTCGGAAGGAAGGCCTGGTGACTGTACTCAGAGGTACCTCGGAAGGAAGGTCTGGTGACTGTACCCAGAGGCACCTCAGAAGGAAGACATGGTGACTGTACCCAGAGGTACAACGGAAGGAAGGCCTGGTGACTACCCAGATGTATATCGGAAGAAAGGCCTGGTGACTGTACTCAGAGGTACCTCAGAAGAAAAACCTCGTGACTCTACCCAGAGGTACCTCAGAAGGAACGCCTGGTGATGGTACACAGATTTATCTCGGAAGGACGGCCTCGTGACTATACCCAGAAATACCTCGGAAGGAAGGCCTGGTGACTGTACCCAGAGGTACCTGGGATGGAATGCCTGGTGACAGTACTCAAGGTACCTCAGAAGGAAAGCCTGGTGAATGTATGCAGAGGTACCTCGTAAGAAATGCCTGGTGACTGTACCGAGAGATGCCTCGGAAGGAAGGCCTGGTGACTGTACCCAGAGGTACCTCGGAAGGAAGGCCTGGTGACTGTACCCAAAGGTACCTCAATAGGAAGACCCGCTGCCTTTACGCAGAGGTACCTCAGAAGGAAGGCCTGATGACTCTACCCAGAGGTACATCAGAAGGAAGATCTGGTGACTGTACCCAGGTACCTCAGAAGGAAGGCCGGTAACTGTACCCAGAGGTACCTCTGAAGGAAATTCTGGTGACTGTACCCATAGGTAGCTCAGAAGGAAGGCCTGGTGCCTATACCCAGGCGTATCTCCGAAGAAACGCCAGGTGACTGTACACAGAGGTACCACGGAAGGAAGGCCTGGTGACTGTACCCAGAGATACCTCGAAGGAATGCCTGGTGAGTACTCAGACATACCTAGGAAGAAAGGCCTGGTCACTGTACTCAGAGGTACCTCAGAAGAAAGACCTCGTGAGTGTACTCAGAGGTACCTCAGAAAGAAGACCTGGTGATTGTACCCAGAGGTACATTGGAAGGAAGGCCTGGTGACTGTACACATTAGTGCCTCGGACGAAGGCCTGGTGACTGTACCGAGAGGTACCTCGGAAGGAAGGCCTGGTGACTACCCAGAAGCACATTGGAAGAAAGGCCTGGTGACTGTACTCAGAGGTACCTCAGAAGAAAGACCTCGTGACTGTACCCAGAGGTAGCTCAGAAGTAAGGCCTGGTGATTGTACCCAGAGGTACCTCGGAAGGAAGGCCTAGTGATCGTACCCAGAAGTACATCGGAAGGAAGGCCTGGTGACTGTACTCAGAGTTACCTAGGAAGGAAAGCCTGGTGACTCTACCCAGAGGTACCTCGGAAGGAAGCGATGGTGACTGTACCCAGAGGTACTTGGAAAAGAAGGCGAGGTGCGTGTACCCAGAGGTACCTCGTAAAAAGGGCTGGTGACTGTACCCAGAGGTACCTCGGAAGGAAGGCCTGGTGACCGTACCCAGAGGTACCTCGGAAGCAAGGCCTGGTGACTGTACCCAGAGTTACCTCAGAAGGAAGGCCTGGTGACTGTACCCAGAGGTACCTGAGAAGGAAAGCCTGGTGACTGTACCCAGAATTACCTCGGAAGGAAGGCGTGGTGTCTGTACTCAGAGGTATCTCGGAAGGAAGGCCTGGGGACTTTACCCAGAGTTACCTCAGAAGGAAGGCGTGGTGACTGTATCCAAAGGTACATCAGAAGGAAGGCCTGATGGCTGTACCCAGAGGTGCCTCAGAAGGAATGCCTGGTGACCGTACACAGAGGTACCTCAGACAGACAAACTGGTGACTGTACCCAGTGGTACCTCGGAATTAAGGCTTGGTGATCGTAAGCAGAGGTACCTGGGAAGGAAGGCCTGGTGACTGCACGCAGAGTGACCTCGTAAAAAGGGCTGATGACTGTACCCAGAGGTACCTCGGAAGGAAGGCCTGGTGACTGTACCCAGAGGTACCTCAGAAGAAAGACCTCGTGACTACCCAGACGTACCTCGAAAGAAAGGCCTGGTGCCTGTATTCAGAGGTACCTCAGAAGAAAGACCTCTTGACTGGACCCACAGAGACTTCAGAAGGAAGGCCTGGTGATTGTACCCAGAGGTACCTCGGAAGGAAGTTCTGGTGACTGTAACAAAAAGTACCTCGGAAGAAAGGCCTGGTGACTGTACCCAGAGGTACCTCGGAGGGAAGGCCTGGTGACTCTACCCAGAGTTACCTCGGAAGGAATCCCTGATCAATACACCCAGAGGTACCTCGAAATGAAGGTCCGGTGACTGTTCCCAGAGGTACCTCGGAAGAAAGACCCGGTGACTGTACTCAGAGGTACCTCGGAAGGAAGGTCTGGTGACTGTACCCAGAGGCACCTCAGAAGGAAGGCATGGTGACTGTACCCAGAGGTACAACGGAAGGAAGGCCTGGTGACTACCCAGATGTATATCGGAAGAAAGGCCTGGTGACTGTACTCAGAGGTACCTCAGAAGAAAAACCTCGTGACTCCACCCAAAGGTACCTCAGAAGGAAGGCCTGGTGATTGTACCCAAAGGTACCTCAATAGGAAGACCCGCTGCCTTTACGCAGAGGCACCTCAGAAGGAAGGCCTGATGACCTTACCAGAGGTACAGCAGAAGGAAGATCTGGTGACTGTACCCAGGTACCTCAGAAGGAAGGCTGGTAACTGTACCCAGAGGTACCTCTGAAGGAAATTCTGGTGACTGTACCCATAGCTAGCTCAGAAGGAAGACCTGGTGACTATACCCAGGCGTATCTCCGAAGAAACGCCAGGTGACTGTACACAGAGGTACCACGGAAGGAAGGCCTGGTGACTGTACCCAGAGGTACCTCGGAAGGAATGCCTGGTGAGTACTCAGACATACCTAGGAAGAAAGGCCTGGTCACTGTACTCAGAGGTACCTCAGAAGAAAGACCTCGTGAGTGTACTCAGAGGTACCTCAGAAAGAAGGCCTGGTGATTGTACCCAGAGGTACATCGGAAGGAAGGCCTGGTGACTGTACACATTAGTGCCTCGGACGGAGGCCTGGTGACTGTACCCAGAGGTACCTCAGAAGGAAGGCCTGGTGACTGTACCGAGAGGTATCTCGGAAGGAAGGCCTGGTGACTACCCAGAAGCACATCGGAAGAAAGGCCTGGTGACTGTACTCAGAGGTACCTCAGAAGAAAGACCTCGTGACTGTACCCAGAGGTACCTCAGAAGTAAGGCCTGGTGATTGTACCCAGAGGTACCTCGGAAGGAAGGCCTAGTGATCGTACCCAGAAGTACATCGGAAGGAAGGCCTGGTGACTGTACTCAGAGTTACCTAGGAAGGAAAGCCTGGTGACTCTACCCAGAGGTACCTCGGAAGGAAGCGATGGTGACTGTACCCAGAGGTACTTGGAAAAGAAGGCGAGGTGCGTGTACCCAGAGTTACCTCGTAAAAAGGGCTGGTGACTGTACCCAGAGGTACCTCGGAAGGAAGGCCTGGTGACTGTACCCAGAGGTACCTCGGAAGCAAGGCCTGGTGACTGTACTCAGAGGCACCTCGGACAGAAGGACTGGGAACTTGACCCAGAGATACCTCAGAATGAAGGTCCGGTGACTTTACCTAGAGGTAAGTCGGAAGGAAGGCGTGGTGACTATACCGAGTGGTACCTCGGAAGGAAGGCCTGGTGACTGTACCCAGAGGTACCTGGGAAGGAAAGCCTGGTGACTGTAGCCAGAAGTACCTCGGAAGGAAGGCGTGGTGTCTGTACTCAGAGGTATCTCGGAAGGAAGGCCTGGGGACTTTACCCAGAGGTACCTCGGAAGGAAGGCCTGGTGACTGTACCCAGAGGTACCTCGGAAGCAAGGCCTGGTGACTGTACACAGAGTTACCTTAGAAGGAAGGCCTGGTGACTGTACCCAGAGTTACCTGGGAAGGAAAGCCTGGTGACTGTACCCAGAAGTACCTCGGAAGGAAGGCGTGGTGTCTGTACTCAGAGGTATCTCGGAAGGAAGGCCTGGGGACTTTACCCAGAGTTACCTCAGAAGGAAGGCCTGGTGACTGTACCCAAAGGTACATCAGAAGGAAGGCCTGATGGCTGTACCCAGAGGTGCCTCAGAAGGAAGGCCTGGTGACCGTACACAGAGGTACCTCGGACAGACAAACTGGTGACCGTACCCAGTGGTACCTCGGAATTAAGGCTTGGAGATCGTAAGCAGAGGTACCTGGGAAGGAAGGCCTGGTGACTGCACGCAGAGGTACCTCGGAAGGAAGGCCTGATAACTGTACCCAGAAGTACCTCAGAAGGAAGGCCTGGTGACTGTACCCAGAGGTACCTCAGAAGAAAGACCTCGTGACTACCCAGACGTACCTCGAAACAAAGGCCTGGTGCCTGTATTCAGAGGTACCTCAGAAGAAAGACCTCGTGACTGGAACCACAGAGACTTCAGAAGGAAGGCCTGGTGATTGTACCCAGAGGTACCTCGGAAGGAAGGTCTGGTGACTGTAACGAAAAGTACCTCGGAAGAAAGGCCTGGTGACTGCACCCAGAGGTACCTCGGAAGGAGGGCCTGGTGACTGTACCCAGAACTACCTCGGAAGAAAGGCCTTGTGACTGTACCCAGAGGTACCTCGGAAGGAATTCCTGGTGACTGTACACAGAGGTACCTCGGAAGGAAGGCCTGGTGACTCTACCCAGAGTTACCTCGGAAGGAAGCGATGGTGACTGTACCCAGAGGTACCTCGGAATGAAGGCCCGGTGATTGTACCCAGAGGTACCGCGGAAGGAAGGCCTGGTGACTGTACCCAGAGGTACCTCGGAAGGAAGGCCCGGTGATTGTACCGAGAGGTACCGCGGAAGGAAGGCCTGGTGACTGTACCCAGAGGTACCTCGGAAGGAAGGCCTGGTGACTGTACCCAAAGGTACCTCAATAGGAAGACCCGCTGCCTTTACGCAGAGGTACCTCAAAAGGAAGGCCTGATGACTCTACCCAGAGGTACATCAGAAGGAAGATCTGGTGACTGTACCCAGGTACCTCAGAAGGAAGGCCGGTAACTGTACCCAGAGGTACCTCTGAAGGAAATTCTGGTGACTGTACCCATAGGTAGCTCAGAAGGAAGGCCTGGTGCCTATACCCAGGCGTATCTCCGAAGAAACGCCAGGTGACTGTACACAGAGGTACCACGGAAGGAAGGCCTGGTGACTGTACCCAGAGGTACCTCAGAAGAAAGACCTCGTGACTACCCAGACGTACCTCGAAAGAAAGGCCTGGTGCCTGTATTCAGAGGTACCTCAGAAGAAAGACATCGTGACTGGACCCACAGAGACTTCAGAAGGAAGGCCTGGTGATTGTACCCAGAGGTACCTCGGAAGGAAGGTCTGGTGACTGTAACAAAAAGTACCTCGGAAGAACGGCCTGGTGACTGTACCCAGAGGTACCTCGGAGGGAAGGCCTGGTGACTCTACCCAGAGTTACCTCGGAAGGAATCCCTGGTGACTGCACCCAGAGGTACCTCGAAATGAAGGCCCGGTGACTGTTCCCAGAGGTACCTTGGAAGAAAGACCCGGTGACTGTACCCAGAGGTACTTCGGAAGGAAGGCCTGGTGACTGTACTCAGAGGTACCTCGGAAGGAAGGCCTGGTGACTGTACCCAGAGGCACCTCAGAAGGAAGGCATGGTGACTGTACCCAGAGGTACAACGGAAGGAAGGCCTGGTGACTACCCAGATGTATATCGGAAGAAAGGCCTGGTGAGTGTACTCAGAGGTACCTCAGAAGAAAAACCTCGTGACTCCAGCAAAGGTACCTCAGAAGGAAGGCCTGGTGAATGTACGCAGAGGTACCTCGTAAGAAATGCCTGGTGACTATACCGAGAGATGCCTCGGAAGGAAGGCCTGGTGACTGTACCCAGAGGTACCTCCGAAGGAAGGCCTGGTGACTGTACCCAAAGGTACCTCAATAGGAAGACCTGCTGCCTTTACGCAGAGGTACCTCAGAAGGAAGGCCTGATGACTCTACCCAGAGGTACATCAGAAGGAAGTTCTGGTGACTGTACCCAGGTACCTCAGAAGGAAGGCCGGTAACTGTACCCAGAGGTACCTCTGAAGGAAATTCTGGTGACTGTACCCATAGGTAGCTCAGAAGGAAGGCCTGGTGACTATACCCAGGCGTATCTCCGAAGAAACGCCAGGTGACTGTACACAGAGGTACCACGGAAGGAAGGCCTGGTGACTGTACCCAGAGTTACCTCGGAAGGAATGCCTGGTGAGTACTCAGACATACCTAGGAAGAAAGGCCTGGTCACTGTACTCAGAGGTACCTCAGAAGAAAGACCTCGTGAGTGTACTCAGAGGTACCTCAGAAAGAAGGCCTGGTGATTGTACCCAGAGGTACATGGGAAGGAAGGCCTGGTGACTGTACACATTAGTGCCTCGGACGGAGGCCTGGTGACTGTACCCAGAGGTACCTCAGAAGGAAGGCCTGGTGACTGTACCGAGAGGTATCTCGGAAGGAAGGCCTGGTGACTACCCAGAAGCACATCGGAAGAAAGGCCTGGTGACTGTACTCAGAGGTACCTCAGAAGAAAGACCTCGTGACTGTACCCAGAGGTACCTCAGAAGTAAGGCCTGGTGATTGTACCCAGAGGTACCTCGGAAGGAAGGCCTAGTGATCGTACCCAGAAGTACATCGGAAGGAAGGCCTGGTGACTGTACTCAGAGTTACCTAGGAAGGAAAGCCTGGTGACTCTACCCAGAGGTACCTCGGAAGGAAGCGATGGTGACTGTACCCAGAGGTACTTGGAAAAGAAGGCGAGGTGCGTGTACCCAGAGTTACCTCGTAAAAAGGGCTGGTGACTGTACCCAGAGGTACCTCGGAAGGAAGGCCTGGTGACTGTACCCAGAGGTACCTCGGAAGCAAGGCCTGGTGACTGTACTCAGAGGCACCTCGGACAGAAGGACTGGGAACTTGACCCAGAGATACCTCAGAATGAAGGTCCGGTGACTTTACCTAGAGGTAAGTCGGAAGGAAGGCGTGGTGACTATACCGAGTGGTACCTGGGAAGGAAGGCCTGGTGACTGTACCCAGAGGTACCTGGGAAGGAAAGCCTGGTGACTGTAGCCAGAAGTACCTCGGAAAGAAGGCGTGGTGTCTGTACTCAGAGGTATCTCGGAAGGAAGGCCTGGGGACTTTACCCAGATGTACCTCGGAAGGAAGGCCTGGTGACTGTACCCAGAGGTACCTCGGAAGCAAGGCCTGGTGAGTGTACCCAGAGTTACCTTAGAAGGAAGGCCTGGTGACTGTTCCCAGAGGTACCTGGGAAGGAAAGCCTGGTGACTGTACCCAGAAGTACCTCGGAAGGAAGGCGTGGTGTCTCTACTCAGAGGTATCTCGGAAGGAAGGCCTGGGGACTTTACCCAGAGTTAACTCAGAAGGAAGGCCTGGTGACTGTACCCAAAGGTACATCAGAAGGAAGGCCTGATGGCTGTACCCAGAGGTGCCTCAGAAGGAAGGCCTGGTGACCGTACACAGAGGTACCTCGGACAGACAAACTGGTGACCGTACCCAGTGGTACCTCGGAATTAAGGCTTGGAGATCGTAAGCAGAGGTACCTGGGAAGGAAGGCCTGGTGACTGCACGCAGAGGTACCTCGGAAGGAAGGCCTGATAACTGTACCCAGAAGTACCTCAGAAGGAAGGCCTGGTGACTGTACCCAAAGGTACATCAGAAGGAAGGCCTGATGACTGTACCCAGAGGTGCCTCAGAAGGAAGGTCTGGTGACCGTACACAGAGGTACCTCGGACAGACAAACTGGTGACCGTACCCAGTGGTACCTCGGAATTAAGGCTTGGTGATCGTAAGCAGAGGTACCTGGGAAGGAAGGCCTGGTGACTGCACGCAGAGTTACCTCGGAAGGAAGGCCTGCTGACTGTACCCAGAAGTACCTCAGAAGGAAGGCCTGGTGACTGTACCCAGAGGTACCTCAGAAGAAAGACCTCGTGACTACCCAGACGTACCTCGAAAGAAAGGCCTGGTGCCTGTATTCAGAGGTACCTCAGAAGAAAGACCTCGTGACTGGACCCACAGAGACTTCAGAAGGAAGGCCGGGTGATTGTACCCAGAGGTACCTCGGAAGGAAGGTCTGGTGACTGTACTCAGAGGTATCTCGGAAGGAAGGCCTGGGGACTTTACCCAGAGTTACCTCAGAAGGAAGGCCTGGTGACTGTACCCAAAGGTACATCAGAAGGAAGGCCTGATGGCTGTACCCAGAGGTGCCTCAGAACGAAGGCCTGGTGACCGTACACAGAGGTACCTCGGACAGACAAACTGGTGACCGTACCCAGTGGTACCTCGGAATTAAGGCTTGGAGATCGTAAGCAGAGGTACCTGGGAAGGAAGGCCTGGTGACTGCACGCAGAGGTACCTCGGAAGGAAGGCCTGATAACTGTACCCAGAAGTACCTCAGAAGGAAGGCCTGGTGACTGTACCCAGAGGTACCTCAGAAGAAAGACCTCGTGACTACCCAGACGTACCTCGAAACAAAGGCCTGGTGCCTGTATTCAGAGGTACCTCAGAAGAAAGACCTCGTGACTGGACCCACAGAGACTTCAGAAGGAAGGCCTGGTGATTGTACCCAGAGGTACCTCGGAAGGAAGGTCTGGTGACTGTAACGAAAAGTACCTCGGAAGAAAGGCCTGGTGACTGCACCCAGAGGTACCTCGAAATGAAGGCCCGGTGACTGTTCCCAGAGGTACCTCGGAAGAAAGACCCAGTGACTGTACCCAGAGGTACTTCGGAAGGAAGGCCTGGTGACTGTACTCAGAGGTACCTCGGAAGGAAGGCCTGGTGACTGTACCCAGAGGCACCTCAGAAGGAAGGCATGGTGACTGTACCCAGAGGTACAACGGAAGGAAGGCCTGGTGACTACCCAGATGTATATCGGAAGAAAGGCCTGGTGACTGTACTCAGAGGTACCTCAGAAGAAAAACCTCGTGACTCTACCCAAAGGTACCTCAGAAGGAAGGCCTGGTGATTGTACCCAGAGTTATCTCGGAAGGACGGTCTCGTGACTATACCCAGAAATACCTCGGAAGAAAGGACTGGTGAGTGTACCCAGAGGTACCTCGAAAAGAAGGCCTGGTGACTGTACCCAGAGCTAGCTCGGAAGAAAGGCATGCTGACTGTACCCAGAGGGACCTCAGACAGAAGGCAGGGTGACTGTACCCAGAAGTACCTCAGAAGGAAAGCCGGTGACTGTACCCAGCGGTACATCTGAAGGAAGGCCTGGTGACTGTACCCATAGGTACCTCAGAAGGATACCCTGGTGACTGTACCCAGAGGTTACTCGTAAGAAAGGCTTGGTGAGTGTACCCAGAGGTACCTCGGAAAGAACGCCGGGTGACTGTACCCAGAGGTACCTCGGAAGGAAGGCCGGGTGACTGTACCCAGAGGCAACCCGGAAGGAAGGCCTGGTGACTGTACGGAGAGGAACCTCAGAAGAAAGACGTCGTGACTGTACCCAGAGGTACCTCCGAAGGAAGGGCCGGTGATTGTACCCAGAGGTACCTCGGAAGAAGGGCTTGGTGACTGTACCGAGAGGTACCTCGGAAGGAATTCCTGGTGACTGTACAGAGGTACTTCGGAAGGAAGGCCTGGTGACTCTACCCAGATTTACCTCGGAAGGAAGCGATGGTGACTGTACCCAGAGGTACCTCGGAAGGAAGCGATGGTGACTGTACCCAGAGGTACCTCGGAAGGAGGGCCTGGTGACTGTACCCAGAACTACCTCGGAAGAAAGGCCTTGTGACTGTACCCAGAGGTACCTCGGAAGGAATTCCTGGTGACTCTACCCAGAGGTACCTCGGAAGAAGGGCCTGGTGACTGTACCCAGAACTACCTCGGAAGAAAGGCCTTGTGACTGTACCCAGAGGTACCTCGGAAGGAATTCCTGGTGACTGTACAGAGGTACTTCGGAAGGAAGGCCTGGTGACTCTACCCAGAGTTACCTCGGAAGGAAGCGATGGTGACTGTACCCAGAGGTACCTCCGAAGGAATTCCTGGTGACTGTACCCAGAGGTACCTCGGAAGGAGGGCCTGGTGACTGTACCCAGAACTACCTCGGAAGAAAGGCCTTGTGACTGTACCCAGAGGTACCTCGGAAGGAATTCCTGGTGACTGTACCCAGAGGTACCTCGGAAGGAGGGCCTGGTGACTGTACCCAGAACTACCTCGGAAGAAAGGCCTTGTGACTGTACCCAGAGGTACCTCGGAAGGAATTCCTGGTGACTGTACACAGAGGTACCTCGGAAGGAAGGCCTGGTGACTCTACCCAGAATTACCTCGGAAGGAAGCGATGGTGACTGTACCCAGAGGTACCTCGGAATGAAGGCCCGGTGATTGTACCCAGAGGTACCTCGGAAGGAAGGCCTGGTGACTGTACCCAGAGGTACCTCGGAAGGAAGGCCTGGTGACTGTACCCAAAGGTACCTCAATAGGAAGACCCGCTGCCTTTACGCAGAGGTACCTCAAAAGGAAGGCCTGATGACTCTACCCAGAGGTACATCAGAAGGAAGATCTGGTGACTGTACCCAGGTACCTCAGAAGGAAGGCCGGTAACTGTACCCAGAGGTACCTCTGAAGGAAATTCTGGTGACTGTACCCATAGGTAGCTCAGAAGGAAGGCCTGGTGCCTATACCCAGGCGTATCTCCGAAGAAACGCCAGGTGACTGTACACAGAGGTACCACGGAAGGAAGGCCTGGTGACTGTACCCAGAGGTACCTCGGAAGGAATGCCTGGTGAGTACTCAGACATACCTAGGAAGAAAGGCCTGGTCACTGTACTCAGAGGTACCTCAGAAGAAAGACCTCGTGAGTGTACTCAGAGGTACCTCAGAAAGAAGACCTGGTGATTGTACCCAGAGGTACATCGGAAGGAAGGCCTGGTGACTGTACCCAGAGGTACCTCAGAAGGAAGGCCTGGTGACTACCCAGAAGCACATGGGAAGAAAGGCCTGGTGACTGTACTCAGAGGTAACTCAGAAGAAAGACCTCGTGACTGTACCCAGAGGTACCTCAGAAGTAAGGCCTGGTGATTGTACCCAGAGGTACCTCGGAAGGAAGGCCTAGTGATCGTACCCAGAAGTACATCGGAAGGAAGGCCTGGTGACTGTACTCAGAGTTACCTAGGAAGGAAAGCCTGGTGACTCTACCCAGAGGTACCTCGGAAGGAAGCGATGGTGACTGTACCCAGAGGTACTTGGAAAAGAAGGCGAGGTGCGTGTACCCAGAGTTACCTCGTAAAAAGGGCTGGTGACTGTACCCAGAGGTACCTCGGAAGGAAGGCCTGGTGACTGTACCCAGAGGTACCTCGGAAGCAAGGCGTGGTGACTGTACCCAGAGTTACCTCAGAAGGAAGGCCTGGTGACTGTACCCAGAGGTACCTGAGAAGGAAAGCCTGGTGACTGTACCCAGAAGTACCTCGGAAGGAAGGCGTGGTGTCTGTACTCAGAGGTATCTCGGAAGGAAGGCCTGGGGACTTTACCCAGAGTTACCTCAGAAGGAAGGCCTGGTGACTGTACCCAAAGGTACATCAGAAGGAAGGCCTGATGGCTGTACCCAGAGGTGCCTCAGAACGAAGGCCTGGTGACCGTACACAGAGGTACCTCGGACAGACAAACTGGTGACCGTACCCAGTGGTACCTCGGAATTAAGGCTTGGAGATCGTAAGCAGAGGTACCTGGGAAGGAAGGCCTGGTGACTGCACGCAGAGGTACCTCGGAAGGAAGGCCTGCTGACTGTACCCAGAAGTACCTCAGAAGGAAGGCCTGGTGACTGTACCCAGAGGTACCTCAGAAGAAAGACCTCGTGACTACCCAGACGTACCTCGAAAGAAAGGCCTGGTGCCTGTATTCAGAGGTACCTCAGAAGAAAGACCTCGTGACTGGAACCACAGAGACTTCAGAAGGAAGGCCTGGTGATTGTACCCAGAGGTACCTCGGAAGGAAGGTCTGGTGACTGTAACGAAAAGTACCTCGGAAGAAAGGCCTGGTGACTGCACCCAGAGGTACCTCGAAATGAAGGCCCGGTGACTGTTCCCAGAGGTACTTCGGAAGGAAGGCCTGGTGACTGTACTCAGAGGTACCTCGGAAGGAAGGCCTGGTGACTGTACCCAGAGGCACCTCAGAAGGAAGGCATGGTGACTGTACCCAGAGGTACAACGGAAGGAAGGCCTGGTGACTACCCAGATGTATATCGGAAGAAAGGCCTGGTGACTGTACTCAGAGGTACCTCAGAAGAAAAACCTCGTGACTCTACCCAAAGGTACCTCAGAAGGAAGGCCTGGTGATTGTACCCAGAGTTATCTCGGAAGGACGGTCTCGTGACTATACTCAGAAATACCTCGGAAGAAAGGACTGGTGAGTGTACCCAGAGGTACCTCGAAAAGAAGGCCTGGTGACTATACCCAGAGGTAACTCAGAAGGAAGGCCTGGTGCCTGTACCCAGAGCTAGCTCGGACGAAAGGCATGCTGACTGTACCCAGAGGGACCTCAGACAGAAGGCAGGGTGACTGTACCCAGAAGTACCTCAGAAGGAAAGCCGGTGACTGTACCCAGCGGTACATCTGAAGGAAGGCCTGGTGACTGTACCCATAGGTACCTCAGAAGGAAACCCTGGTGACTGTACCCAGAGGTAACTCGTAAGAAAGGCTTGGTGAGTGTACCCAGAGGTACCTCGGAAGGAAGGCCGGGTGACTGTACCCAGGGGCAACCCGGAAGGAAGGCCTGGTGACTGTACGGAGAGGAACCTCAGAAGAAAGAGGTCGTGACTGTACCCAGAGGTACCTCCGAAGGAAGGGCCGGTGATTGTACCCAGAGGTACCTCGGAAGAAGGGCCTTGTGACTGTACCCAGAGGTACCTCGGAAGGAGGGCCTGGTGACTGTACCCAGAACTACCTCGGAAGAAAGGCCTTGTGACTGTACCCAGAGGTACCTCGGAAGGAATTCCTGGTGACTGTACAGAGGTACTTCGGAAGGAAGGCCTGGTGACTCTACCAGATTTACCTCGGAAGGAAGCGATGGTGACTGTACCCAGAGGTACCTCGGAATGAAGGCCCGGTGATTGTACGCAGAGGTACCTCGGAAGGAAGGCCTGGTGACTGTACCCAGAGGTACCTCGGAAGGAAGGCCTGGGGACTGTACCCAAAGGTACCTCAATAGGAAGACCCGCTGCCTTTACGCAGAGGTACCTCAGAAGGAAGGCCTGATGACTCTACCCAGAGGTACATCAGAAGGAAGATCTGGTGACTGTACCCAGGTACCTCAGAAGGAAGGCCGGTAACTGTACCCAGAGGTACCTCTGAAGGAAATTCTGGTGACTGTACCCATAGGTAGCTCAGAAGGAAGGCCTGGTGCCTATACCCAGGCGTATCTCCGTAGAAACGCCAGGTGACTGTACACAGAGGTACCACGGAAGGAAGGCCTGGTGACTGTACCCAGAGGTACCTCGGAAGGAATGCCTGGTGAGTACTCAGACATACCTAGGAAGAAAGGCCTGGTCACTGTACCCAGAGGTACCTCGGAAGCAAGGCCTGGTGACTGTACTCAGAGGCACCTCAGACAGAAGGACTGGGAACTTGACCCAGAGATACCTCAGAATGAAGGTCCGGTGACTTTACCTGGAGGTAAGTCGGAAGGAAGGCGTGGTGACTATACCGAGTGGTACCTCGGAAGGAAGGCCTGGTGACTGTACCCAGAAGTACCTCGGAAGGAAGGCGTGGTGTCTGTACTCAGAGGTATCTCGGAAGGAAGGCCTGGGGACTTTACCCAGAGTTACCTCAGAAGGAAGGCCTGGTGACTGTACCCAAAGGTACATCAGAAGGAAGGCCTGATGGCTGTACCCAGAGGTGCCTCAGAACGAGGGCCTGGTGACCGTACACAGAGGTACCTCGGACAGACAAACTGGTGACCGTACCCAGTGGTACCTCGGAATTAAGGCTTGGAGATCGTAAGCAGAGGTACCTGGGAAGGAAGGCCTGGTGACTGCACGCAGAGGTACCTCGGAAGGAAGGCCTGCTGACTGTACCCAGAAGTACCTCAGAAGGAAGGCCTGGTGACTGTACCCAGAGGTACCTCAGAAGAAAGACCTCGTGACTACCCAGACGTACCTCGAAAGAAAGGCCTGGTGCCTGTATTCAGAGGTACCTCAGAAGAAAGACCTCGTGACTGGACCCACAGAGACTTCAGAAGGAAGGCCTGGTGATTGTACCCAGAGGTACCTCGGAAGGAAGGTCTGGTGACTGTAACGAAAAGTACCTCGGAAGAAAGGCCTGGTGACTGCACCCAGAGGTACCTCGAAATGAAGGCCCGGTGACTGTTCCCAGAGGTACCTCGGAAGAAAGACCCGGTGACTGTACCCAGAGGTACTTCGGAAGGAAGGCCTGGTGACTGTACTCAGAGGTACCTCGGAAGGAAGGCCTGGTGACTGTACCCAGAGGCACCTCAGAAAGAAGGCATGGTGACTGTACCCAGAGGTACCTCCGAAGGAAGGGCCGGTGATTGTACCCAGAGGTACCTCGGAAGAAGGGCGTGGTGACTGTACCCAGAACTACCTCGGAAGAAAGGCCTTGTGACTGTACCCAGAGGTACCTCGGAAGGAATTCCTGGTGACTGTACAGAGGTACTTCGGAAGGAAGGCCTGGTGACTCTACCCAGAGTTACCTCGGAAGGAAGCGATGGTGACTGTACCCAGAGGTACCTCGGAAGGAATTCCTGGTGACTGTACCCAGAGGTACCTCGGAAGGAGGGCCTGGTGACTGTACCCAGAACTACCTCGGAAGAAAGGCCTTGTGACTGTACCCAGAGGTACCTCGGAAGGAATTCCTGGTGACTGTACCCAGACGTACCTCGGAAGGAGGGCCTGGTGACTGTACCCAGAACTACCTCGGAAGAAAGGCCTTGTGACTGTACCCAGAGGTACCTCGGAAGGAATTCCTGGTGACTGTACACAGAGGTACGTCGGAAGGAAGGCCTGGTGACTCTACCCAGAGTTACCTCGGAAGGAAGCGATGGTGACTGTACCCAGAAGTACCTCGGAATGAAGGCCCGGTGATTGTACCCAGAGGTACCTCGGAAGGAAGGCCTGGTGACTGTACCCAGAGGTACCTCGGAAGGAAGGCCTGGTGACTGTACCCAAAGGTACCTCGGAAGGAAGGCCTGGTGACTGTACCCAAAGGTACCTCAATAGGAAGACCCGCTGCCTTTACGCAGAGGTACCTCAGAAGGAAGGCCTGATGACTCTACTCAGAGGTACATCAGAAGGAAGATCTGGTGACTGTACCCAGGTACCTCAGAAGGAAGGCCTGGTGCCTATACCCAGGCGTATCTCCGAAGAAACGCCAGGTGACTGTACACAGAGGTACCACGGAAGGAGGCCTGGTGACTGTACCCAGAGGTACCTTTGAAAGAATGCCTGGTGAGTACTCAGACATACCTAGGAAGAAAGGCCTGGTCACTGTACTCAGAGGTACCTCAGAAGAAAGACCTCGTGAGTGTACTCAGAGGTACCTCAGAAAGAAGACCTGGTGATTGTACCCAGAGGTACATCGGAAGGAAGGCCTGGTGACTGTACACATTAGTGCCTCGGACGAAGGCCTGGTGACTGTACCCAGAGGTACCTCAGAAGGAAGGCCTGGTGACTGTACCGAGAGGTACCTCGGAAGGAAGGCCTGGTGACTACCCAGAAGCACATCGGAAGAAAGGCCTGGTGACTGTACTCAGAGGTACCTCAGAAGAAAGACCTCGTGCCTGTACCCAGAGGTAGCTCAGAAGTAAGGCCTGGTGATTGTACCCAGAGGTACCTCGGAAGGAAGGCCTAGTGATCGTACCCAGAAGTACATCGGAAGGAAGGCCTGGTGACTGTACTCAGAGTTTCCTAGGAAGGAAAGCCTGGTGACTCTACCCAGAGGTACCTCGGAAGGAAGCGATGGTGACTGTACCCAGAGGTACTTGGAAAAGAAGGCGAGGTGCGTGTACCCAGAGGTACCTCGTAAAAAGGGCTGGTGACTGTACCCAGAGGTACCTCGGAAGCAAGGCCTGGTGACTGTACCCAGAGTTACCTCAGAAGGAAGGACTGGTGACTGTACCCAGAGGTACCTCGGAAGGAAGGCCTGCTGACTGTACCCAGAAGTACCTCAGAAGGAAGGCCTGGTGACTGTACCCAGAGGTACCTCAGAAGAAAGACCTCGTGACTACCCAGACGTACCTCGAAAGAAAGGCCTGGTGCCTGTATTCAGAGGTACCTCAGAAGAAAGACCTCGTGACTGGACCCACAGAGACTTCAGAAGGAAGGCCTGGTGATTGTACCCAGAGGTACCTCGGAAGGAAGGTCTGGTGACTGTAACAAAAAGTACCTCGGAAGAAAGGCCTGGTGACTGTACCCAGAGGTACCTCGGAAGGAATCCCTGGTGACTGCCCCGAGAGGTACCTCGAAATGAAGGTCCGGTGACTGTTCCCAGAGGTACCTCGGAAGAAAGACCCGGTGACTGTACCCAGAGGTACTTCGGAAGGAAGGCCTGGTGACTGTACTCAGAGGTACCTCGGAAGGAAGGCCTGGTGACTGTACCCAGAGGCACCTCAGAAGGAAGGCATGGTGACTGTACCCAGAGGTACAACGGAAGGAAGGCCTGGTGACTACCCAGATGTATATCGGAAGAAAGGCCTGGTGAGTGTACTCAGAGGTACCTCAGAAGAAAAACCTCGTGACTCCAGCCAAAGGTACCTCAGAAGGAAGGCCTGGTGATTGTACCCAGAGTTATCTCGGAAGGACGGTCTCGTGACTATACCCAGAAATACCTCGGAAGAAAGGACTGGTGAGTGTACCCAGAGGTACCTCGAAAAGAAGGCCTGGTGACTGTACCCAGAGGTAACTCAGAAGGAAGACCTGGTGCCTGTACCCAGAGCTAGCTCGGAAGAAAGGCCTTGTGACTGTACCCAGAGGTACCTCGGAAGGAATTCCTGGTGACTGTACACAGAGGTACCTCGGAAGGAAGGCCTGGTGACTGTACCGAGGTACCTCGGAAGGAAGCGATGGTGACTGTACCCAGAGGTACCTCGGAATGAAGGGCCGGTGATTGTACCCAGAGGTACCTCGGAAGGAAGGCCTGGTGACTGTACCCAGAGGTACCTCGGAAGGAAGGCCTGGTGACTGTACCCAAAGGTACCTCAATAGGAAGACCCGCTGCCTTTACGCAGGGGTACCTCAGAAGGAAGGCCTGATGACTCTACCCAGAGGTACATCAGAAGGAAGATCTGGTGACTGTACCCAGGTACCTCAGAAGGAAGGCCGGTAACTGTACCCAGAGGTACCTCTGAAGGAAATTCTGGTGACTGTACCCATAGGTAGCTCAGAAGGAAGGCCTGGTGCCTATACCCAGGCGTATCTCCGAAGAAACGCCAGGTGACTGTACACAGAGGTACAACGGAAGGAAGGCCTGGTGACTGTACCCAGAGGTACCTCGGAAGGAATGCCTGGTGAGTACTCAGACATACCTAGGAAGAAAGGCCTGGTCACTGTACTCAGATGTACCTCAGAAGAAAGACCTAGTGAGTGTACTCAGAGGTACCTCAGAAAGAAGACCTGGTGATTGTACCCAGAGGTACATCGGAAGGAAGGCCTGGTGACTGTACACATTAGTGCCTCGGACGAAGGCCTGGTGACTGTACCCAGAGGTACCTCAGAAGGAAGGCCTGGTGACTGTACCGAGAGGTACCTCGGAAGGAAGGCCTGGTGACTACCCAGAAGCACATCGGAAGAAAGGCCTGGTGACTGTACTCAGAGGTACCTCAGAAGAAAGACCTCGTGCCTGTACAAAGAGGTACCTCAGAAGTAAGGCCTGGTGATTGTACCCAGAGGTACCTCGGAAGGAAGGCCTAGTGATCGTACCCAGAAGTACATCGGAAGGAAGGCCTGGTGACTGTACTCAGAGTTACCTAGGAAGGAAAGCCTGGTGACTCTACCCAGAGGTACCTCGGAAGGAAGCGATGGTGACTGTACCCAGAGGTACTTGGAAAAGAAGGCGAGGTGCGTGTACCCAGAGGTACCTCGTAAAAAGGGCTGGTGACTGTACCCAGAGGTACCTCGGAAGGAAGGCCTGGTGACTGTACCCAGAGTTACCTCAGAAGGAAGGCCTGGTGACTGTACCCAGAGGTACCTGAGAAGGAAAGTCTGGTGACTGTACCCAAAAGTACCTCGGAAGGAAGGCGTGGTGTCTGTACTCAGAGGTATCTCGGAAGGAAGGCCTGGGGACTTTACCCAGAGTTACCTCAGAAGGAAGGCCTGGTGACTGTACCCAAAGGTACATCAGAAGGAAGGCCTGATGACTGTACCCAGAGGTGCCTCAGAAGGAAGGCCTGGTGACCGTACACAGAGGTACCTCGGACAGACAAACTGGTGACTGTATCCAGTGGTACCTCGGAATTAAGGCTTGGTGATCGTAAGCAGAGGTACCTGGGAAGGAAGGCCTGGTGACTGCACGCAGAGTTACCTCGGAAGGAAGGCCTGCTGACTGTACCCAGAAGTACCTCAGAAGGAAGGCCTGGTGACTGTACCCAGAGGTACCTCAGAAGAAAGACCTCGTGACTACCCAGACGTACCTCGAAAGAAAGGCCTGGTGCCTGTATTCAGAGGTACCTCAGAAGAAAGACCTCGTGACTGGACCCACAGAGACTTCAGAAGGAAGGCCTGGTGATTGTACCCAGAGGTACCTCGGAAGGAAGGTCTGGTGACTGTAACAAAAAGTACCTCGGAAGAAAGGCCTGGTGACTGTACCCAGAGGTACCTCGGAAGGAATCCCTGGTGACTGCACCCAGAGGTACCTCGAAATGAAGGCCCGGTGACTGTTCCCAGAGGTACCTCGGAAGAAAGACCCGGTGACTGTACCCAGAGGTACTTCGGAAGGAAGGCCTGGTGACTGTACTCAGAGGTACCTCGGAAGGAAGGCCTGGTGACTGTACCCAGAGGCACCTCAGAAGGAAGGCATGGTGACTGTACCCAGAGGTACAACGGAAGGAAGGCCTGGTGACTACCCAGATGTATATCGGAAGAAAGGCCTGGTGAGTGTACTCAGAGGTACCTCAGAAGAAAAACCTCGTGACTCCACCCCAAGGTACCTCAGAAGGAAGGCCTGGTGAATGTACCCAGAGTTATCTCAGAAGGACGGTCTCGTGACTATACCCAGAAATACCTCGGAAGAAAGGACTGGTGAGTGTACCCAGAGGTACCTCGAAAAGAAGGCCTGGTGACTGTACCCAGAGGTAACTCAGAAGGAAGGCCTGGTGCCTGTACCCAGAGCTAGCTCGGAAGAAAGGCATGCTGACTGTACCCAGAGGGACCTCAGACAGAAGGCAGGGTGACTGTACCCAGAAGTACCTCAGAAGGAAAGCCGGTGACTGTACCCAGCGGTACATCTGAAGGAAGGCCTGGTGACTGTACCCATAGGTACCTCAGAAGGAAACCCTGGTGACTGTACCCAGAGGTAACTCGTAAGAAAGGCTTGGTGAGTGTACCCAGAGGTACCTCGGAAAGAACGCCGGGTGACTGTACCCAGAGGTACCTCGGAAGGAAGGCCGGGTGACTGTACCCAGAGGCAACCCGGAAGGAAGGCCTGGTGACTGTATGGAGAGGAACCTCAGAAGAAAGACGTCGTGACTGTACCCAGAGGTACCTCCGAAGGAAGGGCCGGTGATTGTACCCAGAGGTACCTCGGAAGAAGGGCCTGGTGACTGTACTCAGAACTACCTCGGAAGAAAGGCCTTGTGACTGTACCCAGAGGTACCTCGGAAGGAATTCCTGGTGACTGTACCCAGAGGTACCTCGGAAGGAGGGCCTTCTGACTGTACCCAGAACTACCTCGGAAGAAAGGCCTTGTGACTGTACCCAGAGGTACCTCGGAAGGAATTCCTGGTGACTGTACCCAGAGGTACCTCGGAAGGAGGGCCTGGTGACTGTACCCAGAAGTACCTCGGAAGAAAGGCCTTGTGACTGTACCCAGAGGTACCTCGGAAGGAATTCCTAGTGACTGTACACAGAGGTACCTCGGAAGGAAGGCCTGGTGACTGTACCCAGAGGTACCTCGGAAGGAAGCGATGGTGACTGTACCCAGAGGTACCTCGGAATGAAGGGCCGGTGATTGTACCCAGAGGTACCTCGGAAGGAAGGCCTGGTGACTGTACCCAGAGGTACCTCGGAAGGAAGGCCTGGTGACTGTACCCAAAGGTACCTCAATAGGAAGACCCGCTGCCTTTACGCAGGGGTACCTCAGAAGGAAGGCCTGATGACTCTACCCAGAGGTACATCAGAAGGAAGATCTGGTGACTGTACCCAGGTACCTCAGAAGGAAGGCCGGTAACTGTACCCAGAGGTACCTCTGAAGGAAATTCTGGTGACTGTACCCATAGGTAGCTCAGAAGGAAGGCCTGGTGCCTATACCCAGGCGTATCTCCGAAGAAACGCCAGGTGACTGTACACAGAGGTACCACGGAAGGAAGGCCTGGTGACTGTACCCAGAGGTACCTCGGAAGGAATGCCTGGTGAG
Source organism: Loxodonta africana (assembly GCF_030014295.1). Taxonomy (NCBI): domain Eukaryota; kingdom Metazoa; phylum Chordata; class Mammalia; order Proboscidea; family Elephantidae; genus Loxodonta; species Loxodonta africana. The sequence continues at coordinate 319,852 of NW_026974892.1, forward strand.
TACTCAGACATACCTAGGAAGAAAGGCCTGGTCACTGTACTCAGAGGTACCTCAGAAGAAAGACCTCGTGAGTGTACTCAGAGGTACTTCAGAAAGAAGACCTGGTGATTGTACCCAGAGGTACATCGGAAGGAAGGCCTGGTGACTGTACACATTAGTGCCTCGGACGGAGGCCTGGTGACTGTACCCAGAGGTACCTCAGAAGGAAGGCCTGGTGACTGTACCGAGAGGTACCTCGAAAGGAAGGCCTGGTGACTACCCAGAAGCACATCGGAAGAAAGGCCTGGTGACTGTACTCAGAGGTACCTCAGAAGAAAGACCTCGTGCCTGTACCCAGAGGTAGCTCAGAAGTAAGGCCTGGTGATTGTACCCAGAGGTACCTCGGAAGGAAGGCCTAGTGATCGTACCCAGAAGTACATCGGAAGGAAGGCCTGGTGACTGTACTCAGAGTTACCTAGGAAGGAAAGCCTGGTGACTCTACCCAGAGGTACCTCGGAAGGAAGCGATGGTGACTGTACCCAGAGGTACTTGGAAAAGAAGGCGAGGTGCGTGTACCCAGAGGTACCTCGTAAAAAGGGCTGGTGACTGTACCCAGAGGTACCTCGGAAGCAAGGCCTGGTGACTGTACTCAGAGGCACCTCGGACAGAAGGACTGGGAACTTGACCCAGAGATACCTCAGAATGAAGGTCCGGTGACTTTACCTAGAGGTAAGTCGGAAGGAAGGCGTGGTGACTATACCCAGTGGTACCTCGGAAGGAAGGCCTGGTGACTGTACCCAGAGGTACCTGGGAAGGAAAGCCTGGTGATTGTACCCAGAAGTACCTCGGAAGGAAGGCGTGGTGTCTGTACTGAGAGGTATCTCGGAAGGAAGGCCTGGGGACTTTACCCAGAGTTACCTCAGAAGGAAGGCCTGGTGACTGTACCCAAAGGTACATCAGAAGGAAGGCCTGATGGCTGTACCCAGAGGTGCCTCAGAACGAAGGCCTGGTGACCGTACACAGAGGTACCTCGGACAGACAAACTGGTGACCGTACCCAGTGGTACCTCGGAATTAAGGCTTGGAGATCGTAAGCAGAGGTACCTGGGAAGGAAGGCCTGGTGACTGCACGCAGAGGTACCTCGGAAGGAAGGCCTGATAACTGTACCCAGAAGTACCTCAGAAGGAAGGCCTGGTGACTGTACCCAGAGGTACCTCAGAAGAAAGACCTCGTGACTACCCAGACGTACCTCGAAAGAAAGGCCTGGTGCCTGTATTCAGAGGTACCTCAGAAGAAAGACCTCGTGACTGGAACCACAGAGACTTCAGAAGGAAGGCCTGGTGATTGTACCCAGAGGTACCTCGGAAGGAAGGTCTGGTGACTGTAACGAAAAGTACCTCGGAAGAAAGGCCTGGTGACTGCACCCAGAGGTACCTCGAAATGAAGGCCCGGTGACTGTTCCCAGAGGTACCTCGGAAGAAAGACCCGGTGACTGTACCCAGAGGTACTTCGGAAGGAAGGCCTGGTGACTGTACTCAGAGGTACCTCGGAAGGAAGGCCTGGTGACTGTACCCAGAGGCACCTCAGAAGGAAGGCATGGTGACTGTACCCAGAGGTACAACGGAAGGAAGGCCTGGTGACTACCCAGATGTATATCGGAAGAAAGGCCTGGTGACTGTACTCAGAGGTACCTCAGAAGAAAAACCTCGTGACTCTACCCAAAGGTACCTCAGAAGGAAGGCCTGGTGATTGTACCCAGAGTTATCTCGGAAGGACGGTCTCGTGACTATACCCAGAAATACCTCGGAAGAAAGGACTGGTGAGTGTACCCAGAGGTACCTCGAAAAGAAGGCCTGGTGACTGTACCCAGAGGTAACTCAGAAGGAAGGCCTGGTGCCTGTACCCAGAGCTAGCTCGGAAGAAAGGCATGCTGACTGTACCCAGAGGGACCTCAGACAGAAGGCAGGGTGACTGTACCCAGAAGTACCTCAGAAGGAAAGCCGGTGACTGTACCCAGCGGTACATCTGAAGGAAGGCCAGGTGACTGTACCCATAGGTACCTCAGAAGGAAACCCTGGTGACTGTACCCAGAGGTAACTCGTAAGAAAGGCTTGGTGAGTGTACCCAGAGGTACCTCGGAAAGAACGCCGGGTGACTGTACCCAGAGGTACCTCGGAAGGAAGGCCGGGTGACTGTACCCAGAGGCAACCCGGAAGGAAGGCCTGGTGACTGTTCGGAGAGGAACCTCAGAAGAAAGACGTCGTGACTGTACCCAGAGGTACCTCCGAAGGAAGGGCCGGTGATTGTACCCAGAGGTACCTCGGAAGAAGGGCGTGGTGACTGTACCCAGAACTACCTCGGAAGAAAGGCCTTGTGACTGTACCCAGAGGTACCTCGGAAGGAATTCCTGGTGACTGTACAGAGGTACTTCGGAAGGAAGGCCTGGTGACTCTACCCAGATTTACCTCGGAAGGAAGCGATGGTGACTGTACCCAGAGGTACCTCGGAAGGAATTCCTGGTGACTGTACCCAGAGGTACCTCGGAAGGAGGGCCTGGTGACTGTACCCAGAACTACCTCGGAAGAAAGGCTTGTGACTGTACCCAGAGGTACCTCGGAAGGAATTCCTGGTGACTGTACCCAGAGGTACCTCGGAAGGAGGGCCTGGTGACTGTACCCAGAACTACCTCGGAAGAAAGGCCTTGTGACTGTACCCAGAGGTACCTCGGAAGGAATTCCTGGTGACTGTACACAGAGGTACGTCGGAAGGAAGGCCTGGTGACTCTACCCAGAGTTACCTCGGAAGGAAGCGATGGTGACTGTACCCAGAAGTACCTCGGAATGAAGGCCCGGTGATTGTACCCAGAGGTACCTCGGAAGGAAGGCCTGGTGACTGTACCCAGAGGTACCTCGGAAGGAAGGCCTGGTGACTGTACCCAAAGGTACCTCAATAGGAAGACCCGCTGCCTTTACGCAGAGGTACCTCAGAAGGAAGGCCTGATGACTCTACCCAGAGGTACATCAGAAGGAAGATCTGGTGACTGTACCCAGGTACCTCAGAAGGAAGGCCGGTAACTGTACCCAGAGGTACCTCTGAAGGAAATTCTGGTGACTGTACCCATAGGTAGCTCAGAAGGAAGGCCTGGTGCCTATACCCAGGCGTATCTCCGAAGAAACGCCAGGTGACTGTACACAGAGGTACCACGGAAGGAAGGCCTGGTGACTGTACCCAGAGGTACCTTTGAAAGAATGCCTGGTTAGTACTCAGACATACCTAGGAAGAAAGGCCTGGTCACTGTACTCAGAGGTACCTCAGAAGAAAGACCTCGTGAGTGTACTCAGAGGTACCTCAGAAAGAAGACCTGGTGATTGTACCCAGAGGTACATCGGAAGGAAGGCCTGGTGACTGTACACATTAGTGCCTCGGACGAAGGCCTGGTGACTGTACCCAGAGGTACCTCAGAAGGAAGGCCTGGTGACTGTACCGAGAGGTACCTCGGAAGGAAGGCCTGGTGACTACCCAGAAGCACATCGGAAGAAAGGCCTGGTGACTGTACTCAGAGGTACCTCAGAAGAAAGACCTCGTGCCTGTACCCAGAGGTAGCTCAGAAGTAAGGCCTGGTGATTGTACCCAGAGGTACCTCGGAAGGAAGGCCTAGTGATCGTACCCAGAAGTACATCGGAAGGAAGGCCTGGTGACTGTACTCAGAGTTACCTAGGAAGGAAAGCCTGGTGACTCTACCCAGAGGTACCTCGGAAGGAAACGATGGTGACTGTACCCAGAGGTACCTCGGAAGCAAGGCCTGGTGACTGTACCCAGAGTTACCTCAGAAGGAAGGACTGGTGACTGTACCCAGAGGTACCTCGGAAGGAAGGCCTGCTGACTGTACCCAGAAGTACCTCAGAAGGAAGGCCTGGTGACTGTACCCAGAGGTACCTCAGAAGAAAGACCTCGTGACTACCCAGACGTACCTCGAAAGAAAGGCCTGGTGCCTGTATTCAGAGGTACCTCAGAAGAAAGACCTCGTGACTGGACCCACAGAGACTTCAGAAGGAAGGCCTGGTGATTGTACCCAGAGGTACCTCGGAAGGAAGGTCTGGTGACTGTAACAAAAAGTACCTCGGAAGAAAGGCCTGGTGACTGTACCCAGAGGTACCTCGGAAGAAATCCCTGGTGACTGCACCCAGAGGTACCTCGAAATGAAGGTCCGGTGACTGTTCCCAGAGGTACCTCGGAAGAAAGACCCGGTGACTGTACCCAGAGGTACTTCGGAAGGAAGGCCTGGTGACTGTACTCAGAGGTACCTCGGAAGGAAGGCCTGGTGACTGTACCCAGAGGCACCTCAGAAGGAAGGCATGGTGACTGTACCCAGAGGTACAACGGAAGGAAGGCCTGGTGACTACCCAGATGTATATCGGAAGAAAGGCCTGGTGAGTGTACTCAGAGGTACCTCAGAAGAAAAACCTCGTGACTCCAGCCAAAGGTACCTCAGAAGGAAGGCCTGGTGATTGTACCCAGAGTTATCTCGGAAGGACGGTCTCGTGACTATTCCCAGAAATACCTCGGAAGAAAGGACTGGTGAGTGTACCCAGAGGTACCTCGAAAAGAAGGCCTGGTGACTGTACCCAGAGGTAACTCAGAAGGAAGGCCTGGTGCCTGTACCCAGAGCTAGCTCGGAAGAAAGGCATGCTGACTGTACCCAGAGGGACCTCAGACAGAAGGCAGGGTGACTGTACCCAGAAGTACCTCAGAAGGAAAGCCGGTGACTGTACCCAGCGGTACATCTGAAGGAAGGCCTGGTGACTGTACCCATAGGTACCTCAGAAGGAAACCCTGGTGACTGTACCCAGAGGTAACTCGTAAGAAAGGCTTGGTGAGTGTACCCAGAGGTACCTCGGAAGGAAGGCCGGGTGACTGTACCCAGAGGCAACCCGGAAGGAAGGCCTGGTGACTGTACGGAGAGGAACCTCAGAAGAAAGACGTCGTGACTGTAACCAGAGGTACCTCTGAAGGAAGGGCCGGTGATTGTACCCAGAGGTACCTCGGAAGAAGGGCCTGGTGACTGTACCCAGAACTACCTCGGAAGAAAGGCCTGGTGACTGTACCCAGAGTTACCTTAGAAGGAAGGCCTGGTGACTGTACCCAGAGTTACCTGGGAAGGAAAGCCTGGTGACTGTACCCAGAAGTACCTCGGAAGGAAGGCGTGGTGTCTGTACTGAGAGGTATCTCGGAAGGAAGGCCTGGGGACTTTACCCAGAGTTACCTCAGAAGGAAGGCCTGGTGACTGTACCCAAAGGTACATCAGAAGGAAGGCCTGATGGCTGTACCCAGAGGTGCCTCAGAACGAAGGCCTGGTGACCGTACACAGAGGTACCTCGGACAGACAAACTGGTGACCGTACCCAGTGGTACCTCGGAATTAAGGCTTGGAGATCGTAAGCAGAGGTACCTGGGAAGGAAGGCCTGGTGACTGCACGCAGAGGTACCTCGGAAGGAGGGCCTGGTGACTGTACCCAGAACTACCTCGGAAGAAAGGCCTTGTGACTGTACCCAGAGGTACCTCGGAAGGAATTTCTGGTGACTGTACACAGAGGTACCTCAGAAGGAAGGCCTGGTGACTGTACCCAGAGGTACATCAGAAGAAAGACCTCGTGACTACCCAGACGTACCTCGAAAGAAAGGCCTGGTGCCTGTATTCAGAGGTACCTCAGAAGAAAGACCTCGTGACTGGACCCACAGAGACTTCAGAAGGAAGGCCTGGTGATTGTACCCAGAGGTACCTCGGAAGGAAGGTCTGGTGAGTGTAACAAAAAGTACCTCGGAAGAAAGGCCTGGTGACTGTACCCAGAGGTACCTTGGAAGGAATCCCTGGTGACTGCACCCAGAGGTACCTCGAAATGAAGGCCCGGTGACTGTTCCCAGAGGTACCTCGGAAGAAAGACCCGGTGACTGTACCCAGAGGTACTTCGGAAGGAAGGCCTGGTGACTGTACTCAGAGGTACCTCGGAAGGAAGGCCTGGTGACTGTACCCAGAGGCACCTCAGAAGGAAGGCATGGTGACTGTACCCAGAGGTACAACGGAAGGAAGGCCTGGTGACTACCCAGATGTATATCGGAAGAAAGGCCTGGTGACTGTACTCAGAGGTACCTCAGAAGAAAAACCTCGTGACTCCAGCCAAAGGTACCTCAGAAGGAAGGCCTGGTGATTGTACCCAAAGGTACCTCAATAGGAAGACCCGCTGCCTTTACGCAGAGGCACCTCAGAAGGAAGGCCTGATGACTCTACCCAGAAGTACAGCAGAAGGAAGATCTGGTGACTGTACCCAGGTACCTCAGAAGGAAGGCCGGTAACTGTACCCAGAGGTACCTCTGAAGGAAATTCTGGTGACTGTACCCACAGGTAGCTCAGAAGGAAGGCCTGGTGACTATACCCAGGCGTATCTCCGAAGAAACGCCAGGTGACTGTACACAGAGGTACCACGGAAGGAAGGCCTGGTGACTGTACCCAGAGGTACCTCGGAAGGAATTCCTGGTGAGTACTCAGACATACCTAGGAAGAAAGGCCTGGTCACTGTACTCAGAGGTACCTCAGAAGAAAGACCTCGTGAGTGTACTCAGAGGTACCTCAGAAAGAAGGCCTGGTGATTGTACCCAGAGGTACATCGGAAGGAAGGCCTGGTGACTGTACGCATTAGTGCCTCGGACGGAGGCCTGGTGACTGTACCCAGAGGTACCTCAGAAGGAAGGCCTGGTGACTGTACCGAGAGGTATCTCGGAAGGAAGGCCTGGTGACTACCCAGAAGCACATCGGAAGAAAGGCCTGGTGACTGTACTCAGAGGTACCTCAGAAGAAAGACCTCGTGACTGTACCCAGAGGTACCTCAGAAGTAAGGCCTGGTGATTGTACCCAGAGGTACCTCGGAAGGAAGGCCTAGTGATCGTACCCAGAAGTACATCGGAAGGAAGGCCTGGTGACTGTACTCAGAGTTACCTAGGAAGGAAAGCCTGGTGACTCTACCCAGAGGTACCTCGGAAGGAAGCGATGGTGACTGTACCCAGAGGTACTTGGAAAAGAAGGCGAGGTGCGTGTACCCAGAGTTACCTCGTAAAAAGGGCTGGTGACTGTACCCAGAGGTACCTCGGAAGGAAGGCCTGGTGACTGTACCCAGAGGTACCTCGGAAGCAAGGCCTGGTGACTGTACCCAGAGTTACCTCAGAAGGAAGGCCTGGTGACTGTACCCAGAGGTACCTGAGAAGGAAAGCCTGGTGACTGTACCCAGAAGTACCTCGGAAGGAAGGCGTGGTGTCTGTACTCAGAGGTATCTCGGAAGGAAGGCCTGGGGACTTTACCCAGAGTTACCTCAGAAGGAAGGCCTGGTGACTGTACCCAAAGGTACATCAGAAGGAAGGCCTGATGGCTGTACCCAGAGGTGCCTCAGAACGAAGGCCTGGTGACCGTACACAGAGGTACCTCGGACAGACAAACTGGTGACCGTACCCAGTGGTACCTCGGAATTAAGGCTTGGAGATCGTAAGCAGAGGTACCTGGGAAGGAAGGCCTGGTGACTGCACGCAGAGGTACCTCGGAAGGAAGGCCTGCTGACTGTACCCAGAAGTACCTCAGAAGGAAGGCCTGGTGACTGTACCCAGAGGTACCTCAGAAGAAAGACCTCGTGACTGGAACCACAGAGACTTCAGAAGGAAGGCCTGGTGATTGTACCCAGAGGTACCTCGGAAGGAAGGTCTGGTGACTGTAACAAAAAGTACCTCGGAAGAAAGGCCTGGTGACTGCACCCAGAGGTACCTCGAAATGAAGGCCCGGTGACTGTTCCCAGAGGTACCTCGGAAGAAAGACCCGGTGACTGTACCCAGAGGTACTTCGGAAGGAAGGCCTGGTGACTGTACTCAGAGGTACCTCGGAAGGAAGGCCTGGTGACTGTACCCAGAGGCACCTCAGAAGGAAGGCATGGTGACTGTACCCAGAGGTACAACGGAAGGAAGGCCTGGTGACTACCCAGATGTATATCGGAAGAAAGGCCTGGTGACTGTACTCAGAGGTACCTCGGAAGGAAGGCCTGGTGATTGTACCCAGAGGTACCTCGAAAGGAAGGCCTGGTGACTGTACTCAGAGTTACCTAGGAAGGAAAGCCTGGTGACTCTACCCAGAGGTACCTCGGAAGGAAGCGATGGTGACTGTACCCAGAGGTACTTGGAAAAGAAGGCGAGGTGCGTGTACCCAGAGTAACCTCGTAAAAAGGGCTGGTGACTGTACCCAGAGGTACCTCGGAAGGAAGGCCTGGTGACTGTACCCAGAGGTACCTCGGAAGCAAGGCCTGGTGACTGTACTCAGAGGCACCTTGGACAGAAGGACTGGGAACTTGACCCAGAGATACCTCAGAATGAAGGTCCGGTGACTTTACCTAGAGGTAAGTCGGAAGGAAGGCGTGGTGATTATACCGAGTGGTACCTGGGAAGGAAGGCCTGGTGACTGTACCCAGAGGTAACTCAGAAGGAAGACCTGGTGCCTGTACCCAGAGCTAGCTCGGAAGAAAGGAATGCTGACTGTACCCAGAGGGACCTCAGACAGAAGGCAGGGTGACTGTACCCAGAAGTACCTCAGAAGGAAAGCCGGTGACTGTACCCAGCGGTACATCTGAAGGAAGGCCTGGTGACTGTACCCATAGGTACCTCAGAAGGAAACCCTGGTGACTGTACCCAGAGGTAACTCGTAAGAAAGGCTTGGTGAGTGTACCCAGAGGTACCTCGGAAAGAACGCCGGGTGACTGTACCCAGAGGTACCTCGGAAGGAAGGCCGGGTGACTGTACCCAGAGGCAACCCGGAAGGAAGGCCTGGTGACTGTACGGAGAGGAACCTCAGAAGAAAGACGTCGTGACTGTACCCAGAGGTACCTCCGAAGGAAGGGCCGGTGATTGTACCCAGAGGTACCTCGGAAGAAGGGCCTGGTGACTGTACCCAGAACTACCTCGGAAGAAACGCCTTGTGACTGTACCCAGAGGTACCTCGGAAGGAATTCCTGGTGACTGTACACAGAGGTACTTCGGAAGGAAGGCCTGGTGACTCTACCCAGAGTTACCTCGGAAGGAAGCGATGGTGACTGTACCCAGAGGTACCTCGGAAGAAAGGACTGGTGAGTGTACCCAGAGGTACATCGAAAAGAATGCCTGGTGACTGTACCCAGAGGTAACTCAGAAGGAAGGCCTGGTGCCTGTACCCAGAGCTAGCTCGGAAGAAAGGCATGCTGACTGTACCCAGAGGGACCTCAGACAGAAGGCAGGGTGACTGTACCCAGAAGTACCTCAGAAGGAAAGCCGGTGACTGTACCCAGCGGTACATCTGAAGGAAGGCCTGGTGACTGTACCCATAGGTACCTCAGAAGGAAACCCTGGTGACTGTACCCAGAGGTAACTCGTAAGAAAGGCTTGGTGAGTGTACCCAGAGGTACCTCGGAAGGAAGGCCGGGTGACTGTACCCAGAGGCAACCCGGAAGGAAGGCCTGGTGACTGTACGGAGAGGAACCTCAGAAGAAAGACGTCGTGACTGTACCCAGAGGTACCTCCGAAGGAAGGGCCGGTGATTGTACCCAGAGGTACCTCGGAAGAAGGGCGTGGTGACTGTACCCAGAACTACCTCGGAAGAAAGGCCTTGTGACTGTACCCAGAGGTACCTCGGAAGGAATTCCTGGTGACTGTACAGAGGTACATCGGAAGGAAGGCCTGGTGACTCTACCCAGATTTACCTCGGAAGGAAGCGATGGTGACTGTACCCAGAGGTACCTCGGAAGGAATTCCTGGTGACTGTACCCAGAGGTACCTCGGAAGGAGGGCCTGGTGACTGTACCCAGAACTACCTCGGAAGAAAGGCCTTGTGACTGTACCCAGAGGTACCTCGGAAGGAATTCCTGGTGACTGTACTCAGAGGTACCTCGGAAGGAGGGCCTGGTGACTGTACCCAGAACTACCTCGGAAGAAAGGCCTTGTGACTGTACCCAGAGGTACCTCGGAAGGAATTCCTGGTGACTGTACACAGAGGTACGTCGGAAGGAAGGCCTGGTGACTCTACCCAGAGTTACCTCGGAAGGAAGCGATGGTGACTGTACCCAGAAGTACCTCGGAATGAAGGCCTGGTGACTGTACCCAGAGGTACCTGGGATGGAATGCCTGGTGACTGTACTCAAGGTACCTCAGAAGGAAAGCCTGGTGAATGTACACAGTGGTACCTCGTAAGAAATGCCTGGTGTCTGTACCGAGAGATGTCTCGGAAGGAAGGCCTGGTGACTGTACCCAGAGGTACCTCGGAAGGAAGGCCTGGTGACTGTACCCAAAGGTACCTCAATAGGAAGACCCGCTGCCTTTACACAGAGGTACCTCAGAAGGAAGGCCTGATGACTCTACCCAGAGGTACATCAGAAGGAAGATCTGGTGACTGTACCCAGGTACCTCAGAAGGAAGGCCGGTAACTGTACCCAGAGGTACCTCTGAAGGAAATTCTGGTGACTGTACCCATAGGTAGCTCAGAAGGAAGGCCTGGTGCCTATACCCAGGCGTATCTCCGAAGAAACGCCAGGTGACTGTACACAGAGGTACCACGGAAGGAAGGCCTGGTGACTGTACCCAGAGGTACCTCGGAAGGAATGCCTGGTGAGTACTCAGACATACCTAGGAAGAAAGGCCTGGTCACTGTACTCAGAGGTACCTCAGAAGAAAGACCTCGTGAGTGTACTCAGAGGTACCTCAGAAAGAAGACCTGGTGATTGTACCCAGAGGTACATCGGAAGGAAGGCCTGGTGACTGTACACATTAGTGCCTCGGACGAAGGCCTGGTGACTGTACCCAGAGGTACCTCAGAAGGAAGGCCTGGTGACTACCCAGAAGCACATCGGAAGAAAGGCCTGGTGACTGTACTCAGAGGTACCTCAGAAGAAAGACCTCGTGCCTGTACCCAGAGGTAGCTCAGAAGTAAGGCCTGGTGATTGTACCCAGAGGTACCTCGGAAGGAAGGCCTAGTGATCGTACCCAGAAGTACATCGGAAGGAAGGCCTGGTGACTGTACTCAGAGTTACCTAGGAAGGAAAGCCTGGTGACTCTACCCAGAGGTACCTCGGAAGGAAGCGATGGTGACTGTACCCAGAGGTACTTGGAAAAGAAGGCGAGGTGCGTGTACCCAGAGGTACCTCGTAAAAAGGGCTGGTGACTGTACCCAGACGTACCTCGGAAGCAAGGCCTGGTGACTGTACCCAGAGTTACCTCAGAAGGAAGGCCTGGTGACTGTACGCAGAGGTACCTGAGAAGGAAAGCCTGGTGACTGTACCCAGAAGTACCTCAGAAGGAAGGCCTGGTGACTGTACCCAGAGGTACCTCAGAAGAAAGACCTCGTGACTACCCAGACGTACCTCGAAAGAAAGGCCTGGTGCCTGTATTCAGAGGTACCTCAGAAGAAAGACCTCGTGACTGGACCCACAGAGACTTCAGAAGGAAGGCCTGGTGATTGTACCCAGAGGTACCTCGGAAGGAAGGTCTGGTGACTGTAACAAAAAGTACCTCGGAAGAAAGGCCTGGTGACTGCACCCAGAGGTACCTCGGAGGGAAGGCCTGGTGACTCTACCCAGAGTTACCTCGGAAGGAATCCCTGGTGAATACACCCAGAGGTACCTCGAAATGAAGGCTCGGTGACTGTTCCCAGAGGTACCTCGGAAGAAAGACCCGGTGACTGTACCCAGCGGTACATCTGAAGGAAGGCCTGATGACTGTACCAATAGGTACCTCGGAAGCAAGGCCTGGTGACTGTACTCAGAGGCACCTCGGACAGAAGACTGGGAACTTGACCCAGAGATACCTCAGAATGAAGGTCCGGTGACTTTACCTAGAGGTAAGTCGGAAGGAAGGCGTGGTGACTATACCGAGTGGTACCTCGGAAGGAAGGCCTGGTGACTGTACCCAGAAGTACCTCGGAAGGAAGGCGTGGTGACTATACCGAGTGGTACCTCGGAAGGAAGGCCTGGTGACTGTACCCAGAAGTACCTCGGAAGGAAGGCGTGGTGTCTGTACTCAGAGGTATCTCGGAAGGAAGGCCTGGGGACTTACCCAGAGTTACCTCAGAAGGAAGGCCTGGTGACTGTACCCAAAGGTACATCAGAAGGAAGGCCTGATGGCTGTACCCAGAGGTGCCTCAGAACGAAGGCCTGGTGACCGTACACAGAGGTACCTCGGACAGACAAACTGGTGACCGTACCCAGTGGTACCTCGGAATTAAGGCTTGGAGATCGTAAGCAGAGGTACCTGGGAAGGAAGGCCTGGTGACTGCACGCAGAGGTACCTCGGAAGGAAGGCCTGCTGACTGTACCCAGAAGTACCTCAGAAGGAAGGCCTGGTGACTGTACCCAGAGGTACCTCAGAAGAAAGACCTCGTGACTACCCAGACGTACCTCGAAAGAAAGGCCTGGTGCCTGTATTCAGAGGTACCTCAGAAGAAAGACCTCGTGACTGGAACCACAGAGACTTCAGAAGGAAGGCCTGGTGATTGTACCCAGAGGTACCTCGGAAGGAAGGTCTGGTGACTGTAACGAAAAGTACCTCGGAAGAAAGGCCTGGTGACTGCACCCAGAGGTACCTCGAAATGAAGGCCCGGTGACTGTTCCCAGAGGTACCTCGGAAGAAAGACCCGGTGACTGTACCCAGAGGTACTTCGGAAGGAAGGCCTGGTGACTGTACTCAGAGGTACCTCGGAAGGAAGGCCTGGTGACTGTACCCAGAGGCACCTCAGAAGGAAGGCATGGTGACTGTACCCAGAGGTACAACGGAAGGAAGGCCTGGTGACTACCCAGATGTATATCGGAAGAAAGGCCTGGTGACTGTACTCAGAGGTACCTCAGAAGAAAAACCTCGTGACTCTACCCAAAGGTACCTCAGAAGGAAGGCCTGGTGATTGTACCCAGAGTTATCTCGGAAGGACGGTCTCGTGACTATACCCAGAAATACCTCGGAAGAAAGGACTGGTGAGTGTACCCAGAGGTACCTCGAAAAGAAGGCCTGGTGACTGTACCCAGAGGTAACTCAGAAGGAAGGCCTGGTGCCTGTACCCAGAGCTAGCTCGGAAGAAAGGCATGCTGACTGTACCCAGAGGGACCTCAGACAGAAGGCAGGGTGACTGTACCCAGAAGTACCTCAGAAGGAAAGCCGGTGACTGTACCCAGCGGTACATCTGAAGGAAGGCCTGGTGACTGTACCCATAGGTACCTCAGAAGGAAACCCTGGTAACTGTACCCAGAGGTAACTCGTAAGAAAGGCTTGGTGAGTGTACCCAGAGGTACCTCGGAAAGAACGCCGGGTGACTGTACCCAGAGGTACCTCGGAAGGAAGGCCGGGTGACTGTACCCAGAAGCAACCCGGAAGGAAGGCCTGGTGACTGTACGGAGAGGAACCTCAGAAGAAAGACGTCGTGACTGTACCCAGAGGTACCTCCGAAGGAAGGGCCGGTGATTGTACCCAGAGGTACCTCGGAAGAAGGGCCTGGTGACTGTACCCAGAACTACCTCGGAAGAAAGGCCTTGTGACTGTACTCAGAGGTACCTCGGAAGGAATTCCTGGTGACTGTACAGAGGTACTTCGGAAGGAAGGCCTGGTGACTCTACCCAGAGTTACCTCGGAAGGAAGCGATGGTGACTGTACCCAGAGGTACCTCGGAAGGAATTCCTTGTGACTGTACCCAGAGGTACCTCGGAAGGAGGGCCTGGTGACTGTACCCAGAACTACCTCGGAAGAAAGGCCTTGTGACTGTACCCAGAGGTACCTCGGAAGGAATTCCTGGTGACTGTACACAGAGGTACCTCGGAAGGAAGGCCTGGGGACTCTACCCAGAGTTAAATCGGAAGGAAGCGATGGTGACTGTACCCAGAGGTACCTCGGAATGAAGGGCCGGTGATTGTACCCAGAGGTACCTCGGAAGGAAGGCCTGGTGACTGTACCCAGAGGTACCTCGGAAGGAAGGCCTGGTGACTGTACCCAAAGGTACCTCAATAGGAAGACCCGCTGCCTTTACGCAGAGGTACCTCAAAAGGAATGCCTGATGACTCTACCCAGAGCTACATCAGAAGGAAGATCTGGTGACTGTACCCAGGTACCTCAGAAGGAAGGCCGGTAACTGTACCCAGAAGTACCTCTGAAGGAAATTCTGGTGACTGTACCCATAGGTAGCTCAGAAGGAAGGCCTGGTGCCTATACCCAGGCGTATCTCCGAAGAAACGCCAGGTGACTGTACACAGAGGTACCACGGAAGGAAGGCCTGGTGACTGTACCCAGAGGTACCTCGGAAGGAATGCCTGGTGAGTACTCAGACATACCTAGGAAGAAAGGCCTGGTCACTGTACTCAGAGGTACCTCAGAAGAAAGACCTCGTGAGTGTACTCAGAGGTACCTCAGAAAGAAGACCTGGTGATTGTACCCAGAGGTACATCGGAAGGAAGGCCTGGTGACTGTACACATTAGTGCCTCGGACGAAGGCCTGGTGACTGTACCCAGAGGTACCTCAGAAGGAAGGCCTGGTGACGGTACCGAGAGGTACCTCGGAAGGAAGGCCTGGTGACTACCCAGAAGCACATCGGAAGAAAGGCCTGGTGACTGTACTCAGAGGTACCTCAGAAGAAAGACCTCGTGCCTGTACCCAGAGGTAGCTCAGAAGTAAGGCCTGGTGACTGTACCCAGAGGTACTTCGGAAGGAAGGCCTGGTGACTGTACTCAGAGTTACCTAGGAAGGAAGGCCTGGTGACTGTACCCAGAGTTACCTCAGAAGGAAGGCATGGTGACTGTACCCAGAGGTACAACGGAAGGAAGGCCTGGTGACTACCCAGATGTATATCGGAAGAAAGGCCTGGTGACTGTACTCAGAGGTACCTCGGAAGGAAGGTCTGGTGATTGTACCCAGAGGTACCTCGAAAGGAAGGCCTGGTGACTGTACTCAGAGTTACCTAGGAAGGAAAGCCTGGTGACTCTACCCAGAGGTACCTCGGAAGGAAGCGATGGTGACTGTACCCAGAGGTACTTGGAAAAGAAGGCGAGGTGCGTGTACCCAGAGTAACCTCGTAAAAAGGGCTGGTGACTGTACCCAGAGGTACCTCGGAAGGAAGGCCTGGTGACTGTACCCAGGGGTACCTCGGAAGCAAGGCCTGGTGACTGTACTCAGAGGCACCTTGGACAGAAGGACTGGGAACTTGACCCAGAGATACCTCAGAATGAAGGTCCGGTGACTTTACCTAGAGGTAAGTCGGAAGGAAGGCGTGGTGATTATACCGAGTGGTACCTGGGAAGGAAGGCCTGGTGACTGTACCCAGAGGTAACTCAGAAGGAAGACCTGGTGCCTGTACCCAGAGCTAGCTCGGAAGAAAGGAATGCTGACTGTACCCAGAGGGACCTCAGACAGAAGGCAGGGTGACTGTACCCAGAAGTACCTCAGAAGGAAAGCCGGTGACTGTACCCAGCGGTACATCTGAAGGAAGGCCTGGTGACTGTACCCATAGGTACCTCAGAAGGAAACCCTGGTGACTGTACCCAGAGGTAACTCGTAAGAAAGGCTTGGTGAGTGTACCCAGAGGTACCTCGGAAAGAACGCCGGGTGACTGTACCCAGAGGTACCTCGGAAGGAAGGCCGGGTGACTGTACCCAGAGGCAACCCGGAAGGAAGGCCTGGTGACTGTACGGAGAGGAACCTCAGAAGAAAGACGTCGTGACTGTACCCAGAGGTACCTCCGAAGGAAGGGCCGGTAATTGTACCCAGAGGTACCTCGGAAGAAGGGCCTGGTGACTGTACCCAGAACTACCTCGGAAGAAACGCCTTGTGACTGTACCCAGAGGTACCTCGGAAGGAATTCCTGGTGACTGTACACAGAGGTACTTCGGAAGGAAGGCCTGGTGACTCTACCCAGAGTTACCTCGGAAGGAAGCGATGGTGACTGTACCCAGAGGTACCTCGGAAGAAAGGACTGGTGAGTGTACCCAGAGGTACATCGAAAAGAATGCCTGGTGACTGTACCCAGAGGTAACTCAGAAGGAAGGCCTGGTGCCTGTACCCAGAGCTAGCTCGGAAGAAAGGCATGCTGACTGTACCCAGAGGGACCTCAGACAGAAGGCAGGGTGACTGTACCCAGAAGTACCTCAGAAGGAAAGCCGGTGACTGTACCCAGCGGTACATCTGAAGGAAGGCCTGGTGACTGTACCCATAGGTACCTCAGAAGGAAACCCTGGTGACTGTACCCAGAGGTAACTCGTAAGAAAGGCTTGGTGAGTGTACCCAGAGGTACCTCGGAAAGAACGCCGGGTGACTGTACCCAGAGGTACCTCGGAAGGAAGGCCGGGTGACTGTACCCAGAGGCAACCCGGAAGGAAGGCCTGGTGACTGTACTCAGAGGTACCTCAGAAGAAAGACCTCGTGAATGTACCCAGAGGTAGCTCAGAAGTAAGGCCTGGTGATTGTACCCAGAGGTACCTCGGAAGGAAGGCCTAGTGATCGTACCCAGAAGTACATCGGAAGGAAGGCCTGGTGACTGTACTCAGAGTTACCTAGGAAGGAAAGCCTGGTGACTCTACCCAGAGGTACCTCGGAAGGAAACGATGGTGACTGTACCCAGAGGTACTTCGAAAAGAAGGCGAGGTGCGTGTACCCAGAGGTACCTCGTAAAAAGGGCTGGTGACTGTACCCAGAGGTACCTCGGAAGCAAGGCCTGGTGACTGTACCCAGAGTTACCTCAGAAGGAAGGCCTGGTGACTGTACCCAGAGGTACCTCGGAAGGAAGGCCTGCTGACTGTACCCAGAAGTACCTCAGAAGGAAGGCCTGGTGACTGTACCCAGAGGTACCTCAGAAGAAAGACCTCGTGACTACCCAGACGTACCTCGAAAGAAAGGCCTGGTGCCTGTATTCAGAGGTACCTCAGAAGAAAGACCTCGTGACTGGACCCACAGAGACTTCAGAAGGAAGGCCTGGTGATTGTACCCAGAGGTACCTCGGAAGGAAGGTCTGGTGACTGTAACAAAAAGTACCTCGGAAGAAAGGCCTGGTGACTGTACCCAGAGGTACCTCGGAAGAAATCCCTGGTGACTGCACCCAGAGGTACCTCGAAATGAAGGTCCGGTGACTGTTCCCAGAGGTACCTCGGAAGAAAGACCCGGTGACTGTACCCAGAGGTACTTCGGAAGGAAGGCCTGGTGACTGTACTCAGAGGTACCTCGGAAGGAAGGCCTGGTGACTGTACCCAGAGGCACCTCAGAAGGAAGGCATGGTGACTGTACCCAGAGGTACAACGGAAGGAAGGCCTGGTGACTACCCAGATGTATATCGGAAGAAAGGCCTGGTGAGTGTACTCAGAGGTACCTCAGAAGAAAAACCTCGTGACTCCAGCCAAAGGTACCTCAGAAGGAAGGCCTGGTGATTGTACCCAGAGTTATCTCGGAAGGACGGTCTCGTGACTATTCCCAGAAATACCTCGGAAGAAAGGACTGGTGAGTGTACCCAGAGGTACCTCGAAAAGAAGGCCTGGTGACTGTACCCAGAGGTAACTCAGAAGGAAGGCCTGGTGCCTGTACCCAGAGCTAGCTCGGAAGAAAGGCATGCTGACTGTACCCAGAGGGACCTCAGACAGAAGGCAGGGTGACTGTACCCAGAAGTACCTCAGAAGGAAAGCCGGTGACTGTACCCAGCGGTACATCTGAAGGAAGGCCTGGTGACTGTACCCATAGGTACCTCAGAAGGAAACCCTGGTGACTGTACCCAGAGGTAACTCGTAAGAAAGGCTTGGTGAGTGTACCCAGAGGTACCTCGGAAGGAAGGCCGGGTGACTGTACCCAGAGGCAACCCGGAAGGAAGGCCTGGTGACTGTACGGAGAGGAACCTCAGAAGAAAGACGTCGTGACTGTAACCAGAGGTACCTCTGAAGGAAGGGCCGGTGATTGTACCCAGAGGTACCTCGGAAGAAGGGCCTGGTGACTGTACCCAGAACTACCTCGGAAGAAAGGCCTGGTGACTGTACCCAGAGTTACCTTAGAAGGAAGGCCTGGTGACTGTACCCAGAGTTACCTGGGAAGGAAAGCCTGGTGACTGTACCCAGAGGTACCTCGGAAGGAAGGCGTTGTGTCTGTACTGAGAGGTATCTCGGAAGGAAGGCCTGGGGACTTTACCCAGAGTTACCTCAGAAGGAAGGCCTGGTGACTGTACCCAAAGGTACATCAGAAGGAAGGCCTGATGGCTGTACCCAGAGGTGCCTCAGAACGAAGGCCTGGTGACCGTACACAGAGGTACCTCGGACAGACAAACTGGTGACCGTACCCAGTGGTACCTCGGAATTAAGGCTTGGAGATCGTAAGCAGAGGTACCTGGGAAGGAAGGCCTGGTGACTGCACGCAGAGGTACCTCGGAAGGAAGGCCTGCTGACTGTACCCAGAAGTACCTCAGAAGGAAGGCCTGGTGACTGTACCCAGAGGTACCTCAGAAGAAAGACCTCGTGACTACC
The DNA here is from genome assembly GCF_030014295.1 of Loxodonta africana. Lineage (NCBI taxonomy): Eukaryota > Metazoa > Chordata > Mammalia > Proboscidea > Elephantidae > Loxodonta > Loxodonta africana. The sequence goes on from NW_026974892.1 coordinate 338,343, forward strand.
CAGACGTACCTTGAAAGAAAGGCCTGGTGCCTGTATTCAGAGGTACCTCAGAAGAAAGACCTCGTGACTGGAACCACAGAGACTTCAGAAGGAAGGCCTGGTGATTGTACCCAGAGGTACCTCGGAAGGAAGGTCTGGTGACTGTAACAAAAAGTACCTCGGAAGAAAGGCCTGGTGACTGTACCCAGAGGTACCTCGGAAGAAATCCCTGGTGACTGCACCCAGAGGTACCTCGAAATGAAGGTCCGGTGACTGTTCCCAGAGGTACCTCGGAAGAAAGACCCGGTGACTGTACCCAGAGGTACTTCGGAAGGAAGGCCTGGTGACTGTACTCAGAGGTACCTCGGAAGGAAGGCCTGGTGACTGTACCCAGAGGCACCTCAGAAGGAAGGCATGGTGACTGTACCCAGAGGTACAACGGAAGGAAGGCCTGGTGACTACCCAGATGTATATCGGAAGAAAGGCCTGGTGAGTGTACTCAGAGGTACCTCAGAAGAAAAACCTCGTGACTCCAGCCAAAGGTACCTCAGAAGGAAGGCCTGGTGATTGTACCCAGAGTTATCTCGGAAGGACGGTCTCGTGACTATACCCAGAAATACCTCGGAAGAAAGGACTGGTGAGTGTACCCAGAGGTACCTCGGAAGGAAGCCCTGGTGACTGTACCCAGAGGTAACTCAGAAGGAAGACCTGGTGCCTGTACCCAGAGCTAGCTCGGAAGAAAGGCATGCTGACTGTACCCAGAGGGACCTCAGACAGAAGGCAGGGTGACTGTACCCAGAAGTACCTCAGAAGGAAAGCCGGTGACTGTACCCAGCGGTACATCTGAAGGAAGGCCTGGTGACTGTACCCATAGGTACCTCAGAAGGAAACCCTGGTGACTGTACCCAGAGGTAACTCGTAAGAAAGGCTTGGTGAGTGTACCCAGAGGTACCTCGGAAGGAGGGCCTGGTGACTGTACCCAGAACTACCTCGGAAGAAAGGCCTTGTGACTGTACCCAGAGGTACCTCGGAAGGAATTCCTGGTGACTGTACACAGAGGTACCTCAGAAGGAAGGCCTGGTGACTGTACCCAGAGGTACATCAGAAGAAAGACCTCGTGACTACCCAGACGTACCTCGAAAGAAAGGCCTGGTGCCTGTATTCAGAGGTACCTCAGAAGAAAGACCTCGTGACTGGACCCACAGAGACTTCAGAAGGAAGGCCTGGTGATTGTACCCAGAGGTACCTCGGAAGGAAGGTCTGGTGAGTGTAACAAAAAGTACCTCGGAAGAAAGGCCTGGTGACTGTACCCAGAGGTACCTTGGAAGGAATCCCTGGTGACTGCACCCAGAGGTACCTCGAAATGAAGGCCCGGTGACTGTTCCCAGAGGTACCTCGGAAGAAAGACCCGGTGACTGTACCCAGAGGTACTTCGGAAGGAAGGCCTGGTGACTGTACTCAGAGGTACCTCGGAAGGAAGGCCTGGTGACTGTACCCAGAGGCACCTCAGAAGGAAGGCATGGTGACTGTACCCAGAGGTACAACGGAAGGAAGGCCTGGTGACTACCCAGATGTATATCGGAAGAAAGGCCTGGTGACTGTACTCAGAGGTACCTCAGAAGAAAAACCTCGTGACTCCAGCCAAAGGTACCTCAGAAGGAAGGCCTGGTGATTGTACCCAAAGGTACCTCAATAGGAAGACCCGCTGCCTTTACGCAGAGGCACCTCAGAAGGAAGGCCTGATGACTCTACCCAGAAGTACAGCAGAAGGAAGATCTGGTGACTGTACCCAGGTACCTCAGAAGGAAGGCCGGTAACTGTACCCAGAGGTACCTCTGAAGGAAATTCTGGTGACTGTACCCATAGGTAGCTCAGAAGGAAGGCCTGGTGACTATACCCAGGCGTATCTCCGAAGAAACGCCAGGTGACTGTACACAGAGGTACCACGGAAGGAAGGCCTGGTGACTGTACCCAGAGGTACCTCGGAAGGAATGCCTGGTGAGTACTCAGACATACCTAGGAAGAAAGGCCTGGTCACTGTACTCAGAGGTACCTCAGAAGAAAGACCTCGTGAGTGTACTCAGAGGTACCTCAGAAAGAAGGCCTGGTGATTGTACCCAGAGGTACATCGGAAGGAAGGCCTGGTGACTGTACGCATTAGTGCCTCGGACGGAGGCCTGGTGACTGTACCCAGAGGTACCTCAGAAGGAAGGCCTGGTGACTGTACCGAGAGGTATCTCGGAAGGAAGGCCTGGTGACTACCCAGAAGCACATCGGAAGAAAGGCCTGGTGACTGTACTCAGAGGTACCTCAGAAGAAAGACCTCGTGACTGTACCCAGAGGTACCTCAGAAGTAAGGCCTGGTGATTGTACCCAGAGGTACCTCGGAAGGAAGGCCTAGTGATCGTACCCAGAAGTACATCGGAAGGAAGGCCTGGTGACTGTACTCAGAGTTACCTAGGAAGGAAAGCCTGGTGACTCTACCCAGAGGTACCTCGGAAGGAAGCGATGGTGACTGTACCCAGAGGTACTTGGAAAAGAAGGCGAGGTGCGTGTACCCAGAGTTACCTCGTAAAAAGGGCTGGTGACTGTACCCAGAGGTACCTCGGAAGGAAGGCCTGGTGACTGTACCCAGAGGTACCTCGGAAGCAAGGCCTGGTGACTGTACCCAGAGTTACCTCAGAAGGAAGGCCTGGTGACTGTACCCAGAGGTACCTGAGAAGGAAAGCCTGGTGACTGTACCCAGAAGTACCTCGGAAGGAAGGCGTGGTGTCTGTACTCAGAGGTATCTCGGAAGGAAGGCCTGGGGACTTTACCCAGAGTTACCTCAGAAGGAAGGCCTGGTGACTGTACCCAAAGGTACATCAGAAGGAAGGCCTGATGGCTGTACCCAGAGGTGCCTCAGAACGAAGGCCTGGTGACCGTACACAGAGGTACCTCGGACAGACAAACTGGTGACCGTACCCAGTGGTACCTCGGAATTAAGGCTTGGAGATCGTAAGCAGAGGTACCTGGGAAGGAAGGCCTGGTGACTGCACGCAGAGGTACCTCGGAAGGAAGGCCTGCTGACTGTACCCAGAAGTACCTCAGAAGGAAGGCCTGGTGACTGTACCCAGAGGTACCTCAGAAGAAAGACCTCGTGACTGGAACCACAGAGACTTCAGAAGGAAGGCCTGGTGATTGTACCCAGAGGTACCTCGGAAGGAAGGTCTGGTGACTGTAACAAAAAGTAACTCGGAAGAAAGGCCTGGTGACTGCACCCAGAGATACCTCGAAATGAAGGCCCGGTGACTGTTCCCAGAGGTACCTCGGAAGAAAGACCCGGTGACTGTACCCAGAGGTACTTCGGAAGGAAGGCCTGGTGACTGTACTCAGAGGTACCTCGGAAGGAAGGCCTGGTGACTGTACCCAGAGGCACCTCAGAAGGAAGGCATGGTGACTGTACCCAGAGGTACAACGGAAGGAAGGCCTGGTGACTACCCAGATGTATATCGGAAGAAAGGCCTGGTGACTGTACTCAGAGGTACCTCGGAAGGAAGGCCTGGTGATTGTACCCAGAGGTACCTCGAAAGGAAGGCCTGGTGACTGTACTCAGAGTTACCTAGGAAGGAAAGCCTGGTGACTCTACCCAGAGGTACCTCGGAAGGAAGCGATGGTGACTGTACCCAGAGGTACTTGGAAAAGAAGGCGAGGTGCGTGTACCCAGAGTAACCTCGTAAAAAGGGCTGGTGACTGTACCCAGAGGTACCTCGGAAGGAAGGCCTGGTGACTGTACCCAGAGGTACCTCGGAAGCAAGGCCTGGTGACTGTACTCAGAGGCACCTTGGACAGAAGGACTGGGAACTTGACCCAGAGATACCTCAGAATGAAGGTCCGGTGACTTTACCTAGAGGTAAGTCGGAAGGAAGGCGTGGTGATTATACCGAGTGGTACCTGGGAAGGAAGGCCTGGTGACTGTACCCAGAGGTAACTCAGAAGGAAGACCTGGTGCCTGTACCCAGAGCTAGCTCGGAAGAAAGGAATGCTGACTGTACCCAGAGGGACCTCAGACAGAAGGCAGGGTGACTGTACCCAGAAGTACCTCAGAAGGAAAGCCGGTGACTGTACCCAGCGGTACATCTGAAGGAAGGCCTGGTGACTGTACCCATAGGTACCTCAGAAGGAAACCCTGGTGACTGTACCCAGAGGTAACTCGTAAGAAAGGCTTGGTGAGTGTACCCAGAGGTACCTCGGAAAGAACGCCGGGTGACTGTACCCAGAGGTACCTCGGAAGGAAGGCCGGGTGACTGTACCCAGAGGCAACCCGGAAGGAAGGCCTGGTGACTGTACGGAGAGGAACCTCAGAAGAAAGACGTCGTGACTGTACCCAGAGGTACCTCCGAAGGAAGGGCCGGTAATTGTACCCAGAGGTACCTCGGAAGAAGGGCCTGGTGACTGTACCCAGAACTACCTCGGAAGAAACGCCTTGTGACTGTACCCAGAGGTACCTCGGAAGGAATTCCTGGTGACTGTACACAGAGGTACTTCGGAAGGAAGGCCTGGTGACTCTACCCAGAGTTACCTCGGAAGGAAGCGATGGTGACGGTACCCAGAGGTACCTCGGAAGAAAGGACTGGTGAGTGTACCCAGAGGTACATCGAAAAGAATGCCTGGTGACTGTACCCAGAGGTAACTCAGAAGGAAGGCCTGGTGCCTGTACCCAGAGCTAGCTCGGAAGAAAGGCATGCTGACTGTACCCAGAGGGACCTCAGACAGAAGGCAGGGTGACTGTACCCAGAAGTACCTCAGAAGGAAAGCCGGTGACTGTACCCAGCGGTACATCTGAAGGAAGGCCTGGTGACTGTACCCATAGGTACCTCAGAAGGAAACCCTGGTGACTGTACCCAGAGGTAACTCGTAAGAAAGGCTTGGTGAGTGTACCCAGAGGTACCTCGGAAGGAAGGCCGGGTGACTGTACCCAGAGGCAACCCGGAAGGAAGGCCTGGTGACTGTACGGAGAGGAACCTCAGAAGAAAGACGTCGTGACTGTACCCAGAGGTACCTCCGAAGGAAGGGCCGGTGATTGTACCCAGAGGTACCTCGGAAGAAGGGCGTGGTGACTGTACCCAGAACTACCTCGGAAGAAAGGCCTTGTGACTGTACCCAGAGGTACCTCGGAAGGAATTCCTGGTGACTGTACAGAGGTACATCGGAAGGAAGGCCTGGTGACTCTACCCAGATTTACCTCGGAAGGAAGCGATGGTGACTGTACCCAGAGGTACCTCGGAAGGAATTCCTGGTGACTGTACCCAGAGGTACCTCGGAAGGAGGGCCTGGTGACTGTACCCAGAACTACCTCGGAAGAAAGGCCTTGTGACTGTACCCAGAGGTACCTCGGAAGGAATTCCTGGTGACTGTACTCAGAGGTACCTCGGAAGGAGGGCCTGGTGACTGTACCCAGAACTACCTCGGAAGAAAGGCCTTGTGACTGTACCCAGAGGTACCTCGGAAGGAATTCCTGGTGACTGTACACAGAGGTACGTCGGAAGGAAGGCCTGGTGACTCTACCCAGAGTTACCTCGGAAGGAAGCGATGGTGACTGTACCCAGAAGTACCTCGGAATGAAGGCCTGGTGACTGTACCCAGAGGTACCTGGGATGGAATGCCTGGTGACTGTACTCAAGGTACCTCAGAAGGAAAGCCTGGTGAATGTACACAGTGGTACCTCGTAAGAAATGCCTGGTGACTGTACCGAGAGATGTCTCGGAAGGAAGGCCTGGTGACTGTACCCAGAGGTACCTCGGAAGGAAGGCCTGGTGACTGTACCCAAAGGTACCTCAATAGGAAGACCCGCTGCCTTTACACAGAGGTACCTCAGAAGGAAGGCCTGATGACTCTACCCAGAGGTACATCAGAAGGAAGATCTGGTGACTGTACCCAGGTACCTCAGAAGGAAGGCCGGTAACTGTACCCAGAGGTACCTCTGAAGGAAATTCTGGTGACTGTACCCATAGGTAGCTCAGAAGGAAGGCCTGGTGCCTATACCCAGGCGTATCTCCGAAGAAACGCCAGGTGACTGTACACAGAGGTACCACGGAAGGAAGGCCTGGTGACTGTACCCAGAGGTACCTCGGAAGGAATGCCTGGTGAGTACTCAGACATACCTAGGAAGAAAGGCCTGGTCACTGTACTCAGAGGTACCTCAGAAGAAAGACCTCGTGAGTGTACTCAGAGGTACCTCAGAAAGAAGACCTGGTGATTGTACCCAGAGGTACATCGGAAGGAAGGCCTGGTGACTGTACACATTAGTGCCTCGGACGAAGGCCTGGTGACTGTACCCAGAGGTACCTCAGAAGGAAGGCCTGGTGACTACCCAGAAGCACATCGGAAGAAAGGCCTGGTGACTGTACTCAGAGGTACCTCAGAAGAAAGACCTCGTGCCTGTACCCAGAGGTAGCTCAGAAGTAAGGCCTGGTGATTGTACCCAGAGGTACCTCGGAAGGAAGGCCTAGTGATCGTACCCAGAAGTACATCGGAAGGAAGGCCTGGTGACTGTACTCAGAGTTACCTAGGAAGGAAAGCCTGGTGACTCTACCCAGAGGTACCTCGGAAGGAAGCGATGGTGACTGTACCCAGAGGTACTTGGAAAAGAAGGCGAGGTGCGTGTACCCAGAGGTACCTCGTAAAAAGGGCTGGTGACTGTACCCAGACGTACCTCGGAAGCAAGGCCTGGTGACTGTACCCAGAGTTACCTCAGAAGGAAGGCCTGGTGACTGTACGCAGAGGTACCTGAGAAGGAAAGCCTGGTGACTGTACCCAGAAGTACCTCAGAAGGAAGGCCTGGTGACTGTACCCAGAGGTACCTCAGAAGAAAGACCTCGTGACTACCCAGACGTACCTCGAAAGAAAGGCCTGGTGCCTGTATTCAGAGGTACCTCAGAAGAAAGACCTCGTGACTGGACCCACAGAGACTTCAGAAGGAAGGCCTGGTGATTGTACCCAGAGGTACCTCGGAAGGAAGGTCTGGTGACTGTAACAAAAAGTACCTCGGAAGAAAGGCCTGGTGACTGCACCCAGAGGTACCTCGGAGGGAAGGCCTGGTGACTCTACCCAGAGTTACCTCGGAAGGAATCCCTGGTGAATACACCCAGAGGTACCTCGAAATGAAGGCTCGGTGACTGTTCCCAGAGGTACCTCGGAAGAAAGACCCGGTGACTGTACCCAGCGGTACATCTGAAGGAAGGCCTGATGACTGTACCAATAGGTACCTCGGAAGCAAGGCCTGGTGACTGTACTCAGAGGCACCTCGGACAGAAGACTGGGAACTTGACCCAGAGATACCTCAGAATGAAGGTTCGGTGACTTTACCTAGAGGTAAGTCGGAAGGAAGGCGTGGTGACTATACCGAGTGGTACCTCGAAAGGAAGGCCTGGTGACTGTACCCAGAAGTACCTCGGAAGGAAGGCGTGGTGACTATACCGAGTGGTACCTCGGAAGGAAGGCCTGGTGACTGTACCCAGAAGTACCTCGGAAGGAAGGCGTGGTGTCTGTACTCAGAGGTATCTCGGAAGGAAGGCCTGGGGACTTACCCAGAGTTACCTCAGAAGGAAGGCCTGGTGACTGTACCCAAAGGTACATCAGAAGGAAGGCCTGATGGCTGTACCCAGAGGTGCCTCAGAACGAAGGCCTGGTGACCGTACACAGAGGTACCTCGGACAGACAAACTGGTGACCGTACCCAGTGGTACCTCGGAATTAAGGCTTGGAGATCGTAAGCAGAGGTACCTGGGAAGGAAGGCCTGGTGACTGCACGCAGAGGTACCTCGGAAGGAAGGCCTGCTGACTGTACCCAGAAGTACCTCAGAAGGAAGGCCTGGTGACTGTACCCAGAGGTACCTCAGAAGAAAGACCTCGTGACTACCCAGACGTACCTCGAAAGAAAGGCCTGGTGCCTGTATTCAGAGGTACCTCAGAAGAAAGACCTCGTGACTGGAACCACAGAGACTTCAGAAGGAAGGCCTGGTGATTGTACCCAGAGGTACCTCGGAAGGAAGGTCTGGTGACTGTAACGAAAAGTACCTCGGAAGAAAGGCCTGGTGACTGCACCCAGAGGTACCTCGAAATGAAGGCCCGGTGACTGTTCCCAGAGGTACCTCGGAAGAAAGACCCGGTGACTGTACCCAGAGGTACTTCGGAAGGAAGGCCTGGTGACTGTACTCAGAGGTACCTCGGAAGGAAGGCCTGGTGACTGTACCCAGAGGCACCTCAGAAGGAAGGCATGGTGACTGTACCCAGAGGTACAACGGAAGGAAGGCCTGGTGACTACCCAGATGTATATCGGAAGAAAGGCCTGGTGACTGTACTCAGAGGTACCTCAGAAGAAAAACCTCGTGACTCTACCCAAAGGTACCTCAGAAGGAAGGCCTGGTGATTGTACCCAGAGTTATCTCGGAAGGACGGTCTCGTGACTATACCCAGAAATACCTCGGAAGAAAGGACTGGTGAGTGTACCCAGAGGTACCTCGAAAAGAAGGCCTGGTGACTGTACCCAGAGGTAACTCAGAAGGAAGGCCTGGTGCCTGTACCCAGAGCTAGCTCGGAAGAAAGGCATGCTGACTGTACCCAGAGGGACCTCAGACAGAAGGCAGGGTGACTGTACCCAGAAGTACCTCAGAAGGAAAGCCGGTGACTGTACCCAGCGGTACATCTGAAGGAAGGCCTGGTGACTGTACCCATAGGTACCTCAGAAGGAAACCCTGGTAACTGTACCCAGAGGTAACTCGTAAGAAAGGCTTGGTGAGTGTACCCAGAGGTACCTCGGAAAGAACGCCGGGTGACTGTACCCAGAGGTACCTCGGAAGGAAGGCCGGGTGACTGTACCCAGAAGCAACCCGGAAGGAAGGCCTGGTGACTGTACGGAGAGGAACCTCAGAAGAAAGACGTCGTGACTGTACCCAGAGGTACCTCCGAAGGAAGGGCCGGTGATTGTACCCAGAGGTACCTCGGAAGAAGGGCCTGGTGACTGTACCCAGAACTACCTCGGAAGAAAGGCCTTGTGACTGTACTCAGAGGTACCTCGGAAGGAATTCCTGGTGACTGTACAGAGGTACTTCGGAAGGAAGGCCTGGTGACTCTACCCAGAGTTACCTCGGAAGGAAGCGATGGTGACTGTACCCAGAGGTACCTCGGAAGGAATTCCTTGTGACTGTACCCAGAGGTACCTCGGAAGGAGGGCCTGGTGACTGTACCCAGAACTACCTCGGAAGAAAGGCCTTGTGACTGTACCCAGAGGTACCTCGGAAGGAATTCCTGGTGACTGTACACAGAGGTACCTCGGAAGGAAGGCCTGGGGACTCTACCCAGAGTTACCTCGGAAGGAAGCGATGGTGACTGTACCCAGAGGTACCTCGGAATGAAGGGCCGGTGATTGTACCCAGAGGTACCTCGGAAGGAAGGCCTGGTGACTGTACCCAGAGGTACCTCGGAAGGAAGGCCTGGTGACTGTACCCAAAGGTACCTCAATAGGAAGACCCGCTGCCTTTACGCAGAGGTACCTCAAAAGGAATGCCTGATGACTCTACCCAGAGCTACATCAGAAGGAAGATCTGGTGACTGTACCCAGGTACCTCAGAAGGAAGGCCGGTAACTGTACCCAGAGGTACCTCTGAAGGAAATTCTGGTGACTGTACCCATAGGTAGCTCAGAAGGAAGGCCTGGTGCCTATACCCAGGCGTATCTCCGAAGAAACGCCAGGTGACTGTACACAGAGGTACCACGGAAGGAAGGCCTGGTGACTGTACCCAGAGGTACCTCGGAAGGAATGCCTGGTGAGTACTCAGACATACCTAGGAAGAAAGGCCTGGTCACTGTACTCAGAGGTACCTCAGAAGAAAGACCTCGTGAGTGTACTCAGAGGTACCTCAGAAAGAAGACCTGGTGATTGTACCCAGAGGTACATCGGAAGGAAGGCCTGGTGACTGTACACATTAGTGCCTCGGACGAAGGCCTGGTGACTGTACCCAGAGGTACCTCAGAAGGAAGGCCTGGTGACTGTACACATTAGTGCCTCGGACGAAGGCCTGGTGACTGTACCCAGAGGTACCTCAGAAGGAAGGCCTGGTGACGGTACCGAGAGGTACCTCGGAAGGAAGGCCTGGTGACTACCCAGAAGCACATCGGAAGAAAGGCCTGGTGACTGTACTCAGAGGTACCTCAGAAGAAAGACCTCGTGCCTGTACCCAGAGGTAGCTCAGAAGTAAGGCCTGGTGACTGTACCCAGAGGTACTTCGGAAGGAAGGCCTGGTGACTGTACTCAGAGTTACCTAGGAAGGAAGGCCTGGTGACTGTACCCAGAGTTACCTCAGAAGGAAGGCATGGTGACTGTACCCAGAGGTACAACGGAAGGAAGGCCTGGTGACTACCCAGATGTATATCGGAAGAAAGGCCTGGTGACTGTACTCAGAGGTACCTCGGAAGGAAGGTCTGGTGATTGTACCCAGAGGTACCTCGAAAGGAAGGCCTGGTGACTGTACTCAGAGTTACCTAGGAAGGAAAGCCTGGTGACTCTACCCAGAGGTACCTCGGAAGGAAGCGATGGTGACTGTACCCAGAGGTACTTGGAAAAGAAGGCGAGGTGCGTGTACCCAGAGTAACCTCGTAAAAAGGGCTGGTGACTGTACCCAGAGGTACCTCGGAAGGAAGGCCTGGTGACTGTACCCAGGGGTACCTCGGAAGCAAGGCCTGGTGACTGTACTCAGAGGCACCTTGGACAGAAGGACTGGGAACTTGACCCAGAGATACCTCAGAATGAAGGTCCGGTGACTTTACCTAGAGGTAAGTCGGAAGGAAGGCGTGGTGATTATACCGAGTGGTACCTGGGAAGGAAGGCCTGGTGACTGTACCCAGAGGTAACTCAGAAGGAAGACCTGGTGCCTGTACCCAGAGCTAGCTCGGAAGAAAGGAATGCTGACTGTACCCAGAGGGACCTCAGACAGAAGGCAGGGTGACTGTACCCAGAAGTACCTCAGAAGGAAAGCCGGTGACTGTACCCAGCGGTACATCTGAAGGAAGGCCTGGTGACTGTACCCATAGGTACCTCAGAAGGAAACCCTGGTGACTGTACCCAGAGGTAACTCGTAAGAAAGGCTTGGTGAGTGTACCCAGAGGTACCTCGGAAAGAACGCCGGGTGACTGTACCCAGAGGTACCTCGGAAGGAAGGCCGGGTGACTGTACCCAGAGGCAACCCGGAAGGAAGGCCTGGTGACTGTACGGAGAGGAACCTCAGAAGAAAGACGTCGTGACTGTACCCAGAGGTACCTCCGAAGGAAGGGCCGGTAATTGTACCCAGAGGTACCTCGGAAGAAGGGCCTGGTGACTGTACCCAGAACTACCTCGGAAGAAACGCCTTGTGACTGTACCCAGAGGTACCTCGGAAGGAATTCCTGGTGACTGTACACAGAGGTACTTCGGAAGGAAGGCCTGGTGACTCTACCCAGAGTTACCTCGGAAGGAAGCGATGGTGACTGTACCCAGAGGTACCTCGGAAGAAAGGACTGGTGAGTGTACCCAGAGGTACATCGAAAAGAATGCCTGGTGACTGTACCCAGAGGTAACTCAGAAGGAAGGCCTGGTGCCTGTACCCAGAGCTAGCTCGGAAGAAAGGCATGCTGACTGTACCCAGAGGGACCTCAGACAGAAGGCAGGGTGACTGTACCCAGAAGTACCTCAGAAGGAAAGCCGGTGACTGTACCCAGCGGTACATCTGAAGGAAGGCCTGGTGACTGTACCCATAGGTACCTCAGAAGGAAACCCTGGTGACTGTACCCAGAGGTAACTCGTAAGAAAGGCTTGGTGAGTGTACCCAGAGGTACCTCGGAAGGAAGGCCGGGTGACTGTACCCAGAGGCAACCCGGAAGGAAGGCCTGGTGACTGTACGGAGAGGAACCTCAGAAGAAAGACGTCGTGACTGTACCCAGAGGTACCTCCGAAGGAAGGGCCGGTGATTGTACCCAGAGGTACCTCGGAAGAAGGGCGTGGTGACTGTACCCAGAACTACCTCGGAAGAAAGGCCTTGTGACTGTACCCAGAGGTACCTCGGAAGGAATTCCTGGTGACTGTACAGAGGTACTTCGGAAGGAAGGCCAGGTGACTCTACCCAGATTTACCTCGGAAGGAAGCGATGGTGACTGTACCCAGAGGTACCTCGGAAGGAATTCCTGGTGACTGTACCCAGAACTACCTCGGAAGAAAGGCCTTGTGACTGTACCCAGAGGTACCTCGGAAGGAATTCCTGGTGACTGTACCCAGAGGTACCTCGGAAGGAGGGCCTGGTGACTGTACCCAGAACTACCTCGGAAGAAAGGCCTTGTGACTGTACCCAGAGGTACCTCGGAAGGAATTCCTGGTGACTGTACACAGAGGTACGTCGGAAGGAAGGCCTGGTGACTCTACCCAGAGTTACCTCGGAAGGAAGCGATGGTGACTGTACCCAGAAGTACCTCGGAATGAAGGCCCGGTGATTGTACCCAGAGGTACCTCGGAAGGAAGGCCTGGTGACTGTACCCAGAGGTACCTCGGAAGGAAGGCCTGGTGACTGTACCCAGAGGTACCTCGGAAGGAAGGCCTGGTGACTGTACCCAAAGGTACCTCAATAGGAAGACCCGCTGCCTTTACGCAGAGGTACCTCAGAAGGAAGGCCTGATGACTCTACCCAGAGGTACATCAGAAGGAAGATCTGGTGACTGTACCCAGGTACCTCAGAAGGAAGGCCGGTAACTGTACCCAGAGGTACCTCTGAAGGAAATTCTGGTGACTGTACACATAGGTAGCTCAGAAGGAAGGCCTGGTGCCTATACCCAGGCGTATCTCCGAAGAAACGCCAGGTGACTGTACACAGAGGTACCACGGAAGGAAGGCCTGGTGACTGTACCCAGAGGTACCTCGGAAGGAATGCCTGGTGAGTACTCAGACATACCTAGGAAGAAAGGCCTGGTCACTGTACTCAGAGGTACCTCAGAAGAAAGACCTCGTGAGTGTACTCAGAGGTACCTCAGAAAGAAGACCTGGTGATTGTACCCAGAGGTACATCGGAAGGAAGGCCTGGTGACTGTACACATTAGTGCCTCGGACGAAGGCCTGGTGACTGTACCCAGAGGTACCTCAGAAGGAAGGCCTGGTGACTGTACCGAGAGGTACCTCGGAAGGAAGGCCTGGTGACTGTACCCAGAGTTACCTCAGAAGGAAGGCCTGGTGACTGTACGCAGAGGTACCTGAGAAGGAAAGCCTGGTGACTGTACCCAGAAGTACCTCAGAAGGAAGGCCTGGTGACTGTACCCAGAGGTACCTCAGAAGAAAGACCTCGTGACTACCCAGACGTACCTCGAAAGAAAGGCCTGGTGCCTGTATTCAGAGGTACCTCAGAAGAAAGACCTCGTGACTGGACCCACAGAGACTTCAGAAGGAAGGCCTGGTGATTGTACCCAGAGGTACCTCGGAAGGAAGGTCTGGTGACTGTAACAAAAAGTACCTCGGAAGAAAGGCCTGGTGACTGTACCCAGAGGTACCTCGGAGGGAAGGCCTGGTGACTCTACCCAGAGTTACCTCGGAAGGAATCCCTGGTGAATACACCCAGAGGTACCTCGAAATGAAGGCTCGGTGACTGTTCCCAGAGGTACCTCGGAAGAAAGACCCGGTGACTGTACCCAGCGGTACATCTGAAGGAAGGCCTGGTGACTGTACCCATAGGTACCTCGGAAGCAAGGCCTGGTGACTGTACTCAGAGGCACCTCGGACAGAAGACTGGGAACTTGACCCAGAGATACCTCAGAATGAAGGTCCGGTGACTTTACCTAGAGGTAAGTCGGAAGGAAGGCGTGGTGACTATACCGAGTGGTACCTCGGAAGGAAGGCCTGGTGACTGTACCCAGAAGTACCTCGGAAGGAAGGCGTGGTGACTATACCGAGTGGTACCTCGGAAGGAAGGCCTGGTGACTGTACCCAGAAGTACCTCGGAAGGAAGGCGTGGTGTCTGTACTCAGAGGTATCTCGGAAGGAAGGCCTGGGGACTTACCCAGAGTTACCTCAGAAGGAAGGCCTGGTGACTGTACCCAAAGGTACATCAGAAGGAAGGCCTGATGGCTGTACCCAGAGGTGCCTCAGAACGAAGGCCTGGTGACCGTACACAGAGGTACCTCGGACAGACAAACTGGTGACCGTACCCAGTGGTACCTCGGAATTAAGGCTTGGAGATCGTAAGCAGAGGTACCTGGGAAGGAAGGCCTGGTGACTGCACGCAGAGGTACCTCGGAAGGAAGGCCTGCTGACTGTACCCAGAAGTACCTCAGAAGGAAGGCCTGGTGACTGTACCCAGAGGTACCTCAGAAGAAAGACCTCGTGACTACCCAGACGTACCTCGAAAGAAAGGCCTGGTGCCTGTATTCAGAGGTACCTCAGAAGAAAGACCTCGTGACTGGAACCACAGAGACTTCAGAAGGAAGGCCTGCTGATTGTACCCAGAGGTACCTCGGAAGGAAGGTCTGGTGACTGTAACGAAAAGTACCTCGGAAGAAAGGCCTGGTGACTGCACCCAGAGGTACCTCGAAATGAAGGCCCGGTGACTGTTCCCAGAGGTACCTCGGAAGAAAGACCCGGTGACTGTACCCAGAGGTACTTCGGAAGGAAGGCCTGGTGACTGTACTCAGAGGTACCTCGGAAGGAAGGCCTGGTGACTGTACCCAGAGGCACCTCAGAAGGAAGGCATGGTGACTGTACCCAGAGGTACAACGGAAGGAAGGCCTGGTGACTACCCAGATGTATATCGGAAGAAAGGCCTGGTGACTGTACTCAGAGGTACCTCAGAAGAAAAACCTCGTGACTCTACCCAAAGGTACCTCAGAAGGAAGGCCTGGTGATTGTACCCAGAGTTATCTCGGAAGGACGGTCTCGTGACTATACCCAGAAATACCTCGGAAGAAAGGACTGGTGAGTGTACCCAGAGGTACCTCGAAAAGAAGGCCTGGTGACTGTACCCAGAGGTAACTCAGAAGGAAGGCCTGGTGCCTGTACCCAGAGCTAGCTCGGAAGAAAGGCATGCTGACTGTACCCAGAGGGACCTCAGACAGAAGGCAGGGTGACTGTACCCAGAAGTACCTCAGAAGGAAAGCCGGTGACTGTACCCAGCGGTACATCTGAAGGAAGGCCTGGTGACTGTACCCATAGGTACCTCAGAAGGAAACCCTGGTAACTGTACCCAGAGGTAACTCGTAAGAAAGGCTTGGTGAGTGTACCCAGAGGTACCTCGGAAAGAACGCCGGGTGACTGTACCCAGAGGTACCTCGGAAGGAAGGCCGGGTGACTGTACCCAGAAGCAACCCGGAAGGAAGGCCTGGTGACTGTACGGAGAGGAACCTCAGAAGAAAGACGTCGTGACTGTACCCAGAGGTACCTCCGAAGGAAGGGCCGGTGATTGTACCCAGAGGTACCTCGGAAGAAGGGCCTGGTGACTGTACCCAGAACTACCTCGGAAGAAAGGCCTTGTGACTGTACTCAGAGGTACCTCGGAAGGAATTCCTGGTGACTGTACAGAGGTACTTCGGAAGGAAGGCCTGGTGACTCTACCCAGAGTTACCTCGGAAGGAAGCGATGGTGACTGTACCCAGAGGTACCTCGGAAGGAATTCCTTGTGACTGTACCCAGAGGTACCTCGGAAGGAGGGCCTGGTGACTGTACCCAGAACTACCTCGGAAGAAAGGCCTTGTGACTGTACCCAGAGGTACCTCGGAAGGAATTCCTGGTGACTGTACACAGAGGTACCTCGGAAGGAAGGCCTGGGGACTCTACCCAGAGTTACCTCGGAAGGAAGCGATGGTGACTGTACCCAGAGGTACCTCGGAATGAAGGGCCGGTGATTGTACCCAGAGGTACCTCGGAAGGAAGGCCTGGTGACTGTACCCAGAGGTACCTCGGAAGGAAGGCCTGGTGACTGTACCCAAAGGTACCTCAATAGGAAGACCCGCTGCCTTTACGCAGAGGTACCTCAAAAGGAATGCCTGATGACTCTACCCAGAGCTACATCAGAAGGAAGATCTGGTGACTGTACCCAGGTACCTCAGAAGGAAGGCCGGTAACTGTACCCAGAGGTACCTCTGAAGGAAATTCTGGTGACTGTACCCATAGGTAGCTCAGAAGGAAGGCCTGGTGCCTATACCCAGGCGTATCTCCGAAGAAACGCCAGGTGACTGTACACAGAGGTACCACGGAAGGAAGGCCTGGTGACTGTACCCAGAGGTACCTCGGAAGGAATGCCTGGTGAGTACTCAGACATACCTAGGAAGAAAGGCCTGGTCACTGTACTCAGAGGTACCTCAGAAGAAAGACCTCGTGAGTGTACTCAGAGGTACCTCAGAAAGAAGACCTGGTGATTGTACCCAGAGGTACATCGGAAGGAAGGCCTGGTGACTGTACACATTAGTGCCTCGGACGAAGGCCTGGTGACTGTACCCAGAGGTACCTCAGAAGGAAGGCCTGGTGACTGTACACATTAGTGCCTCGGACGAAGGCCTGGTGACTGTACCCAGAGGTACCTCAGAAGGAAGGCCTGGTGACGGTACCGAGAGGTACCTCGGAAGGAAGGCCTGGTGACTACCCAGAAGCACATCGGAAGAAAGGCCTGGTGACTGTACTCAGAGGTACCTCAGAAGAAAGACCTCGTGCCTGTACCCAGAGGTAGCTCAGAAGTAAGGCCTGGTGACTGTACCCAGAGGTACTTCGGAAGGAAGGCCTGGTGACTGTACTCAGAGTTACCTAGGAAGGAAGGCCTGGTGACTGTACCCAGAGTTACCTCAGAAGGAAGGCATGGTGACTGTACCCAGAGGTACAACGGAAGGAAGGCCTGGTGACTACCCAGATGTATATCGGAAGAAAGGCCTGGTGACTGTACTCAGAGGTACCTCGGAAGGAAGGTCTGGTGATTGTACCCAGAGGTACCTCGAAAGGAAGGCCTGGTGACTGTACTCAGAGTTACCTAGGAAGGAAAGCCTGGTGACTCTACCCAGAGGTACCTCGGAAGGAAGCGATGGTGACTGTACCCAGAGGTACTTGGAAAAGAAGGCGAGGTGCGTGTACCCAGAGTAACCTCGTAAAAAGGGCTGGTGACTGTACCCAGAGGTACCTCGGAAGGAAGGCCTGGTGACTGTACCCAGGGGTACCTCGGAAGCAAGGCCTGGTGACTGTACTCAGAGGCACCTTGGACAGAAGGACTGGGAACTTGACCCAGAGATACCTCAGAATGAAGGTCCGGTGACTTTACCTAGAGGTAAGTCGGAAGGAAGGCGTGGTGATTATACCGAGTGGTACCTGGGAAGGAAGGCCTGGTGACTGTACCCAGAGGTAACTCAGAAGGAAGACCTGGTGCCTGTACCCAGAGCTAGCTCGGAAGAAAGGAATGCTGACTGTACCCAGAGGGACCTCAGACAGAAGGCAGGGTGACTGTACCCAGAAGTACCTCAGAAGGAAAGCCGGTGACTGTACCCAGCGGTACATCTGAAGGAAGGCCTGGTGACTGTACCCATAGGTACCTCAGAAGGAAACCCTGGTGACTGTACCCAGAGGTAACTCGTAAGAAAGGCTTGGGGAGTGTACCCAGAGGTACCTCGGAAAGAACGCCGGGTGACTGTACCCAGAGGTACCTCGGAAGGAAGGCCGGGTGACTGTACCCAGAGGCAACCCGGAAGGAAGGCCTGGTGACTGTACGGAGAGGAACCTCAGAAGAAAGACGTCGTGACTGTACCCAGAGGTACCTCCGAAGGAAGGGCCGGTAATTGTACCCAGAGGTACCTCGGAAGAAGGGCCTGGTGACTGTACCCAGAACTACCTCGGAAGAAACGCCTTGTGACTGTACCCAGAGGTACCTCGGAAGGAATTCCTGGTGACTGTACACAGAGGTACTTCGGAAGGAAGGCCTGGTGACTCTACCCAGAGTTACCTCGGAAGGAAGCGATGGTGACTGTACCCAGAGGTACCTCGGAAGAAAGGACTGGTGAGTGTACCCAGAGGTACATCGAAAAGAATGCCTGGTGACTGTACCCAGAGGTAACTCAGAAGGAAGGCCTGGTGCCTGTACCCAGAGCTAGCTCGGAAGAAAGGCATGCTGACTGTACCCAGAGGGACCTCAGACAGAAGGCAGGGTGACTGTACCCAGAAGTACCTCAGAAGGAAAGCCGGTGACTGTACCCAGCGGTACATCTGAAGGAAGGCCTGGTGACTGTACCCATAGGTACCTCAGAAGGAAACCCTGGTGACTGTACCCAGAGGTAACTCGTAAGAAAGGCTTGGTGAGTGTACCCAGAGGTACCTCGGAAGGAAGGCCGGGTGACTGTACCCAGAGGCAACCCGGAAGGAAGGCCTGGTGACTGTACGGAGAGGAACCTCAGAAGAAAGACGTCGTGACTGTACCCAGAGGTACCTCCGAAGGAAGGGCCGGTGATTGTACCCAGAGGTACCTCGGAAGAAGGGCGTGGTGACTGTACCCAGAACTACCTCGGAAGAAAGGCCTTGTGACTGTACCCAGAGGTACCTCGGAAGGAATTCCTGGTGACTGTACAGAGGTACTTCGGAAGGAAGGCCAGGTGACTCTACCCAGATTTACCTCGGAAGGAAGCGATGGTGACTGTACCCAGAGGTACCTCGGAAGGAATTCCTGGTGACTGTACCCAGAACTACCTCGGAAGAAAGGCCTTGTGACTGTACCCAGAGGTACCTCGGAAGGAATTCCTGGTGACTGTACCCAGAGGTACCTCGGAAGGAGGGCCTGGTGACTGTACCCAGAACTACCTCGGAAGAAAGGCCTTGTGACTGTACCCAGAGGTACCTCGGAAGGAATTCCTGGTGACTGTACACAGAGGTACGTCGGAAGGAAGGCCTGGTGACTCTACCCAGAGTTACCTCGGAAGGAAGCGATGGTGACTGTACCCAGAAGTACCTCGGAATGAAGGCCCGGTGATTGTACCCAGAGGTACCTCGGAAGGAAGGCCTGGTGACTGTACCCAGAGGTACCTCGGAAGGAAGGCCTGGTGACTGTACCCAGAGGTACCTCGGAAGGAAGGCCTGGTGACTGTACCCAAAGGTACCTCAATAGGAAGACCCGCTGCCTTTACGCAGAGGTACCTCAGAAGGAAGGCCTGATGACTCTACCCAGAGGTACATCAGAAGGAAGATCTGGTGACTGTACCCAGGTACCTCAGAAGGAAGGCCGGTAACTGTACCCAGAGGTACCTCTGAAGGAAATTCTGGTGACTGTACACATAGGTAGCTCAGAAGGAAGGCCTGGTGCCTATACCCAGGCGTATCTCCGAAGAAACGCCAGGTGACTGTACACAGAGGTACCACGGAAGGAAGGCCTGGTGACTGTACCCAGAGGTACCTCGGAAGGAATGCCTGGTGAGTACTCAGACATACCTAGGAAGAAAGGCCTGGTCACTGTACTCAGAGGTACCTCAGAAGAAAGACCTCGTGAGTGTACTCAGAGGTACCTCAGAAAGAAGACCTGGTGATTGTACCCAGAGGTACATCGGAAGGAAGGCCTGGTGACTGTACACATTAGTGCCTCGGACGAAGGCCTGGTGACTGTACCCAGAGGTACCTCAGAAGGAAGGCCTGGTGACTGTACCGAGAGGTACCTCGGAAGGAAGGCCTGGTGACTGTACCCAGAGTTACCTCAGAAGGAAGGCCTGGTGACTGTACGCAGAGGTACCTGAGAAGGAAAGCCTGGTGACTGTACCCAGAAGTACCTCAGAAGGAAGGCCTGGTGACTGTACCCAGAGGTACCTCAGAAGAAAGACCTCGTGACTACCCAGACGTACCTCGAAAGAAAGGCCTGGTGCCTGTATTCAGAGGTACCTCAGAAGAAAGACCTCGTGACTGGACCCACAGAGACTTCAGAAGGAAGGCCTGGTGATTGTACCCAGAGGTACCTCGGAAGGAAGGTCTGGTGACTGTAACAAAAAGTACCTCGGAAGAAAGGCCTGGTGACTGTACCCAGAGGTACCTCGGAGGGAAGGCCTGGTGACTCTACCCAGAGTTACCTCGGAAGGAATCCCTGGTGAATACACCCAGAGGTACCTCGAAATGAAGGCTCGGTGACTGTTCCCAGAGGTACCTCGGAAGAAAGACCCGGTGACTGTACCCAGCGGTACATCTGAAGGAAGGCCTGGTGACTGTACCCATAGGTACCTCGGAAGCAAGGCCTGGTGACTGTACTCAGAGGCACCTCGGACAGAAGACTGGGAACTTGACCCAGAGATACCTCAGAATGAAGGTCCGGTGACTTTACCTAGAGGTAAGTCGGAAGGAAGGCGTGGTGACTATACCGAGTGGTACCTCGGAAGGAAGGCCTGGTGACTGTACCCAGAAGTACCTCGGAAGGAAGGCGTGGTGACTATACCGAGTGGTACCTCGGAAGGAAGGCCTGGTGACTGTACCCAGAAGTACCTCGGAAGGAAGGCGTGGTGTCTGTACTCAGAGGTATCTCGGAAGGAAGGCCTGGGGACTTACCCAGAGTTACCTCAGAAGGAAGGCCTGGTGACTGTACCCAAAGGTACATCAGAAGGAAGGCCTGATGGCTGTACCCAGAGGTGCCTCAGAACGAAGGCCTGGTGACCGTACACAGAGGTACCTCGGACAGACAAACTGGTGACCGTACCCAGTGGTACCTCGGAATTAAGGCTTGGAGATCGTAAGCAGAGGTACCTGGGAAGGAAGGCCTGGTGACTGCACGCAGAGGTACCTCGGAAGGAAGGCCTGCTGACTGTACCCAGAAGTACCTCAGAAGGAAGGCCTGGTGACTGTACCCAGAGGTACCTCAGAAGAAAGACCTCGTGACTACCCAGACGTACCTCGAAAGAAAGGCCTGGTGCCTGTATTCAGAGGTACCTCAGAAGAAAGACCTCGTGACTGGAACCACAGAGACTTCAGAAGGAAGGCCTGCTGATTGTACCCAGAGGTACCTCGGAAGGAAGGTCTGGTGACTGTAACGAAAAGTACCTCGGAAGAAAGGCCTGGTGACTGCACCCAGAGGTACCTCGAAATGAAGGCCCGGTGACTGTTCCCAGAGGTACCTCGGAAGAAAGACCCGGTGACTGTACCCAGAGGTACTTCGGAAGGAAGGCCTGGTGACTGTACTCAGAGGTACCTCGGAAGGAAGGCCTGGTGACTGTACCCAGAGGCACCTCAGAAGGAAGGCATGGTGACTGTACCCAGAGGTACAACGGAAGGAAGGCCTGGTGACTACCCAGATGTATATCGGAAGAAAGGCCTGGTGACTGTACTCAGAGGTACCTCAGAAGAAAAACCTCGTGACTCTACCCAAAGGTACCTCAGAAGGAAGGCCTGGTGATTGTACCCAGAGTTATCTCGGAAGGACGGTCTCGTGACTATACCCAGAAATACCTCGGAAGAAAGGACTGGTGAGTGTACCCAGAGGTACCTCGAAAAGAAGGCCTGGTGACTGTACCCAGAGGTAACTCAGAAGGAAGGCCTGGTGCCTGTACCCAGAGCTAGCTCGGAAGAAAGGCATGCTGACTGTACCCAGAGGGACCTCAGACAGAAGGCAGGGTGACTGTACCCAGAAGTACCTCAGAAGGAAAGCCGGTGACTGTACCCAGCGGTACATCTGAAGGAAGGCCTGGTGACTGTACCCATAGATACCTCAGAAGGAAACCCTGGTGACTGTACCCAGAGGTAACTCGTAAGAAAGGCTTGGTGAGTGTACCCAGAGGTACCTCGGAAAGAACGCCGGGTGATTGTACCCAGAGGTACCTCGGAAGGAAGGCCGGGTGACTGTACCCAGAGGCAACCCGGAAGGAAGGCCTGGTGATTGTACGGAGAGGAACCTCAGAAGAAAGACGTCGTGACTGTACCCAGAGGTACCTCGGAAGGAAGGCCTGGTGACTGTACCCAAAGGTACCTCAATAGGAAGACCCGCTGCCTTTACGCAGGGGTACCTCAGAAGGAAGGCCTGATGACTCTACCCAGAGGTACATCAGAAGGAAGATCTGGTGACTGTACCCAGGTACCTCAGAAGGAAGGCCGGTAACTGTACCCAGAGGTACCTCTGAAGGAAATTCTGGTGACTGTACCCATAGGTAGCTCAGAAGGAAGGCCTGGTGCCTATACCCAGGCGTATCTCCGAAGAAACGCCAGGTGACTGTACACAGAGGTACCACGGAAGGAAGGCCTGGTGACTGTACCCAGAGGTACCTCGGAAGGAATGCCTGGTGAGTACTCAGACATACCTAGGAAGAAAGGCCTGGTCACTGTACTCAGAGGTACCTCAGAGGAAAGACCTCGTGAGTGTACTCAGAGGTACCTCAGAAAGAAGACCTGGTGATTGTACCCAGAGGTACATCGGAAGGAAGGCCTGGTGACTGTACACATTAGTGCCTCGGACGAAGGCCTGGTGACTGTACCCAGAGGTACCTCAGAAGGAAGGCCTGGTGACTGTACCGAGAGGTACCTCGGAAGGAAGGCCTGGTGACTACCCAGAAGCACATCGGAAGAAAGGCCTGGTGACTGTACTCAGAGGTACCTCAGAAGAAAGACCTCGTGCCTGTACCCAGAGGTAGCTCAGAAGTAAGGCCTGGTGATTGTACCCAGAGGTACCTCGGAAGGAAGGCCTAGTGATCGTACCCAGAAGTACATCGGAAGGAAGGCCTGGTGACTGTACTCAGAGTTACCTAGGAAGGAAAGCCTGGTGACTCTACCCAGAGGTACCTCGGAAGGAAGCGATGGTGACTGTACCCAGAGGTACTTGGAAAAGAAGGTGAGGTGCGTGTACCCAGAGGTACCTCGTAAAAAGGGCTGGTGACTGTACCCAGAGGTACCTCGGAAGGAAGGCCTGGTGACTGTACCCAGAAGTACCTGAGAAGGAAAGCCTGCTGACTGTACCCAGAAGTACCTCAGAAGGAAGGCCTGGTGACTGTACCCAGAGGTACCTCAGAAGAAAGACCTCGTGACTACCCAGACGTACCTCGAAAGAAAGGCCTGGTGCCTGTATTCAGAGGTACCTCAGAAGAAAGACCTCGTGACTGGACCCACAGAGACTTCAGAAGGAAGGCCTGGTGATTGTACCCAGAGGTACCTCGGAAGGAAGGTCTGGTGAGTGTAACAAAAAGTACCTCGGAAGAAAGGCCTGGTGACTGTACCCAGAGGTACCTCGGAAGGAATCCCTGGTGACTGCACCCAGAGGTACCTCGAAATGAAGGCCCGGTGACTGTTCCCAGAGGTACCTCGGAAGAAAGACCAGGTGACTGTACCCAGAGGTACCTCGGAAGGAAGGCCTGGTGACTGTACCCAGAGGCACCTCAGAAGGAAGGCATGGTGACTGTACCCAGAGGTACAACGGAAGGAAGGCCTGGTGACTACCCAGATGTATATCGGAAGAAAGGCCTGGTGACTGTACTCAGAGGTACCTCAGAAGAAAAACCTCGTGACTCCACCCAAAGGTACCTCAGAAGGAAGGCCTGGTGATTGTACCCAAAGGTACCTCAATAGGAAGACCCGCTGCCTTTACGCAGAGGCACCTCAGAAGGAAGGCCTGATGACTCTACCCAGAAGTACAGCAGAAGGAAGATCTGGTGACTGTACCCAGGTACCTCAGAAGGAAGGCCGGTAACTGTACCCAGAGGTACATCTGAAGGAAATTCTGGTAACTGTACCCATAGGTAGCTCAGAAGGAAGGCCTGGTGACTATACCTAGGCGTATCTCCGAAGAAACGCCAGGTGACTGTACACAGAGGTACCACGGAAGGAAGGCCTGGTGACTGTACCCAGAGGTACCTCGGAAGGAATGCCTGGTGAGTACTCAGACATACCTAGGAAGAAAGGCCTGGTCACTGTACTCAGAGGTACCTCAGAAGAAAGACCTCGTGAGTGTACTCAGAGGTACCTCAGAAAGAAGGCCTGGTGATTGTACCCAGAGGTACATCGGAAGGAAGGCCTGGTGACTGTACACATTAGTGCCTCGGACGGAGGCCTGGTGACTGTACCCAGAGGTACCTCAGAAGGAAGGCCTGGTGACTGTACCGAGAGGTATCTCGGATGGAAGGCCTGGTGACTACCCAGAAGCACATCGGAAGAAAGGCCTGGTGACTGTACTCAGAGGTACCTCAGAAGAAAGAACTCGTGACTGTACCCAGAGGTACCTCAGAAGTAAGGCCTGGTGATTGTACCCAGAGGTACCTCGGAAGGAAGGCCTAGTGATCGTACCCAGAAGTACATCGGAAGGAAGGCCTGGTGACTGTACTCAGAGTTACCTAGGAAGGAAAGCCTGGTGACTCTACCCAGAGGTACCTCGGAAGGAAGCGATGGTGACTGTACCCAGAGGTACTTGGAAAAGAAGGCGAGGTGCGTGTACCCAGAGTTACCTCGTAAAAAGGGCTGGTGACTGTACCGAGAGGTACCTCGGAAGGAAGGCCTGGTGACTGTACCCAGAGGTACCTCGGAAGAAAGGCCTGGTGACTGTACTCAGAGGCACCTCGGACAGAAGACTGGGAACTTGACCCAGAGATACCTCAGAATGAAGGTCCGGTGACTTTACCTAGAGGTAAGTCGGAAGGAAGGCGTGGTGACTATACCCAGTGGTACCTCGGAAGGAAGGCCTGGTGACTGTACCCAGAGGTACCTGGGAAGGAAAGCCTGGTGACTGTACCCAGAAGTACCTCGGAAGGAAGGCGTGGTGTCTGTACTCAGAGGTATCTCGGAAGGAAGGCCTGGGGACTTTACCCAGAGTTACCTCAGAAGGAAGGCCTGGTGACTGTACCCAAAGGTACATCAGAAGGAAGGCCTGATGGCTGTACCCAGAGGTGCCTCAGAACGAAGGCCTGGTGACTGTACACAGAGGTACCTCGGACAGACAAACTGGTGACTGTACCCAGTGGTACCTCGGAATTAAGGCTTGGAGATCGTAAGCAGAGGTACCTGGGAAGGAAGGCCTGGTGACTGCACGCAGAGGTACCTCGGAAGGAAGGCCTGATAACTGTACCCAGAAGTACCTCAGAAGGAAGGCCTGGTGACTGTACCCAGAGGTACCTCAGAAGAAAGACCTCGTGACTACCCAGACGTACCTCGAAAGAAAGGCCTGGTGCCTGTATTCAGAGGTACCTCAGAAGAAAGACCTCGTGACTGGACCCACAGAGACTTCAGAAGGAAGGCCTGGTGATTGTACCCAGAGGTACCTCGGAAGGAAGGTCTGGTGACTGTAACGAAAAGTACCTCGGAAGAAAGGCCTGGTGACTGCACCCAGAGGTACCTCGAAATGAAGGCCCGGTGACTGTTCCCAGAGGTACCTCGGAAGAAAGACCCGGTGACTGTACCCAGAGGTACTTCGGAAGGAAGGCCTGGTGACTGTACCCAGAGGCACCTCAGAAGGAAGGCATGGTGACTGTACCCAGAGGTACAACGGAAGGAAGGCCTGGTGACTACCCAGATGTATATCGGAAGAAAGGCCTGGTGACTGTACTCAGAGGTACCTCAGAAGAAAAACCTCGTGACTCTACCCAAAGGTACCTCAGAAGGAAGGCCTGGTGATTGTACCCAGAGTTATCTCGGAAGGACGGTCTCGTGACTATACTCAGAAATACCTCGGAAGAAAGGACTGGTGAGTGTACCCAGAGGTACCTCGAAAAGAAGGCCTGGTGACTGTACCCAGAGGTAACTCAGAAGGAAGGCCTGGTGCCTGTACCCAGAGCTAGCTCGGACGAAAGGCATGCTGACTGTACCCAGAGGGACCTCAGACAGAAGGCAGGGTGACTGTACCCAGAAGTACCTCAGAAGGAAAGCCGGTGACTGTACCCAGCGGTACATCTGAAGGAAGGCCTGGTGACTGTACCCATAGGTACCTCAGAAGGAAACCCTGGTGACTGTACCCAGAGGTAACTCGTAAGAAAGGCTTGGTGAGTGTACCCAGAGGTACCTCGGAAGGAAGGCCGGGTGACTGTACGCAGGGGCAACCCGGAAGGAAGGCCTGGTGACTGTACGGAGAGGAACCTCAGAAGAAAGAGGTCGTGACTGTACCCAGAGGTACCTCCGAAGGAAGGGCCGGTGATTGTACCCAGAGGTACCTCGGAAGAAGGGCCTTGTGACTGTACCCAGAGGTACCTCGGAAGGAGGGCCTGGTGACTGTACCCAGAACTACCTCGGAAGAAAGGCCTTGTGACTGTACGCAGAGGTACCTCGGAAGGAATTCCTGGTGACTGTACAGAGGTACTTCGGAAGGAAGGCCTGGTGACTCTACCCAGATTTACCTCGGAAGGAAGCGATGGTGACTGTACCCAGAGGTACCTCGGAATGAAGGCCCGGTGATTGTACCCAGAGGTACCTCGGAAGGAAGGCCTGGTGACTGTACCCAGAGGTACCTCGGAAGGAAGGCCTGGTGACTGTACCCAAAGGTACCTCAATAGGAAGACCCGCTGCCTTTACGCAGAGGTACCTCAGAAGGAAGGCCTGATGACTCTACCCAGAGGTACATCAGAAGGAAGATCTGGTGACTGTACCCAGGTACCTCAGAAGGAAGGCCGGTAACTGTACCCAGAGGTACCTCTGAAGGAAATTCTGGTGACTGTACCCATAGGTAGCTCAGAAGGAAGGCCTGGTGCCTATACCCAGGCGTATCTCCGTAGAAACGCCAGGTGACTGTACACAGAGGTACCACGGAAGGAAGGCCTGGTGACTGTACCCAGAGGTACCTCGGAAGGAATGCCTGGTGAGTACTCAGACATACCTAGGAAGAAAGGCCTGGTCACTGTACCCAGAGGTACCTCGGAAGCAAGGCCTGGTGACTGTACTCAGAGGCACCTCGGACAGAAGGACTGGGAACTTGACCCAGAGATACCTCAGAATGAAGGTCCGGTGACTTTACCTAGAGGTAAGTCGGAAGGAAGGCGTGGTGACTATACCGAGTGGTACCTCGGAAGGAAGGCCTGGTGACTGTACCCAGAAGTACCTCGGAAGGAAGGTGTGGTGTCTGTACTCAGAGGTATCTCGGAAGGAAGGCCTGGGGACTTTACCCAGAGTTACCTCAGAAGGAAGGCCTGGTGACTGTACCCAAAGGTACATCAGAAGGAAGGCCTGATGGCTGTACCCAGAGGTGCCTCAGAACGAAGGCCTGGTGACCGTACACAGAGGTACCTCGGACAGACAAACTGGTTACCGTACCCAGTGGTACCTCGGAATTAAGGCTTGGAGATCGTAAGCAGAGGTACCTGGGAAGGAAGGCCTGGTGACTGCACGCAGAGGTACCTCGGAAGGAAGGCCTGCTGACTGTACCCAGAAGTACCTCAGAAGGAAGGCCTGGTGACTGTACCCAGAGGTACCTCAGAAGAAAGACCTCGTGACTACCCAGACGTACCTCGAAAGAAAGGCCTGGTGCCTGTATTCAGAGGTACCTCAGAAGAAAGACCTCGTGACTGGACCCACAGAGACTTCAGAAGGAAGGCCTGGTGATTGTACCCAGAGGTACCTCGGAAGGAAGGTCTGGTGACTGTAACGAAAAGTACCTCGGAAGAAAGGCCTGGTGACTGCACCCAGAGGTACCTCGAAATGAAGGCCCGGTGACTGTTCCCAGAGGTACCTCGGAAGAAAGACCCGGTGACTGTACCCAGAGGTACTTCGGAAGGAAGGCCTGGTGACTGTACCCAGAGGCACCTCAGAAAGAAGGCATGGTGAATGTACCCAGAGGCACCTCAGAAGGAAGGCATGGTGACTGTACCCAGAGGTACAACGGAAGGAAGGCCTGGTGACTACCCAGATGTATATCGGAAGAAAGGCCTGGTGACTGTACTCAGAGGTACCTCAGAAGAAACACCTCGTGACTCTACCCAGAGGTACCTCAGAAGGAACGCCTGGTGATTGTACCCAGACTTATCTCGGAAGGACGGCCTCGTGACTATACCCAGAAATACCTCGGAAGAAAGGACTGGTGAGTGTACCCAGAGGTACCTCGAAAAGAAGGCCTGGTGACTGTACCCAGAGGTAACTCAGAAGGAAGGCCTGGTGCCTGTACCCAGAGCTAGCTCGGAAGAAAGGCATGCTGACTGTACCCAGAGGGACCTCAGACAGAAGGCAGGGTGACTGTACCCAGAAGTACCTCAGAAGGAAAGCCGGTGACTGTACCCAGCGGTACATCTGAAGGAAGGCCTGGTGACTGTACCCATAGGTACCTCAGAAGGAAACCCTGGTGACTGTACCCAGAGGTAACTCGTAAGAAAGGCTTGGTGAGTGTACCCAGAGGTACCTCGGAAAGAACGCCGGGTGACTGTACCCAGAGGTACCTCGGAAGGAAGGCCGGGTGACTGTACCCAGAGGCAACCCGGAAGGAAGGCCTGGTGACTGTACGGAGAGGAACCTCAGAAGAAAGACGTCGTGACTGTACCCAGAGGTACCTCTGAAGGAAGGGCCGGTGATTGTACCCAGAGGTACCTCGGAAGAAGGGCCTGGTGACTGTACCCAGAGGAACCTCGGAAGGAGGGCCTGGTGACTGTACCCAGAACTACCTCGGAAGAAAGGCCTTGTAACTGTACCCAGAGGTACCTCGGAAGGAATTCCTGGTGACTATACACAGAGGTACCTTGGAAGGAAGGCCTGGTGACTCTACCCAGAGTTACCTCGGAAGGAAGCGATGGTGACTGTACCCAGAGTTACCTCGGAATGAAGGCCCGGTGATTGTACCCAGAGGTACCTCGGAAGGAAGGCCTGGTGACTGTACCCAGAGGTACCTCGGAAGGAAGGCCTGGTGACTGTACCCAGAGGTACCTGGGATGGAATGCCTGGTGACAGTACTCAAGGTACCTCAGAAGGAAAGCCTGGTGAATGTACGCAGAGGTACCTCGTAAGAAATGCCTGGTGACTCTACCGAGAGATGCGTCGGAAGGAAGGCCTGGTGACTGTACCCAGAGGTACCTCGGAAGGAAGGCCTGGTGACTGTACCCAAAGGTACCTCAATAGGAAGACCCGCTGCCTTTACGCAGAGGTACCTCAGAAGGAAGGCCTGATGACTCTACCCAGAGGTACATCAGAAGGAAGATCTGGTGACTGTACCCAGGTACCTCAGAAGGAAGGCCGGTAACTGTACCCAGAGGTACCTCTGAAGGAAATTCTGGTGACTGTACCCATAGGTAGCTCAGAAGGAAGGCCTGGTGACTTTACCCAGGCGTATCTCCGAAGAAACGCCAGGTGACTGTACACAGAGGTACCACGGAAGGAAGGCCTGGTGACTGTACCCAGAGGTACCTCGGAAGGAATGCCTGGTGAGTACTCAGACATACCTAGGAAGAAAGGCCTGGTCACTGTACTCAGAGGTACCTCAGAAGAAAGACCTCGTGAGTGTACTCAGAGGTACCTCAGAAAGAAGGCCTGGTGATTGTACCCAGAGGTACATCGGAAGGAAGGCCTGGTGACTGTACACATTAGTGCCTCGGACGAAGGCCTGGTGACTGTACCCAGAGGTACCTCAGAAGGAAGGCCTGGTGACTGTACCGAGAGGTACCTCGGAAGGAAGGCCTGGTGACTACCCAGAAGCACATCGGAAGAAAGGCCTGGTGACTGTACTCAGAGGTACCTCAGAAGAAAGACCTCGTGCCTGTACCCAGAGGTACCTCAGAAGTAAGGCCTGGTGATTGTACCCAGAGGTACCTCGGAAGGAAGGCCTAGTGATCGTACCCAGAAGTACATCGGAAGGAAGGCCTGGTGACTGTACTCAGAGTTACCTAGGAAGGAAAGCCTGGTGACTCTACCCAGAGGTACCTCGGAAGGAAGCGATGGTGACTGTACCCAGAGGTACTTGGAAAAGAAGGCGAGGTGCGTGTACCCAGAGGTACCTCGTAAAAAGGGCTGGTGACTGTACCCAGAGGTACCTCGGAAGGAAGGCCTGGTGACTGTACCCAGAGGTACCTCGGAAGCAAGGCCTGGTGACTGTACCCAGAGTTACCTCAGAAGGAAGGCCTGGTGACTGTACCCAGAGGTACCTGAGAAGGAAAGCCTGGTGACTGTACCCAGAAGTACCTCGGAAGGAAGGCGTGGTGTCTGTACTCAGAGGTAGCTCGGAAGGAAGGCCTGGGGACTTTACCCAGAGTTACCTCAGAAGGAAGGCCTGGTGACTGTACCCAAAGGTACATCAGAAGGAAGGCCTGATGGCTGTACCCAGAGGTGCCTCAGAACGAAGGCCTGGTGACTGTACACAGAGGTACCTCGGACAGACAAACTGGTGACTGTACCCAGTGGTACCTCGGAATTAAGGCTTGGAGATCGTAAGCAGAGGTACCTGGGAAGGAAGGCCTGGTGACTGCACGCAGAGGTACCTCGGAAGGAAGGCCTGATAACTGTACCCAGAAGTACCTCAGAAGGAAGGCCTGGTGACTGTACCCAGAGGTACCTCAGAAGAAAGACCTCGTGACTACCCAGACGTACCTCGAAAGAAAGGCCTGGTGCCTGTATTCAGAGGTACCTCAGAAGAAAGACCTCGTGACTGGACCCACAGAGACTTCAGAAGGAAGGCCTGGTGATTGTACCCAGAGGTACCTCGGAAGGAAGGTCTGGTGACTGTAACGAAAAGTACCTCGGAAGAAGGCCTGGTGACTGCACCCAGAGGTACCTCGAAATGAAGGCCCGGTGACTGTTCCCAGAGGTACCTCGGAAGAAAGACCCGGTGACTGTACCCAGAGGTACTTCGGAAGGAAGGCCTGGTGACTGTACTCAGAGGTACCTCGGAAGGAAGGCCTGGTGACTGTACCCAGAGGCACCTCAGAAGGAAGGCATGGTGACTGTACCCAGAGGTACAACGGAAGGAAGGCCTGGTGACTACCCAGATGTATATCGGAAGAAAGGCCTGGTGACTGTACTCAGAGGTACCTCAGAAGAAAAACCTCGTGACTCTACCCAAAGGTACCTCAGAAGGAAGGCCTGGTGATTGTACCCAGAGTTATCTCGGAAGGACGGTCTCGTGACTATACTCAGAAATACCTCGGAAGAAAGGACTGGTGAGTGTACCCAGAGGTACCTCGAAAAGAAGGCCTGGTG
The DNA here is from genome assembly GCF_030014295.1 of Loxodonta africana. NCBI lineage: Eukaryota > Metazoa > Chordata > Mammalia > Proboscidea > Elephantidae > Loxodonta > Loxodonta africana. The sequence goes on from NW_026974892.1 coordinate 369,363, forward strand.
ACTGTACCCAGAGGTAACTCAGAAGGAAGGCCTGGTGCCTGTACCCAGAGCTAGCTCGGACGAAAGGCATGCTGACTGTACCCAGAGGGACCTCAGACAGAAGGCAGGGTGACTGTACCCAGAAGTACCTCAGAAGGAAAGCCGGTGACTGTACCCAGCGGTACATCTGAAGGAAGGCCTGGTGACTGTACCCATAGGTACCTCAGAAGGAAACCCTGGTGACTGTACCCAGAGGTAACTCGTAAGAAAGGCTTGGTGAGTGTACCCAGAGGTACCTCGGAAGGAAGGCCGGGTGACTGTACCCAGGGGCAACCCGGAAGGAAGGCCTGGTGATTGTACGGAGAGGAACCTCAGAAGAAAGAGGTCGTGACTGTACCCAGAGGTACCTCCGAAGGAAGGGCCGGTGATTGTACCCAGAGGTACCTCGGAAGAAGGGCCTTGTGACTGTACCCAGAGGTACCTCGGAAGGAGGGCCTGGTGACTGTACCCAGAACTACCTCGGAAGAAAGGCCTTGTGACTGTACCCAGAGGTACCTCGGAAGGAATTCCTGGTGACTGTACAGAGGTATTTCGGAAGGAAGGCCTGGTGACTCTACCCAGATTTACCTCGGAAGGAAGCGATGGTGACTGTACCCAGAGGTACCTCGGAATGAAGGCCCAGTGATTGTACCCAGAGGTACCTCGGAAGGAAGGCCTGGTGACTGTACCCAGAGGTACCTCGGAAGGAAGGCCTGGTGACTGTACCCAAAGGTACCTAAATAGGAAGACCCGCTGCCTTTACGCAGAGGTACCTCAGAAGGAAGGCCTGATGACTCTACCCAGAGGTACATCAGAAGGAAGATCTGGTGACTGTACCCAGGTACCTCAGAAGGAAGGCCGGTAACTGTACCCAGCGGTACATCTGAAGGAAGGCCTGGTGACTGTACCCATAGGTACCTCAGAAGGAAACCCTGGTGACTGTACCCAGAGGTATCTCGAAAGAAAGGCTTGGTGAGTGTGCCCAGAGGTACCTCGGAAAGAACGCCGGGTGACTGTACCCAGAGGTACCTCGGAAGGAAGGCCGGGTGACTGTACCCAGAGGCAACCCGGAAGGAGGGCCTGGTGACTGTACGGAGAGGAACCTCAGAAGAAAGACGTCGTGACTGTACCCAGAGGTACCTCCGAAGGAAGGGCCGGTGATTGTACCCAGAGGTACCTCGGAAGAAGGGTGTGGTGACTGTACCCAGAACTACCTCGGAAGAAAGGCCTTGTGACTGTACCCAGAGGTACCTCGGAAGGAATTCCTGGTGACTGTACAGAGGTACTTCGGAAGGAAGGCCTGGTGACTCTACCCAGAGTTACCTCGGAAGGAAGCGATGGTGACTGTATCCAGAGGTACCGCGGAAGGAATTCCTGGTGACTGTACCCAGAGGTACCTCGGAAGGAGGGCCTGGTGACTGTACCCAGAACTACCTCGGAAGAAAGGCCTTGTGACTGTACCCAGAGGTACCTCGGAAGGAAGGCCTGGTGACTCTACCCAGAGTTACCTCGGAAGGAAGCGATGGTGACTGTACCCAGAGGTACCTCGGAAGGAAGGCCTGGTGACTGTACCCAGAACTACCTCGGAAGAAAGGCCTGGTGACTGTACCCAGAGGTACCTGGGATGGAATGCCTGGTGACAGTACTCAAGGTACCTCAGAAGGAAAGCCTGGTGAATGTACGCAGAGGTACCTCGTAAGAAATGCCTGGTGACTGTACCGAGAGATGCCTCGGAAGGAAGGCCTGGTGACTGTACCCAGAGGTACCTCGGAAGGAAGGCCTGGTGACTGTACCCAAAGGTACCTCAATAGGAAGACCCGCTGCCTTTACGCAGAGGTACCTCAGAAGGAAGGCCTGATGACTCTACCCAGAGGTACATCAGAAGGAAGATCTGGTGACTGTACCCAGGTACCTCAGAAGGAAGGCCGGTAACTGTACCCAGAGGTACCTCTGAAGGAAATTCTGGTGACTGTACCCATAGGTACCTCAGAAGGAAGACCTGGTGACTATACCCAGGCGTATCTCCGAAGAAACGCCGGGTGACTGTACACAGAGGTACCACGGAAGGAAGGCCTAGTGATCGTACCCAGAAGTACATCGGAAGGAAGGCCTGGTGACTGTACTCAGAGTTACCTAGGAAGGAAGGCCTGGTGACTGTACTCAGAGTTACCCAGGAAGGAAAGCCTGGTGACTCTACCCAGAGGTACCTCGGAAGGAAGCGATGGTGACTGTACCCAGAGGTACTTGGAAAAGAAGGCGAGGTGCGTGTACCCAGAGTTACCTCGTAAAAAGGGCTGGTAACTGTACCCAGAGGTACCTCGGAAGGAAGGCCTGGTGACTGTACCCAGAGGTACCTCGGAAGCAAGGCCTGGTGACTGTACTCAGAGGCACCTCGGACAGAAGGACTGGGAACTTGACCCAGAGATAGCTCAGAATGAAGGTCCGGTGACTTTACCTAGAGGTAAGTCAGAAGGAAGGCGTGGTGACTATACCCAGTGGTACCTCGGAAGGAAGGCCTGGTGACTGTACCCAGAGGTACCTGGGAAGGAAAGCCTGGTGACTGTACCCAGAAGTACCTCGGAAGGAAGGCGTGGTGTCTGTACTCAGAGGTATCTCGGAAGGAAGGCCTGGGGACTTTACCCAGAGTTACCTCAGAAGGAAGGCCTGGTGACTGTACCCAAAGGTACATCAGAAGGAAGGCCTGATGGCTGTACCCAGAGGTGCCTCAGAACGAAGGCCTGGTGACCGTACACAGAGGTACCTCGGACAGACAAACTGGTGACCGTACCCATTGGTACCTCGGAATTAAGGCTTGGAGATCGTAAGCAGAGGTACCTGGGAAGGAAGGCCTGGTGACTGCACGCAGAGGTACCTCGGAAGGAAGGCCTGCTGACTGTACCCAGAAGTACCTCAGAAGGAAGGCCTGGTGACTGTACCCAGAGGTACCTCAGAAGAAAGACCTCGTGACTACCCAGACGTACCTCGAAACAAAGGCCTGGTGCCTGTATTCAGAGGTACCTCAGAAGAAAGACCTCGTGACTGGAACCACAGAGACTTCAGAAGGAAGGCCTGGTGATTGTACCCAGAGGTACCTCGGAAGGAAGGTCTGGTGACTGTAACGAAAAGTACCTCGGAAGAAAGGCCTGGTGACTGCACCCAGAGGTACCTCGAAATGAAGGCCCGGTGACTGTTCCCAGAGGTACCTCGGAAGAAAGACCCGGTGACTGTACCCAGAGGTACTTCGGAAGGAAGGCCTGGTGACTGTACTCAGAGGTACCTCGGAAGGAAGGCCTGGTGACTGTACCCAGAGGCACCTCAGAAGGAAGGCATGGTGACTGTACCCAGAGGTACAACGGAAGGAAGGCCTGGTGACTACCCAGATGTATATCGGAAGAAAGGCCTGGTGACTGTACTCAGAGGTACCTCAGAAGAAACACCTCGTGACTCTACCCAGAGGTACCTCAGAAGGAACGCCTGGTGATTGTACCCAGACTTATCTCGGAAGGACGGCCTCGTGACTATACCCAGAAATACCTCGGAAGAAAGGACTGGTGAGTGTACCCAGAGGTACCTCGAAAAGAAGGCCTGGTGACTGTACCCAGAGGTAACTCAGAAGGAAGGCCTGGTGCCTGTACCCACAGCTAGCTCGGAAGAAAGGCATGCTGACTGTACCCAGAGGGACCTCAGACAGAAGGCAGGGTGACTGTACCCAGAAGTACCTCAGAAGGAAAGCCGGTGACTGTACCCAGGGGTACATCTGAAGGAAGGCCTGGTGACTGTACCCATAGGTACCTCAGAAGGAAACCCTGGTGACTGTACCCAGAGGTAACTCGTAAGAAAGGCTTGGTGAGTGTACCCAGAGGTACCTCGGAAAGAACGCCGGGTGACTGTACCCAGAGGTACCTCGGAAGGAAGGCCTGGTGACTGTACTCAGAGGCAACCCGGAAGGAAGGCCTGGTGACTGTACGGAGAGGAACCTCAGAAGAAAGAGGTCGTGACTGTACCCAGAGGTACCTCTGAAGGAAGGGCCGGTGATTGTACCCAGAGGTACCTCGGAAGAAGGGCCTGGTGACTGTACCCAGAGGTACCTCGGAAGGAGGGCCTGGTGACTGTACCCAGAACTACCTCGGAAGAAAGGCCTTGTAACTGTACCCAGAGGTACCTCGGAAGGAATTCCTGGTGACTATACACAGAGGTACCTTGGAAGGAAGGCCTGGTGACTCTACCCAGAGTTACCTCGGAAGGAAGCGATGGTGACTGTACCCAGAGTTACCTCGGAATGAAGGCCCGGTGATTGTACCCAGAGGTACCTCGGAAGGAAGGCCTGGTGACTGTACCCAGAGGTACCTCGGAAGGAAGGCCTGGTGACTGTACCCAGAGGTACCTGGGATGGAATGCCTGGTGACAGTACTCAAGGTACCTCAGAAGGAAAGCCTGGTGAATGTACGCAGAGGTACCTCGTAAGAAATGCCTGGTGACTCTACCGAGAGATGCGTCGGAAGGAAGGCCTGGTGACTGTACCCAGAGGTACCTCGGAAGGAAGGCCTGGTGACTGTACCCAAAGGTACCTCAATAGGAAGACCCGCTGACTTTACGCAGAGGTACCTCAGAAGGAAGGCCTGATGACTCTACCCAGAGGTACATCAGAAGGAAGATCTGGTGACTGTACCCAGGTACCTCAGAAGGAACGCCGCTAACTGTACCCAGAGGTACCTCTGAAGGAAATTCTGGTGACTGTACCCATAGGTAGCTCAGAAGGAAGGCCTGGTGACTTTACCCAGGCGTATCTCCGAAGAAACGCCAGGTGACTGTACACAGAGGTACCACGGAAGGAAGGCCTGGTGACTGTACCCAGAGGTACCTCGGAAGGAATGCCTGGTGAGTACTCAGACATACCTAGGAAGAAAGGCCTGGTCACTGTACTCAGAGGTACCTCAGAAGAAAGACCTCGTGAGTGTACTCAGAGGTACCTCAGAAAGAAGGCCTGGTGATTGTACCCAGAGGTACATCGGAAGGAAGGCCTGGTGACTGTACACATTAGTGCCTCGGACGAAGGCCTGGTGACTGTACCCAGAGGTACCTCAGAAGGAAGGCCTGGTGACTGTACCGAGAGGTACCTCGGAAGGAAGGCCTGGTGACTACCCAGAAGCACATCGGAAGAAAGGCCTGGTGACTGTACTCAGAGGTACCTCAGAAGAAAGACCTCGTGCCTGTACCCAGAGGTAGCTCAGAAGTAAGGCCTGGTGATTGTACCCAGAGGTACCTCGGAAGGAAGGCCTAGTGATCGTACCCAGAAGTACATCGGAAGGAAGGCCTGGTGACTGTACTCAGAGTTACCTAGGAAGGAAAGCCTGGTGACTCTACCCAGAGGTACCTCGGAAGGAAGCGATGGTGACTGTACCCAGAGGTACTTGGAAAAGAAGGCGAGGTGCGTGTACCCAGAGGTACCTCGTAAAAAGGGCTGGTGACTGTACCCAGAGGTACCTCGGAAGCAAGGCCTGGTGACTGTACCCAGAGGTACCTCGGAAGGAAGGCGTGGTGTCTGTACTGAGAGGTATCTCGGAAGGAAGGCCTGGGGACTTTACCCAGAGTTACCTCAGAAGGAAGGCCTGGTGACTGTACCCAAAGGTACATCAGAAGGAAGGCCTGATGGCTGTACCCAGAGGTGCCTCAGAACGAAGGCCTGGTGACCGTACACAGAGGTACCTCGGACAGACAAACTGGTGACCGTACCCAGTGGTACCTCGGAATTAAGGCTTGGAGATCGTAAGCAGAGGTACCTGGGAAGGAAGGCCTGGTGACTGCACGCAGAGGTACCTCGGAAGGAAGGCCTGCTGACTGTACCCAGAAGTACCTCAGAAGGAAGGCCTGGTGACTGTACCCAGAGGTACCTCAGAAGAAAGACCTCGTGACTACCCAGACGTACCTCGAAAGAAAGGCCTGGTGCCTGTATTCAGAGGTACCTCAGAAGAAAGACCTCGTGACTGGACCCAGAGAGACTTCAGAAGGAAGGCCTGGTGATTGTACCCAGAGGTACCTCGGAAGGAAGGTCTGGTGACTGTAACGAAAAGTACCTCGGAAGAAAGGCCTGGTGACTGCACCCAGAGGTACCTCGAAATGAAGGCCCGGTGACTGTTCCCAGAGGTACCTCGGAAGAAAGACCCGGTGACTGTACCCAGAGGTACTTCGGAAGGAAGGCCTGGTGACTGTACTCAGAGGTACCTCGGAAGGAAGGCCTGGTGACTGTACCCAGAGGCACCTCAGAAGGAAGGCATGGTGACTGTACCCAGAGGTACAACGGAAGGAAGGCCTGGTGACTACCCAGATGTATATCGGAAGAAAGGCCTGGTGACTGTACTCAGAGGTACCTCAGAAGAAAAACCTCGTGACTCTACCCAAAGGTACCTCAGAAGGAAGGCCTGGTGATTGTACCCAGAGTTATCTCGGAAGGACGGTCTCGTGACTATACCCAGAAATACCTCGGAAGAAAGGACTGGTGAGTGTACCCAGAGGTACCTCGAAAAGAAGGCCTGGTGACTGTACCCAGAGGTAACTCAGAAGGAAGGCCTGGTGCCTGTACCCAGAGGGACCTCAGACAGAAGGCAGGGTGACTGTACCCAGAAGTACCTCAGAAGGAAAGCCGGTGACTGTACCCAGCGGTACATCTGAAGGAAGGCCTGGTGACTGTACCCATAGGTACCTCAGAAGGAAACCCTGGTGACTGTACCCAGAGGTAACTCGTAAGAAAGGCTTGGTGAGTGTACCCAGAGGTACCTCGGAAGGAAGGCCGGGTGACTGTACCCAGGGGCAACCCGGAAGGAAGGCCTGGTGATTGTACGGAGAGGAACCTCAGAAGAAAGACGTCGTGACTGTACCCAGAGGTACCTCCGAAGGAAGGGCCGGTGATTGTACCCAGAGGTACCTCGGAAGAAGGGCCTTGTGACTGTACCCAGAGGTACCTCGGAAGGAGGGCCTGGTGACTGTACCCAGAACTACCTCGGAAGAAAGGCCTTGTGACTGTACCCAGAGGTACCTCGGAAGGAATTCCTGGTGACTGTACAGAGGTACTTCGGAAGGAAGGCCTGGTGACTCTACCCAGATTTACCTCGGAAGGAAGCGATGGTGACTGTACCCAGAGGTACCTCGGAATGAAGGCCCGGTGATTGTACCCAGAGGTACCTCGGAAGGAAGGCCTGGTGACTGTACCCAGAGGTACCTCGGAAGGAAGGCCTGGTGACTGTACCCAAAGGTACCTCAATAGGAAGACCCGCTGCCTTTACGCAGAGGTACCTCAGAAGGAAGGCCTGATGACTCTACCCAGAGGTACATCAGAAGGAAGATCTGGTGACTGTACCCAGGTACCTCAGAAGGAAGGCCGGTAACTGTACCCAGAGGTACCTCTGAAGGAAATTCTGGTGACTGTACCCATAGGTAGCTCAGAAGGAAGGCCTGGTGCCTATACCCAGGCGTATCTCCGTAGAAACGCCAGGTGACTGTACACAGAGGTACCACGGAAGGAAGGCCTGGTGACTGTACCCAGAGGTACCTCAGAAGGAATGCCTGGTGAGTACTCAGACATACCTAGGAAGAAAGGCCTGGTCACTGTACCCAGAGGTACCTCGGAAGCAAGGCCTGGTGACTGTACTCAGAGGCACCTCGGACAGAACGACTGGGAACTTGACCCAGAGATACCTCAGAATGAAGGTCCGGTGACTTTACCTAGAGGTAAGTCGGAAGGAAGGCGTGGTGACTATACCGAGTGGTACCTCGGAAGGAAGGCCTGGTGACTGTACCCAGAAGTACCTCGGAAGGAAGGCGTGGTGTCTGTACTGAGAGGTATCTCGGAAGGAAGGCCTGGGGACTTTACCCAGAGTTACCTCAGAAGGAAGGCCTGGTGACTGTACTCAAAGGTACATCAGAAGGAAGGCCTGATGGCTGTACCCAGAGGTGCCTCAGAACGAAGGCCTGGTGACCGTACACAGAGGTACCTCGGACAGACAAACTGGTGACCGTACCCAGTGGTACCTCGGAATTAAGGCTTGGAGATCGTAAGCAGAGGTACCTGGGAAGGAAGGCCTGGTGACTGCACGCAGAGGTACCTCGGAAGGAAGGCCTGCTGACTGTACCCAGAAGTACCTCAGAAGGAAGGCCTGGTGACTGTACCCAGAGGTACCTCAGAAGAAAGACCTCGTGACTACCCAGACGTACCTCGAAAGAAAGGCCTGGTGCCTGTATTCAGAGGTACCTCAGAAGAAAGACCTCGTGACTGGACCCACAGAGACTTCAGAAGGAAGGCCTGGTGATTGTACCCAGAGGTACCTCGGAAGGAAGGTCTGGTGACTGTAACGAAAAGTACCTCGGAAGAAAGGCCTGGTGACTGCACCCAGAGGTACCTCGAAATGAAGGCCCGGTGACTGTTCCCAGAGGTACCTCGGAAGAAAGACCCGGTGACTGTACCCAGAGGTACTTCGGAAGGAAGGCCTGGTGACTGTACTCAGAGGTACCTCGGAAGGAAGGCCTGGTGACTGTACCCAGAGGCACCTCAGAAAGAAGGCATGGTGACTGTACCCAGAGGTACAACGGAAGGAAGGCCTGGTGACTACCCAGATGTATATCGGAAGAAAGGCCTGGTGACTGTACTCAGAGGTACCTCAGAAGAAAAACCTCGTGACTCTACCCAAAGGTACCTCAGAAGGAAGGCCTGGTGATTGTACCCAGAGTTATCTCGGAAGGACGGTCTCGTGACTATACCCAGAAATACCTTGGAAGAAAGGACTGGTGAGTGTACCCAGAGGTACCTCGAAAAGAAGGACTGGTGACTGTACCCAGAGGTAACTCAGAAGGAAGGCCTGGTGCCTGTACCCAGAGCTAGCTCGGAAGAAAGGCATGCTGACTGTACCCAGAGGGACCTCAGACAGAAGGCAGGGTGACTGTACCCAGAAGTACCTCAGAAGGAAAGCCGGTGACTGTACCCAGCGGTACATCTGAAGGAAGGCCTGGTGACTGTACCCATAGGTACCTCAGAAGGAAACCCTGGTGACTGTACCCAGAGGTAACTCGTAAGAAAGGCTTGGTGAGTGTACCCAGAGGTACCTCGGAAAGAACGCCGGGTGACTGTACCCAGAGGTACCTCGGAAGGAAGGCCGGGTGACTGTACCCAGAGGCAACCCGGAAGGAGGGCCTGGTGACTGTACGGAGAGGAACCTCAGAAGAAAGACGTCGTGACTGTACCCAGAGGTACCTCCGAAGGAAGGGCCGGTGATTGTACCCAGAGGTACCTCGGAAGAAGGGTGTGGTGACTGTACCCAGAACTACCTCGGAAGAAAGGCCTTGTGACTGTACCCAGAGGTACCTCGGAAGGAATTCCTGGTGACTGTACAGAGGTACTTCGGAAGGAAGGCCTGGTGACTCTACCCAGAGTTACCTCGGAAGGAAGCGATGGTGACTGTATCCAGAGGTACCGCGGAAGGAATTCCTGGTGACTGTACCCAGAGGTACCTCGGAAGGAGGGCCTGGTGACTGTACCCAGAACTACCTCGGAAGAAAGGCCTTGTGACTGTACCCAGAGGTACCTCGGAAGGAAGGCCTGGTGACTCTACCCAGAGTTACCTCGAAAGGAAGCGATGGTGACTGTACCCAGAGTTACCTCGGAATGAAGGCCCGGTGATTGTACCCAGAGGTACCTCGGAAGGAAGGCCTGGTGACTGTACCCAGAGGTACCTCGGAAGGAAGGCCTGGTGACTGTACCCAGAGGCAACCCGGAAGGAAGGCCTGGTGATTGTACGGAGAGGAACCTCAGAAGAAAGACGTCGTGACTGTACCCAGAGGTACCTCCGAAGGAAGGGCCGGTGATTGTACCCAGAGGTACCTCGGAAGAAGGGCCTTGTGACTGTACCCAGAGGTACCTCGGAAGGAAGGCCTGGTGACTGTACCCAGAACTACCTCGGAAGAAAGGCCTGGTGACTGTACCCAGAGGTACCTGGGATGGAATGCCTGGTGACAGTACTCAAGGTACCTCAGAAGGAAAGCCTGGTGAATGTACGCAGAGGTACCTCGTAAGAAATGCCTGGTGACTGTACCGAGAGATGCCTCGGAAGGAAGGCCTGGTGACTGTACCCAGGGGTACCTCGGAAGGAAGGCCTGGTGACTGTACCCAAAGGTACCTCAATAGGAAGACCCGCTGCCTTTACGCAGAGGTACCTCAGAAGGAAGGCCTGATGACTCTACCCAGAGGTACATCAGAAGGAAGATCTGGTGACTGTACCCAGGTACCTCAGAAGGAAGGCCGGTAACTGTACCCAGAGGTACCTCTGAAGGAAATTCTGGTGACTGTACCCATAGGTACCTCAGAAGGAAGACCTGGTGACTATACCCAGGCGTATCTCCGAAGAAACGCCGGGTGACTGTACACAGAGGTACCACGGAAGGAAGGCCTAGTGATCGTACCCAGAAGTACATCGGAAGGAAGGCCTGGTGACTGTACTCAGAGTTACCTAGGAAGGAAGGCCTGGTGACTGTACTCAGAGTTACCCAGGAAGGAAAGCCTGGTGACTCTACCCAGAGGTACCTCGGAAGGAAGCGATGGTGACTGTACCCAGAGGTACTTGGAAAAGAAGGCGAGGTGCGTGTACCCAGAGTTACCTCGTAAAAAGGGCTGGTAACTGTACCCAGAGGTACCTCGGAAGGAAGGCCTGGTGACTGTACCCAGAGGTACCTCGGAAGCAAGGCCTGGTGACTGTACTCAGAGGCACCTCGGACAGAAGGACTGGGAACTTGACCCAGAGATACCTCAGAATGAAGGTCCGGTGACTTTACCTAGAGGTAAGTCGGAAGGAAGGCGTGGTGACTATACCCAGTGGTACCTCGGAAGGAAGGCCTGGTGACTGTACCCAGAGGTACCTGGGAAGGAAAGCCTGGTGACTGTACCCAGAAGTACCTCGGAAGGAAGGCGTGGTGTCTGTACTCAGAGGTATCTCGGAAGGAAGGCCTGGGGACTTTACCCAGAGTTACCTCAGAAGGAAGGCCTGGTGACTGTACCCAAAGGTACATCAGAAGGAAGGCCTGATGGCTGTACCCAGAGGTGCCTCAGAACGAAGGCCTGGTGACCGTACACAGAGGTACCTCGGACAGACAAACTGGTGACCGTACCCAGTGGTACCTCGGAATTAAGGCTTGGAGATCGTAAGCAGAGGTACCTGGGAAGGAAGGCCTGGTGACTGCACGCAGAGGTACCTCGGAAGGAAGGCCTGCTGACTGTACCCAGAAGTACCTCAGAAGGAAGGCCTGGTGACTGTACCCAGAGGTACCTCAGAAGAAAGACCTCGTGACTACCCAGACGTACCTCGAAAGAAAGGCCTGGTGCCTGTATTCAGAGGTACCTCAGAAGAAAGACCTCGTGACTGGAACCACAGAGACTTCAGAAGGAAGGCCTGGTGATTGTACCCAGAGGTACCTCGGAAGGAAGGTCTGGTGACTGTAACGAAAAGTACCTCGGAAGAAAGGCCTGGTGACTGCACCCAGAGGTACCTCGAAATGAAGGCCCGGTGACTGTTCCCAGAGGTACCTCGGAAGAAAGACCCGGTGACTGTACCCAGAGGTACTTCGGAAGGAAGGCCTGGTGACTGTACTCAGAGGTACCTCGGAAGGAAGGCCTGGTGACTGTACCCAGAGGCACCTCAGAAGGAAGGCATGGTGACTGTACCCAGAGGTACAACGGAAGGAAGGCCTGGTGACTACCCAGATGTATATCGGAAGAAAGGCCTGGTGACTGTACTCAGAGGTACCTCAGAAGAAACACCTCGTGACTCTACCCAGAGGTACCTCAGAAGGAACGCCTGGTGATTGTACCCAGACTTATCTCGGAAGGACGGCCTCGTGACTATACCCAGAAATACCTCGGAAGAAAGGACTGGTGAGTGTACCCAGAGGTACCTCGAAAAGAAGGCCTGGTGACTGTACCCAGAGGTAACTCAGAAGGAAGGCCTGGTGCCTGTACCCAGAGCTAGCTCGGAAGAAAGGCATGCTGACTGTACCCAGAGGGACCTCAGACAGAAGGCAGGGTGACTGTACCCAGAAGTACCTCAGAAGGAAAGCCGGTGACTGTACCCAGCGGTACATCTGAAGGAAGGCCTGGTGACTGTACCCATAGGTACCTCAGAAGGAAACCCTGGTGACTGTACCCAGAGGTAACTCGTAAGAAAGGCTTGGTGAGTGTACCCAGAGGTACCTCGGAAAGAACGCCGGGTGACTGTACCCAGAGGTACCTCGGAAGGAAGGCCGGTGACTGTACCCAGAGGCAACCCGGAAGGAAGGCCTGGTGACTGTACGGAGAGGAACCTCAGAAGAAAGACGTCGTGACTGTACCCAGAGGTACCTCTGAAGGAAGGGCCGGTGATTGTACCCAGAGGTACCTCGGAAGAAGGGCCTGGTGACTGTACCCAGAGGAACCTCGGAAGGAGGGCCTGGTGACTGTACCCAGAACTACCTCGGAAGAAAGGCCTTGTAACTGTACCCAGAGGTACCTCGGAAGGAATTCCTGGTGACTATACACAGAGGTACCTTGGAAGGAAGGCCTGGTGACTCTACCCAGAGTTACCTCGGAAGGAAGCGATGGTGACTGTACCCAGAGTTACCTCGGAATGAAGGCCCGGTGATTGTACCCAGAGGTACCTCGGAAGGAAGGCCTGGTGACTGTACCCAGAGGTACCTCGGAAGGAAGGCCTGGTGACTGTACCCAGAGGTACCTGGGATGGAATGCCTGGTGACAGTACTCAAGGTACCTCAGAAGGAAAGCCTGGTGAATGTACGCAGAGGTACCTCGTAAGAAATGCCTGGTGACTCTACCGAGAGATGCGTCGGAAGGAAGGCCTGGTGACTGTACCCAGAGGTACCTCGGAAGGAAGGCCTGGTGACTGTACCCAAAGGTACCTCAATAGGAAGACCCGCTGCCTTTACGCAGAGGTACCTCAGAAGGAAGGCCTGATGACTCTACCCAGAGGTACATCAGAAGGAAGATCTGGTGACTGTACCCAGGTACCTCAGAAGGAAGGCCGGTAACTGTACCCAGAGGTACCTCTGAAGGAAATTCTGGTGACTGTACCCATAGGTAGCTCAGAAGGAAGGCCTGGTGACTTTACCCAGGCGTATCTCCGAAGAAACGCCAGGTGACTGTACACAGAGGTACCACGGAAGGAAGGCCTGGTGACTGTACCCAGAGGTACCTCGGAAGGAATGCCTGGTGAGTACTCAGACATACCTAGGAAGAAAGGCCTGGTCACTGTACTCAGAGGTACCTCAGAAGAAAGACCTCGTGAGTGTACTCAGAGGTACCTCAGAAAGAAGGCCTGGTGATTGTACCCAGAGGTACATCGGAAGGAAGGCCTGGTGACTGTACACATTAGTGCCTCGGACGAAGGCCTGGTGACTGTACCCAGAGGTACCTCAGAAGGAAGGCCTGGTGACTGTACCGAGAGGTACCTCGGAAGGAAGGCCTGGTGACTACCCAGAAGCACAACGGAAGAAAGGCCTGGTGACTGTACTCAGAGGTACCTCAGAAGAAAGACCTCGTGCCTGTACCCAGAGGTAGCTCAGAAGTAAGGCCTGGTGATTGTACCCAGAGGTACCTCGGAAGGAAGGCCTAGTGATCGTACCCAGAAGTACATCGGAAGGAAGGCCTGGTGACTGTACTCAGAGTTACCTAGGAAGGAAAGCCTGGTGACTCTACCCAGAGGTACCTCGGAAGGAAGCGATGGTGACTGTACCCAGAGGTACTTGGAAAAGAAGGCGAGGTGCGTGTACCCAGAGGTACCTCGTAAAAAGGGCTGGTGACTGTACCCAGAGGTACCTCGGAAGCAAGGCCTGGTGACTGTACCCAGAGGTACCTCGGAAGGAAGGCGTGGTGTCTGTACTGAGAGGTATCTCGGAAGGAAGGCCTGGGGACTTTACCCAGAGTTACCTCAGAAGGAAGGCCTGGTGACTGTACCCAAAGGTACATCAGAAGGAAGGCCTGATGGCTGTACCCAGAGGTGCCTCAGAACGAAGGCCTGGTGACCGTACACAGAGGTACCTCGGACAGACAAACTGGTGACCGTACCCAGTGGTACCTCGGAATTAAGGCTTGGAGATCGTAAGCAGAGGTACCTGGGAAGGAAGGCCTGGTGACTGCACGCAGAGGTACCTCGGAAGGAAGGCCTGCTGACTGTACCCAGAAGTACCTCAGAAGGAAGGCCTGGTGACTGTACCCAGAGGTACCTCAGAAGAAAGACCTCGTGACTACCCAGACGTACCTCGAAAGAAAGGCCTGGTGCCTGTATTCAGAGGTACCTCAGAAGAAAGACCTCGTGACTGGAACCACAGAGACTTCAGAAGGAAGGCCTGGTGATTGTACCCAGAGGTACCTCGGAAGGAAGGTCTGGTGACTGTAACAAAAAGTACCTCGGAAGAAAGGCCTGGTGACTGTACCCAGAGGTACCTCGGAAGGAATCCCTGGTGACTGCACCCAGAGGTACCTCGAAATGAAGGCCCGGTGACTGTTCCCAGAGGTACCTCGGAAGAAAGACCAGGTGACTGTACCCAGAGGTACCTCGGAAGGAAGGCCTGGTGACTGTACCCAGAGGCACCTCAGAAGGAAGGCATGGTGACTGTACCCAGAGGTACAACGGAAGGAAGGCCTGGTGACTACCCAGATGTATATCGGAAGAAAGGCCTGGTGACTGTACTCAGAGGTACCTCAGAAGAAACACCTCGTGACTCCACCCAAAGGTACCTCAGAAGGAAGGCCTGGTGATTGTACCCAAAGGTACCTCAATAGGAAGACCCGCTGCCTTTACGCAGAGGCACCTCAGAAGGAAGGCCTGATGACTCTACCCAGAAGTACAGCAGAAGGAAGATCTGGTGACTGTACCCAGGTACCTCAGAAGGAAGGCCGGTAACTGTACCCAGAGGTACCTCTGAAGGAAATTCTGGTAACTGTACCCATAGGTAGCTCAGAAGGAAGGCCTGGTGACTATACCTAGGCGTATCTCCGAAGAAACGCCAGGTGACTGTACACAGAGGTACCACGGAAGGAAGGCCTGGTGACTGTACCCAGAGGTACCTCGGAAGGAATGCCTGGTGAGTACTCAGACATACCTAGGAAGAAAGGCCTGGTCACTGTACTCAGAGGTACCTCAGAAGAAAGACCTCGTGAGTGTACTCAGAGGTACCTCAGAAAGAGGGCCTGGTGATTGTACCCAGAGGTACATCGGAAGGAAGGCCTGGTGACTGTACACATTAGTGCCTCGGACGGAGGCCTGGTGACTGTACCCAGAGGTACCTCAGAAGGAAGGACTGGTGACTGTACCGAGAGGTATCTCGGATGGAAGGCCTGGTGACTACCCAGAAGCACATCGGAAGAAAGGCCTGGTGACTGTACTCAGAGGTACCTCAGAAGAAAGAACTCGTGACTGTACCCAGAGGTACCTCAGAAGTAAGGCCTGGTGATTGTACCCAGAGGTACCTCGGAAGGAAGGCCTAGTGATCGTACCCAGAAGTACATCGGAAGGAAGGCCTGGTGACTGTACTCAGAGTTACCTAGGAAGGAAAGCCTGGTGACTCTACCCAGAGGTACCTCGGAAGGAAGCGATGGTGACTGTACCCAGAGGTACTTGGAAAAGAAGGCGAGGTGCGTGTACCCAGAGTTACCTCGTAAAAAGGGCTGGTGACTGTACCCAGAGGTACCTCGGAAGGAAGGCCTGGTGACTGTACCCAGAGGTACCTCGGAAGCAAGGCCTGGTGACTGTACTCAGAGGCACCTCGGACAGAAGACTGGGAACTTGACCCAGAGATACCTCAGAATGAAGGTCCGGTGACTTTACCTAGAGGTAAGTCGGAAGGAAGGCGTGGTGACTATACCCAGTGGTACCTCGGAAGGAAGGCCTGGTGACTGTACCCAGAGGTACCTGGGAAGGAAAGCCTGGTGACTGTACCCAGAAGTACCTCGGAAGGAAGGCGTGGTGTCTGTACTCAGAGGTATCTCGGAAGGAAGGCCTGGGGACTTTACCCAGAGTTACCTCAGAAGGAAGGCCTGGTGACTGTACCCAAAGGTACATCAGAAGGAAGGCCTGATGGCTGTACCCAGAGGTGCCTCAGAACGAAGGCCTGGTGACTGTACACAGAGGTACCTCGGACAGACAAACTGGTGACTGTACCCAGTGGTACCTCGGAATTTAGGCTTGGAGATCGTAAGCAGAGGTACCTGGGAAGGAAGGCCTGGTGACTGCACGCAGAGGTACCTCGGAAGGAAGGCCTGATAACTGTACCCAGAAGTACCTCAGAAGGAAGGCCTGGTGACTGTACCCAGAGGTACCTCAGAAGAAAGACCTCGTGACTACCCAGACGTACCTCGAAAGAAAGGCCTGGTGCCTGTATTCAGAGGTACCTCAGAAGAAAGACCTCGTGACTGGACCCACAGAGACTTCAGAAGGAAGGCCTGGTGATTGTACCCAGAGGTACCTCGGAAGGAAGGTCTGGTGACTGTAACGAAAAGTACCTCGGAAGAAAGGCCTGGTGACTGCACCCAGAGGTACCTCGAAATGAAGGCCCGGTGACTGTTCCCAGAGGTACTTCGGAAGGAAGGCCTGGTGACTGTACTCAGAGGTACCTCGGAAGGAAGGCCTGGTGACTGTACCCAGAGGCACCTCAGAAGGAAGGCATGGTGACTGTACCCAGAGGTACAACGGAAGGAAGGCCTGGTGACTACCCAGATGTATATCGGAAGAAAGGCCTGGTGACTGTACTCAGAGGTACCTCAGAAGAAAAACCTCGTGACTCTACCCAAAGGTACCTCAGAAGGAAGGCCTGGTGATTGTACCCAGAGTTATCTCGGAAGGAGGGTCTCGTGACTATACTCAGAAATACCTCGGAAGAAAGGACTGGTGAGTGTACCCAGAGGTACCTCGAAAAGAAGGCCTGGTGACTGTACCCAGAGGTAACTCAGAAGGAAGGCCTGGTGCCTGTACCCAGAGCTAGCTCGGACGAAAGGCATGCTGACTGTACCCAGAGGGACCTCAGACAGAAGGCAGGGTGACTGTACCCAGAAGTACCTCAGAAGGAAAGCCGGTGACTGTACCCAGCGGTACATCTGAAGGAAGGCCTGGTGACTGTACCCATAGGTACCTCAGAAGGAAACCCTGGTGACTGTACCCAGAGGTAACTCGTAAGAAAGGCTTGGTGAGTGTACCCAGAGGTACCTCGGAAGGAAGGCCGGGTGACTGTACCCAGGGGCAACCCGGAAGGAAGGCCTGGTGACTGTACGGAGAGGAACCTCAGAAGAAAGACGTCGTGACTGTACCCAGAGGTACCTCCGAAGGAAGGGCCGGTGATTGTACCCAGAGGTACCTCGGAAGAAGGGCCTTGTGACTGTACCCAGAGGTACCTCGGAAGGAGGGCCTGGTGACTGTACCCAGAACTACCTCGGAAGAAAGGCCTTGTGACTGTACCCAGAGGTACCTCGGAAGGAATTCCTGGTGACTGTACAGAGGTACTTCGGAAGGAAGGCCTGGTGACTCTACCCAGATTTACCTCGGAAGGAAGCGATGGTGACTGTACCCAGAGGTACCTCGGAATGAAGGCCCGGTGATTGTACCCAGAGGTACCTCGGAAGGAAGGCCCGGTGATTGTACCCAGAGGTACATCGGAAGGAAGGCCTGGTGACTGTACACATTAGTGCCTCGGACGGAGGCCTGGTGACTGTACCCAGAGGTACCTCGGAAGGAAGGCCTGGTGACTGTACCCAGAGGTACCTCGGAAGGAAGGCCTGGTGACTGTACCCAAAGGTACCTCAATAGGAAGACCCGCTGCCTTTACGCAGAGGTACCTCAGAAGGAAGGCCTGATGACTCTACCCAGAGGTACATCAGAAGGAAGATCTGGTGACTGTACCCAGGTGCCTCAGAAGGAAGGCCGGTAACTGTACCCAGAGGTACCTCTGAAGGAAATTCTGGTGACTGTACCCATAGGTAGCTCAGAAGGAAGGCCTGGTGCCTATACCCAGGCGTATCTCCGTAGAAACGCCAGGTGACTGTACACAGAGGTACCACGGAAGGAAGGCCTGGTGACTGTACCCAGAGGTACCTCAGAAGGAATGCCTGGTGAGTACTCAGACATACCTAGGAAGAAAGGCCTGGTCACTGTACCCAGAGGTACCTCGGAAGCAAGGCCTGGTGACTGTACTCAGAGGCACCTCGGACAGAAGGACTGGGAACTTGACCCAGAGATACCTCAGAATGAAGGTCCGGTGACTTTACCTAGAGGTAAGTCGGAAGGAAGGCGTGGTGACTATACCGAGTGGTACCTCGGAAGGAAGGCCTGGTGACTGTACTCAGAAGTACCTCGGAAGGAAGGCGTGGTGTCTGTACTCAGAGGTATCTCGGAAGGAAGGCCTGGGGACTTTACCCAGAGTTACCTCAGAAGGAAGGCCTGGTGACTGTACCCAAAGGTACATCAGAAGGAAGGCCTGATGGCTGTACCCAGAGGTGCCTCAGAACGAAGGCCTGGTGACCGTACA
The DNA here is from genome assembly GCF_030014295.1 of Loxodonta africana. Taxonomy (NCBI): domain Eukaryota; kingdom Metazoa; phylum Chordata; class Mammalia; order Proboscidea; family Elephantidae; genus Loxodonta; species Loxodonta africana. The sequence goes on from NW_026974892.1 coordinate 387,924, forward strand.
CAGAGGTACCTCGGACAGACAAACTGGTGACCGTACCCAGTGGTACCTCGGAATTAAGGCTTGGAGATCGTAAGCAGAGGTACCTGGGAAGGAAGGCCTGGTGACTGCACGCAGAGGTACCTCGGAAGGAAGGCCTGCTGACTGTACCCAGAAGTACCTCAGAAGGAAGGCCTGGTGACTGTACCCAGAGGTACCTCAGAAGAAAGACCTCGTGACTACCCAGACGTACCTCGAAAGAAAGGCCTGGTGCCTGTATTCAGAGGTACCTCAGAAGAAAGACCTCGTGACTGGACCCACAGAGACTTCAGAAGGAAGGCCTGGTGATTGTACCCAGAGGTACCTCGGAAGGAAGGTCTGGTGACTGTAACGAAAAGTACCTCGGAAGAAAGGCCTGGTGACTGCACCCAGAGGTACCTCGAAATGAAGGCCCGGTGACTGTTCCCAGAGGTACCTCGGAAGAAAGACCCGGTGACTGTACCCAGAGGTACTTCGGAAGGAAGGCCTGGTGACTGTACTCAGAGGTACCTCGGAAGGAAGGCCTGGTGACTGTACCCAGAGGCACCTCAGAAAGAAGGCATGGTGACTGTACCCAGAGGTACAACGGAAGGAAGGCCTGGTGACTACCCAGATGTATATCGGAAGAAAGGCCTGGTGACTGTACTCAGAGGTACCTCAGAAGAAAAACCTCGTGACTCTACACAAAGGTACCTCAGAAGGAAGGCCTGGTGATTGTACCCAGACTTATCTCGGAAGGACGGTCTCGTGACTATACCCAGAAATACCTTGGAAGAAAGGACTGGTGAGTGTACCCAGAGGTACCTCGAAAAGAAGGACTGGTGACTGTACCCAGAGGTAACTCAGAAGGAAGGCCTGGTGCCTGTACCCAGAGCTAGCTCGGAAGAAAGGCATGCTGACTGTACCCAGAGGGACCTCAGACAGAAGGCAGGGTGACTGTACCCAGAAGTACCTCAGAAGGAAAGCCGGTGACTGTACCCAGCGGTACATCTGAAGGAAGGCCTGGTGACTGTACCCATAGGTACCTCAGAAGGAAACCCTGGTGACTGTACCCAGAGGTAACTCGTAAGAAAGGCTTGGTGAGTGTACCCAGAGGTACCTCGGAAAGAACGCCGGGTGACTGTACCCAGAGGTACCTCGGAAGGAAGGCCGGGTGACTGTACCCAGAGGCAACCCGGAAGGAGGGCCTGGTGACTGTATGGAGAGGAACCTCAGAAGAAAGACGTCGTGACTGTACCCAGAGGTACCTCCGAAGGAAGGGCCGGTGATTGTACCCAGAGTTACCTCGGAAGAAGGGTGTGGTGACTGTACCCAGAACTACCTCGGAAGAAAGGCCTTGTGACTGTATCCAGAGGTACCGCGGAAGGAATTCCTGGTGACTGTACCCAGAGGTACCTCGGAAGGAGGGCCTGGTGACTGTACCCAGAACTACCTCGGAAGAAAGGCCTTGTGACTGTACCCAGAGGTACCTCGGAAGGAAGGCCTGGTGACTCTACCCAGAGTTACCTCGGAAGGAAGCGATGGTGACTGTACCCAGAGGTACCTCGGAAGGAAGGCCTGGTGACTGTACCCAGAACTACCTCGGAAGAAAGGCCTGGTGACTGTACCCAGAGGTACCTGGGATGGAATGCCTGGTGACAGTACTCAAGGTACCTCAGAAGGAAAGCCTGGTGAATGTACGCAGAGGTACCTCGTAAGAAATGCCTGGTGACTGTACCGAGAGATGCCTCGGAAGGAAGGCCTGGTGACTGTACCCAGAGGTACCTCGGAAGGAAGGCCTGGTGACTGTACCCAAAGGTACCTCAATAGGAAGACCCGCTGCCTTTACGCAGAGGTACCTCAGAAGGAAGGCCTGATGACTCTACCCAGAGGTACATCAGAAGGAAGATCTGGTGACTGTACCCAGGTACCTCAGAAGGAAGGCCGGTAACTGTACCCAGAGGTACCTCTGAAGGAAATTCTGGTGACTGTACCCATAGGTACCTCAGAAGGAAGACCTGGTGACTATACCCATGCGTATCTCCGAAGAAACGCCGGGTGACTGTACACAGAGGTACCACGGAAGGAAGGCCTAGTGATCGTACCCAGAAGTACATCGGAAGGAAGGCCTGGTGACTGTACTCAGAGTTACCTAGGAAGGAAGGCCTGGTGACTGTACTCAGAGTTACCCAGGAAGGAAAGCCTGGTGACTCTACCCAGAGGTACCTCGGAAGGAAGCGATGGTGACTGTACCCAGAGGTACTTGGAAAAGAAGGCGAGGTGCGTGTACCCAGAGTTACCTCGTAAAAAGGGCTGGTAACTGTACCCAGAGGTACCTCGGAAGGAAGGCCTGGTGACTGTACCCAGAGGTACCTCGGAAGCAAGGCCTGGTGACTGTACTCAGAGGCACCTCGGACAGAAGGACTGGGAACTTGACCCAGAGATACCTCAGAATGAAGGTCCGGTGACTTTACCTAGAGGTAAGTCGGAAGGAAGGCGTGGTGACTATACCCAGTGGTACCTCGGAAGGAAGGCCTGGTGACTGTACCCAGAGGTACCTGGGAAGGAAAGCCTGGTGACTGTACCCAGAAGTACCTCGGAAGGAAGGCGTGGTGTCTGTACTCAGAGGTATCTCGGAAGGAAGGCCTGGGGACTTTACCCAGAGTTACCTCAGAAGGAAGGCCTGGTGACTGTACCCAAAGGTACATCAGAAGGAAGGCCTGATGGCTGTACCCAGAGGTGCCTCAGAACGAAGGCCTGGTGACCGTACACAGAGGTACCTCGGACAGACAAACTGGTGACCGTACCCAGTGGTACCTCGGAATTAAGGCTTGGAGATCGTAAGCAGAGGTACCTGGGAAGGAAGGCCTGGTGACTGCACGCAGAGGTACCTCGGAAGGAAGGCCTGCTGACTGTACCCAGAAGTACCTCAGAAGGAAGGCCTGGTGACTGTACCCAGAGGTACCTCAGAAGAAAGACCTCGTGACTACCCAGACGTACCTCGAAAGAAAGGCCTGGTGCCTGTATTCAGAGGTACCTCAGAAGAAAGACCTCGTGACTGGACCCACAGAGACTTCAGAAGGAAGGCCTGGTGATTGTACCCAGAGGTACCTCGGAAGGAAGGTCTGGTGACTGTAACGAAAAGTACCTCGGAAGAAAGGCCTGGTGACTGCACCCAGAGGTACCTCGAAATGAAGGCCCGGTGACTGTTCCCAGAGGTACCTCGGAAGAAAGACCCGGTGACTGTACCCAGAGGTACTTCGGAAGGAAGGCCTGGTGACTGTACTCAGAGGTACCTCGGAAGGAAGGCCTGGTGACTGTACCCAGAGGCACCTCAGAAGGAAGGCATGGTGACTGTACCCAGAGGTACAACGGAAGGAAGGCCTGGTGACTACCCAGATGTATATCGGAAGAAAGGCCTGGTGACTGTACTCAGAGGTACCTCAGAAGAAACACCTCGTGACTCTACCCAGAGGTACCTCAGAAGGAACGCCTGGTGATTGTACCCAGACTTATCTCGGAAGGACGGCCTCGTGACTATACCCAGAAATACCTCGGAAGAAAGGACTGGTGAGTGTACCCAGAGGTACCTCGAAAAGAAGGCCTGGTGACTGTACCCAGAGGTAACTCAGAAGGAAGGCCTGGTGCCTGTACCCAGAGCTAGCTCGGAAGAAAGGCATGCTGACTGTACCCAGAGGGACCTCAGACAGAAGGCAGGGTGACTGTACCCAGAAGTACCTCAGAAGGAAAGCCGGTGACTGTACCCAGCGGTACATCTGAAGGAAGGCCTGGTGACTGTACCCATAGGTACCTCAGAAGGAAACCCTGGTGACTGTACCCAGAGGTAACTCGTAAGAAAGGCTTGGTGAGTGTACCCAGAGGTACCTCGGAAAGAACGCCGGGTGACTGTACCCAGAGGTACCTCGGAAGGAAGGCCGGGTGACTGTACCCAGAGGCAACCCGGAAGGAAGGCCTGGTGACTGTACGGAGAGGAACCTCAGAAGAAAGACGTCGTGACTGTACCCAGAGGTACCTCTGAAGGAAGGGCCGGTGATTGTACCCAGAGGTACCTCGGAAGAAGGGCCTGGTGACTGTACCCAGAGGTACCTCGGAAGGAGGGCCTGGTGACTGTACCCAGAACTACCTCGGAAGAAAGGCCTTGTAACTGTACCCAGAGGTACCTCGGAAGGAATTCCTGGTGACTATACACAGAGGTACCTTGGAAGGAAGGCCTGGTGACTCTACCCAGAGTTACCTCGGAAGGAAGCGATGGTGACTGTACCCAGAGTTACCTCGGAATGAAGGCCCGGTGATTGTACCCAGAGGTACCTCGGAAGGAAGGCCTGGTGACTGTACCCAGAGGTACCTCGGAAGGAAGGCCTGGTGACTGTACCCAGAGGTACCTGGGATGGAATGCCTGGTGACAGTACTCAAGGTACCTCAGAAGGAAAGCCTGGTGAATGTACGCAGAGGTACCTCGTAAGAAATGCCTGGTGACTCTACCGAGAGATGCGTCGGAAGGAAGGCCTGGTGACTGTACCCAGAGGTACCTCGGAAGGAAGGCCTGGTGACTGTACCCAAAGGTACCTCAATAGGAAGACCCGCTGCCTTTACGCAGAGGTACCTCAGAAGGAAGGCCTGATGACTCTACCCAGAGGTACATCAGAAGGAAGATCTGGTGACTGTACCCAGGTACCTCAGAAGGAAGGCCGGTAACTGTACCCAGAGGTACCTCTGAAGGAAATTCTGGTGACTGTACCCATAGGTAGCTCAGAAGGAAGGCCTGGTGACTTTACCCAGGCGTATCTCCGAAGAAACGCCAGGTGACTGTACACAGAGGTACCACGGAAGGAAGGCCTGGTGACTGTACCCAGAGGTACCTCGGAAGGAATGCCTGGTGAGTACTCAGACATACCTAGGAAGAAAGGCCTGGTCACTGTACTCAGAGGTACCTCAGAAGAAAGACCTCGTGAGTGTACTCAGAGGTACCTCAGAAAGAAGGCCTGGTGATTGTACCCAGAGGTACATCGGAAGGAAGGCCTGGTGACTGTACACATTAGTGCCTCGGACGAAGGCCTGGTGACTGTACCCAGAGGTACCTCAGAAGGAAGGCCTGGTGACTGTACCGAGAGGTACCTCGGAAGGAAGGCCTGGTGACTACCCAGAAGCACATCGGAAGAAAGGCCTGGTGACTGTACTCAGAGGTACCTCAGAAGAAAGACCTCGTGCCTGTACCCAGAGGTAGCTCAGAAGTAAGGCCTGGTGATTGTACCCAGAGGTACCTCGGAAGGAAGGCCTAGTGATCGTACCCAGAAGTACATCGGAAGGAAGGCCTGGTGACTGTACTCAGAGTTACCTAGGAAGGAAAGCCTGGTGACTCTACCCAGAGGTACCTCGGAAGGAAGCGATGGTGACTGTACCCAGAGGTACTTGGAAAAGAAGGCGAGGTGCGTGTACCCAGAGGTACCTCGGAAGCAAGGCCTGGTGACTGTACCCAGAGGTACCTCGGAAGGAAGGCGTGGTGTCTGTACTGAGAGGTATCTCGGAAGGAAGGCCTGGGGACTTTACCCAGAGTTACCTCAGAAGGAAGGCCTGGTGACTGTACCCAAAGGTACATCAGAAGGAAGGCCTGATGGCTGTACCCAGAGGTGCCTCAGAACGAAGGCCTGGTGACCGTACACAGAGGTACCTCGGACAGACAAACTGGTGACCGTACCCAGTGGTACCTCGGAATTAAGGCTTGGAGATCGTAAGCAGAGGTACCTGGGAAGGAAGGCCTGGTGACTGCACGCAGAGGTACCTCGGAAGGAAGGCCTGCTGACTGTACCCAGAAGTCCCTCAGAAGGAAGGCCTGGTGACTGTACCCAGAGGTACCTCAGAAGAAAGACCTCGTGACTACCCAGACGTACCTCGAAAGAAAGGCCTGGTGCCTGTATTCAGAGGTACCTCAGAAGAAAGACCTCGTGACTGGACCCACAGAGACTTCAGAAGGAAGGCCTGGTGATTGTACCCAGAGGTACCTCGGAAGGAAGGTCTGGTGACTGTAACGAAAAGTACCTCGGAAGAAAGGCCTGGTGACTGCACCCAGAGGTACCTCGAAATGAAGGCCCGGTGACTGTTCCCAGAGGTACCTCGGAAGAAAGACCCGGTGACTGTACCCAGAGGTACTTCGGAAGGAAGGCCTGGTGACTGTACTCAGAGGTACCTCGGAAGGAAGGCCTGGTGACTGTACCCAGAGGCACCTCAGAAGGAAGGCATGGTGACTGTACCCAGAGGTACAACGGAAGGAAGGCCTGGTGACTACCCAGATGTATATCGGAAGAAAGGCCTGGTGACTGTACTCAGAGGTACCTCAGAAGAAAAACCTCGTGACTCTACCCAAAGGTACCTCAGAAGGAAGGCCTGGTGATTGTACCCAGAGTTATCTCGGAAGGACGGTCTCGTGACTATACCCAGAAATACCTCGGAAGAAAGGACTGGTGAGTGTACCCAGAGGTACCTCGAAAAGAAGGCCTGGTGACTGTACCCAGAGGTAACTCAGAAGGAAGGCCTGGTGCCTGTACCCAGAGCTAGCTCGGAAGAAAGGCATGCTGACTGTACCCAGAGGGACCTCAGACAGAAGGCAGGGTGACTGTACCCAGAAGTACCTCAGAAGGAAAGCCGGTGACTGTACCCAGCGGTACATCTGAAGGAAGGCCTGGTGACTGTACCCATAGGTACCTCAGAAGGAAACCCTGGTGACTGTACCCAGAGGTAACTCGTAAGAAAGGCTTGGTGAGTGTACCCAGAGGTACCTCGGAAAGAACGCCGGGTGACTGTACCCAGAGGTACCTCGGAAGGAAGGCCGGGTGACTGTACCCAGAGGCAACCCGGAAGGAAGGCCTGGTGATTGTACGGAGAGGAACCTCAGAAGAAAGACGTCGTGACTGTACCCAGAGGTACCTCGGAAGGAAGGCCTGGTGACTGTACCCAAAGGTACCTCAATAGGAAGACCCGCTGCCTTTACGCAGGGGTACCTCAGAAGGAAGGCCTGATGACTCTACCCAGAGGTACATCAGAAGGAAGATCTGGTGACTGTACCCAGGTACCTCAGAAGGAAGGCCGGTAACTGTACCCAGAGGTACCTCTGAAGGAAATTCTGGTGACTGTACCCATAGGTAGCTCAGAAGGAAGGCCTGGTGCCTATACCCAGGCGTATCTCCGAAGAAACGCCAGGTGACTGTACACAGAGGTACCACGGAAGGAAGGCCTGGTGACTGTACCCAGAGGTACCTCGGAAGGAATGCCTGGTGAGTACTCAGACATACCTAGGAAGAAAGGCCTGGTCACTGTACTCAGAGGTACCTCAGAAGAAAGACCTCGTGAGTGTACTCAGAGGTACCTCAGAAAGAAGACCTGGTGATTGTACCCAGAGGTACATCGGAAGGAAGGCCTGGTGACTGTACACATTAGTGCCTCGGACGAAGGCCTGGTGACTGTACCCAGAGGTACCTCAGAAGGAAGGCCTGGTGACTGTACCGAGAGGTACCTCGGAAGGAAGGCCTGGTGACTACCCAGAAGCACATCGGAAGAAAGGCCTGGTGACTGTACTCAGAGGTACCTCAGAAGAAAGACCTCGTGCCTGTACCCAGAGGTAGCTCAGAAGTAAGGCCTGGTGATTGTACCCAGAGGTACCTCGGAAGGAAGGCCTAGTGATCGTACCCAGAAGTACATCGGAAGGAAGGCCTGGTGACTGTACTCAGAGTTACCTAGGAAGGAAAGCCTGGTGACTCTACCCAGAGGTACCTCGGAAGGAAGCGATGGTGACTGTACCCAGAGGTACTTGCAAAAGAAGGCGAGGTGCGTGTACCCAGAGGTACCTCGTAAAAAGGGCTGGTGACTGTACCCAGAGGTACCTCGGAAGGAAGGCCTGGTGACTGTACCCAGAATTACCTGAGAAGGAAAGCCTGCTGACTGTACCCAGAAGTACCTCAGAAGGAAGGCCTGGTGACTGTACCCAGAGGTACCTCAGAAGAAAGACCTCGTGACTACCCAGACGTACCTCGAAAGAAAGGCCTGGTGCCTGTATTCAGAGGTACCTCAGAAGAAAGACCTCGTGACTGGACCCACAGAGACTTCAGAAGGAAGGCCTGGTGATTGTACCCAGAGGTACCTCGGAAGGAAGGTCTGGTGACTGTAACAAAAAGTACCTCGGAAGAAAGGCCTGGTGACTGTACCCAGAGGTACCTCGGAAGGAATCCCTGGTGACTGCACCCAGAGGTACCTCGAAATGAAGGCCCGGTGACTGTTCCCAGAGGTACCTCGGAAGAAAGACCAGGTGACTGTACCCAGAGGTACCTCGGAAGGAAGGCCTGGTGACTGTACCCAGAGGCACCTCAGAAAGAAGGCATGGTGACTGTACCCAGAGGTACAACGGAAGGAAGGCCTGGTGACTACCCAGATGTATATCGGAAGAAAGGCCTGGTGACTGTACTCAGAGGTACCTCAGAAGAAAAACCTCGTGACTCCACCCAAAGGTACCTCAGAAGGAAGGCCTGGTGATTGTACCCAAAGGTACCTCAATAGGAAGACCCGCTGCCTTTACGCAGAGGCACCTCAGAAGGAAGGCCTGATGACTCTACCCAGAAGTACAGCAGAAGGAAGATCTGGTGACTGTACCCAGGTACCTCAGAAGGAAGGCCGGTAACTGTACCCAGAGGTACCTCTGAAGGAAATTCTGGTAACTGTACCCATAGGTAGCTCAGAAGGAAGGCCTGGTGACTATACCTAGGCGTATCTCCGAAGAAACGCCAGGTGACTGTACACAGAGGTACCACGGAAGGAAGGCCTGGTGACTGTACCCAGAGGTACCTCAGAAGGAATGCCTGGTGAGTACTCAGACATACCTAGGAAGAAAGGCCTGGTCACTGTACTCAGAGGTACCTCAGAAGAAAGACCTCGTGAGTGTACTCAGAGGTACCTCAGAAAGAAGGCCTGGTGATTGTACCCAGAGGTACATCGGAAGGAAGGCCTGGTGACTGTACACATTAGTGCCTCGGACGGAGGCCTGGTGACTGTACCCAGAGGTACCTCAGAAGGAAGGACTGGTGACTGTACCGAGAGGTATCTCGGATGGAAGGCCTGGTGACTACCCAGAAGCACATCAGAAGAAAGGCCTGGTGACTGTACTCAGAGGTACCTCAGAAGAAAGAACTCGTGACTGTACCCAGAGGTACCTCAGAAGTAAGGCCTGGTGATTGTACCCAGAGGTACCTCGGAAGGAAGGCCTAGTGATCGTACCCAGAAGTACATCGGAAGGAAGGCCTGGTGACTGTACTCAGAGTTACCTAGGAAGGAAAGCCTGGTGACTCTACCCAGAGGTACCTCGGAAGGAAGCGATGGTGACTGTACCCAGAGGTACTTGGAAAAGAAGGCGAGGTGCGTGTACCCAGAGTTACCTCGTAAAAAGGGCTGGTGACTGTACCCAGAGGTACCTCGGAAGCAAGGCCTGGTGACTGTACCCAGAGGTACCTCGGAAGCAAGGCCTGGTGACTGTACTCAGAGGCACCTCGGACAGAAGACTGGGAACTTGACCCAGAGATACCTCAGAATGAAGGTCCGGTGACTTTACCTAGAGGTAAGTCGGAAGGAAGGCGTGGTGACTATACCCAGTGGTACCTCGGAAGGAAGGCCTGGTGACTGTACCCAGAGGTACCTGGGAAGGAAAGCCTGGTGACTGTACCCAGAAGTACCTCGGAAGGAAGGCGTGGTGTCTGTACTCAGAGGTATCTCGGAAGGAAGGCCTGGGGACTTTACCCAGAGTTACCTCAGAAGGAAGGCCTGGTGACTGTACCCAAAGGTACATCAGAAGGAAGGCCTGATGGCTGTACCCAGAGGTGCCTCAGAACGAAGGCCTGGTGACTGTACACAGAGGTACCTCGGACAGACAAACTGGTGACTGTACCCAGTGGTACCTCGGAATTAAGGCTTGGAGATCGTAAGCAGAGGTACCTGGGAAGGAAGGCCTGGTGACTGCACGCAGAGGTACCTCGGAAGGAAGGCCTGATAACTGTACCCAGAAGTACCTCAGAAGGAAGGCCTGGTGACTGTACCCAGAGGTACCTCAGAAGAAAGACCTCGTGACTACCCAGACGTACCTCGAAACAAAGGCCTGGTGCCTGTATTCAGAGGTACCTCAGAAGAAAGACCTCGTGACTGGACCCACAGAGACTTCAGAAGGAAGGCCTGGTGATTGTACCCAGAGGTACCTCGGAAGGAAGGTCTGGTGACTGTAACGAAAAGTACCTCGGAAGAAAGGCCTTGTGACTGTACCCAGAGGTACCTCGAAATGAAGGCCCGGTGACTGTTCCCAGAGGTACCTCGGAAGAAAGACCCGGTGACTGTACCCAGAGGTACTTCGGAAGGAAGGCCTGGTGACTGTACTCAGAGGTACCTCGGAAGGAAGGCCTGGTGACTGTACCCAGAGGCACCTCAGAAGGAAGGCATGGTGACTGTACCCAGAGGTACAACGGAAGGAAGGCCTGGTGACTACCCAGATGTATATCGGAAGAAAGGCCTGGTGACTGTACTCAGAGGTACCTCAGAAGAAAAACCTCGTGACTCTACCCAAAGGTACCTCAGAAGGAAGGCCTGGTGATTGTACCCAGAGTTATCTCGGAAGGACGGTCTCGTGACTATACTCAGAAATACCTCGGAAGAAAGGACTGGTGAGTGTACCCAGAGGTACCTCGAAAAGAAGGCCTGGTGACTGTACCCAGAGGTAACTCAGAAGGAAGGCCTGGTGCCTGTACCCAGAGCTAGCTCGGACGAAAGGCATGCTGACTGTACCCAGAGGGACCTCAGACAGAAGGCAGGGTGACTGTACCCAGAAGTACCTCAGAAGGAAAGCCGGTGACTGTACCCAGCGGTACATCTGAAGGAAGGCCTGGTGACTGTACCCATAGGTACCTCAGAAGGAAACCCTGGTGACTGTACCCAGAGGTAACTCGTAAGAAAGGCTTGGTGAGTGTACCCAGAGGTACCTCGGAAGGAAGGCCGGGTGACTGTACCCAGGGGCAACCCGGAAGGAAGGCCTGGTGACTGTACGGAGAGGAACCTCAGAAGAAAGACGTCGTGACTGTACCCAGAGGTACCTCCGAAGGAAGGGCCGGTGATTGTACCCAGAGGTACCTCGGAAGAAGGGCCTTGTGACTGTACCCAGAGGTACCTCGGAAGGAGGGCCTGGTGACTGTACCCAGAACTACTTCGGAAGAAAGGCCTTGTGACTGTACCCAGAGGTACCTCGGAAGGAATTCCTGGTGACTGTACAGAGGTACTTCGGAAGGAAGGCCTGGTGACTCTACCCAGATTTACCTCGGAAGGAAGCGATGGTGACTGTACCCAGAGGTACCTCGGAATGAAGGCCCGGTGATTGTACCCAGAGGTACCTCGGAAGGAAGGCCTGGTGACTGTACCCAGAGGTACCTCGGAAGGAAGGCCTGGTGACTGTACCCAAAGGTACCTCAATAGGAAGACCCGCTGCCTTTACGCAGAGGTACCTCAGAAGGAAGGCCTGATGACTCTACCCAGAGGTACATCAGAAGGAAGATCTGGTGACTGTACCCAGGTACCTCAGAAGGAAGGCCGGTAACTGTACCCAGAGGTACCTCTGAAGGAAATTCTGGTGACTGTACCCATAGGTAGCTCAGAAGGAAGGCCTGGTGCCTATACCCAGGCGTATCTCCGTAGAAACGCCAGGTGACTGTACACAGAGGTACCACGGAAGGAAGGCCTGGTGACTGTACCCAGAGGTACCTCGGAAGGAATGCCTGGTGAGTACTCAGACATACCTAGGAAGAAAGGCCTGGTCACTGTACCCAGAGGTACCTCGGAAGGAAGGCCTGGTGACTGTACCTAGAGGTACCTCGGACAGAAGGACTGGGAACTTGACCCAGAGATACCTCAGAATGAAGGCCCGGTGACTTTACCTAGAGGTAAGTCGGAAGGAAGGCGTGGTGACTATACCGAGTGGTACCTCGGAAGGAAGGCCTGGTGACTGTACCCAGAAGTACCTCGGAAGGAAGGCGTGGTGTCTGTACTCAGAGGTATCTCGGAAGGAAGGCCTGGGGACTTTACCCAGAGTTACCTCAGAAGGAAGGCCTGGTGACTGTACCCAAAGGTACATCAGAAGGAAGGCCTGATGGCTGTACCCAGAGGTGCCTCAGAACGAAGGCCTGGTGACCGTACACAGAGGTACCTCGGACAGACAAACTGGTGACCGTACCCAGTGGTACCTCGGAATTAAGGCTTGGAGATCGTAAGCAGAGGTACCTGGGAAGGAAGGCCTGGTGACTGCACGCAGAGGTACCTCGGAAGGAAGGCCTGCTGACTGTACCCAGAAGTACCTCAGAAGGAAGGCCTGGTGACTGTACCCAGAGGTACCTCAGAAGAAAGACCTCGTGACTACCCAGACGTACCTCGAAAGAAAGGCCTGGTGCCTGTATTCAGAGGTACCTCAGAAGAAAGACCTCGTGACTGGACCCACAGAGACTTCAGAAGGAAGGCCTGCTGATTGTACCCAGAGGTACCTCGGAAGGAAGGTCTGGTGACTGCACCCAGAAGTACCTCGAAATGAAGGCCCGGTGACTGTTCCCAGAGGTACCTCGGAAGAAAGACCCGGTGACTGTACCCAGAGGTACTTCGGAAGGAAGGCCTGGTGACTGTACTCAGAGGTACCTCGGAAGGAAGGCCTGGTGACTGTACCCAGAGGCACCTCAGAAAGAAGGCATGGTGACTGTACCCAGAGGTACAACGGAAGGAAGGCCTGGTGACTACCCAGATGTATATCGGAAGAAAGGCCTGGTGACTGTACTCAGAGGTACCTCAGAAGAAAAACCTCGTGACTCTACCCAAAGGTACCTCAGAAGGAACGCCTGGTGATTGTACCCAGAGTTATCTCGGAAGGACGGTCTCGTGACTATACCCAGAAATACCTCGGAAGAAAGGACTGGTGAGTGTACCCAGAGGTACCTCGAAAAGAAGGCATGCTGACTGTACCCAGAGGGACCTCAGACAGAAGGCAGGGTGACTGTACCCAGAAGTACCTCAGAAGGAAAGCCGGTGACTGTACCCAGCGGTACATCTGAAGGAAGGCCTGGTGACTGTACCCATAGGTACCTCAGAAGGAAACCCTGGTGACTGTACCCAGAGGTAACTCGTAAGAAAGGCTTGGTGAGTGTACCCAGAGGTACCTCGGAAAGAACGCCGGGTGACTGTACCCAGAGGTACCTCGGAAGGAAGGCCGGGTGACTGTACCCAGAGGCAACCCGGAAGGAGGGCCTGGTGACTGTACGGAGAGGAACCTCAGAAGAAAGACGTCGTGACTGTACCCAGAGGTACCTCCGAAGGAAGGGCCGGTGATTGTACCCAGAGGTACCTCGGAAGAAGGGTGTGGTGACTGTACCCAGAACTACCTCGGAAGAAAGGCCTTGTGACTGTACCCAGAGGTACCTCGGAAGGAATTCCTGGTGACTGTACAGAGGTACTTCGGAAGGAAGGCCTGGTGACTCTACCCAGAGTTACCTCGGAAGGAAGCGATGGTGACTGTACCCAGAGGTACCGCGGAAGGAATTCCTGGTGACTGTACCCAGAGGTACCTCGGAAGGAGGGCCTGGTGACTGTACCCAGAACTACCTCGGAAGAAAGGCCTGGTGACTGTACCCAGAGGTACCTGGGATGGAATGCCTGGTGACAGTACTCAAGGTACCTCAGAAGGAAAGCCTGGTGAATGTACGCAGAGGTACCTCGTAAGAAATGCCTGGTGACTGTACAGAGAGATGCCTCGGAAGGAAGGCCTGGTGACTGTACCCAGAGGTACCTCGGAAGGAAGGCCTGGTGACTGTACCCAAAGGTACCTCAATAGGAAGACCCGCTGCCTTTACGCAGAGGTACCTCAGAAGGAAGGCCTGATGACTCTACCCAGAGGTACATCAGAAGGAAGATCTGGTGACTGTACCCAGGTACCTCAGAAGGAAGGCCGGTAACTGTACCCAGAGGTACCTCTGAAGGAAATTCTGGTGACTGTACCCATAGGTACCTCAGAAGGAAGACCTGGTGACTATACACAGGCGTATCTCCGAAGAAACGCCGGGTGACTGTACACAGAGGTACCACGGAAGGAAGGCCTAGTGATCGTACCCAGAAGTACATCGGAAGGAAGGCCTGGTGACTGTACTCAGAGTTACCTAGGAAGGAAGGCCTGGTGACTGTACTCAGAGTTACCCAGGAAGGAAAGCCTGGTGACTCTACCCAGAGGTACCTCGGAAGGAAGCGATGGTGACTGTACCCAGAGGTACTTGGAAAAGAAGGCGAGGTGCGTGTACCCAGAGTTACCTCGTAAAAAGGGCTGGTGACTGTACCCAGAGGTACCTCGGAAGGAAGGCCTGGTGACTGTACCCAGAGGTACCTCGGAAGCAAGGCCTGGTGACTGTACTCAGAGGCACCTCGGACAGAAGGACTGGGAACTTGACCCAGAGATACCTCAGAATGAAGGTCCGGTGACTTTACCTAGAGGTAAGTCGGAAGGAAGGCGTGGTGACTATACCCAGTGGTACCTCGGAAGGAAGGCCTGGTGACTGTACCCAGAGGTACCTGGGAAGGAAAGCCTGGTGACTGTACCCAGAAGTACCTCGGAAGGAAGGCGTGGTGTCTGTACTCAGAGGTATCTCGGAAGGAAGGCCTGGGGACTTTACCCAGAGTTACCTCAGAAGGAAGGCCTGGTGACTGTACCCAAAGGTACATCAGAAGGAAGGCCTGATGGCTGTACCCAGAGGTGCCTCAGAACGAAGGCCTGGTGACCGTACACAGAGGTACCTCGGACAGACAAACTGGTGACTGTACCCAGTGGTACCTCGGAATTAAGGCTTGGTGATCGTAAGCAGAGGTACCCGGGAAGAAAGGCCTGGTGACTGCACGCAGAGTTACCTCGGAAGGAAGGCCTGCTGACTGTACCCAGAAGTACCTCAGAAGGAAGGCCTGGTGACTGTACCCAGAGGTACCTCAGAAGAAAGACCTCGTGACTACCCAGACGTACCTCGAAAGAAAGGCCTGGTGCCTGTATTCAGAGGTACCTCAGAAGAAAGACCTCGTGACTGGAACCACAGAGACTTCAGAAGGAAGGCCTGGTGATTGTACCCAGAGGTACCTCGGAAGGAAGGTCTGGTGACTGTAACGAAAAGTACCTCGGAAGAAAGGCCTGGTGACTGCACCCAGAGGTACCTCGAAATGAAGGCCCGGTGACTGTTCCCAGAGGTACCTCGGAAGAAAGACCCGGTGACTGTACCCAGAGGTACTTCGGAAGGAAGGCCTGGTGACTGTACTCAGAGGTACCTCGGAAGGAAGGCCTGGTGACTGTACCCAGAGGCACCTCAGAAGGAAGGCATGGTGACTGTACCCAGAGGTACAACGGAAGGAAGGCCTGGTGACTACCCAGATGTATATCGGAAGAAAGGCCTGGTGACTGTACTCAGAGGTACCTCAGAAGAAAAACCTCGTGACTCTACCCAGAGGTACCTCAGAAGGAACGCCTGGTGATTGTACCCAGACTTATCTCGGAAGGACGGCCTCGTGACTATACCCAGAAATACCTCGGAAGAAAGGACTGGTGAGTGTACCCAGAGGTACCTCGAAAAGAAGGCCTGGTGACTGTACCCAGAGGTAACTCAGAAGGAAGGCCTGGTGCCTGTACCCAGAGCTAGCTCGGAAGAAAGGCATGCTGACTGTACCCAGAGGGACCTCAGACAGAAGGCAGGGTGACTGTACCCAGAAGTACCTCAGAAGGAAAGCCGGTGACTGTACCCAGCGGTACATCTGAAGGAAGTCCTGGTGACTGTACCCATAGGTACCTCAGAAGGAAACCCTGGTGACTGTACCCAGAGGTAACTCGTAAGAAAGGCTTGGTGAGTGTACCCAGAGGTACCTCGGAAGGAAGGCCGGGTGACTGTACCCAGGGGCAACCCGGAAGGAAGGCCTGGTGACTGTACGGAGAGGAACCTCAGAAGAAAGACGTCGTGACTGTACCCAGAGGTACCTCCGAAGGAAGGGCCGGTGATTGTACCCAGAGGTACCTCGGAAGAAGGGCCTTGTGACTGTACCCAGAGGTACCTCGGAAGGAGGGCCTGGTGACTGTACCCAGAACTACCTCGGAAGAAAGGCCTTGTGACTGTACCCAGAGGTACCTCGGAAGGAATTCCTGGTGACTGTACAGAGGTACTTCGGAAGGAAGGCCTGGTGACTCTACCCAGATTTACCTCGGAAGGAAGCGATGGTGACTGTACCCAGAGGTACCTCGGAATGAAGGCCCGGTGATTGTACCCAGAGGTACCTCGGAAGGAAGGCCTGGTGACTGTACCCAGAGGTACCTCGGAAGGAAGGCCTGGTGACTGTACCCAAAGGTACCTCAATAGGAAGACCCGCTGCCTTTACGCAGAGGTACCTCAGAAGGAAGGCCTGATGACTCTACCCAGAGGTACATCAGAAGGAAGATCTGGTGACTGTACCCAGGTACCTCAGAAGGAAGGCCGGTAACTGTACCCAGAGGTACCTCTGAAGGAAATTCTGGTGACTGTACCCATAGGTACCTCAGAAGGAAGGCCTGGTGCCTATACCCAGGCGTATCTCCGTAGAAACGCCAGGTGACTGTACACAGAGGTACCACGGAAGGAAGGCCTGGTGACTGTACCCAGAGGTACCTCAGAAGGAATGCCTGGTGAGTACTCAGACATACCTAGGAAGAAAGGCCTGGTCACTGTACCCAGAGGTACCTCGGAAGCAAGGCCTGGTGACTGTACTCAGAGGCACCTCGGACAGAAGGACTGGGAACTTGACCCAGAGATACCTCAGAATGAAGGTCCGGTGACTTTACCTAGAGGTAAGTCGGAAGGAAGGCGTGGTGACTATACCGAGTGGTACCTCGGAAGGAAGGCCTGGTGACTGTACCCAGAAGTACCTCGGAAGGAAGGCGTGGTGTCTGTACTGAGAGGTATCTCGGAAGGAAGGCCTGGGGACTTTACCCAGAGTTACCTCAGAAGGAAGGCCTGGTGACTGTACCCAAAGGTACATCAGAAGGAAGGCCTGATGGCTGTACCCAGAGGTGCCTCAGAACGAAGGCCTGGTGACCGTACACAGAGGTACCTCGGACAGACAAACTGGTGACCGTACCCAGTGGTACCTCGGAATTAAGGCTTGGAGATCGTAAGCAGAGGTACCTGGGAAGGAAGGCCTGGTGACTGCACGCAGAGGTACCTCGGAAGGAAGGCCTGCTGACTGTACCCAGAAGTACCTCAGAAGGAAGGCCTGGTGACTGTACCCAGAGGTACCTCAGAAGAAAGACCTCGTGACTACCCAGACGTACCTCGAAAGAAAGGCCTGGTGCCTGTATTCAGAGGTACCTCAGAAGAAAGACCTCGTGACTGGACCCACAGAGACTTCAGAAGGAAGGCCTGGTGATTGTACCCAGAGGTACCTCGGAAGGAAGGTCTGGTGACTGTAACGAAAAGTACCTCGGAAGAAAGGCCTGGTGACTGCACCCAGAGGTACCTCGAAATGAAGGCCCGGTGACTGTTCCCAGAGGTACCTCGGAAGAAAGACCCGGTGACTGTACCCAGAGGTACTTCGGAAGGAAGGCCTGGTGACTGTACCCAGAGGCACCTCAGAAAGAAGGCATGGTGACTGTACCCAGAGGTACAACGGAAGGAAGGCCTGGTGACTACCCAGATGTATATCGGAAGAAAGGCCTGGTGACTGTACTCAGAGGTACCTCAGAAGAAAAACCTCGTGACTCTACCCAGAGGTACCTCAGAAGGAAGGCCTGGTGATTGTACCCAGAGTTATCTCGGAAGGACGGTCTCGTGACTATACCCAGAAATACCTTGGAAGAAAGGACTGGTGAGTGTACCCAGAGGTACCTCGAAAAGAAGGACTGGTGACTGTACCCAGAGGTAACTCAGAAGGAAGGCCTGGTGCCTGTACCCAGAGCTAGCTCGGAAGAAAGGCATGCTGACTGTACCCAGAGGGACCTCAGACAGAAGGCAGGGTGACTGTACCCAGAAGTACCTCAGAAGGAAAGCCGGTGACTGTACCCAGCGGTACATCTGAAGGAAGGCCTGGTGACTGTACCCATAGGTACCTCAGAAGGAAACCCTGGTGACTGTACCCAGAGGTAACTCGTAAGAAAGGCTTGGTGAGTGTACCCAGAGGTACCTCGGAAAGAACGCCGGGTGACTGTACCCAGAGGTACCTCGGAAGGAAGGCCGGGTGACTGTACCCAGAGGCAACCCGGAAGGAGGGCCTGGTGACTGTATGGAGAGGAACCTCAGAAGAAAGACGTCGTGACTGTACCCAGAGGTACCTCCGAAGGAAGGGCCGGTGATTGTACCCAGAGGTACCTCGGAAGAAGGGTGTGGTGACTGTACCCAGAACTACCTCGGAAGAAAGGCCTTGTGACTGTACCCAGAGGTACCTCGGAAGGAATTCCTGGTGACTGTACAGAGGTACTTCGGAAGGAAGGCCTGGTGACTCTACCCAGAGTTACCTCGGAAGGAAGCGATGGTGACTGTATCCAGAGGTACCGCGGAAGGAATTCCTGGTGACTGTACCCAGAGGTACCTCGGAAGGAGGGCCTGGTGACTGTACCCAGAACTACCTCGGAAGAAAGGCCTTGTGACTGTACCCAGAGGTACCTCGGAAGGAAGGCCTGGTGACTCTACCCAGAGTTACCTCGGAAGGAAGCGATGGTGACTGTACCCAGAGGTACCTCGGAAGGAAGGCCTGGTGACTGTACCCAGAACTACCTCGGAAGAAAGGCCTGGTGACTGTACCCAGAGGTACCTGGGATGGAATGCCTGGTGACAGTACTCAAGGTACCTCAGAAGGAAAGCCTGGTGAATGTACGCAGAGGTACCTCGTAAGAAATGCCTGGTGACTGTACCGAGAGATGCCTCGGAAGGAAGGCCTGGTGACTGTACCCAGAGGTACCTCGGAAGGAAGGCCTGGTGACTGTACCCAAAGGTACCTCAATAGGAAGACCCGCTGCCTTTACGCAGAGGTACCTCAGAAGGAAGGCCTGATGACTCTACCCAGAGGTACATCAGAAGGAAGATCTGGTGACTGTACCCAGGTACCTCAGAAGGAAGGCCGGTAACTGTACCCAGAGGTACCTCTGAAGGAAATTCTGGTGACTGTACCCATAGGTACCTCAGAAGGAAGACCTGGTGACTATACCCAGGCGTATCTCCGAAGAAACGCCGGGTGACTGTACACAGAGGTAAAACGGAAGGAAGGCCTAGTGATCGTACCCAGAAGTACATCGGAAGGAAAGCCTGGTGACTGTACTCAGAGTTACCTAGGAAGGAAGGCCTGGTGACTGTACTCAGAGTTACCCAGGAAGGAAAGCCTGGTGACTCTACCCAGAGGTACCTCGGAAGGAAGCGATGGTGACTGTACCCAGAGGTACTTGGAAAAGAAGGCGAGGTGCGTGTACCCAGAGTTACCTCGTAAAAAGGGCTGGTGACTGTACCCAGAGGTACCTCGGAAGGAAGGCCTGGTGACTGTACCCAGAGGTACCTCGGAAGCAAGGCCTGGTGACTGTACTCAGAGGCACCTCGGACAGAAGGACTGGGAACTTGACCCAGAGATACCTCAGAATGAAGGTCCGGTGACTTTACCTAGAGGTAAGTCGGAAGGAAGGCGTGGTGACTATACCCAGTGGTACCTCGGAAGGAAGACCTGGTGACTGTACCCAGAAGTACCTCGGAAGGAAGGCGTGGTGTCTGTACTCAGAGGTATCTCGGAAGGAAGGCCTGGGGACTTTACCCAGAGTTACCTCAGAAGGAAGGCCTGGTGACTGTACCCAAAGGTACATCAGAAGGAAGGCCTGATGGCTGTACCCAGAGGTGCCTCAGAACGAAGGCCTGGTGACCGTACACAGAGGTACCTCGGACAGACAAACTGGTGACCGTACCCAGTGGTACCTCGGAATTAAGGCTTGGAGATCGTAAGCAGAGGTACCTGGGAAGGAAGGCCTGGTGACTGCACGCAGAGGTACCTCGGAAGGAAGGCCTGCTGACTGTACCCAGAAGTACCTCAGAAGGAAGGCCTGGTGACTGTACCCAGAGGTACCTCAGAAGAAAGACCTCGTGACTACCCAGACGTACCTCGAAAGAAAGGCCTGGTGCCTGTATTCAGAGGTACCTCAGAAGAAAGACCTCGTGACTGGACCCAGAGAGACTTCAGAAGGAAGGCCTGGTGATTGTACCCAGAGGTACCTCGGAAGGAAGGTCTGGTGACTGTAACGAAAAGTACCTCGGAAGAAAGGCCTGGTGACTGCACCCAGAGGTACCTCGAAATGAAGGCCCGGTGACTGTTCCCAGAGGTACCTCGGAAGAAAGACCCGGTGACTGTACCCAGAGGTACTTCGGAAGGAAGGCCTGGTGACTGTACTCAGAGGTACCTCGGAAGGAAGGCCTGGTGACTGTACCCAGAGGCACCTCAGAAGGAAGGCATGGTGACTGTACCCAGAGGTACAACGGAAGGAAGGCCTGGTGACTACCCAGATGTATATCGGAAGAAAGGCCTGGTGACTGTACTCAGAGGTACCTCAGAAGAAACACCTCGTGACTCTACCCAGAGGTACCTCAGAAGGAACGCCTGGTGATTGTACCCAGACTTATCTCGGAAGGACGGCCTCGTGACTATACCCAGAAATACCTCGGAAGAAAGGACTGGTGAGTGTACCCAGAGGTACCTCGAAAAGAAGGCCTGGTGACTGTACCCAGAGGTAACTCAGAAGGAAGGCCTGGTGCCTGTACCCAGAGCTAGCTCGGAAGAAAGGCATGCTGACTGTACCCAGAGGGACCTCAGACAGAAGGCAGGGTGACTGTACCCAGAAGTACCTCAGAAGGAAAGCCGGTGACTGTACCCAGCGGTACATCTGAAGGAAGGCCTGGTGACTGTACCCATAGGTACCTCAGAAGGAAACCCTGGTGACTGTACCCAGAGGTAACTCGTAAGAAAGGCTTGGTGAGTGTACCCAGAGGTACCTCGGAAAGAACGCCGGGTGACTGTACCCAGAGGTACCTCGGAAGGAAGGCCGGGTGACTGTACCCAGAGGCAACCCGGAAGGAAGGCCTGGTGACTGTACGGAGAGGAACCTAAGAAGAAAGACGTCGTGACTGTACCCAGAGGTACCTCTGAAGGAAGGGCCGGTGATTGTACCCAGAGGTACCTCGGAAGAAGGGCCTGGTGACTGTACCCAGAGGTACCTCGGAAGGAGGGCCTGGTGACTGTACCCAGAACTACCTCGGAAGAAAGGCCTTGTAACTGTACCCAGAGGTACCTCGGAAGGAATTCCTGGTGACTATACACAGAGGTACCTTGGAAGGAAGGCCTGGTGACTCTACCCAGAGTTACCTCGGAAGGAAGCGATGGTGACTGTACCCAGAGTTACCTCGGAATGAAGGCCCGGTGATTGTACCCAGAGGTACCTCGGAAGGAAGGCCTGGTGACTGTACCCAGAGGTACCTCGGAAGGAAGGCCTGGTGACTGTACCCAGAGGTACCTGGGATGGAATGCCTGGTGACAGTACTCAAGGTACCTCAGAAGGAAAGCCTGGTGAATGTACGCAGAGGTACCTCGTAAGAAATGCCTGGTGACTCTACCGAGAGATGCGTCGGAAGGAAGGCCTGGTGACTGTACCCAGAGGTACCTCGGAAGGAAGGCCTGGTGACTGTACCCAAAGGTACCTCAATAGGAAGACCCGCTGCCTTTACGCAGAGGTACCTCAGAAGGAAGGCCTGATGACTCTACCCAGAGGTACATCAGAAGGAAGATCTGGTGACTGTACCCAGGTACCTCAGAAGGAAGGCCGGTAACTGTACCCAGAGGTACCTCTGAAGGAAATTCTGGTGACTGTACCCATAGGTAGCTCAGAAGGAAGGCCTGGTGACTTTACCCAGGCGTATCTCCGAAGAAACGCCAGGTGACTGTACACAGAGGTACCACGGAAGGAAGGCCTGGTGACTGTACCCAGAGGTACCTCGGAAGGAATGCCTGGTGAGTACTCAGACATACCTAGGAAGAAAGGCCTGGTCACTGTACTCAGAGGTACCTCAGAAGAAAGACCTCGTGAGTGTACTCAGAGGTACCTCAGAAAGAAGGCCTGGTGATTGTACCCAGAGGTACATCGGAAGGAAGGCCTGGTGACTGTACACATTAGTGCCTCGGACGAAGGCCTGGTGACTGTACCCAGAGGTACCTCAGAAGGAAGGCCTGGTGACTGTACCGAGAGGTACCTCGGAAGGAAGGCCTGGTGACTACCCAGAAGCACATCGGAAGAAAGGCCTGGTGACTGTACTCAGAGGTACCTCAGAAGAAAGACCTCGTGCCTGTACCCAGAGGTACCTCAGAAGTAAGGCCTGGTGATTGTACCCAGAGTTACCTCGGAAGGAAGGCCTAGTGATCGTACCCAGAAGTACATCGGAAGGAAGGCCTGGTGACTGTACTCAGAGTTACCTAGGAAGGAAAGCCTGGTGACTCTACCCAGAGGTACCTCGGAAGGAAGCGATGGTGACTGTACCCAGAGGTACTTGGAAAAGAAGGCGAGGTGCGTGTACCCAGAGTTACCTCGTAAAAAGGGCTGGTGACTGTACCCAGAGGTACCTCGGAAGGAAGGCCTGGTGACTGTACCCAGAGGTACCTCGGAAGCAAGGCCTGGTGACTGTACCCAGAGTTACCTCAGAAGGAAGGCCTGGTGACTGTACCCAGAGGTACCTGAGAAGGAAAGCCTGGTGACTGTACCCAGAAGTACCTCGGAAGGAAGGCGTGGTGTCTGTACTCAGAGGTAGCTCGGAAGGAAGGCCTGGGGACTTTACCCAGAGTTACCTCAGAAGGAAGGCCTGGTGACTGTACCCAAAGGTACATCAGAAGGAAGGCCTGATGACTGTACCCAGAGGTGCCTCAGAAGGAATGCCTGGTGACCGTACACAGAGGTACCTCGGACAGACAAACTGGTGACTGTACCCAGTGGTACCTCGGAATTAAGGCTTGGTGATCGTAAGCAGAGGTACCTGGGAAGGAAGGCCTGGTGACTGCACGCAGAGTTACCTCGGAAGGAAGGCCTGCTGACTGTACCCAGAAGTACCTCAGAAGGAAGGCCTGGTGACTGTACCCAGAGGTACCTCAGAAGAAAGACCTCGTGACTACCCAGACGTACCTCGAAAGAAAGGCCTGGTGCCTGTATTCAGAGGTACCTCAGAAGAAAGACCTCGTGACTGGACCCACAGAGACTTCAGAAGGAAGGCCTGGTGATTGTACCCAGAGGTACCTCGGAAGGAAGGTCTGGTGACTGTAACAAAAAGTACCTCGGAAGAAAGGCCTGGTGACTGTACCCAGAGGTACCTCGGAAGGAATCCCTGGTGACTGCACCCAGAGGTACCTCGAATTGAAGGCCCGGTGACTGTTCCCAGAGGTACCTCGGAAGAAAGACCCGGTGACTGTACCCAGAGGTACTTCGGAAGGAAGGCCTGGTGACTGTACTCAGAGGTACCTCGGAAGGAAGGCCTGGTGACTGTACCCAGAGTCACCTCAGAAGGAAGGCATGGTGACTGTACCCAGAGGTACAACGGAAGGAAGGCCTGGTGACTACCCAGATGTATATCGGAAGAAAGGCCTGGTGAGTGTACTCAGAGGTACCTCAGAAGAAAAACCTCGTGACTCCAGCCAAAGGTACCTCAGAAGGAAGGCCTGGTGATTGTACCCAAAGGTACCTCAATAGGAAGACCCGCTGCCTTTACGCAGAGGCACCTCAGAAGGAAGGCCTGATGACTCTACCCAGAAGTACAGCAGAAGGAAGATCTGGTGACTGTACCCAGGTACCTCAGAAGGAAGGCCGGTAACTGTACCCAGAGGTACCTCTGAAGGAAATTCTGGTGACTGTACCCATAGGTAGCTCAGAAGGAAGGCCTGGTGACTATACCCAGGCGTATCTCCGAAGAAACGCCAGGTGACTGTACACAGAGGTACCACGGAAGGAAGGCCTGGTGACACTACCCAGAGGTACCTCGGAAGGAATGCCTGGTGAGTACTCAGACATACCTAGGAAGAAAGGCCTGGTCACTGTACTCAGAGGTACCTCAGAAGAAAGACCTCGTGAGTGTACTCAGAGGTACCTCAGAAAGAAGGCCTGGTGATTGTACCCAGAGGTACATCGGAAGGAAGGCCTGGTGACTGTACACATTAGTGCCTCGGACGGAGGCCTGGTGACTGTACCCAGAGGTACCTCAGAAGGAAGGCCTGGTGACTGTACCGAGAGGTATCTCGGAAGGAAGGCCTGGTGACTACCCAGAAGCACATCGGAAGAAAGGCCTGGTGACTGTACTTAGAGGTACCTCAGAAGAAAGACCTCGTGACTGTACCCAGAGGTACCTCAGAAGTAAGGCCTGGTGATTGTACCCAGAGGTACCTCGGAAGGAAGGCCTAGTGATCGTACCCAGAAGTACATCGGAAGGAAGGCCTGGTGACTGTACTCAGAGTTACCTAGGAAGGAAAGCCTGGTGACTCTACCCAGAGGTACCTCGGAAGGAAGCGATGGTGACTGTACCCAGAGGTACTTGGAAAAGAAGGCGAGGTGCGTGTACCCAGAGGTACCTCGGAAGCAAGGCCTGGTGACTGTACCCAGAGGTACCTCGGAAGGAAGGCCTGGTGACTGTACCCAGAGGTACCTCGGAAGCAAGGCCTGGTGACTGTACTCAGAGGCACCTCGGACAGAAGGACTGGGAACTTGACCCAGAGATACCTCAGAATGAAGGTCCGGTGACTTTACCTAGAGGTAAGTCGGAAGGAAGGCGTGGTGACTATACCCAGTGGTACCTCGGAAGGAAGGCCTGGTGACTGTACCCAGAGGTACCTGGGAAGGAAAGCCTGGTGACTGTACCCAGAAGTACCTCGGAAGGAAGGCGTGGTGTCTGTACTCAGAGGTATCTCAGAAGGAAGGCCTGGGGACTTTACCCAGAGTTACCTCAGAAGGAAGGCCTGGTGACTGTACCCAAAGGTACATCAGAAGGAAGGCCTGATGGCTGTACCCAGAGGTGCCTCAGAACGAAGGCCTGGTGACCGTACACAGAGGTACCTCGGACAGACAAACTGGTGACCGTACCCAGTGGTACCTCGGAATTAAGGCTTGGAGATCGTAAGCAGAGGTACCTGGGAAGGAAGGCCTGGTGACTGCACGCAGAGGTACCTCGGAAGGAAGGCCTGCTGACTGTACCCAGAAGTACCTCAGAAGGAAGGCCTGGTGACTGTACCCAGAGGTACCTCAGAAGAAAGACCTCGTGACTACCCAGACGTACCTCGAAAGAAAGGCCTGGTGCCTGTATTCAGAGGTACCTCAGAAGAAAGACCTCGTGACTGGAACCACAGAGACTTCAGAAGGAAGGCCAGGTGATTGTACCCAGAGGTACCTCGGAAGGAAGGTCTGGTGACTGTACCCAGAACTACCTCGGAAGAAAGGCCTTGTGACTGTACCCAGAGGTACCTCGGAAGGAATTCCTGGTGACTGTACACAGAGGTACTTCGGAAGGAAGGCCTGGTGACTCTACCCAGAGTTACCTCGGAAGGAAGCGATGGTGACTGTACCCAGAGGTACCGCTGAAGGAATTCCTGGTGACTGTACCCAGAGGTACCTCGAAAGGAGGGCCTGGTGACTGTACCCAGAACTACCTCGGAAGAAAGGCCTTGTGACTGTACCCAGAGGTACCTCGGAAGGTATTCCAGGTGACTGTACACAGAGGTACCTCGGAAGGAGGGCCTGGTGACTGTACCCAGAACTACCTCGGAAGAAAGGCCTTGTGACTGTACCCAGAGGTACCTCGGAAGGAAGGCCGGGTGACTGTACCCAGAGGCAACCCGGAAGGAAGGCCTGGTGACTGTACGGAGAGGAACCTCAGAAGAAAGACGTCGTGACTGTACCCAGAGGTACCTCCGAAGGAAGGGCCGGTGATTGTACCCAGAGGTACCTCAGAAGAAGGGCGTGGTGACTGTACCCAGAACTACCTCGGAAGAAAGGCCTTGTGACTGTACCCAGAGGTACCTCGGAAGGAATTCCTGGTGACTGTACACAGAGGTACTTCGGAAGGAAGGCCTGGTGACTCTACCCAGAGTTACCTCGGAAGGAAGCGATGGTGACTGTACCCAGAGGTACCGCGGAAGGAATTCCTGGTGACTGTACCCAGAGGTACCTCGGAAGGAGGGCCTGGTGACTGTACCCAGAACTACCTCGGAAGAAAGGCCTTGTGACTGTACCCAGAGGAACCTCGGAAGGAATTCCAGGTGACTGTACACAGAGGTACCTCGGACAGACAAACTGGTGACTGTACCCAGTGGTACCTCGGAATTAAGGCTTGGAGATCGTAAGCAGAGGTACCTGGGAAGGAAGGCCTGGTGACTGCACGCAGAGGTACCTCGGAAGGAAGGCCTGCTGACTGTACCCAGAAGTACCTCAGAAGGAAGGCCTGGTGACTGTACCCAGAGGTACCTCAGAAGAAAGACCTCGTGACTACCCAGACGTACCTCGAAAGAAAGGCCTGGTGCCTGTATTCAGAGGTACCTCAGAAGAAAGACCTCGTGACTGGACCCACAGAGACGTCAGAAGGAAGTCCTGGTGATTGTACCCAGAGGTACCTCGGAAGGAAGGCCTAGTGATCGTACCCAGAAGTACATCGGAAGGAAGGCCTGGTGACTGTACTCAGAGTTACCTAGGAAGGAAAGCCTGGTGACTCTACCCAGAGGTACCTCGGAAGGAAGCGATGGTGACTGTACCCAGAGGTACTTGGAAAAGAAGGCGAGGTACGTGTACCCAGAGGTACCTCGTAAAAAGGGCTGGTGACTGTACCCAGAGGTACCTCGGAAGGAAGGTCTGGTGACTGTAACGAAAAGTACCTCGGAAGAAAGGCCTGGTGACTGCACCCAGAGGTACCTCGAAATGAAGGCCCGGTGACTGTTCCCAGAGGTACCTCGGAAGAAAGACCCGGTGACTGTACCCAGAGGTACTTCGGAAGGAAGGCCTGGTGACTGTACTCGGAGGTACCTCGGAAGGAAGGTCTGGTGACTGTACCCAGAGGCACCTCAGAAGGAAGACATGGTGACTGTACCCAGAGGTACAACGGAAGGAAGGCCTGGTGACTACCCAGATGTATATCGGAAGAAAGGCCTGGTGACTGTACTCAGAGGTACCTCAGAAGAAAAACCTCGTGACTCTACCCAGAGGTACCTCAGAAGGAACGCCTGGTGATGGTACCCAGACTTATCTCGGAAGGACGGCCTCGTGACTATACCCAGAAATACCTCGGAAGAAAGGACTGGTGAGTGTACCCAGAGGTACCTCGAAAAGAAGGCCTGGTGACTGTACCCAGAGGTAACTCAGAAGGCAGGCCTGGTGCCTGTACCCAGAGCTAGCTCGGAAGAAAGGAATGCTGACTGTACCCAGAGGGATCTCAGAAAGAAGGCCGAGTAACTGTACCCTGCAGTACCTCAGAAGGAAAGCCGGTGACTGTACCCAGCGGTACATCCGAAGGAAGGCCAGGAGACTGTACCCATAGGTACCTCAGAAGGAAACCCTGGTGACTGTACCCAGAGGTAACTCGTAAGAAAGGCTTGGTGAGTGTACCCAGAGGTACCTCGGAAAGAATGCCGGGTGACTGTACCCAGAGGTACCTCGGAAGGAAGGCCAGGTGACTGTACCCAGAGGTACCTCGGAAGGAATTCCTGGTGACTGTACACAGAGGTACCTCGGAAGGAAGGCCTGGTGACTCTACCCAGAGTTACCTCGGAAGGAAGCGATGGTGAGTGTACCCAGAGGTACCTCGGAAAGAACGCCGGGTGACTGTACCCAGAGGTACCCCGGAAGGAAGGCCGGGTGACTGTACCCAGAGGCAACCCGGAAGGAAGGCCTGGTGACTGTACGGAGAGGAACCTCAGAAGAAAGACGTCGTGACTGTACCCAGAGGTACCTCCGAAGGAAGGGCCGGTGATTGTACCCAGAGGTACCTCAGAAGAAGGGCGTGGTGACTGTACCCAGAACTACCTCGGAAGAAAGGCCTTGTGACTGTACCCAGAGGTACCTCGGAAGGAATTCCTGGTGACTGTACACAGAGGTACTTCGGAAGGAAGGCCTGGTGACTCTACCCAGATTTACCTCGGAAGGAAGCGATGGTGACTGTACCCAGAGGTACCGCGGAAGGAATTCCTGGTGACTGTACCCAGAGGTACCTCGGAAGGAGGGCCTGGTGACTGTACCCAGAACTACCTCGGAAGAAAGGCCTTGTGACTGTACCCAGAGGTACCTCGGAAGGAATTCCTGGTGACTGTACACAGAGGTACCTCGGAAGGAGGGCCTGGTGACTGTACCCAGAACTACCTCGGAAGAAAGGCCTTGTGACTGTACCCAGAGGTACCTCGGAAGGAATTCCTGGTGACTGTACACAGAGGTACCTCGGAAGGAAGGCCTGGTGACTCTACCCAGAGTTACCTCGGAAGGAAGCGATGGTGACTGTACCCAGAGGTACCTCGGAATGAAGGCCCGGTGATTGTACCCAGAGGTACCTCGGAAGGAAGGCCTGGTGACTGTACCCAGAGGTACCTGGGATGGAATGCCTGGTGACAGTACTCAAGGTACCTCAGAAGGAAAGCCTGGTGAATGTACGCAGAGGTACCTCGTAAGAAATGCCTGGTGACTGTACCGAGAGATGCCTCGGAAGGAAGGCCTGGTGACTGTACCCAGAGGTACCTCAGAAGGAATGCCTGGTGAGTACTCAGACATACCTAGGAAGAAAGGCCTGGTCACTGTACTCAGAGGTACCTCAGAAGAAAGACCTCGTGACTGTACGCAGAGGTACCTCAGAAGTAAGGCCTGGTGATTGTACCCAGAGGTACCTCGGAAGGAAGGCCTAGTAATCGTACCCAGAAGTACATCGGAAGGAAGGCCTGGTGACTGTACTGAGAGTTACCTACGAAGGAAAGCCTGGTGACTCTACCAGAGGTACCTCGGAAGGAAGCGATGGTGACTGTACCCAGAGGTACTTGGAGAAGAAGGCAAGGTGCGTGTACCCAGAGGTACCTCGTAAAAAGGGCTGGTGACTGTACGCAGAGGTACCTCGGAAGGAAGGCCTGGTGACTGTACCCAGAGGTACCTCGGAAGCAAGGCTTGGTGACTGTACCCAGAGTTACCTTAGAATGAAGGCCTGGTGACTGTACCCACAGTTACCTGGGAAGGAAAGCCTGGTGACTGTACCCAGAAGTACCTCGGAAGGAAGGCGTGGTGTCTGTACTCAGAGGTATCTCGGAAGGAAGGCCTGGGGACTTTACCCAGAGTTACCTCAGAAGGAAGGCCTGGTGACTGTACCCAAAGGTACATCAGAAGGAAGGCCTGACGGCTGTACCCAGAGGTGCCTCAGAAGGAAGGCCTGGTGACAGTACACAGAGGTACCTCGGACAGACAAACTGGTGACTGTACCCAGTGGTACCTCGGAATTAAGGCTTGGTGATCGTAAGCAGAGGTACCTGGGAAGGAAGGCCTGGTGACTGCACGCAGAGATACCTCGGAAGGAAGGCCTGCTGACTGTACCCAGAAGTACCTCAGAAGGAAGGCCTGGTGACTGTACCCAGAGGTACCTCAGAAGAAAGACCTCGTGACTACCCAGACGTACCTCGAAAGAAAGGCCTGGTGCCTGTATTCAGAGGTACCTCAGAAGAAAGACCTCGTGACTGGACCCACAGAGACTTCAGAAGGAAGGCCTGGTGATTGTACCCAGAGGTACCTCGGAAGGAAGGTCTGGTGACTGTAACAAAAATACCTCGGAAGAAAGGCCTGGTGACTGTACCCAGAGGTACCTCGGAGGGAAGGCCTGGTGACTCTACCCAGAGTTACCTCGGAAGGAATCCCTGGTGAATACACCCAGAGATACCTCGAAATGAAGGCCCGGTGACTGTTCCCAGAGGTACCTCGGAAGAAAGACCCGGTGACTGTACCCAGCGGTACATCTGAAGGAAGGCCTGGTGACTGTACCCATAGGTACCTCAGAAGGAAACCCTGGTGACTGTACCCAGAGGTAACTCGTAAGAAAGGCTTGGTGAGTGTACGCAGAGGTACCTCGGAAAGAACGCCGGGTGACTGTACCCAGAGGTACCTCGGAAGGAAGGCCTGGTGACTGTACCCAGAGGTACCTCGGAAGCCAGGCCTGGTGACTGTACTCAGAGGCACCTCGGACAGAAGGACTGGGAACTTGACCCAGAGATACCTCAGAATGAAGGTCCGGTGACTTTACCTAGAGGTAAGTCGGAAGGAAGGCGTGGTGACTATACCGAGTGGTACTTCGAAGGAAGGCCTGGTGACTGTACCCAGAGGTACCTGGGAAGGAAAGCCTGGTGACTGTACCCAGAAGTACCTCGGAAGGAAGGCGTGGTGTCTGTACTGAGAGGTATCTCGGAAGGAAGGCCTGGGGACTTTACCCAGAGTTACCTCAGAAGGAAGGCCTGGTGACTGTACCCAAAGGTACATCAGAAGGAAGGCCTGATGGCTGTACCCAGAGGTGCCTCAGAACGAAGGCCTGGTGACCGTACACAGAGGTACCTCGGACAGACAAACTGGTGACTGTACCCAGTGGTACCTCGGAATTAAGGCTTGGTGATCGTAAGCAGAGGTACCTGGGAAGGAAGGCCTGGTGACTGCACGCAGAGGTACCTCGGAAGGAAGGCCTGATAACTGTACCCAGAAGTACCTCAGAAGGAAGGCCTGGTGACTGTACCCAGAGGTACCTCAGAAGAAAGATCTCGTGACTACCCAGACGTACCTCGAAAGAAAGGCCTGGTGCCTGTATTCAGAGGTACCTCAGAAGAAAGACCTCGTGACTGGAACCACAGAGACTTCAGAAGGAAGGCCTGGTGATTGTACCCAGAGGTACCTCGGAAGGAAGGTCTGGTGACTGTAACGAAAAGTACCTCGGAAGAAAGGCCTGGTGACTGCACCCAGAGGTACCTCGAAATGAAGGCCCGGTGACTGTTCCCAGAGGTACCTCGGAAGAAAGACCCGGTGACTGTACCCAGAGGTACTTCGGAAGGAAGGCCTGGTGACTGTACTCAGAGGTACCTCGGAAGGAAGGCCTGGTGACTGTACCCAGAGGCACCTCAGAAGGAAGGCCTGGTGACTGTACCCAGAGGTACCTCGGAAGGAATGCCTGGTGAGTACTCAGACATACCTAGGAAGAAAGGCCTGGTCACCGTACTCAGAGGTACCTCAGAAGAAAGACCTCGTGAGTGTACTCAGAGGTACCTCAGAAAGAAGGCCTGGTGATTGTATCCAGAAGTACATCGGAAGGAAGGCCTGGTGACTGTACACATTAGTGCCTCGGAAGAAGGCCTGGTGACTGTACCCAGAGGTACCTCAGAAGGAAGGCCTGGTGACTGTACCGAGAGGTACCTCGGAAGGAAGGCCTGGTGACTACCCAGAAGCACATCGGAAGAAAGGCCTGGTGACTGTACTCAGAGGTACCTCAGAAGAAAGACCTCGTGCCTGTACCCAGAGGTACCTCAGAAGTAAGGCCTGGTGATTGTACCCAGAGGTACCTCGGAAGGAAGGCCTAGTGATCGTACCCAGAAGTACATCGGAAGGAAGGCCTGGTGACTGTACTGAGAGTTACCTACGAAGGAAAGCCTGGTGACTCTACCCAGAGGTACCTCGGAAGGAAGCGATGGTGACTGTACCCAGAGGTACCTGGGATGGAATGCCTGGTGACAGTACTCAAGGTACCTCAGAAGGAAAGCCTGGTGAATGTACGCAGAGGTACCTTGTAAGAAATGCCTGGTGAGTGTACCGAGAGGTACTTCGGAAGGAAGGCCTGGTGACTCTACCCAGAGTTACCTCGGA
This sequence comes from Loxodonta africana, assembly GCF_030014295.1. Taxonomy (NCBI): domain Eukaryota; kingdom Metazoa; phylum Chordata; class Mammalia; order Proboscidea; family Elephantidae; genus Loxodonta; species Loxodonta africana. The sequence continues at coordinate 419,866 of NW_026974892.1, forward strand.
AGGAAGCGATGGTGACTGTACCCAGAAGTACCTCGGAATGAAGGCCCGGTGATTGTACCCAGAGGTACCTCGGAAGGAAGGCCTGGTGACTGTACCCAGAGGTACCTCGGAAGGAAGGCCTGGTGACTGTACCCAAAGGTACCTCAATAGGAAGACCCGCTGCCTTTACGCAGAGGTACCTCAGAAGGAAGGCCTGATGACTCTACCCAGAGGTACATCAGAAGGAAGATCTGGTGACTGTACCCAGGTACCTCAGAAGGAAGGCCGGTAACTGTACCCAGAGGTACCTCTGAAGGAAATTCTGGTGACTGTACCCATAGGTAGCTCAGAAGGAAGGCCTGGTGCCTATACCCAGGTGTATCTCCGAAGAAACGCCAGGTGAGTGTACACAGAGGTACCACGGAAGGAAGGCCTGGTGACTGTACCCAGAGGTACCTCGGAAGGAATGCCTGGTGAGTACTCAGACATACCTAGGAAGAAAGGCCTGGTCACCGTACTCAGAGGTACCTCAGAAGAAAGACCTCGTGAGTGTACTCAGAGGTACCTCAGAAAGAAGGCCTGGTGATTGTATCCAGAAGTACATCGGAAGGAAGCCCTGGTGACTGTACACATTAGTGCCTCGGAAGAAGGCCTGGTGACTGTACCCAGAGGTACCTCAGAAGGAAGGCCTGGTGACTGTACCGAGAGGTACCTCGGAAGGAAGGCCTGGTGACTACCCAGAAGCACATCGGAAGAAAGGCCTGGTGACTGTACTCAGAGGTACCTCAGAAGAAAGACCTCGTGCCTGTACCCAGAGGTAGCTCAGAAGTAAGGCCTGGTGATTGTACCCAGAGGTACCTCGGAAGGAAGGCCTAGTGATCGTACCCAGAAGTACATCGGAAGGAAGGCCTGGTGACTGTACTCAGAGTTACCTACGAAGGAAAGCCTGGTGAATCTACCCAGAGGTACCTCGGAAGGAAGCGATGGTGACTGTACCCAGAGGTACTTCGAAAAGAAGGCGAGGTGCGTGTACCCAGAGGTACCTCGTAAAAAGGGCTGGTGACTGTACCCAGAGGTACCTCGGAAGCAAGGCCTGGTGACTGTACCCAGAGGTACCTCGGAAGCAAGGCCTGGTGACTGTACCCAGAGTTACATTAGAAGGAAGGCCTGGTGACTGTACCCAGAGTTACCTGGGAAGGAAAGCCTGGTGACTGTATCCAGAAGTACCTCGGAAGGAAGGCGTGGTGTCTGTACTGAGAGGTATCTCGGAAGGAAGGCCTGGGGACTTTACCCAGAGTTACCTCAGAAGGAAGGCCTGGTGACTGTACCCAAAGGTACATCAGAAGGAAGGCCTGATGGCTGTACCCAGAGGTGCCTCAGAACGAAGGCCTGGTGACCGTACACAGAGGTACCTCGGACAGACAAACTGGTGACTGTACCCAGTGGTACCTCGGAATTAAGGCTTGGTGATCGTAAGCAGAGGTACCTGGGAAGGAAGGCCTGGTGACTGCACGCAGAGGTACCTCGGAAGGAAGGCCTGCTGACTGTACCCAGAAGTACCTCAGAAGGAAGGCATGGTGACTGTACCCAGAGGTACCTCAGAAGAAAGACCTCGTGACTACCCAGACGTACCTCGAAAGAAAGGCCTGGTGCCTGTATTCAGAGGTACCTCAGAAGAAAGACCTCGTGACTGGACCCACAGAGACTTCAGAAGGAAGGCCAGGTGATTGTACCCAGAGGTACCTCGGAAGGAAGGTCTGGTGACTGTACCCAGAACTACCTCGGAAGAAAGGCCTTGTGACTGTACCCAGAGGTACCTCGGAAGGAATTCCTGGTGACTGTACACAGAGGTACTTCGGAAGGAAGGCCTGGTGACTCTACCCAGAGTTACCTCGGAAGGAAGCGATGGTGACTGTACCCAGAGGTACCGCTGAAGGAATTCCTGGTGACTGTACCCAGAGGTACCTCGAAAGGAGGGCCTGGTGACTGTACCCAGAACTACCTCGGAAGAAAGGCCTTGTGACTGTACCCAGAGGTACCTCGGAAGGTATTCCAGGTGACTGTACACAGAGGTACCTCGGAAGGAGGGCCTGGTGACTGTACCCAGAACTACCTCGGAAGAAAGGCCTTGTGACTGTACCCAGAGGTACCTCGGAAGGAAGGCCGGGTGACTGTACCCAGAGGCAACCCGGAAGGAAGGCCTGGTGACTGTACGGAGAGGAACCTCAGAAGAAAGACGTCGTGACTGTACCCAGAGGTACCTCCGAAGGAAGGGCCGGTGATTGTACCCAGAGGTACCTCAGAAGAAGGGCGTGGTGACTGTACCCAGAACTACCTCGGAAGAAAGGCCTTGTGACTGTACCCAGAGGTACCTCGGAAGGAATTCCTGGTGACTGTACACAGAGGTACTTCGGAAGGAAGGCCTGGTGACTCTACCCAGAGTTACCTCGGAAGGAAGCGATGGTGACTGTACCCAGAGGTACCGCGGAAGGAATTCCTGGTGACTGTACCCAGAGGTACCTCGGAAGGAGGGCCTGGTGACTGTACCCAGAACTACCTCGGAAGAAAGGCCTTGTGACTGTACCCAGAGGAACCTCGGAAGGAATTCCAGGTGACTGTACACAGAGGTACCTCGGACAGACAAACTGGTGACTGTACCCAGTGGTACCTCGGAATTAAGGCTTGGAGATCGTAAGCAGAGGTACCTGGGAAGGAAGGCCTGGTGACTGCACGCAGAGGTACCTCGGAAGGAAGGCCTGCTGACTGTACCCAGAAGTACCTCAGAAGGAAGGCCTGGTGACTGTACCCAGAGGTACCTCAGAAGAAAGACCTCGTGACTACCCAGACGTACCTCGAAAGAAAGGCCTGGTGCCTGTATTCAGAGGTACCTCAGAAGAAAGACCTCGTGACTGGACCCACAGAGACGTCAGAAGGAAGTCCTGGTGATTGTACCCAGAGGTACCTCGGAAGGAAGGCCTAGTGATCGTACCCAGAAGTACATCGGAAGGAAGGCCTGGTGACTGTACTCAGAGTTACCTAGGAAGGAAAGCCTGGTGACTCTACCCAGAGGTACCTCGGAAGGAAGCGATGGTGACTGTACCCAGAGGTACTTGGAAAAGAAGGCGAGGTACGTGTACCCAGAGGTACCTCGTAAAAAGGGCTGGTGACTGTACCCAGAGGTACCTCGGAAGGAAGGTCTGGTGACTGTAACGAAAAGTACCTCGGAAGAAAGGCCTGGTGACTGCACCCAGAGGTACCTCGAAATGAAGGCCCGGTGACTGTTCCCAGAGGTACCTCGGAAGAAAGACCCGGTGACTGTACCCAGAGGTACTTCGGAAGGAAGGCCTGGTGACTGTACTCGGAGGTACCTCGGAAGGAAGGTCTGGTGACTGTACCCAGAGGCACCTCAGAAGGAAGACATGGTGACTGTACCCAGAGGTACAACGGAAGGAAGGCCTGGTGACTACCCAGATGTATATCGGAAGAAAGGCCTGGTGACTGTACTCAGAGGTACCTCAGAAGAAAAACCTCGTGACTCTACCCAGAGGTACCTCAGAAGGAACGCCTGGTGATGGTACCCAGACTTATCTCGGAAGGACGGCCTCGTGACTATACCCAGAAATACCTCGGAAGAAAGGACTGGTGAGTGTACCCAGAGGTACCTCGAAAAGAAGGCCTGGTGACTGTACCCAGAGGTAACTCAGAAGGCAGGCCTGGTGCCTGTACCCAGAGCTAGCTCGGAAGAAAGGAATGCTGACTGTACCCAGAGGGATCTCAGAAAGAAGGCCGAGTAACTGTACCCTGCAGTACCTCAGAAGGAAAGCCGGTGACTGTACCCAGCGGTACATCCGAAGGAAGGCCAGGAGACTGTACCCATAGGTACCTCAGAAGGAAACCCTGGTGACTGTACCCAGAGGTAACTCGTAAGAAAGGCTTGGTGAGTGTACCCAGAGGTACCTCGGAAAGAATGCCGGGTGACTGTACCCAGAGGTACCTCGGAAGGAAGGCCAGGTGACTGTACCCAGAGGTACCTCGGAAGGAATTCCTGGTGACTGTACACAGAGGTACCTCGGAAGGAAGGCCTGGTGACTCTACCCAGAGTTACCTCGGAAGGAAGCGATGGTGAGTGTACCCAGAGGTACCTCGGAAAGAACGCCGGGTGACTGTACCCAGAGGTACCCCGGAAGGAAGGCCGGGTGACTGTACCCAGAGGCAACCCGGAAGGAAGGCCTGGTGACTGTACGGAGAGGAACCTCAGAAGAAAGACGTCGTGACTGTACCCAGAGGTACCTCCGAAGGAAGGGCCGGTGATTGTACCCAGAGGTACCTCAGAAGAAGGGCGTGGTGACTGTACCCAGAACTACCTCGGAAGAAAGGCCTTGTGACTGTACCCAGAGGTACCTCGGAAGGAATTCCTGGTGACTGTACACAGAGGTACTTCGGAAGGAAGGCCTGGTGACTCTACCCAGATTTACCTCGGAAGGAAGCGATGGTGACTGTACCCAGAGGTACCGCGGAAGGAATTCCTGGTGACTGTACCCAGAGGTACCTCGGAAGGAGGGCCTGGTGACTGTACCCAGAACTACCTCGGAAGAAAGGCCTTGTGACTGTACCCAGAGGTACCTCGGAAGGAATTCCTGGTGACTGTACACAGAGGTACCTCGGAAGGAGGGCCTGGTGACTGTACCCAGAACTACCTCGGAAGAAAGGCCTTGTGACTGTACCCAGAGGTACCTCGGAAGGAATTCCTGGTGACTGTACACAGAGGTACCTCGGAAGGAAGGCCTGGTGACTCTACCCAGAGTTACCTCGGAAGGAAGCGATGGTGACTGTACCCAGAGGTACCTCGGAATGAAGGCCCGGTGATTGTACCCAGAGGTACCTCGGAAGGAAGGCCTGGTGACTGTACCCAGAGGTACCTGGGATGGAATGCCTGGTGACAGTACTCAAGGTACCTCAGAAGGAAAGCCTGGTGAATGTACGCAGAGGTACCTCGTAAGAAATGCCTGGTGACTGTACCGAGAGATGCCTCGGAAGGAAGGCCTGGTGACTGTACCCAGAGGTACCTCAGAAGGAATGCCTGGTGAGTACTCAGACATACCTAGGAAGAAAGGCCTGGTCACTGTACTCAGAGGTACCTCAGAAGAAAGACCTCGTGACTGTACGCAGAGGTACCTCAGAAGTAAGGCCTGGTGATTGTACCCAGAGGTACCTCGGAAGGAAGGCCTAGTAATCGTACCCAGAAGTACATCGGAAGGAAGGCCTGGTGACTGTACTGAGAGTTACCTACGAAGGAAAGCCTGGTGACTCTACCAGAGGTACCTCGGAAGGAAGCGATGGTGACTGTACCCAGAGGTACTTGGAAAAGAAGGCAAGGTGCGTGTACCCAGAGGTACCTCGTAAAAAGGGCTGGTGACTGTACGCAGAGGTACCTCGGAAGGAAGGCCTGGTGACTGTACCCAGAGGTACCTCGGAAGCAAGGCTTGGTGACTGTACCCAGAGTTACCTTAGAATGAAGGCCTGGTGACTGTACCCACAGTTACCTGGGAAGGAAAGCCTGGTGACTGTACCCAGAAGTACCTCGGAAGGAAGGCGTGGTGTCTGTACTCAGAGGTATCTCGGAAGGAAGGCCTGGGGACTTTACCCAGAGTTACCTCAGAAGGAAGGCCTGGTGACTGTACCCAAAGGTACATCAGAAGGAAGGCCTGACGGCTGTACCCAGAGGTGCCTCAGAAGGAAGGCCTGGTGACAGTACACAGAGGTACCTCGGACAGACAAACTGGTGACTGTACCCAGTGGTACCTCGGAATTAAGGCTTGGTGATCGTAAGCAGAGGTACCTGGGAAGGAAGGCCTGGTGACTGCACGCAGAGATACCTCGGAAGGAAGGCCTGCTGACTGTACCCAGAAGTACCTCAGAAGGAAGGCCTGGTGACTGTACCCAGAGGTACCTCAGAAGAAAGACCTCGTGACTACCCAGACGTACCTCGAAAGAAAGGCCTGGTGCCTGTATTCAGAGGTACCTCAGAAGAAAGACCTCGTGACTGGACCCACAGAGACTTCAGAAGGAAGGCCTGGTGATTGTACCCAGAGGTACCTCGGAAGGAAGGTCTGGTGACTGTAACAAAAATACCTCGGAAGAAAGGCCTGGTGACTGTACCCAGAGGTACCTCGGAGGGAAGGCCTGGTGACTCTACCCAGAGTTACCTCGGAAGGAATCCCTGGTGAATACACCCAGAGATACCTCGAAATGAAGGCCCGGTGACTGTTCCCAGAGGTACCTCGGAAGAAAGACCCGGTGACTGTACCCAGCGGTACATCTGAAGGAAGGCCTGGTGACTGTACCCATAGGTACCTCAGAAGGAAACCCTGGTGACTGTACCCAGAGGTAACTCGTAAGAAAGGCTTGGTGAGTGTACGCAGAGGTACCTCGGAAAGAACGCCGGGTGACTGTACCCAGAGGTACCTCGGAAGGAAGGCCTGGTGACTGTACCCAGAGGTACCTCGGAAGCCAGGCCTGGTGACTGTACTCAGAGGCACCTCGGACAGAAGGACTGGGAACTTGACCCAGAGATACCTCAGAATGAAGGTCCGGTGACTTTACCTAGAGGTAAGTCGGAAGGAAGGCGTGGTGACTATACCGAGTGGTACTTCGAAGGAAGGCCTGGTGACTGTACCCAGAGGTACCTGGGAAGGAAAGCCTGGTGACTGTACCCAGAAGTACCTCGGAAGGAAGGCGTGGTGTCTGTACTGAGAGGTATCTCGGAAGGAAGGCCTGGGGACTTTACCCAGAGTTACCTCAGAAGGAAGGCCTGGTGACTGTACCCAAAGGTACATCAGAAGGAAGGCCTGATGGCTGTACCCAGAGGTGCCTCAGAACGAAGGCCTGGTGACCGTACACAGAGGTACCTCGGACAGACAAACTGGTGACTGTACCCAGTGGTACCTCGGAATTAAGGCTTGGTGATCGTAAGCAGAGGTACCTGGGAAGGAAGGCCTGGTGACTGCACGCAGAGGTACCTCGGAAGGAAGGCCTGATAACTGTACCCAGAAGTACCTCAGAAGGAAGGCCTGGTGACTGTACCCAGAGGTACCTCAGAAGAAAGATCTCGTGACTACCCAGACGTACCTCGAAAGAAAGGCCTGGTGCCTGTATTCAGAGGTACCTCAGAAGAAAGACCTCGTGACTGGAACCACAGAGACTTCAGAAGGAAGGCCTGGTGATTGTACCCAGAGGTACCTCGGAAGGAAGGTCTGGTGACTGTAACGAAAAGTACCTCGGAAGAAAGGCCTGGTGACTGCACCCAGAGGTACCTCGAAATGAAGGCCCGGTGACTGTTCCCAGAGGTACCTCGGAAGAAAGACCCGGTGACTGTACCCAGAGGTACTTCGGAAGGAAGGCCTGGTGACTGTACTCAGAGGTACCTCGGAAGGAAGGCCTGGTGACTGTACCCAGAGGCACCTCAGAAGGAAGGCCTGGTGACTGTACCCAGAGGTACCTCGGAAGGAATGCCTGGTGAGTACTCAGACATACCTAGGAAGAAAGGCCTGGTCACCGTACTCAGAGGTACCTCAGAAGAAAGACCTCGTGAGTGTACTCAGAGGTACCTCAGAAAGAAGGCCTGGTGATTGTATCCAGAAGTACATCGGAAGGAAGGCCTGGTGACTGTACACATTAGTGCCTCGGAAGAAGGCCTGGTGACTGTACCCAGAGGTACCTCAGAAGGAAGGCCTGGTGACTGTACCGAGAGGTACCTCGGAAGGAAGGCCTGGTGACTACCCAGAAGCACATCGGAAGAAAGGCCTGGTGACTGTACTCAGAGGTACCTCAGAAGAAAGACCTCGTGCCTGTACCCAGAGGTACCTCAGAAGTAAGGCCTGGTGATTGTACCCAGAGGTACCTCGGAAGGAAGGCCTAGTGATCGTACCCAGAAGTACATCGGAAGGAAGGCCTGGTGACTGTACTGAGAGTTACCTACGAAGGAAAGCCTGGTGACTCTACCCAGAGGTACCTCGGAAGGAAGCGATGGTGACTGTACCCAGAGGTACCTGGGATGGAATGCCTGGTGACAGTACTCAAGGTACCTCAGAAGGAAAGCCTGGTGAATGTACGCAGAGGTACCTTGTAAGAAATGCCTGGTGAGTGTACCGAGAGGTACTTCGGAAGGAAGGCCTGGTGACTCTACCCAGAGTTACCTCGGAAGGAAGCGATGGTGACTGTACCCAGAAGTACCTCGGAATGAAGGCCCGGTGATTGTACCCAGAGGTACCTCGGAAGGAAGGCCTGGTGACTGTACCCAGAGGTACCTCGGAAGGAAGGCCTGGTGACTGTACCCAAAGGTACCTCAATAGGAAGACCCGCTGCCTTTACGCAGAGGTACCTCAGAAGGAAGGCCTGATGACTCTACCCAGAGGTACATCAGAAGGAAGATCTGGTGACTGTACCCAGGTACCTCAGAAGGAAGGCCGGTAACTGTACCCAGAGGTACCTCTGAAGGAAATTCTGGTGACTGTACCCATAGGTAGCTCAGAAGGAAGGCCTGGTGCCTATACCCAGGTGTATCTCCGAAGAAACGCCAGGTGACTGTACACAGAGGTACCACGGAAGGAAGGCCTGGTGACTGTACCCAGAGGTACCTCGGAAGGAATGCCTGGTGAGTACTCAGACATACCTAGGAAGAAAGGCCTGGTCACCGTACTCAGAGGTACCTCAGAAGAAAGACCTCGTGAGTGTACTCAGAGGTACCTCAGAAAGAAGGCCTGGTGATTGTATCCAGAAGTACATCGGAAGGAAGCCCTGGTGACTGTACACATTAGTGCCTCGGAAGAAGGCCTGGTGACTGTACCCAGAGGTACCTCAGAAGGAAGGCCTGGTGACTGTACCGAGAGGTACCTCGGAAGGAAGGCCTGGTGACTACCCAGAAGCACATCGGAAGAAAGGCCTGGTGACTGTACTCAGAGGTACCTCAGAAGAAAGACCTCGTGCCTGTACCCAGAGGTAGCTCAGAAGTAAGGCCTGGTGATTGTACCCAGAGGTACCTCGGAAGGAAGGCCTAGTGATCGTACCCAGAAGTACATCGGAAGGAAGGCCTGGTGACTGTACTGAGAGTTACCTACGAAGGAAAGCCTGGTGACTCTACCCAGAGGTACCTCGGAAGGAAGCGATGGTGACTGTACCCAGAGGTACTTCGAAAAGAAGGCGAGGTGCGTGTACCCAGAGGTACCTCGTAAAAAGGGCTGGTGACTGTACCCAGAGGTACCTCGGAAGCAAGGCCTGGTGACTGTACCCAGAGGTACCTCGGAAGCAAGGCCTGGTGACTGTACCCAGAGTTACATTAGAAGGAAGGCCTGGTGACTGTACCCAGAGTTACCTGGGAAGGAAAGCCTGGTGACTGTATCCAGAAGTACCTCGGAAGGAAGGCGTGGTGTCTGTACTGAGAGGTATCTCGGAAGGAAGGCCTGGGGACTTTACCCAGAGTTACCTCAGAAGGAAGGCCTGGTGACTGTACCCAAAGGTACATCAGAAGGAAGGCCTGATGGCTGTACCCAGAGGTGCCTCAGAACGAAGGCCTGGTGACCGTACACAGAGGTACCTCGGACAGACAAACTGGTGACTGTACCCAGTGGTACCTCGGAATTAAGGCTTGGTGATCGTAAGCAGAGGTACCTGGGAAGGAAGGCCTGGTGACTGCACGCAGAGGTACCTCGGAAGGAAGGCCTGCTGACTGTACCCAGAAGTACCTCAGAAGGAAGGCATGGTGACTGTACCCAGAGGTACCTCAGAAGAAAGACCTCGTGACTACCCAGACGTACCTCGAAAGAAAGGCCTGGTGCCTGTATTCAGAGGTACCTCAGAAGAAAGACCTCGTGACTGGACCCACAGAGACTTCAGAAGGAAGGCCTGGTGATTGTACCCAGAGGTACCTCGGAAGGAAGGTCTGGTGACTGTAACAAAAAGTACCTCGGAAGAAAGGCCTGGTGACTGTACCCAGAGGTACCTCGGAGGGAAGGCCTTTTGACTCTACCCAGAGTTACCTCGGAAGGAATCCCTGGTGAATACACCCAGAGGTACCTCGAAATGAAGGCTCGGTGACTGTTCCCAGAGGTACCTCGGAAGAAAGACCCGGTGACTGTACCCAGCGGTACATCTGAAGGAAGGCCTGGTGACTGTACCCATAGGTACCTCAGAAGGAAACCCTGGTGACTGTACCCAGAGGTAACTCGTAAGAAAGGCTTGGTGAGTGTACGCAGAGGTACCTCGGAAAGAACGCCGGGTGACTGTACCCAGAGGTACCTCGGAAGGAAGGCCTGGTGACTGTACCCAGAGTACCTCGGAAGCAAGGCCTGGTGACTGTACTCAGAGGCACCTCGGACAGAAGGACTGGGAACTTGACCCAGAGATACCTCAGAATGAAGGTCCGGTGACTTTACCTAGAGGTAAGTCGGAAGGAAGGCGTGGTGACTATACCGAGTGGTACCTCGGAAGGAAGGCCTGGTGGCTGTACCCAGAGGTACCTGGGAAGGAAAGCCTGGTGACTGTACCCAGAAGTACCTCGGAAGGAAGGCGTGGTGTCTGTACTCAGAGGTATCTCGGAAGGAAGGCCTGGGGACTTTACCCAGAGTTACCTCAGAAGGAAGGCCTGGTGACTGTACCCAAAGGTACATCAGAAGGAAGGCCTGATGGCTGTACCCAGAGGTGCCTCAGAAGAAAGACCTCGTGACTACCCAGACGTACCTCGAAAGAAAGGCCTGGTGCCTGTATTCAGAGGTACCTCAGAAGAAAGACCTCGTGACTGGAACCACAGAGACTTCAGAAAGAAGGCCTGGTGATTGTACCCAGAGGTACCTCGGAAGGAAGGTCTGGTGACTGTAACGAAAAGTACCTCGGAAGAAAGGCCTGGTGACTGCACCCAGAGGTACCTCGAAATGAAGGCCCGGTGACTGTTCCCAGAGGTACCTCGGAAGAAAGACCCGGTGACTGTACCCAGAGGTACTTCGGAAGGAAGGCCTGGTGACTGTACTCAGAGGTACCTCGGAAGGAAGGCCTGGTGACTGTACCCAGAGGCACCTCAGAAGGAAGGCATGGTGACTGTACCCAGAGGTACAACGGAAGGAAGGCCTGGTGACTACCCAGATGTATATCGGAAGAAAGGCCTGGTGACTGTACTCAGAGGTACCTCAGAAGAAAAACCTCGTGACTCTACCCAAAGGTACCTCAGAAGGAACGCCTGGTGATTGTACCCAGAGTTATCTCGGAAGGACGGTCTCGTGACTATACCCAGAAATACCTCGGAAGAAAGGACTGGTGAGTGTACCCAGAGGTACCTCGAAAAGAAGGCCTGGTGACTGTACCCAGAGGTAACTCAGAAGGAAGACCTGGTGCCTGTACCCAGAGCTAGCTCGGAAGAAAGGCATGGTAACTGTACCCAGAGGGACCTCAGACAGAAGGGAGGGTGACTGTACCCAGAAGTACCTCAGAAGGAAAGCCGGTGACTGTACCCAGCGGTACATCTGAAGGAAGGCCTGGTGACTGTACCCATAGGTACCTCAGAAGGAAACCCTGGTGACTGTACCCAGAGGTAACTCGTAAGAAAGGCTTGGTGAGTGTACCTAGAGATACCTCGGAAAGAACGCCGGGTGACTGTACCCAGAGGTACCTCGGAAGGAAGGCCGGGTGACTGTACCCAGAGGCAACCCGGAAGGAAGGCCTGGTGACTGTACGGAGAGGAACCTCAGAAGAAAGACGTCGTGAATGTACCCAGAGGTACCTCCGAAGGAAGGGCCGGTGATTGTACCCAGAGGTACCTCGGAAGAAGGGCCTGGTGACTGTACCCAGAACTACCTCGGAAGAAAGGCCTTGTGACTGTACCCAGAGGTACCTGGGAAGGAATTCCTGGTGACTGTACCCAGAGGTACCTCGGAAGGAGGGCCTGGTGACTGTACCCAGAACTACCTCGGAAGAAAGGCCTTGTGACTGTACCCAGAGGTACCTCGGAAGGAATTCCTGGTGACTGTACACAGAGGTACCTCGGAAGGAAGGCCTGGTGACTCTACCCAGAGTTATTTCGGAAGGAAGGCCTGGTGACTGTACCCAGAACTACCTCGGAAGAAAGGCCTGGTGACTGTACCCAGAGGTACCTCGGAAGGAAGGCCTGGTGACTGTACCCAGAACTACCTCGGAAGAAAGGCCTGGTGACTGTACCCAGAGGTACCTGGGATGGAATGCCTGGTGACAGTACTCAAGGTACCTCAGAAGGAAAGCCTGGTGAATGTACGCAGAGGTACCTCGTAAGAAATGCCTGGTGACTGTACCGAGAGATGCCTCGGAAGGAAGGCCTGGTGACTGTACCCAGAGGTACCTCGGAAGGAAGGCCTGGTGACTGTACCCAAAGGTACCTCAATAGGAAGACCCGCTGCCTTTATGCAGAGGTACCTCAGAAGGAAGGCCTGATGACTCTACCCAGAGGTACATCAGAAGGAAGATCTGGTGACTGTACCCAGGTACCTCAGAAGGAAGGCCGGTAACTGTACCCAGAGGTACCTCTGAAGGAAATTCTGGTGACTGTACCCATAGGTAGCTCAGAAGGAAGGCCTGGTGCCTATACCCATGCGTATCTCCGAAGAAACGCCAGGTGACTGTACACAGAGGTACCACGGAAGGAAGGCCTGGTGACTGTACCCAGAGGTACGTCGGAAGGAATGCCTGGTGAGTACTCAGACATACCTAGGAAGAAAGGCCTGGTCACTGTACTCAGAGGTACCTCAGAAGAAAGACCTCGTGAGTGTACTCAGAGGTACCTCAGAAAGAAGACCTGGTGATTGTACCCAGAGGTACATCGGAAGGAAGGCCTGGTGACTGTACACATTAGTGCCTCGGACGAAGGCCTGGTGACTGTACCCAGAGGTACCTCAGAAGGAAGGCCTGGTGACTGCACCCAGAGGTACCTCGAAATGAAGGCCCCGTGACTGTTCCCAGAGGTACCTCGGAAGAAAGACCCGGTGACTGTACCCAGAGGTACTTCGGAAGGAAGGCCTGGTGACTGTTCTCAGAGGTACCTCGGAAGGAAGGTCTGGTGACTGTACGCAGAGGCACCTCAGAAGGAAGGCATGGTGACTGTACCCAGAGGTACAACGGAAGGAAGGCCTGGTGACTACCCAGATGTATATCGGAAGAAAGGCCTGGTGACTGTACTCAGAGGTACCTCAGAAGAAAAACCTCGTGACTCTACCCAGAGGTACCTCAGAAGGAACGCCTGGTGATTGTACCCAGACTTATCTCGGAAGGACGGCCTCGTGACTATACCCAGAAATACCTCGGAAGAAAGGACTGGTGAGTGTACCCAGAGGTACCTCGAAAAGAAGGCCTGGTGACTGTACCCAGAGGTAACTCAGAAGGAAGGCCTGGTGCCTGTACCCAGAGCTAGCTCGGAAGAAAGGCATGGTAACTGTACCCAGAGGGACCTCAGAATGAAGGCCGGGTGACTGTACCCAGAAGTACCTCAGAAGGAAAGCCGGTGACTGTACCCAGCGGTACATCTGAAGGAAGGCCAGGTGACTGTACCCATAGGTACCTCAGAAGGAAACCCTGGTGACTGTACCCAGAGGTAACTCGTAAGAAAGGCTTGGTGAGTGTACCCAGAGGTACCTCGGAAAGAACGCCGGGTGACTGTACCCAGAGGTACCTCGGAAGGAAGGCCGGGTGACTGTACCCAGAGGCAACCCGGAAGGAAGGCCTGGTGACTGTACGGAGAGGAACCTCAGAAGAAAGACGTCGTGACTGTACCCAGAGGTACCTCCGAAGGAAGGGCCGGTGATTGTACCCAGAGGTACCTCGGAAGAAGGGCGTGGTGACTGTACCCAGAACTACCTCGGAAGAAAGGCCTTGTGACTGTACCCAGAGGTACCTCGGAAGGAATTCCTGGTGACTGTACACAGAGGTACTTCGGAAGGAAGGCCTGGTGACTCTACTCAGAGTTACCTCGGAAGGAAGCGATGGTGACTGTACCCAGAGGTACCGCGGAAGGAATTCCTGGTGACTGTACCCAGAGGTACCTCGGAAGGAGGGCCTGGTGACTGTACCCAGAACTACCTCGGAAGAAAGGCCTTGTGACTGTACCCAGAGGTACCTGGGAAGGAATTCCTGGTGACTGTACACAGAGGTACCTCGGAAGGAGGGCCTGGTGACTGTACCCAGAACTACCTCGGAAGAAAGGCCTTGTGACTGTACCCAGAGGTACCTCGGAAGGAAGCGATGGTGACTGTACCCAGAGGTACCTCGGAATGAAGGCCCGGTGATTGTACCCAGAGGTACCTCGAAAGGAAGGCCTGGTGACTGTACCCAGAGGTACCTGGGATGGAATGCCTGGTGACAGTACTCAAGGTACCTCAGAAGGAAAGCCTGGTGAATGTACGCAGAGGTACCTCGTAAGAAATGCCTGGTGACTGTACCGAGAGATGCCTCGGAAGGAAGGCCTGGTGACTGTACCCAGAGGTACCTCGGAAGGAAGGCCTGGTGACTGTACCCAAAGGTACCTCAATAGGAAGACCCGCTGCCTTTACGCAGAGGTACCTCAGAAGGAAGGCCTGATGACTCTACCCAGAGGTACATCAGAAGGAAGATCTGGTGACTGTACCCAGGTACCTCAGAAGGAAGGCCGGTAACTGTACCCAGAGGTACCTCTGAAGGAAATTCTGGTGACTGTACCCATAGGTAGCTCAGAAGGAAGGCCTGGTGACTATACCCAGGCGTATCTCCGTAGAAACGCCAGGTGAGTGTACACAGAGGTACCACGGAAGGAAGGCCTGGTGACTGTACCCAGAGGTACCTCGGAAGGAATGCCTGGTGAGTACTCAGACATACCTAGGAAGAAAGGCCTGGTCACTGTACTCAGAGGTACCTCAGAAGAAAGACCTCGTGAGTGTACTCAGAGGTACCTCAGAAAGAAGGCCTGGTGATTGTACCCAGAGGTACATCGGAAGGAAGGCCTGGTGACTGTACACATTAGTGCCTCGGAAGAAGGCCTGGTGACTGTACCCAGAGTTACCTCAGAAGGAAGGCCTGGTGACTGTACCGAGAGGTACCTCGGAAGGAAGGCCTGGTGACTACCCAGAAGCACATCGCAAGAAAGGCCTGGTGACTGTACTCAGAGGTACCTCAGAAGAAAGACCTCGTGACTGTACCCAGAGGTACCTCAGAAGTAAGGCCTGGTGATTGTCCCCAGAGGTACCTCGGAAGGAAGGCCTAGTGATCGTACCCAGAAGTACATCGGAAGGAAGGCCTGGTGACTGTACTCAGAGTTACCTACGAAGGAAAGCCTGGTGACTCTACCCAGAGGTACCTCGGAAGGAAGCGATGGTGACTGTACCCAGAAGTACTTGGAAAAGAAGGCGAGGTGCGTGTACCCAGAGGTACCTCGTAAAAAGGGCTGGTGACTGTACCCAGAGGTACCTCGGAAGGAAGGCCTGGTGACTGTGCCCAGAGGTACCTCGGAAGCAAGGCCTGGTGACTGTACCCAGAGTTACCTCAGAAGGAAGGCCTGGTGACTGTACCCAGAGGTACCTGGGAAGGAAAGCCTGGTGACTGTACCCAGAAGTACCTCGGAAGGAAGGCGTGGTGTCTGTACTGAGAGGTATCTCGGAAGGAAGGCCTGGGGACTTTACCCAGAGTTACCTCAGAAGGAAGGCCTGGTGACTGTACCCAAAGGTACATCAGAAGGAAGGCCTGATGGCTGTACCCAGAGGTGCCTCAGAACGAAGGCCTGGTGACCGTACACAGAGGTACCTCGGACAGACAAACTGGTGACCGTACCCAGTGGTACCTCGGAATTAAGGCTTGGAGATCGTAAGCAGAGGTACCTGGGAAGGAAGGCCTGGTGACTGCACGCAGAGGTACCTCGGAAGGAAGGCCTGATAACTGTACCCAGAAGTACCTCAGAAGGAAGGCCTGGTGACTGTACCCAGAGCTAACTCAGAAGGAAAGCCTCGTGACTGTACCCAGAGGTACCTCTTAAGAGAAGCCTGGTGACTGTACCCAGAGGTACATCGGAATGAAGGTCTGGTGACTGTACCCAGAGGTACCTCAGAATGAAGGCCTGGTGACTGTACCCAGAGGTACCTCGGAAGGAAGGCTTGGTGACTGTACCCAGAGGCACCTAGGAAGGAAGGCGTGGTGACTGTACCTAGATGTACCTTGGAAGGAAGGCCTGGTTACTACCCAGACGTACCTCGGAAGAAAGGCCGGGTGAGTGTACTGAGAGCTCACTCAGAAGGAAGGCCTGGTGTCTGTACCCAGAGGTACCTCAGTAGAAAGACCCGCTTCCTGTACGCAGAGGTACCTCAGAAGGAAGGCCTGATGACTCTACCCAGAGGTACTTCAGAAGGAATCCCTGGTGACTGTACCCAGAGGTACCTCGAAAGGAAGGCCCGGTGACTGTACACAGAGGTACTTTGGAAGAAAGACCCGGTGACTGTACCCAGAGGTACGTGTGAAGGAAAGCCTGGTGACTGTACCCAGAGGCACCTCAAAAGGAAGGCCTGGTGACTGTACATAGAGGTAACACAGAAGGAAGGCCTGGTGACTACCCAGACGTACCTCGGAAGAAAGGCCTGGTGACTGTACCCAGAGGGACCTCAGAAAGAAGGCCGGGTGACTGTCTCCAGAGGTACCTCGGAAGGAAGTGATGGTGACTGTACCCAGAGGTACCTCCGAAGGAAGGCCTGGTGACTGTACTCAGAGGTATCTCAGAAGAAAGACCTCGTGACAGTACCCAGAAGTAACTCGGAAGAAAGGACTCGTGACTGTACCCATAGGTATTTCAGAAGGAAAGCATAGTGACTGTACCCAGAGGTAGCTCGGAAGAAAGGACTGGTGACTGTACCCAGAGGGACCTCAGAAAGAAGGCCGGGTGACTGTACCCAGAGGTACCTCGGAAGGAAGGCCTGGTTACTCTTCGCAGAGGTACCTCGGAAGGAAGCGATGGTGACTGTACCCAGAGGTACCTCGAAAAGAAGGCCTGGTGAGTGTACCCAGAGGTACCTCGGAGGAAAGAACTGGTGACTGTAACCAGGGTTACATGGGAAGGAAATCCGGGTGACTGTACCCAGAGTTACCTCAGAAGGAAGACCCGCTGCGTGTACGCAGAGGTACCTCAGAAGGAAGGCCTGATGACTCTACCCAAAGGTAATTCAGAAGGAAGGTCTGGTGACTGTACTCAGAGATACCTCGGGAAGAAGGCCTGCTGATTGTCCCCAAAGGCACCTCAGAAGGAAGGCCTGGTGACTGTACCCAGAGGTACCTCGGAAGAAAGGCCTAGTGACAGTACCCAGAGGTACCTCGGAAGAAAGACCTTGTGTCTGTACCCAGAGAGACCTTAGAAGGAAGGCCTGGTGACTGTAACCAGAAGTACCTCGGAAGAAAGGCCTGGTGACTGTACCCAGAGGGACCTCGGAAGGAAGGCCGGGTGACTGTACCGAGAGGCAACCCGGAAGGAAGTCCTGGTGACTGCACCCAAAGGTACCTCGGAAGGAAGGCCTGGTGACTGTACCCAAAGGTACCTCGGAAGGAAGGCCGGGTGACTGTACCCAGAGGTACATCGGAGCAAGGCCTGGTGACTGTACACATTAGTGCCTTGGACGAAGGCCTGGTGACTGTACCCAGAGGTACCTCGGAAGGAAGGCCTGGTGACTGTACCGAGATGTACCCCGGAAGGAAGGCCTGGTGACTACCCAGATGTATATCGGAAGAAAGGCCTGGTGACTGTACTCAGAGGTACCTCAGAAGAAAGACCTCGTGACTGTACCCATTGTGACCTCAGAAGGAAGGCCTGGTGATTGTACCCAGAGGTACCTCGGAAGGAAGGCCTGGTGACTGTACCCAGAAGTACCTAGGAAGAAAAGCTTGGTGACTGTACCCAGAGGTACCTTGGAAGGAAGGCCTGGTGACTGTACCTAGAGTTAGCTCGGGATAAAGCCTGGTGACTGTACCCAGAGTTAGCTCGGGATAAACCCTGGTGACTGTACCCAGAGGGACCTCTGAAAGAAGGCCGGGTGACTGTCCCCAGAGGTACCTCGGAAGGAAGTGATGGTGACTGAACAGAGAGGTACCTCGGAAGGAAGGCCTGGTGACTCTACCCAGAGGTACATCGGAAGGAAGCGATGGTGACTGTACCCAGAGGTGCCTCTAAAAGAAGGCCTGGTGAGTGTACCCAGAGGTACCTCGAAAGAAAGGCCCGGTGACCGTACCCAGAGGTACTTCGGAAGGAAGACCTGGTGACTGTACCCAGAGTTACCTCAGAAGGAAGACCTGCTGCCTATACGCAGAGCTACCTCAGAAGGAAGGCCTGATGACTCTTCCCAGAGGTAACTCAGAAGGAAGGTCTGGAGACTCTACTCAGAGGTACCTCGGGAGGAAGGCCTGCTGAGTGTACCCAGAGGCACCTCGGAAGGAAGGCCTGGTGATTGTACCCAGAAGTACCTCAGAAAAAAGGCCTAGTGACTGTACCCAGAGGTACCTCGGAAGAAAGACCTCGTGTCTGTACCCAGAGAGACCTCAGAAGGAAGACCTGGTGTTTGTACCCAGAGGGACCTCGGAAGGAATACCTGGTGACAGTACCCAAGTACCTCAGAAGTTAAGCCTGGTGACTGTACCCAGAGGTACCTCGTAAGAAATACCTGGTGACTGCACCCAGAGGTATCTCGGAAGAAAGGCGTGGTGACTGTACCCAGAGGGACCTGAGAAAGAAGGCCGAGTGACTGTACCCAGAAGTATCTCAGAAGGAAAGCCGGTGACTGTACAAAGAGGTACCTCTGAAGGAAGGCCTGGTGACTGTACCCAGAGGGACCTAAGAAAGAAGGCCAGGTGACTGTACCCAGAGGTACCTCGGAAGAAAGGCCCGGTGACTGTACCCAGAGGTACTTCGGAACGAAGCCCTGGTGACTGTACCCATTGGAACCTCGGAAGGAAGTCCTGGTGACGGTACCCAGAGGTATCTCGTAAGAAATGCCTGGTGGCTATACCAGAGATACCTCGGAAGAAAGGCCTGGTGACTGTAACCAGAGGTACGTGGGAAGGAAGGCCTGGTGACTGTACCCAGAATTTCCTCAGAAGGAAGACCCGCTGCCTGTACGCAGAGGTACCTCAGAAGGAAGGCCTCCTGACTCTACCCAGATGTAACTCAGAAGGAAGGTCTGGTGACTGTACTGAGAGGTACCTCGGGAGGAAGGCCTGCTGACTGTACCCAGAGGTACCTCGGAAGGAAGGCCTGGTGACTGTACCCAGAAGTACCTCGGAAGAAAGCCCTAGTGACTGTACCAAAAGGTACCTCGGAAAAGAGACCTTTAGACTCTACCCAGAAGTACCTCGGAAGGAAGGCCTGCTGACTGCACCCCGAAGTACCTCGGAAGAAAGGCCTAGTGACTGTCCCCAGATGTACCTCGGAAGAAAGGCATTTTGACTCTATCTACCCAGAGGTATCTCAAAAGGAAGGCCTGGTGACTGTACCCAGAGCTAACTCAGAAGAAAAGCCTCGTGACTGTACCCAGAGGTACCTCTGAAGAAAAGCCTGGTGCCTGTACACAGAGGTACATTGGAACGAAGGCCTGGTGACTGTATCCAGAGGTACCTCGGAAGGAAGGCTTGGTGACTGTGCCCAGAGGCACCTAGGAAGGAAGGCCTGTGACTGTACCTAGATGTACCTCGGAAGGAAAGCCTGGTTACTACCCAGAAGTACCTCGGAAGAAAGGCCTGGTGACTGTACCCAGAGGTACCTCGTAAGAAAGGCCTGGTGACTGTGCCCAGAGTTAGCTCAGAAGAAAGCCCTGGTGACTGTACCCAGAGGGACCCCAGAAAGAAGACCGGGTGACTGTACCCAGAGGTACCTCGGAAGGAGGCCTGGTGACTGTACCCAGAGTTACCTCAGAAGGAGGCCGGGTGACTGTACCCAGAGTTACCTCGGAAGGAAGGCCTTTTGACTGTACCGAGAGTTACCCCGGAAAGAAGACCTGGTGACTACCCAGAAGTAGCTCGGAAGAAAGGCCTGGTGACTGTACCCAGAGGTACCTCGGAAACAAGTCCTGATGACTGTACCCAGAGGTACCTCGGAAGGAGACCTGGTGACTGTACCCAGAGTTACCTCAGAAGGAGGCCTGGTGACTGTACCAAGAGTTACCTCGGAAGGAAGGCCTTTTGACTGTACCGAGAGTTACCCCGGAAAGAAGACCTGGTGACTACCCAGAAGTAGCTCGGAAGAAAGGCCTGGTGACTGTACCCAGAGGTACCTCGGAAGAAAGGCCTGGTGACTGTGCTCAGAGGTACCTCGGAAGGAAGGTCTGGTGAGTGTACCCAGAGGTACATCAGAAGGAAGTTTCGGTGCCTGTACGCAGAGGGACCTCAAAAGGAAGGCCTAATGACTGTACCCAGAGGTACCTCGGAAGGAAGGCCTGGAGACTGTACCCACAGGTACCTCGGAAGGAATGCCTGGTGACTGCCCAGATGTACCTCGGAAGAAAGGCCTGGTTACTGTACCCAGAGGGACCTCAGAAAGAAGGCCGGGTGGCTGTACCAGAGGTACCTCAGAAGGAAGGCAGGCGACTGTACCAGAGGTACCTCTGAAGGAAGGACTGGTGACTGCACCCAGAGGTACCTGGAAAGGAAAGCCTGGTGACTGTACCCAGAGATACCTCGGAAGGAAGGCCTGGTGACTGTAATCAGAGGTACCTGGGAAGGACAGCCTAGTTACTGCACCCAGAGGTACATCTGAAGGAAGGCCTGGTGACTGTACCCAGAGCTACCTCAGAAGGAAGGCCTGTTGACTGTACCCAGAGTTACTTCAGAAGGAAGGCCTGGTGACTGTATCCAGAGGTACCTCGTAAGAAATGCCTGGTGACGGTACACAGAGTTACCTCAGAAGGAAGGCCTGGTGGCTGTACACAGAGGTACCTCAGAAGGAAAGCCTAGTGACTGTACCTAGAGGTATCTTGTAAGAAATGCCTGGTGACTGTACCCAGAGATACCTCGAAAGGAATGCCTGGTGACTACCCAGACGTACCTCGGAAGGAAGGCCTGTTGACTGTTCCAGAGTTAGCTTGGAGGAAAGGCCTGGTAACTGTACCCAGAGGCATCTCGGAAGAACGGCCTGGTGACTGCACCCAGAGGGACCTCAGAAATAAGCCCGGGTGAGTGTACCCATAGGTTCCTCAGAAGGAAAGCCGGTGACTGTACCCAGAGTTACCTCGTAAGAAAGGCCTGGTGACTCTACCCAGAGGGACCTCGGAAGAAAGGCCTGGTGACTGTACCCAGAAGTAACTAAAAAGGAAGGTCTGGTGACTGTACCCAAGCGTACCTCGGAAGAAAGGCCAGGTGATTGTACTCGGAGTTACCGCGGAAGGAAGGCCTGGTGACTCTACACAGAGGTACATCAGAAGGAAGGCCTGTTGACTGTACCCAGAGGTACCTCAGAAAGAAGACCCGGTGCCTGTACGCAGAGGTACCTAAGAAGGAAGGCCTAATGACTGTACCCAGAGGTACCTCGAAAGGAAGGCCCGGTGCCTATACCCAGAGGTACTTTGGAAGAAAGACCTGGTGACTGTACCCAGAGGTACTTCGGAAGGAAGGCCTGGTGACTGTACCCAGAGGCACCTCAAAAGGAAGGCCTGGTGACTGTACATAGAGGTAACACGGAAGGAAGGCCTGGTGACTACCCAGACGTACCTCGGAAGAAAAGCCTGGTGACTGTACCCAGAGGGACCTCAGAAAGAAGGCCGGGTGACTGTCCCCAGAGGTACCTCGGAAGGAAGTGATGGTGACTGTACCCAGAGGAACCTCGGAAGGAAGGCCTGGTGACTCTACCCAGAGGTACATCGGAAGGAAGCGATGGTGACTGTACCCAGAGGCACTTCGGAAGGAAGGCCTGGTGACTGTACCCAGAGGTACCTTGGAAGGAAGTCCTGGTGACGGTACCCAGAGATACCTCGTAAGAAAATCCTGGTGGCTGTACCCAGAGATACCTCGGAAGAAAGGCCTGGTGACTGTAACCAGAGTTACCTCAGAAGGAAGACCCGCTGCCTACATGCAGAGGTACCTCAGAAGGAAGGTCTGATGACTCTTCCCAGAGGTAACTCAGAAGGAAGGTCTGGAGACTCTACTCAGAGGTACCACGGGAGGAAGGCCTGCTGAGTGTACCCAGAGGCACCTCGGAAGGAAGGCCTGGTGACTGTACCCAGAAGTACCTCGGAAAAAAAGCCTAGTGACTGTACCCAGAGGTACCTCGGAAGAAAGACCTCGTGTCTGTAACCAGAGAGACCTCAGAAGGAAGGCCTGGTGATTGTACCCAGAGGTACCTCGGAAGGAAGGCCTGGTGACTGTACCCAGAGTTACCTCAGAAGGAAGGCCTGGTGACTGTACCGAGAGGTACCTCGGAAGGAAGGCCTGGTCACTACGCAGAAGTACCTCGGAAAAAAGGCCTGGTGACTGTACTCAGAGGTACCTCAGAAAGAAACACCTCGTCACTGTACCCAGAAGTACCTCCGAAGGAAGGGCCGGTGATTGTACCCATAGGTACCTCGGAAGGAAGGCCTGGTGACTGTACCGAGAAGCACCTCGGAAGAAAGGCCTTGTGACTGTACCCAGAGGTACCTCGGAAGGAATTCCTGGTGACTGTACCCAGAGGTACCTCGGAAGGAAGGCCTGGTGACTATACCCAGAGTTACCTCGGAAGGAAGCGATCGTGACTGTACCCAGAGGTACCTCGGAATGAAGTCCCGGAGATTGTACCCAGAGGTACCTCGGAAGGAAGGCCGGGTGACTGTACCCAGAGTTACCTCAGAAGGAAGGCCTGGTGGGTGTACCCAGAGGTGCCTCGGAAGGAAGGCCTGGTGACTGTACCCAGAGGTACCTCGATGGAATGCCTGGTGACAGTACTCAAGGTACCTCAGAAGGAAAGCCTGGTGAATGTACGCAGAGGTACCTGGTAAGAAATGCCTGGTGACTGTACCGAGAGATGCCTTGGAAGGAAGGCCTGGTGACTGTACCCAGAGGTACCTCGGAAGGAAAGCCTGGTGACTGTACCCAAAGGTACCTCAATACGAAGACCCGCTGCCTCTACGCAGAGGTACCTCAGAAGGAAGGCCTGATGACGATACCCAGAGGTACATCAGAAGGAAGATCTGGTGACTGTACCCATAGGTACCTCAGAAGGAAGGCCGGTGACTGTACCCAGAGGTACCTCTGTAGGAAGTTCTGGTGACTGTACTCATAGGTACCTCAGAAGGAAGGCCTGGTGAATATACCCAGGCGTATCTCCGAAGAAACGCCAGGTGACTGTACACAGAGGTACCACGGAAGGAAGGCCTGGTGACTGTACCCATAGGTACCTCAGAAGGAAGGCCGGTGACTGTACCCAGAGGTACCTCTGAAGGAAGTTCTGGTGACTGTACTCAGAGGTACCTCAGAAGAAAGACCTCGTGAGTGTACTCAGAGGTACCTCAGAAAGAAGGCCTGGTGATTGTACCCAGAGGTACATGAGAAGGAAGGCCTGGTGACTGTACCCAGAGGTACATCGGAAGGAAGGCCTGGTGTCTGTACTCAGAGGTACCTCAGAAGAAAGACCTCGTGACTGTACGCACAGGTTCCTCAGAAGTAAGGCCTGCTGATTGCACTCAGAGGTACCTCGGAAGGAAGGCCTAGTGATCGTACCCAGAAGTACCTCGGAAGGAAGGCCTGGTGATTGTACCCAGAGGTACCTCGGAAGGAAGGCCTGGTGACTATACCCAGAGTTACCTCGGAAGGAAGCGATCGTGACTGTACCCAGAGGTACCTCGGAATGAAGTCCCGGAGATTGTACCCAGAGGTACCTCGGAAGGAAGGCCGGGTGACTGTACCCAGAGTTACCTCAGAAGGAAGGCCTGGTGGGTGTACCCAGAGGTGCCTCGGAAGGAAGGCCTGGTGACTGTACCCAGAGGTACCTCGATGGAATGCCTGGTGACAGTACTCAAGGTACCTCAGAAGGAAAGCCTGGTGAATGTACGCAGAGGTACCTGGTAAGAAATGCCTGGTGACTGTACCGAGAGATGCCTTGGAAGGAAGGCCTGGTGACTGTACCCAGAGGTACCTCGGAAGGAAAGCCTGGTGACTGTACCCAAAGGTACCTCAATACGAAGACCCGCTGCCTCTACGCAGAGGTACCTCAGAAGGAAGGCCTGATGACGATACCCAGAGGTACATCAGAAGGAAGATCTGGTGACTGTACCCACAGGTACCTCAGAAGGAAGGCCGGTGACTGTACCCAGAGGTACCTCTGTAGGAAGTTCTGGTGACTGTACTCATAGGTACCTCAGAAGGAAGGCCTGGTGAATATACCCAGGCGTATCTCCGAAGAAACGCCAGGTGACTGTACACAGAGGTACCACGGAAGGAAGGCCTGGTGACTGTACCCATAGGTACCTCAGAAGGAAGGCCGGTGACTGTACCCAGAGGTACCTCTGAAGGAAGTTCTGGTGACTGTACTCATAGGTACCTCAGAAATAAGGCCTGGTGAATATACCCAGGCGTATCTCCGAAGAAACGCCAGGTGACTGTACACAGAGGTACCACGGAAGGAAGGCCTGGTGACTGTACCCAGAGGTACCTCGGAAGGAATGCCTGGTGAGTACTCAGACATACCTAGGAAGAAAGGCCTGGTCACTGTACTCAGAGGTACCTCAGAAGAAAGACCTCGTGAGTGTACTCAGAGGTACCTCAGAAAGAAGGCCTGGTGATTGTACCCAGAGGTACATGAGAAGGAAGGCCTGGTGACTGTACCCAGAGGTACATCGGAAGGAAGGCCTGGTGTCTGTACT
Organism: Loxodonta africana; assembly: GCF_030014295.1. Taxonomy (NCBI): domain Eukaryota; kingdom Metazoa; phylum Chordata; class Mammalia; order Proboscidea; family Elephantidae; genus Loxodonta; species Loxodonta africana. The sequence continues at coordinate 444,675 of NW_026974892.1, forward strand.
CAGAGGTACCTCAGAAGAAAGACCTCGTGACTGTACGCACAGGTTCCTCAGAAGTAAGGCCTGCTGATTGCACTCAGAGGTACCTCGGAAGGAAGGCCTAGTGATCGTACCCAGAAGTACCTCGGAAGGAAGGCCTGGTGATTGTACCCAGAGGTACCTCGGAAGGAAGGCCTGGTGACTATACCCAGAGTTACCTCGGAAGGAAGCGATCGTGACTGTACCCAGAGGTACCTCGGAATGAAGTCCCGGAGATTGTACCCAGAGGTACCTCGGAAGGAAGGCCGGGTGACTGTACCCAGAGTTACCTCAGAAGGAAGGCCTGGTGGGTGTACCCAGAGGTGCCTCGGAAGGAAGGCCTGGTGACTGTACCCAGAGGTACCTCGATGGAATGCCTGGTGACAGTACTCAAGGTACCTCAGAAGGAAAGCCTGGTGAATGTACGCAGAGGTACCTGGTAAGAAATGCCTGGTGACTGTACCGAGAGATGCCTTGGAAGGAAGGCCTGGTGACTGTACCCAGAGGTACCTCGGAAGGAAAGCCTGGTGACTGTACCCAAAGGTACCTCAATACGAAGACCCGCTGCCTCTACGCAGAGGTACCTCAGAAGGAAGGCCTGATGACGATACCCAGAGGTACATCAGAAGGAAGATCTGGTGACTGTACCCACAGGTACCTCAGAAGGAAGGCCGGTGACTGTACCCAGAGGTACCTCTGTAGGAAGTTCTGGTGACTGTACTCATAGGTACCTCAGAAGGAAGGCCTGGTGAATATACCCAGGCGTATCTCCGAAGAAACGCCAGGTGACTGTACACAGAGGTACCACGGAAGGAAGGCCTGGTGACTGTACCCATAGGTACCTCAGAAGGAAGGCCGGTGACTGTACCCAGAGGTACCTCTGAAGGAAGTTCTGGTGACTGTACTCATAGGTACCTCAGAAATAAGGCCTGGTGAATATACCCAGGCGTATCTCCGAAGAAACGCCAGGTGACTGTACACAGAGGTACCACGGAAGGAAGGCCTGGTGACTGTACCCAGAGGTACCTCGGAAGGAATGCCTGGTGAGTACTCAGACATACCTAGGAAGAAAGGCCTGGTCACTGTACTCAGAGGTACCTCAGAAGAAAGACCTCGTGAGTGTACTCAGAGGTACCTCAGAAAGAAGGCCTGGTGATTGTACCCAGAGGTACATGAGAAGGAAGGCCTGGTGACTGTACCCAGAGGTACATCGGAAGGAAGGCCTGGTGTCTGTACTCAGAGGTACCTCAGAAGAAAGACCTCGTGACTGTACGCACAGGTTCCTCAGAAGTAAGGCCTGCTGATTGTACTCAGAGGTACCTCGGAAGGAAGGCCTAGTGATCGTACCCAGAAGTACCTCGGAAGGAAGGCCTGGTGATTGTACCCAGAGGTACCTCGGAAGGAAGGCCTGGTGACTCTACCCAGAGGTTCCTCAGAAGGAAGCGATCGTGACTGTACCCAGAGGTACCTCGGAAGGAAGGCCTGGTGACTGTACTGAGAGTTACCTAGGAAGGAAGGCCTGGTGACTCTACCCCGAGTTACGTCGGAAGGAAGCGATGGTGACTGTACCCACAGGTACTTCGAAAAGAAGGCCTGGTGACTGTACCCATTGGTACCTCGGAAGAAAGTCCTGATGATGGTACCCAGAGGTACATCGTAAGAAATGCCTGGTGGCTATACCAGAGATACCTCGGAAGAAAGGCCTGGTGAATGTAACCAGAGGTACGTGGGAAGGAAGGCCTGGTGACTGTACCCAGAGTTTCCTCAGAAGGAAAACCCGGTGCCTGTACGCAGAGGTACCTCAGAAGGAAGGCCTGCTGACTCTACCCAGAGGTACCTCAGAAGGAAGGTCTGGTGACTGTACTCAGAGGTACCTCGGGAGGAAGGCCTGCTGACTGTACTCAGTGGCACCTCGGAAGGAAGGCCTGGTGACTGTACCCAGAAGTACCTCGGAAGAAAGACCTAGTGACTGTACCCAGAGGTACCTCGGAAAAAAGACCGTTAGACTCTACCCAGAGGTACCTCGGAAGGAAGGCCTGGTGACTGTACCCAGAGCTAACTCAGACGGAAAGCTTTGTGACTGTACCCAGAGGTACCTCTGAAGAAAAGCCTGGTGACTGTACCCAGAGCTACATTGGAACTAAGGCCTGGTGACTTTACCCAGAGGTACCTCGGAATGAAGGCCTAGTGACTGTAACCAGAGGTACCTCGGAAAGAAGGCTTGGTGACTGTACCCAGAGGCACCTAGGAAGGAAGGCCTGTGACTGTACCGAGATGTACCTCAGAAGGAAGGCCTGGTTACTACCCAGACGTACCTCGGAAGAAAGGCCTGGTGACTGTACCCAGAGGTACCTCATCAGAAATGCCTGGTCACTGTACCCAGAGGTACCTCGGAAGAAAGGCCTGGTGACTGTATCCAGGTGTACCTCGGAAGGAAGCCCTGGTGGCTGTACCCAGAAGTGCCTCGGAACGAAGGCCTGGTGACGGTACCCCGAGGTACCTTGGAAGGAATGCCTGGTGACCGTACCCTGATGTACATTAGAAGGAAGGCCTGGTGACTGTACTCAGAGGTACCTCAGAAGGAAGGCCTGGTGACTGTACCCAGAGGTACCTGGGAAGGAAAGCCTGGTGACAGTACTCAAGGTACCTAAGAAGGAAAGGCTGGTGAATGTACCCAGAGGTACTTCGTAAGAAATGCCTGGTGACTGTACCCACAGATGCCTCGGAAGGAAGGCCTGGTGACTGTACCCAGAGATACCTCGGAAGGAAGGCCTGGTGACCATACCCAGAGGTACCTCAGAAGGAAGGTCTGGTGACTGTACCCAGAAGTGCCTCAGAAAGAAGTCCTGGTGACAGTATCCAGAGGTACGTTGGAAGGAAGGCCTGGTGACTGTACCCAGAGCTAACTGAGAAGGAAGGCCTGATGACTGTACCCAGAGTTAGCTCGGAAGAAAGGCCTGGTGACTGTACCCAGAGGGACCTCAGAAGGAAGGCCGGTGACTGTACCCAGAGGTACCTCGTAAGAAAGGCCTGGTGACTGTACCCAGAGGTAACTCACAAGGAAGTCCTTCTGACTGTACCCAGAGATACCTCGAAAGAAAGACCCGGTGACTGTACCCAGAGGTACGTGTGAAGGAAAGCCTGGTGACTGTACCCAGAGGCACCTCAAAAGGAAGGCCTGGTGACTGTACATAGAGGTAACACAGAAGGAAGGCCTGGTGACTACCCAGACGTACCTCGGAAGAAAGGCCTGGTGACTGTACCCAGAGGGACCTCAGAAAGAAGGCCGGGTGACTGTCCCCAGAGGTACCTCGGAAGGAAGTGATGGTGACTGTACCCAGAGGTACCTCCGAAGGAAGGCCTGGTGACTGTACTCAGAGGTACCTCAGAAGAAAGACCTCGTGACAGTACCCAGAAGTAACTCGGAAGAAAGGACTCGTGACTGTACCCATAGGTATTTCAGAAGGAAAGCATAGTGACTGTACCCAGAGGTAGCTCGGAAGAAAGGACTGGTGACTGTACCCAGAGGGACCTCAGAAAGAAGGCCGGGTGACTGTACCCAGAGGTACCTCGGAAGGAAGGCCTGGTTACTCTTCGCAGAGGTACCTCGGAAGGAAGCGATGGTGACTGTACCCAGAGGTACCTCGAAAAGAAGGCCTGGTGAGTGTACCCAGAGGTACCTCGGAGGAAAGAACTGGTGACTGTAACCAGGGTTACATGGGAAGGAAATCCGGGTGACTGTACCCAGAGTTACCTCAGAAGGAAGACCCGCTGCGTGTACGCAGAGGTACCTCAGAAGGAAGGCCTGATGACTCTACCCAAAGGTAATTCAGAAGGAAGGTCTGGTGACTGTACTCAGAGATACCTCGGGAAGAAGGCCTGCTGATTGTCCCCAAAGGCACCTCAGAAGGAAGGCCTGGTGACTGTACCCAGAGGTACCTCGGAAGAAAGGCCTAGTGACAGTACCCAGAGGTACCTCGGAAGAAAGACCTTGTGTCTGTACCCAGAGAGACCTTAGAAGGAAGGCCTGGTGACTGTAACCAGAAGTACCTCGGAAGAAAGGCCTGGTGACTGTACCCAGAGGGACCTCGGAAGGAAGGCCGGGTGACTGTACCGAGAGGCAACCCGGAAGGAAGTCCTGGTGACTGCACCCAAAGGTACCTCGGAAGGAAGGCCTGGTGACTGTACCCAAAGGTACCTCGGAAGGAAGGCCGGGTGACTGTACCCAGAGGTACATCGGAGCAAGGCCTGGTGACTGTACACATTAGTGCCTTGGACGAAGGCCTGGTGACTGTACCCAGAGGTACCTCGGAAGGAAGGCCTGGTGACTGTACCGAGATGTACCCCGGAAGGAAGGCCTGGTGACTACCCAGATGTATATCGGAAGAAAGGCCTGGTGACTGTACTCAGAGGTACCTCAGAAGAAAGACCTCGTGACTGTACCCATTGTGACCTCAGAAGGAAGGCCTGGTGATTGTACCCAGAGGTACCTCGGAAGGAAGGCCTGGTGACTGTACCCAGAAGTACCTAGGAAGAAAAGCTTGGTGACTGTACCCAGAGGTACCTTGGAAGGAAGGCCTGGTGACTGTACCTAGAGTTAGCTCGGGATAAAGCCTGGTGACTGTACCCAGAGTTAGCTCGGGATAAACCCTGGTGACTGTACCCAGAGGGACCTCTGAAAGAAGGCCGGGTGACTGTCCCCAGAGGTACCTCGGAAGGAAGTGATGGTGACTGAACAGAGAGGTACCTCGGAAGGAAGGCCTGGTGACTCTACCCAGAGGTACATCGGAAGGAAGCGATGGTGACTGTACCCAGAGGTGCCTCTAAAAGAAGGCCTGGTGAGTGTACCCAGAGGTACCTCGAAAGAAAGGCCCGGTGACCGTACCCAGAGGTACTTCGGAAGGAAGACCTGGTGACTGTACCCAGAGTTACCTCAGAAGGAAGACCTGCTGCCTATACGCAGAGCTACCTCAGAAGGAAGGCCTGATGACTCTTCCCAGAGGTAACTCAGAAGGAAGGTCTGGAGACTCTACTCAGAGGTACCTCGGGAGGAAGGCCTGCTGAGTGTACCCAGAGGCACCTCGGAAGGAAGGCCTGGTGATTGTACCCAGAAGTACCTCAGAAAAAAGGCCTAGTGACTGTACCCAGAGGTACCTCGGAAGAAAGACCTCGTGTCTGTACCCAGAGAGACCTCAGAAGGAAGACCTGGTGTTTGTACCCAGAGGGACCTCGGAAGGAATACCTGGTGACAGTACCCAAGTACCTCAGAAGTTAAGCCTGGTGACTGTACCCAGAGGTACCTCGTAAGAAATACCTGGTGACTGCACCCAGAGGTATCTCGGAAGAAAGGCGTGGTGACTGTACCCAGAGGGACCTGAGAAAGAAGGCCGAGTGACTGTACCCAGAAGTATCTCAGAAGGAAAGCCGGTGACTGTACAAAGAGGTACCTCTGAAGGAAGGCCTGGTGACTGTACCCAGAGGGACCTAAGAAAGAAGGCCAGGTGACTGTACCCAGAGGTACCTCGGAAGAAAGGCCCGGTGACTGTACCCAGAGGTACTTCGGAACGAAGCCCTGGTGACTGTACCCATTGGAACCTCGGAAGGAAGTCCTGGTGACGGTACCCAGAGGTATCTCGTAAGAAATGCCTGGTGGCTATACCAGAGATACCTCGGAAGAAAGGCCTGGTGACTGTAACCAGAGGTACGTGGGAAGGAAGGCCTGGTGACTGTACCCAGAATTTCCTCAGAAGGAAGACCCGCTGCCTGTACGCAGAGGTACCTCAGAAGGAAGGCCTCCTGACTCTACCCAGATGTAACTCAGAAGGAAGGTCTGGTGACTGTACTGAGAGGTACCTCGGGAGGAAGGCCTGCTGACTGTACCCAGAGGTACCTCGGAAGGAAGGCCTGGTGACTGTACCCAGAAGTACCTCGGAAGAAAGCCCTAGTGACTGTACCAAAAGGTACCTCGGAAAAGAGACCTTTAGACTCTACCCAGAAGTACCTCGGAAGGAAGGCCTGCTGACTGCACCCCGAAGTACCTCGGAAGAAAGGCCTAGTGACTGTCCCCAGATGTACCTCGGAAGAAAGGCATTTTGACTCTATCTACCCAGAGGTATCTCAAAAGGAAGGCCTGGTGACTGTACCCAGAGCTAACTCAGAAGAAAAGCCTCGTGACTGTACCCAGAGGTACCTCTGAAGAAAAGCCTGGTGCCTGTACACAGAGGTACATTGGAACGAAGGCCTGGTGACTGTATCCAGAGGTACCTCGGAAGGAAGGCTTGGTGACTGTGCCCAGAGGCACCTAGGAAGGAAGGCCTGTGACTGTACCTAGATGTACCTCGGAAGGAAAGCCTGGTTACTACCCAGAAGTACCTCGGAAGAAAGGCCTGGTGACTGTACCCAGAGGTACCTCGTAAGAAAGGCCTGGTGACTGTGCCCAGAGTTAGCTCAGAAGAAAGCCCTGGTGACTGTACCCAGAGGGACCCCAGAAAGAAGACCGGGTGACTGTACCCAGAGGTACCTCGGAAGGAGGCCTGGTGACTGTACCCAGAGTTACCTCAGAAGGAGGCCGGGTGACTGTACCCAGAGTTACCTCGGAAGGAAGGCCTTTTGACTGTACCGAGAGTTACCCCGGAAAGAAGACCTGGTGACTACCCAGAAGTAGCTCGGAAGAAAGGCCTGGTGACTGTACCCAGAGGTACCTCGGAAACAAGTCCTGATGACTGTACCCAGAGGTACCTCGGAAGGAGACCTGGTGACTGTACCCAGAGTTACCTCAGAAGGAGGCCTGGTGACTGTACCAAGAGTTACCTCGGAAGGAAGGCCTTTTGACTGTACCGAGAGTTACCCCGGAAAGAAGACCTGGTGACTACCCAGAAGTAGCTCGGAAGAAAGGCCTGGTGACTGTACCCAGAGGTACCTCGGAAGAAAGGCCTGGTGACTGTGCTCAGAGGTACCTCGGAAGGAAGGTCTGGTGAGTGTACCCAGAGGTACATCAGAAGGAAGTTTCGGTGCCTGTACGCAGAGGGACCTCAAAAGGAAGGCCTAATGACTGTACCCAGAGGTACCTCGGAAGGAAGGCCTGGAGACTGTACCCACAGGTACCTCGGAAGGAATGCCTGGTGACTGCCCAGATGTACCTCGGAAGAAAGGCCTGGTTACTGTACCCAGAGGGACCTCAGAAAGAAGGCCGGGTGGCTGTACCAGAGGTACCTCAGAAGGAAGGCAGGCGACTGTACCAGAGGTACCTCTGAAGGAAGGACTGGTGACTGCACCCAGAGGTACCTGGAAAGGAAAGCCTGGTGACTGTACCCAGAGATACCTCGGAAGGAAGGCCTGGTGACTGTAATCAGAGGTACCTGGGAAGGACAGCCTAGTTACTGCACCCAGAGGTACATCTGAAGGAAGGCCTGGTGACTGTACCCAGAGCTACCTCAGAAGGAAGGCCTGTTGACTGTACCCAGAGTTACTTCAGAAGGAAGGCCTGGTGACTGTATCCAGAGGTACCTCGTAAGAAATGCCTGGTGACGGTACACAGAGTTACCTCAGAAGGAAGGCCTGGTGGCTGTACACAGAGGTACCTCAGAAGGAAAGCCTAGTGACTGTACCTAGAGGTATCTTGTAAGAAATGCCTGGTGACTGTACCCAGAGATACCTCGAAAGGAATGCCTGGTGACTACCCAGACGTACCTCGGAAGGAAGGCCTGTTGACTGTTCCAGAGTTAGCTTGGAGGAAAGGCCTGGTAACTGTACCCAGAGGCATCTCGGAAGAACGGCCTGGTGACTGCACCCAGAGGGACCTCAGAAATAAGCCCGGGTGAGTGTACCCATAGGTTCCTCAGAAGGAAAGCCGGTGACTGTACCCAGAGTTACCTCGTAAGAAAGGCCTGGTGACTCTACCCAGAGGGACCTCGGAAGAAAGGCCTGGTGACTGTACCCAGAAGTAACTAAAAAGGAAGGTCTGGTGACTGTACCCAAGCGTACCTCGGAAGAAAGGCCAGGTGATTGTACTCGGAGTTACCGCGGAAGGAAGGCCTGGTGACTCTACACAGAGGTACATCAGAAGGAAGGCCTGTTGACTGTACCCAGAGGTACCTCAGAAAGAAGACCCGGTGCCTGTACGCAGAGGTACCTAAGAAGGAAGGCCTAATGACTGTACCCAGAGGTACCTCGAAAGGAAGGCCCGGTGCCTATACCCAGAGGTACTTTGGAAGAAAGACCTGGTGACTGTACCCAGAGGTACTTCGGAAGGAAGGCCTGGTGACTGTACCCAGAGGCACCTCAAAAGGAAGGCCTGGTGACTGTACATAGAGGTAACACGGAAGGAAGGCCTGGTGACTACCCAGACGTACCTCGGAAGAAAAGCCTGGTGACTGTACCCAGAGGGACCTCAGAAAGAAGGCCGGGTGACTGTCCCCAGAGGTACCTCGGAAGGAAGTGATGGTGACTGTACCCAGAGGAACCTCGGAAGGAAGGCCTGGTGACTCTACCCAGAGGTACATCGGAAGGAAGCGATGGTGACTGTACCCAGAGGCACTTCGGAAGGAAGGCCTGGTGACTGTACCCAGAGGTACCTTGGAAGGAAGTCCTGGTGACGGTACCCAGAGATACCTCGTAAGAAAATCCTGGTGGCTGTACCCAGAGATACCTCGGAAGAAAGGCCTGGTGACTGTAACCAGAGTTACCTCAGAAGGAAGACCCGCTGCCTACATGCAGAGGTACCTCAGAAGGAAGGTCTGATGACTCTTCCCAGAGGTAACTCAGAAGGAAGGTCTGGAGACTCTACTCAGAGGTACCACGGGAGGAAGGCCTGCTGAGTGTACCCAGAGGCACCTCGGAAGGAAGGCCTGGTGACTGTACCCAGAAGTACCTCGGAAAAAAAGCCTAGTGACTGTACCCAGAGGTACCTCGGAAGAAAGACCTCGTGTCTGTAACCAGAGAGACCTCAGAAGGAAGGCCTGGTGATTGTACCCAGAGGTACCTCGGAAGGAAGGCCTGGTGACTGTACCCAGAGTTACCTCAGAAGGAAGGCCTGGTGACTGTACCGAGAGGTACCTCGGAAGGAAGGCCTGGTCACTACGCAGAAGTACCTCGGAAAAAAGGCCTGGTGACTGTACTCAGAGGTACCTCAGAAAGAAACACCTCGTCACTGTACCCAGAAGTACCTCCGAAGGAAGGGCCGGTGATTGTACCCATAGGTACCTCGGAAGGAAGGCCTGGTGACTGTACCGAGAAGCACCTCGGAAGAAAGGCCTTGTGACTGTACCCAGAGGTACCTCGGAAGGAATTCCTGGTGACTGTACACAGAGGTACCTCGGAAGGAAGGCCTGGTGACTATACCCAGAGTTACCTCGGAAGGAAGCGATCGTGACTGTACCCAGAGGTACCTCGGAATGAAGTCCCGGAGATTGTACCCAGAGGTACCTCGGAAGGAAGGCCGGGTGACTGTACCCAGAGTTACCTCAGAAGGAAGGCCTGGTGGGTGTACCCAGAGGTGCCTCGGAAGGAAGGCCTGGTGACTGTACCCAGAGGTACCTCGATGGAATGCCTGGTGACAGTACTCAAGGTACCTCAGAAGGAAAGCCTGGTGAATGTACGCAGAGGTACCTGGTAAGAAATGCCTGGTGACTGTACCGAGAGATGCCTTGGAAGGAAGGCCTGGTGACTGTACCCAGAGGTACCTCGGAAGGAAAGCCTGGTGACTGTACCCAAAGGTACCTCAATACGAAGACCCGCTGCCTCTACGCAGAGGTACCTCAGAAGGAAGGCCTGATGACGATACCCAGAGGTACATCAGAAGGAAGATCTGGTGACTGTACCCATAGGTACCTCAGAAGGAAGGCCGGTGACTGTACCCAGAGGTACCTCTGTAGGAAGTTCTGGTGACTGTACTCATAGGTACCTCAGAAGGAAGGCCTGGTGAATATACCCAGGCGTATCTCCGAAGAAACGCCAGGTGACTGTACACAGAGGTACCACGGAAGGAAGGCCTGGTGACTGTACCCATAGGTACCTCAGAAGGAAGGCCGGTGACTGTACCCAGAGGTACCTCTGAAGGAAGTTCTGGTGACTGTACTCATAGGTACCTCAGAAATAAGGCCTGGTGAATATACCCAGGCGTATCTCCGAAGAAACGCCAGGTGACTGTACACAGAGGTACCACGGAAGGAAGGCCTGGTGACTGTACCCAGAGGTACCTCGGAAGGAATGCCTGGTGAGTACTCAGACATACCTAGGAAGAAAGGCCTGGTCACTGTACTCAGAGGTACCTCAGAAGAAAGACCTCGTGAGTGTACTCAGAGGTACCTCAGAAAGAAGGCCTGGTGATTGTACCCAGAGGTACATGAGAAGGAAGGCCTGGTGACTGTACCCAGAGGTACATCGGAAGGAAGGCCTGGTGTCTGTACTCAGAGGTACCTCAGAAGAAAGACCTCGTGACTGTACGCACAGGTTCCTCAGAAGTAAGGCCTGCTGATTGTACTCAGAGGTACCTCGGAAGGAAGGCCTAGTGATCGTACCCAGAAGTACCTCGGAAGGAAGGCCTGGTGATTGTACCCAGAGGTACCTCGGAAGGAAGGCCTGGTGACTATACCCAGAGTTACCTCGGAAGGAAGCGATCGTGACTGTACCCAGAGGTACCTCGGAATGAAGTCCCGGAGATTGTACCCAGAGGTACCTCGGAAGGAAGGCCGGGTGACTGTACCCAGAGTTACCTCAGAAGGAAGGCCTGGTGGGTGTACCCAGAGGTGCCTCGGAAGGAAGGCCTGGTGACTGTACCCAGAGGTACCTCGATGGAATGCCTGGTGACAGTACTCAAGGTACCTCAGAAGGAAAGCCTGGTGAATGTACGCAGAGGTACCTGGTAAGAAATGCCTGGTGACTGTACCGAGAGATGCCTTGGAAGGAAGGCCTGGTGACTGTACCCAGAGGTACCTCGGAAGGAAAGCCTGGTGACTGTACCCAAAGGTACCTCAATACGAAGACCCGCTGCCTCTACGCAGAGGTACCTCAGAAGGAAGGCCTGATGACGATACCCAGAGGTACATCAGAAGGAAGATCTGGTGACTGTACCCACAGGTACCTCAGAAGGAAGGCCGGTGACTGTACCCAGAGGTACCTCTGTAGGAAGTTCTGGTGACTGTACTCATAGGTACCTCAGAAGGAAGGCCTGGTGAATATACCCAGGCGTATCTCCGAAGAAACGCCAGGTGACTGTACACAGAGGTACCACGGAAGGAAGGCCTGGTGACTGTACCCATAGGTACCTCAGAAGGAAGGCCGGTGACTGTACCCAGAGGTACCTCTGAAGGAAGTTCTGGTGACTGTACTCATAGGTACCTCAGAAATAAGGCCTGGTGAATATACCCAGGCGTATCTCCGAAGAAACGCCAGGTGACTGTACACAGAGGTACCACGGAAGGAAGGCCTGGTGACTGTACCCAGAGGTACCTCGGAAGGAATGCCTGGTGAGTACTCAGACATACCTAGGAAGAAAGGCCTGGTCACTGTACTCAGAGGTACCTCAGAAGAAAGACCTCGTGAGTGTACTCAGAGGTACCTCAGAAAGAAGGCCTGGTGATTGTACCCAGAGGTACATGAGAAGGAAGGCCTGGTGACTGTACCCAGAGGTACATCGGAAGGAAGGCCTGGTGTCTGTACTCAGAGGTACCTCAGAAGAAAGACCTCGTGACTGTACGCACAGGTTCCTCAGAAGTAAGGCCTGCTGATTGTACTCAGAGGTACCTCGGAAGGAAGGCCTAGTGATCGTACCCAGAAGTACCTCGGAAGGAAGGCCTGGTGATTGTACCCAGAGGTACCTCGGAAGGAAGGCCTGGTGACTCTACCCAGAGGTTCCTCAGAAGGAAGCGATCGTGACTGTACCCAGAGGTACCTCGGAAGGAAGGCCTGGTGACTGTACTGAGAGTTACCTAGGAAGGAAGGCCTGGTGACTCTACCCCGAGTTACATCGGAAGGAAGCGATGGTGACTGTACCCACAGGTACTTCGAAAAGAAGGCCTGGTGACTGTACCCATTGGTACCTCGGAAGAAAGTCCTGATGACGGTACCCAGAGGTACATCGTAAGAAATGCCTGGTGGCTATACCAGAGATACCTCGGAAGAAAGGCCTGGTGAATGTAACCAGAGGTACGTGGGAAGGAAGGCCTGGTGACTGTACCCAGAGTTTCCTCAGAAGGAAAACCCGGTGCCTGTACGCAGAGGTACCTCAGAAGGAAGGCCTGCTGACTCTACCCAGAGGTACCTCAGAAGGAAGGCCTGGTGACTGTACTCAGAGGTACCTCGGGAGGAAGGCCTGCTGACTGTACTCAGTGGCACCTCGGAAGGAAGGCCTGGTGACTGTACCCAGAAGTACCTCGGAAGAAAGACCTAGTGACTGTACCCAGAGGTACCTCGGAAAAAAGACCGTTAGACTCTACCCAGAGGTACCTCGGAAGGAAGGCCTGGTGACTGTACCCAGAGCTAACTCAGACGGAAAGCTTTGTGACTGTACCCAGAGGTACCTCTGAAGAAAAGCCTGGTGACTGTACCCAGAGCTACATTGGAACTAAGGCCTGGTGACTTTACCCAGAGGTACCTCGGAATGAAGGCCTAGTGACTGTAACCAGAGGTACCTCGGAAAGAAGGCTTGGTGACTGTACCCAGAGGCACCTAGGAAGGAAGGCCTGTGACTGTACCGAGATGTACCTCAGAAGGAAGGCCTGGTTACTACCCAGACGTACCTCGGAAGAAAGGCCTGGTGACTGTACCCAGAGGTACCTCATCAGAAATGCCTGGTGACTGTACCCAGAGGTACCTCGGAAGAAAGGCCTGGTGACTGTATCCAGGTGTACCTCGGAAGGAAGCCCTGGTGGCTGTACCCAGAAGTGCCTCGGAACGAAGGCCTGGTGACGGTACCCCGAGGTACCTTGGAAGGAATGCCTGGTGACCGTACCCTGATGTACATTAGAAGGAAGGCCTGGTGACTGTACTCAGAGGTACCTCAGAAGGAAGGCCTGGTGACTGTACCCAGAGGTACCTGGGAAGGAAAGCCTGGTGACAGTACTCAAGGTACCTAAGAAGGAAAGGCTGGTGAATGTACCCAGAGGTACTTCGTAAGAAATGCCTGGTGACTGTACCCACAGATGCCTCGGAAGGAAGGCCTGGTGACTGTACCCAGAGATACCTCGGAAGGAAGGCCTGGTGACCATACCCAGAGGTACCTCAGAAGGAAGGTCTGGTGACTGTACCCAGAAGTGCCTCAGAAAGAAGTCCTGGTGACAGTATCCAGAGGTACGTTGGAAGGAAGGCCTGGTGACTGTACCCAGAGCTAACTGAGAAGGAAGGCCTGATGACTGTACCCAGAGGGACCTCAGAAGGAAGGCCGGTGACTGTACCCAGAGGTACCTCGTAAGAAAGGCCTGGTGACTGTACCCAGAGGTAACTCACAAGGAAGTCCTTCTGACTGTACCCAGAGATACCTCGAAAGAAAGGCCTGGTGTCTGTACCCAGAGTTACCTGAGAAGGAAGGCCTGGTGACTGTACCCAGAGGTACCTCGGAAGGAGTGCTTGCTGACAGTACCCAAGGTACCTCAGAAGGAAAGCCTGGTGACTGTTCCCAGAGGGACCGCAGAAAGAAGGCCGGGTGACTGTACCCAGAGGTACCTCTGAAGGAAGTTCTGGTGACTGCACCCATAGGTACCTCAGAAGGAAAGCCTGGTGACTGTACCCAGAGGTACCTCGTAAGAAAGGCCTGATGACTGCACCCAGAGGTATCTCGGAAGCAAGGCCTGGTGACTGTACCCAAAGGTACCTCGGAAAGAAGTCCTGGTGACTGTACTCAGAGGTACCTCGGAAAGAAGGCTTGGGAACTTTACCCAGAGATACCTCAGAATGAAGGTCTGGTGACTGTACCTAGTGGTAACTCGGAAGAAAGGCGTGGTGAGTGTACCCCAGTTAAATCCCAAGGAAGGCCTGGTGACTGTACTCAGAGGTACCTCAGAAAGAAGACTTGGGAACTTTACCCAGAGATACCTCAGAATGAAGGTCTGGTGACTGTACCTAGTGGTAACTCGGAAGAAAGGCGTGGTGAGTGTACCCAGGTTAAATCCCAAGGAAGGCCTGGTGACTGTACCCAGAGGTAACACGGAAGGAAGGCCTGGTGACTACCCAGACGTACCTCGGAAGAAAGGCCTGGTGACTGTACTCATAGGTACCTGAGAAGAAAGACCTCGTGACAGTACCAGAAGTAACTCGGAAGAAAGGACTGGTAACTGCACCCAGAGGTACCTCGAAAGGAAGGTCTGGTGACTGTAATCAGAGGTTACTCTGAAGGAAGGCCTGGTGACTGTACCCAAAAGTACCTCGGAAGGAAGGCCTGGTGACTGTACCCCGAGGTAACCCGGAAGAAAGGCATGGTGACTGAACGCAGAGGAACCTCAGAAGAAAGACCTAGAGACTGTACCCAGAGATACCTCAGAAGGAAGACCTGGTGCTTGTAAACAGAGGTACCTCGGAAGGAAGGTCTGGTGACTGTACTCATTAGTGCCTCGGAAGACAGGCCTGCTGACTGTACCCAGAGGTACCTCGGAAGGAGGCCTGGTGACTGTAACCAGAGTTACCTCAGAAGGAGGCCTGGTGACTGTACCAAGAGTTACCTCGGAAGGAAGGCCTTTTGACTGTACCGAGAGTTACCCCGGAAAGAAGACCTGGTGACTACCCAGAAGTAGCTCGGAAGAAAGGCCTGGTGACTGTACCCAGAGGTACCTCGGAAGAAAGGCCTGGTGACTGTGCTCAGAGGTACCTCGGAAGGAAGGTCTGGTGAGTGTACCCGGAGGTACATCAGAAGGAAGTTTCGGTGCCTGTACGCAGAGGGACCTCAAAAGGAAGGCCTAATGACTGTACCCAGAGGTACCTCGGAAGGAAGGCCTGGAGACTGTACCCACAGGTACCTCGGAAGGAATGCCTGGTGACTCTACCCAGAGGTTCCTCGGAAGGAAGCGATGGTGACTGTACCCAGAGGTACCTCGGAAGGAAGGCCTGGTGACTGTACTGAGAGTTACCTAGGAAGGAAGGCCTGGTGACTCTACCCCGAGGTACGTCGGAAGGAAGCGATGGTGACTGCACCCAGAGATACTTCGAAAAGAAGGCCTGGTGACTGTACCCATTGGTACCGCGGAAGAAAGTCCTGGTGACGGTACCCAGAGGTACATCGTAAGAAATGCCTGGTGGCTATACCAGAGATACCTCGGAAGGAAGGCCTGGTGACTGTACCCAGAGTTTCCTCAGAAGGAAAACCCGGTGCCTGTACGCAGAGGTACCTCAGAAGGAAGGCCTGCTGACTCTACCCAGAGGTACCTCAGAAGGAAGGTCTGGTGACTGTACTCAGAGGTACCTCGGGAGGAAGGCCTGCTGACTGTACTCAGTGGCACCTCGGAAGGAAGGCCTGGTGACTGTACCCAGAAGTACCTCGGAAGAAAGACCTAGTGACTGTACCCAGAGGTACCTCGGAAAAAAGACCGTTAGACTCTACCCAGAGGTACCTCGGAAGGAAGGCCGGGTGACTCTACCCAGAGTTACCTCATAAGGAAGACCTGGTGGGTGTATCCAGAGGTGCCTCGGAAGGAAGGCCTGGAGACTGTACACAGAGCTAACTCAGAAAGAAAGCCTCGTGAGTGTACCCAGAGGTACCTCTTAAGAAAAGCCTGGTGACTGTACCCAGAGGTACCTCGGAATGAAGGCCTGGTGACTGTACCCAGAGGTACCTCGGAAGGAAGGCTTGGTGACTGTACCCAGAGGCACCTAGGAAGGAAGACCTGGTGACTGTACCTAGATGTACATCGGAAGGAAGGCCTGGTTACTACCCAGACGTACCTCGGAAGAAAGGCCTGGTGACTGTACTCAGAGCTAACTCAGAAGAAGGCCTGGTGACTGTACCCAGAGTTACCTCAGTAGGAAGAACCGCTTCCTGTACGCAGAGGTACCTCAGAAGGAATGCGTGATGACTCTACCCAGAGGTACCTCAGAAGAAATCCCTGGTGACTGTACCCAGAGGTACCTCGAAGGAAGGCCCGGTGACTTTACCCAGAGGTACTTTGGAAGAAAGACCCGGTGACTGTACTCAGAGGTACTTCGGAAGGTAGGCCTGATGACTGTACCCAGAGGTACGTTTGAAGGAAGGCCTGGTGACTGTACCCAGAGACACCTCAAAAGGAAGGCCTGGTGACTGTACATAGAGGTAACACAGAAGGAAGGCCTGGTGACTACCCAGACGTACCTCGGAAGAAAGGCCTGGTGACTGTACCCGGAGGGACCTCAGAAAGAAGGCCAGGTGACTGTCCCCAGAGTTACCTCGGAAGGAAGTCATGGTGACTGTACCCAGAGGTACCTCGGAAGGAAGGCCTGGTGACTCTACCAAGAGGTACATCGGAAGGAAGCGATGGTGACTGTACCCAGAGGTACCTCGAAAAGAAGGCCTGGTGAGGGTACCCAGCGGTACCTCGGAAGAAAGGCCCGGTGACTGTACCCAGAGGTACTTCAGAAGGAAGGCCTGATGACTGTATCCAGAGGTACCTTGGAAGGAAGTCCTGGTGACTGTACGCAGAGATACCTCGTAAGAAAAGCCTGGTGGCTGTACCCAGAGATACCTCGGAAGAAAGTCCTGGTGACTGTAACCAGAGTTACCTCAGAAGGAAGACCCGCTGCCTATACGCAGAGGTACCTCAGAAGGAAGGCCTGATGACTCTTCCCAGAGATAACTCAGAAGGAAGGTCTGGAGACTCTACTCAGAGGTACCTCGGGAGGAAGGCCTGCTGAGTGTACCCAGAGGCACCTCGGAAGGAAGGCCTGGTGACTGTACCCAGAAGTACCTCGGAAAAAAGGCCTAGTGACTGTACCCAGAGGTACCTCGGAAGAAAGACCTCGTGTCTGTACCCAGAGAGACCTCAGAAGGAAGGCCTGGTGATTGTACCCAGAGGTACCTCGGAAGGAAGGCCTGGTGTCTGTAACGAGAAATACCTCGGAAGAAAGGCCTGGAGATTGTACCCAGAGGTACATCGGAAGGAATGCCTGGTGACAGTACCCAAGTACCTCAGAAGTTAAGCCTGGTGACTGTACCCAGAGGTACCTCGTAAGAAATGCCTGGTGACTGCCCCCAGAGGTACTTTGGAAGGAAAGCTTGGTGATTGTACCCAGAGGTACCTTGGAAGGAAGGCCTGGTGACTGTACTCAGAAGTACCTCGGGAGGAACGCCTGCTGAGTGTACCCAGAGGCACCTCAGAAGGAAGGCCTGGTGACTGTACCCAGAGGTACCTCCGAAGAACGGCCTAGTGACTGTACCCAGAGGTACCGCGGAAGAAAGACCTCGTGTCTGTACCCAGAGGTAGCTCAGATGGAAGGCCTGGTTATTTTTCCCAGAGGTACATCGGAAGTAAGGCCTGGTGACTGCACCCCGAAGTACCTCGGAAGAAATGCCTTTTGACTCTACCCAGAGGTACCTCGGAAGGAAGGACTGGTGACTGTACACAGAGCTAACTCAGAAAGAAAGCCTCGTGAGTGTACCCAGAGGTACCTCTTAAGAAAAGTCTGGTGACTGTACCTAGAGGTATCTCGAAATGAAGGCCTGGTAACTGTACCCAGAGGTACCTCGGAAGGAAGGCTTGTGACTGTACCCAGAGGCACCTAGGAAGGAAGGCCTGGTGACTGTACCTAGATGTACCTCGTAACGAAGGCCTGGTTACTACCCAGACATACCTCGGAAGAAAGGCCTGGTGACTGTACACAGAGGTAACTCGGAAGGAATGTCTGGTGACAGTACCCAAGTACCTCAGAAGTTAAGCCTGGTAACTGTACCCAGAGGTACCCCGTAAGAAATGCCTGGTGAGTGCACCCAGAGGTATCTCGGAAGAAAGCTCTTGTGACTGTACCCAGAGGTACTTTGGAAGGAACGCTTGATGACTCCACTCGGAGGTATCTCAGAAGGAAGGTCTGGTGACTGTACTCGGAGGTACCTCGGAAGAAAGGCCTGGTGACGGTACCCAGAAGTACTTCGGAAGAAAGGCCTAGTGACTGTACCCAGAGGTACCTCGGAAGGAAGGCCTGGTGACTGTACCCAGAGGTACCTCGGAAGGAAGGCCTTGTGACCATACCCAGATGTACATTAGAAGGTAGTCCTGGTGACTGTACTCAGAGGTACCTCAGAAGGAAGGCCTGGTGACTGTACCCAGAGGTACCTGGGAAGGAAAGCCTGGTGACTGTACTCAAGGTACCTAAGAAGGAAAGGCTGGTGAATGTACCCAGAGGTACTTCGTAAGAAATGCCTGGTGACTGTACCCACAGATGCCTCGGAAGGAAGGCCTGGTGACCGTACCCAGAGGTACCTCGGAAGGAAGGCCTGGTGACCGTACCCAGAAGTACCTCAGAAGGAAGACCTGGTGACGGTACCCAGAGGTACCTCAGAACGAAGGCCTGGTGACTGTACCCAGAGGTGCCTCAGTAGGAAGACCCGCTTCCTGTACGCAGAGGTACCTCAGAAGGAAGGCCTGATGACTCTACCCAGAGGTACCTCTGAAGGAATCCCTGGTGACTGTACCCAAAGGTACCTCGAAAGGAAGGCCCGGTGCCTATACCCAGAGGTACTTTGGAAGAAAGACCCGGTGACTGTACCCAGAGGTACCTCAGAAGGAAGGCCTTGTAACCATACCCAGATGTACATTAGAAGGTAGTCCTGGTGACTGTACTCAGAGGTACCTCAGAAGGAAGGCCTGGTGACTGTACCCAGAGGTACCTGGGAAGGAAAGCCTGGTGACTGTACTCAAGGTACCTAAGAAGGAAAGGCTGGTGAATGTACCCAGAGGTACTTCGTAAGAAATGCCTGGTGACTGTACCCACAGATGCCTCGGAAGGAAGGCCTCGTGACTGTACCCAGAGGTACCTCGGAAGGAAGGCCTGGTGACGGTACCCAGAGGTACCTCAGAAGGAAGGCCTGATGACTCTACCCAGAGGTACCTCTGAAGGAATCCCTGGTGACTGTACCCAAATGTACCTCGAAAGGAAGGCCCGGTGCCTATACCCAGAGGTACTTTGGAAGAAAGACCCGGTGACTGTACCCAGAGGTACTTCGGAAGGAAGGCCTGGTGACTGTACAAAGAGGTAAGTGTGAAGGAAGGCCTGGAGACTGTACCCAGAGGCACCTCAAAAGGCAGGCCTGGTGACTGTACATAGAGGTAACACGGAAGGAAGGCCTGGTGACTACCCAGACGTACCTCGGAAGGAAGGCCTGGTGACCGTACCCAGAAGTACCTCAGAAGGAAGACCTGGTGACGGTACCCAGAGGTACCTCAGAAGGAATGCCTGGTGACTGTACTCAGAGGTACCGCGGCAAAAGGTCTGGTGAGTGTCCCCAGAGGTACCTCGAAAGGATGGCCTGGTGACTGTACCCAGAGGTACTTTAGAAGGAAGGCCTGGTGACTGTACCCGGAGGTATCTCAGAAGGAAGGCCTGGTGACTGTACCCAGAGGTAACTCGGAAGGAAGGCCTGGTGACTGTACCCAGAGGTACCTCAGAAGGAATGCCTGGTGACTGTACTCAGAGGTACCGTGGAAAAAAGGCCTGGTGAGTGTACCCAGAGGTACCTCGAAAGGATGGCCTGGTGACTATACCCAGAGGTACCTCCGAAGGAAGGACTGGTGACTGTACCCAGAGGTATCTCGGAGAGAAGGCCTAGTGACTTTACCCAGAGGTAGCTGTGAAGGAAGTTCCGGAGACTGTACCCAAAGGTACCTCGGAAGGAAGGCCCGGTGACTGTACACAGAGACACCATGGAAGGAAGGTCTGGTGACTCTACCCAGAGGTACCTCGGGAGGAAGGCCTAGTGACTGTAACGAGAAGTATCTCAGAAGGAAAGCCTGATGACTCTACCCAAACGTACCCCTTAGTAAAGGCCGGATGACTGTACTCAGAGGTAACTCAGAAGGAAGGCCTGCTGACTCTACCCAGAGGGACCTCGGAAGGAAGGCCAGGTGACTGTACACAGAGGTACCTGGAAAGGAAGGCCCGGTGATTGTACCCAGAGGTACCTCAGAAGGAAAGCCTGGTGACTGTACCCAGAGTTACGTCTTAAGAAATTCCTGGTGACTGTACCCAGAAATACCTCGGAAGGAAGGCCTGGTGACTCTACCCAAAGGTACTTCAGAAGACAGGCCTGGTGACTGTACGCAGCAGTCCCTAAGAAGAAAGGCCTGGTGAGTATACCCAGAGGTACTTCAGAACGAAAGCCTGGTGACTGTACCCAGAGGTACCTCGGAAGGAAGGCCTGGTGACTGTACCCAGAGGTACCTCGGAAGGAAGGCCTGGTGACTGTACCCAGAGGTACCTGAGAAGGAATGCCTGGTGACTGTACTCAGAGGTACCATGGAAGAAAGGCCTGGTTACTGTACCCAGAGTTATCTCGGAAGGAAGGCCTGGTGACAGTACCCAGAGGTACCTCAGATGGATGGCCTGGTGACTGTACCCAGAGGTACTTTAGAAGGAAGGCCTGGTGACTGTACCCAGAGGTACCTCGTAAGAAATGCCTGGTGGCTGTACCCAGAGATACCTCAGAAGAAAGGCCTGGTGACTGTAACCAGAGTTACGTGGGAAGGAAGGCCTGGTGACTGTACCCAGAGTTACCTCAGAAGGAAGACCCGCTGCCTATACGCAGAGGTACCTCAGAAGGAAGGCCTGATGACTCTTCCCAGAGGTAAATCAGAAGGAAGGTCTGGAGACTCTACTCAGAGGTACCTTGGGAGGAAGGCCTGCTCAGTGTACCCAGAGGCACCTTGGAAGGAAGGGCTGGTGACTGTACCCAGAAGTACCTCGGAAGAAAGGCCTAGTGACTGTACCCAGATGTACTTCGGAAGAAAGACCTCGTGTCTGTACCCAGAGGGACCTCAGAAGGAAAGTCTGGTGATTGTACCCAGAGGTACCTCAGAAGGAAGGCCTGGTGACTGTAACCAGAAGTACCTCGGAAGAAAGGCCTGGTGACTGTACACACAGGTAACTCGGAAAGAATGTCTGGTGACAGTACCCAAGTACCTCAGAAGTTAAGCCTGGTAACTGTACCCAGAGGTACCCCGTAAGAAATGCCTGGTGACTGCACCCAGAGGTATCTCGGAAGAAAGCTCTGGTGACTGTACCCAGAGGTACTTTGGAAGGAACGCTTGGTGACTCCACCCGGAGGTACCTCAGAAGGAAGGTCTGGTGACTGTACTCAGAGGTACCTCGGAAGAAAGGCCTGGTGACGGTACCCAGAAGTACTTCGGAAGAAAGGCCTAGTGACTGTACCCAGAGGTACCGCGGAAGGAAGACCTGGTGACTGTACCCAGAGGTACCTCAGAAGGAAGGCCTTGTAACCATACCCAGATGTACATTAGAAGGTAGTCCTGGTGACTGTACTCAGAGGTACCTCAGAAGGAAGGCCTGGTGACTGTACCCAGAGGTACCTGGGAAGGAAAGCCTGGTGACTGTACTCAAGGTACCTAAGAAGGAAAGGCTGGTGAATGTACCCAGAGGTACTTCGTAAGAAATGCCTGGTGACTGTACCCACAGATGCCTCGGAAGGAAGGCCTGGTGACCGTACCCAGAGGTACCTCGGAAGGAAGGCCTGGTGACCGTACCCAGAAGTACCTCAGAAGGAAGACCTGGTGACTGTACCCAGAGGTACCTCAGAAGGAAGGCCTGGTGACTGTACCCAGAGGTGCCTCAGTAGGAAGACCCGCTTCCTGTACGCAGAGGTACCTCAGAAGGAAGGCCTGATGACTCTACCCAGAGGTACCTCTGAAGGAATCCCTGGTGACTGTACCCAAAGGTACCTCGAAAGGAAGGCCCGGTGCCTATATCCAGAGTTACTTTGGAAGAAAGACCCGGTGACTGTACCCAGAGGTACTTCGGAAGGAAGGCCTGGTGACTGTACAAAGAGGTACATGTGAAGGAAGGCCTGGTGACTGTACCCAGAGGCACTTCGGAAGAAAGTCCTGGTGACTGTATTCAGAGGTACCTTGGAAGAAAGCCCTGGTGACTGTACCCAGGGTAACTCCCAAGGAAGGCCTGTTGACTGTACCCAGAGTTATCTCGGAAAAAAGGCCTGGTGAGTGCACCCAGAGGTACCTCGGAAGGAAGGCCCGGCGATTGTACCCAGAAGTACCTCAGAAGGAAGGCCTGGTGACTGTACCCAGACGTACCTCGGAAGGAAGGCCTGGTGACTGTACCCAGACGCACTTCGGAAGAAAGTCCTGGTGACTGTATTCAGAGCTACCTCGGAAGGAAGGCCTGGGGACTTTACCCAGGGATACGTTAGAAGGAATGCCTGGTTACTGTACCCAGATGTACCTCGGAAGGAAGGCCTGGTGACTGTACCCAGAGATACCTGGGAAGAAATGCCTGATGACACTACCCAGAGGTACCTCGGAAGGAAGCCCTGCTGACTGTACCAAGAGGTACATGGAAAGGAAGGCCTGGTGACTGTACTCAGAGGTACCTCAGAAGAAATACCTCGTGACTGTACCCAGAGGTACCTGAGAAGGAAGGCCTGGTGACTGTACCCAGGGGTACCTCGGAAGGAAGGCCTGGTGACTGTACCTAGAGGTAACTCCGAAAGAGGCGTGGTGACTGTACCCAGGGTATCTCCCAAGGAAAGCCAGGTGACTGCAGCCAGAGGTACCTCGGAAGAAAGGCCTGGTGACTGTTCCGAGAAGTACCTCAGAAGGAAGGCCTGATGACTCTACCCAGACGTACCCCTTAAGAAAGGCCGGGTGACTGTACTCAGAGGTACCTCGGAAGGAAGGCCTAGTGACTGTACCCAGATGTACCTCTGAAGGAAGGCCTGGTGACTGTACCCAGAGGTGCCTAGGAAGGAAGGCCTGGGGACTATACCCAGAGGTACCACAGAAGGATGGCCTGGGGACTGTACCCGGGGTACCTCAGAAGGAAGGCCTGGTGACCGTACCCAGAGGTACCTCAGAAGGAAAGGCTGGTGACTGTACCCAGAGTTACGTCTTAAGAAATTCCTGGTGACTGTACCCAGAAATACCTCGGAAGGAAGGCCTGGTGACTCTACCCAAAGGTACTTCAGAAGACAGGCCTGGTGACTGTACGCAGCAGTACCTAAGAAGAAAGGCCTGGTGAGTATACCCAGAGGTACTTCAGAACGAAAGCCTGGTGACTGTACCCAGAGGTACCTCGGAAGGAAGGCCTGGTGACTGTACCCAGAGGTACCTCGGAAGGAAGGCCTGGTGACTGTACCCAGAGGTACCTGAGAAGGAATGCCTGGTGACTGTACTCAGAGGTACCACGGAAGAAAGGCCTGGTTACTGTACCCAGAGTTATCTCGGAAGGAAGGCCTGGTGACAGTACCCAGAGGTACCTCAGATGGATGGCCTGGTGACTGTACCCAGAGGTACTTTAGAAGGAAGGCCTGGTGACTGTACCCAGAGGTACCTCGGAAGGAAGGCCTGGTAACTGTACCCAGAGGTAACTGAGAAGAAAGCCCTTCTGACTGTATCCAGAGGTACCTCGAAAGAAAGGCCTGGTGAGTGTACCCAGAGTTACGTCAGAAGGAAGGCCTGGTGAGTGTATCCAGAGGTACTTCAGAAGGAAGGCCTGTTAAGTGTACCCAGAGGTACCTTGGAAGGAAGCCCTGGTGACTGTACCCAGAGCTATCTCAGAAGGAAGGCCTGGTGACTGTCTCCAGAGGTACCTCGGAAGGAAGGCCTTGTGACTGTACCCAGAGGTGACTAGGAAGGAAGGCCTGGTGACTGTACCCAGAGGTACCACAGAAGAAAGGCCTGGTGACTGTACCCAGAGGTACCTCAGAAGGAAGGCCTGGTGACTGTACACAGAGGTACCTGAGAAGGAAAGCCTGGTGACTGTAACCAGAGTTTCCTCTTAAGAAATTCCTGGTGACTGTACCCAGAAATACCTCGGAAGGAAGGCCTGGTGACTCTACCCAGAGGTACTTCAGAAGACAGGCGTGGTGAGTGTACACAGCAGTACCTCAGAAGAAAGGCCTGGTGACTATACCCAGAGGTGCTTCAGAAGGAAGGCCTGGTGATTGTACCCACATGTACCTGGGAAGGAGGCCTAGTGACCGCACCCAGAGGTACCTCGTAAGGAAGGCCTGTTGACCGTACCCAGAGGTACCTCGGAAGGAAGGCCTTGTTTCTGTACTGAGAGGCACCTGAGAAGGAGAGCTTGGTGACTGTACCCAGAGGTACCTCGGCAGGAAGGCCTGGTGACTGTACCCAGAAGTACCTCAGAAGGAAGGCCTGGTGACTGTACCCAGACGTACCTCGGAAGAAAGCCCTGGTGACTGTACCCAGGGTAACTCCCAAGGAAGGCCTTTTGACTGTACCCAGAGGTACCTCGGAAGAAAGGCCTGGTGACTGTACCCAGAAGTACCTCGGAAGGAAGGCCCGGTGACTGTACCCAGAAGTACCTCAGAAGGAAGGCCTGGTGACTGTACCAAGAAGTACCTCGGAAGAAAGGCCTGGGGACTGTACTTAGAGGTACCATAGAAGGAAGGCCTGGTGACTGTACCCAGAGTTGCCTAGGAAGGAAGGCCTGGTGACTGTATCCAGAGGTACCACAGAAGGATGTCCTGGTGACTGCACCCAGAGGTACCTCATAAGGAAGGACTGGTGATTGTACCCAGAGGTACCTCAGGAGGAAACCCTGGTGACTGTACCCAGAGTTACCTCTTAAGAAATTCCTGGTGACTGTACCCAGAAATACCTCGGAAGGAAGGCCTGGTGACTCTACCCAGAGGTACTTCAGAAGAAAGGCGTGGTGACTGTACCCAGCAGTACCTCAGAAGAAAGGCCTGGTGACTATACCCAGAGGTACTTCCGAAGGAAAGCCTGGTGACTGTACCCAGAGGTACCTCGGAAGGAAGGCCTGGTGATTGTACCCAGATGTACCTTGGAAGGAATGCCTGGTGACCGCACCCAGAGGTACCTTGGAAGGAAGGCCTGTTGACCGTACCCAGAGGTACCTGGGAAGGAAGGCTTGGTGACTGTACACAGAGGTACCTGGAAGAAGGCCTGGTGAGTGTACTCGGAGGTACTGCAGAAGGATTGCCTGGTGACTGTATCCAGAGGTATCTCAAAAGGAAGGCCTGGTGGCTGGACCAAGAGGTACCTCAGAAGGATGCCCTGGAGGCTCCACCCAGAGGTACTTTAGAAGGAAGACCTGGTTACTCTGCCCAGAGGTACCTCGGAAGGAAGGCCCGGCGACTGTACTCAGAGGTACCTGGTAAGGAAGGCCTGGTGACTGTACCCAGAGATACCGCAGAAGGAATGCCAGGTGACTGTACTCAGAGATACCGCGGAAGAAAGGCCTGGTGACTGTACCCAGAAGTACCTCGGAAGAAAGGCCTGATGACTGTACCCAGAGTTTTCTCGGAAGGAAGGCCTGGTGACTGTACCCAGAGCTAATTCAGAAGGAAAGCCTGGTGACTATACCCAGATGTACCTCGTAAGAAAGGCCTGATGAGTGTACCCAGAGTTACCTCGGAAAGAAGGCCTGGTGAATGTGTCCAAAGGTACCTCGGAAGGAAGGCCTGGTGACTGTGCCCAGAGGTACCTCGAAAAGAAAGTCTGGTGACTGTACTCAGAGGTACCTCGGAAGAAAGGCCTGGGTACTTTACCCAGAGATACCTCAGAAGGAAGGCCTGATGACTGTACCTACAGGTAACTCGGAAGAAAGGCGTGGTGATCGTACCCTGGGTAACTACCAAGGAAGGCCTGGTGACTGTACCCAGAGTAACCTCGGAAGGAATGCCTGGTGACTGCACCCAGAGGTACCTCGGAAGGAAGGCCTGGTGACTGTATCGAGAGGTACCTCGGAAGGAAGGCCTGGTGACTGTACCCAGAGTTACCTCGGGAAAAAGGCCTGGTGAGTGCACCCAGAGGTACCTCGGAAGGAAGGCCTGGCTACTGTACTCAGAGGTACCTCGGAAGGAAGGCCTGGTGACTATACCCAGAGGTACTTCGGAAGGAAGGCCTGGTGACTGTACCCAGACGTACCTCGGAAGGAAGGCCTGGTAACTCTACCCAGAGGTAACTCAGAAGGAAGCCCTTCTGACTGTACCCAGAGGTACCTCGAAAGAAAGGCCTGGTGACTGTACTCAGAGTTACGTCAGAAGGAAGGCCTGGTGAGTGTATCCAGAGGTACCTCAGAAAGAAAGTCTGGTGACTGTACTCAGAGGTACCTCAGAAAGAAGGCCTGGTGACTGTATCCAAAGGTACCTCGGAAGGAAGGCCTGGTGACTGCGCCCAGAGGTACCTCGGAAAGAAAGTCTGGTGACTGTACTCAGAGGTACCTCAGAAGGAAGGCCTGGGGACTTTACCCAGAGATACCTCAGAAGGAAGGCCTGATGACTGTACCTACAGGTAACTCGGAAGAAAGGCGTGGTGAGTGTACCCTGGGTAACTCCCAAGGAAGGCCTGGTGACTGTACCCAGAGGTGCCTCAGAAGCAAGGCCTGGTGACTGTATCCAGAGGTACTTCAGAAGGAAAGCCT
This sequence comes from Loxodonta africana, assembly GCF_030014295.1. Lineage (NCBI taxonomy): Eukaryota > Metazoa > Chordata > Mammalia > Proboscidea > Elephantidae > Loxodonta > Loxodonta africana. Next base: position 471,237 of record NW_026974892.1, read on the forward strand.
GGTGAGTGTACCCAGAGTTACCTCTTAAGAAATGCCTGGTGACTGTACCCAAAATTACCTCGGAAGGAAGGACTGGTGAGTGTACCCAGAGGTACTTCAGAAGAAAGGCTTGGTGACTGTACCCAGAGGTACCTCGGATGGAAGGCCTGGCTACTGTACTCAGAGGTACCTCGGAAGGAAGGCCTGGTGACTATACCCAGAGGTACTTCGGAAGGAAGGCCTGGTGACTGTACCCAGAGAAACCTCGGAAGGAAGGCCTGGTGATTGTACCCAGATGTACCTGGGAAGGAAGGCCTGGTGACCGCACCCAGAGGTACCTCGGAAGGAAGGCCTGTTGACCGTACCCAGAGGTATCTCAGAAAGAAGGCTTGATGACCATACTCAGAGGTACCTGGGAAGGAAGGCCTGGTGACTGTATTCGGAGGTACCGCAGAAGGAAGGCCTGGTGACTGTACCCAGAGGTATCTCAGAAGGAAGGCCTGGTGACTGTACCCAGAGGTACCTCAGAAGGATGGCCTGGTGACTCTACCCAGAGGTACTTTAGAAGGAAGGCCTTGTGACTGTACCCAGAGGTACCTCGGATGGAAGGCCTGGCTACTGTACTCAGAGGTACCTCGGAAGGAAGGCCTGGTGACTGTACCCAGAGGTACCTGAGAAGGAAGGCCTGGTGACTGTACCCAGAGGTGCCTCGGAAGGAAGGCTTGGTGACCGTATCCAGAGGTACCTCGGAAGGAAGGCCTGGTGATTGTACCTGGAGTTACCTCGGAAGGAAGGCCTGGTGACTGTACCCAGAGGTACCTGAGAAGGAAGGCCTGGTGACTGTACCCAGAGGTACCTCGGAAGAAAGGCCTGGTGACTGTACCCAGAGGTACCTCAGAAGGAAGGCCTGGTGACTTTACCCAGAGGTATCTCGGAAGGAAGGCCTGGTGACTGTACCCAGAGGTACCTCGGAAGAAAGGCCTGGTCAGTGTACCCCGAGGTATCTCCCAAGGAAAGCCTGTTGACTGTACCCAGAGGTATCTCGGAAGGAAGGCCTGGTGACTGTACCCAGAGGTACCTCAGATGGATGGCCTGGTGACTGTACCCAGAGGTACTTTAGAAGGAAGGCCTGGTGACTGTACCCAGAGGTACCTCGGAAGGAAGGCCTGGTAACTCTACCCAGAGGTAACTCAGAAGGAAGCCCTTCTGACTGTACCCAGAGGTACCTCGAAAGAAAGGCCTGGTGAGTGTACCCAGAGTTACGTCAGAAGGAAGGCCTGGTGAGTGTATCCAGAGGTACTTCAGAAGGAAGGCCTGGTGAGTGTACCCAGAGGTACCTCGGAATAAAGGCCTGGTGACTGTACCCAGAGGTACCTCTGAAGGAAGGTCTGGTGACTGTACCCAGAGGTACCTCGGAAGAAAGGCTTGGTGACTGTACCCAGAGGATCCTCGGCAGGAAAGCCTGGTGACTGTACCCAGAGGTACCTCGGAAGGAAGGCCTGGTGACTGTACCCAGAGATACCTCGGAAGGACAGCCTGGTGACTGTACCCAGAGGTACCTCGGAAGGTGGCCCTGGTGACTGTACCCAGAAGTACCTCGGAAGGAAGGTCTGGTGACTGTACCCAGAGGTACGTCGGAAGGAAGTCCTGGTGACTGTACCCAGAGGTACCTCGCAAAGAAGGCCTGGTGACTGTACCCAGAGGTACCTCGGAAGGAACGCCTGGTGACTCTACTTAGCGGTACCTCGGAAGGAAGGCCTGGTGACTGTACCCAGAGGTACCTAGGAAGGAAGACCTTGTGACTGTATCCAGAGTTACCTCGGTAGGAAGGCCTGGTTATTGTACCCAGAGGTACCTCGGAAGGAAGGCCTGGTGATCTACCTCTGAAAAATCAGCCATGGAAAACCCCAGGGAGCACAGCTCTACTCTGACACACATAGCGATGCCGGGAGTCAGATCTGACTCCATCGTATCTGGTTTGTGATTCAAGGGAGGGGGCGACGGAATAAAATTTACCAAAATCATGTAAATAGAATGAACTTTCACCCCTGTAACCTGGATGAAAAATGCCACCGGTTATGACCGTTTGCCACTGAAAGGTAGAGATTCCGTCGCTGGGTTTGTCTTGAAGGTGTTGTCGTCAGTTGTCCCTGAGCCCATTCCTATTCGTGGCGACCCTGTATGTGTCAGAATAGAGCTGTGCTCCACAGGGATTTCTTGGCTGTAGTCTTAATGGGCGCAGATCACCAGGCCTTTTCTTTGGCGATGCCACCGAGTGGGTTCAGACCACCCATCTTTAGGGAGCTCCCTAGCCAAAGCGAGGTGGCAAAGACGTAAATCAAAGTCACCACTACGTTCCTCCCATTGCCCATTTCTTCACCCTCTGTAGCACGCTCCTGGGAAGATGATAAGGTGGACAGAGCCCTCCCTGTCAATCCCCACGCCCAAGTACAAAGAGTTGTGCTTGTGATAAAGCTGCCTGCTCTGTAAGGCTTATTTGGGAGTCTTTAAAAAACCTGACCAAGTTCTGCTCACCACAAGGTAATAAAAACACTTAAAGAAGGCCCAACAGGCTCTTCACCTTTTCCTCTTTTCTGTAGGATCTGTAATTGAAATGCATCTGACAGAGATGTCAATACACGGCAGAATTTACTTAACATTGATGCATGACCATGACTCACCACCAAACTGCAAAGAAACACGCTGGGCTTTGATATGGTCACGTTTAGACAGAATATGTTGAGCTGTGAACAATGGGTTAATGGATTCTCTACGGTGCTCCAAGAGATGATGATGGGAGTTACTTATAGGTGGCAGCTGACTGGGGCTGGGGATCCAGCCCGCAGCTGCCTTTTTCTTTTTGTGCATGCTCAGAGGTGGCAGCATTTCTTTCCAGATGGATGGTGCGTGCCAGAGAGCGCAAGACGTGCAGGTTTGGAATTGTGTGCTCTGCTGCTCTGGCTACTTGGAAGGAGATCTGGGGCAGAGGGGGACGCAGAGAGCTACCTGTGTCCTGGTCACTGAATGCTGATGTTCACGTCACTCCACGGTCAGGGGCTGGCAGGTGCTGAGAAGGGCAGCTACAAGAAAGAGGCTTCTGTCTGGGACTTTGAAACACACACACAGACACACACACACAAAGACTTTAACTTAATATTCATAAACCACAGCAACTGGCTACTGAGCAAAGAGCATTAAGTAACAGAAGGCAAGAGGAACACACCAAGACGGACATGGTACAGAAGCAGACGCGATGCTGGTTTGTCTAGAATATTTATCTCTTTGCTTGCTATTCGAAGGAGCCTTGATGGCACAGTGGTTAAGCACTTGGCTGCCATCTGAAAAGTCGGCGGTTCGAATCCACCAGCCACTCCTCAGGAGAAAGATGTGGCAGTCTGCTTCTGTAAAGATTACTGTCTTGCATCTACCACGGCCTCCACCAGACTGAGTCCAGTACAACGAGATGGTGCCCAGCTACCACCACTAACTGCTCTGACAGGGATCACAATAGATGGTCCCAGACAGAGCTGGAGGAAAATGTAGAACAAAATTCTAACTCACAAAAAGAGACCAGACTTACTGGCCTGACCAGAGACTGGAGAAACCCTGAGGGTATGGCCCCTGGTGACTCTTGTAGCTCAGTAATGAAGTCACTCCTGAGGTTCACCCTTCAGCCAAAGATTGAACAGGCCCAAAAAACGAAATGAGACTAAAGGGCACACCAGCCCAGGAGCAAGGACTAGGAGGCAGGAGGGGACAGGAAAGCTGGTAGTAGGGAACCCAAGGTTGAGGAGGGAGAGTGTTGACATTTCGTGGGGTTGTTAACCAATGTCATACAACAATGTGTGTACTAACCGTTTAAAGAGAAACTAGTTTGTTCAGTAAACCTTCATCTGAAGTACAATAAAACAAAAATGATTACAGCCTTGGATACCCTATGGGTCAGTTCTACTCTGCCCTATAGGATAGCTATGAGTTGGAATAGACTTGATGGCAGTGGGTTTTGTTTGTTTGTTTGTTTGGCATCTTTTTGAAAGAAAATGTGGGCAGATACTGGCTGCAGCCAAATGGGAGTGTGAAGCAAGTAACAAGGAAGCAAATGCTTCCTATTACAAAAAAAAAAAAAATTTGGCCCTTCAATAATCCCCTTGTTCCATTATAACACTAGGTAACAGTTCAGGTTTTAATTGCATGCTTGCTTTCCCAAATGGGACCTAGTTGTTATCTATAATTACACAAGGCTTATCTTTTATCAGAGGAGCCTGAGTGGTACAAATGATTTGCCATCAGCTGCTAACTTAAAGGAAACTTGGTGGCTCAGTGGTTAAGTGCTACAGCCGCTGACCAAAATGTCAGCAGTTTGAATGTACCAGGCACTCCTTGGAAACCCTATGGGGCAGTTCTACCCTGTCCTATAGGGTCGCTATGAGTCAGAATTGACTCAATGGCAATGGGTTTTTTTTTTTTTTTTTTTTGGCTAACTTAAAGAATGGCTACTTGAACTTGCTCATAGGTTCTGTGGAAGAAGGCCTGGTGATTCGCTTTGGTAAATATTACAGCCAAGAGAAGGCAGTGGAGTAGTTCTATTCTACATGGGGTCTCCATGAGTCGGGGGATGACTCGACAGCAGCCCACAACGACAACTACATATCTTTTATCTCTCTTCCTTAAACGCTCTTGTTGTTGCTAGCTGCCGTCGAGTTGGCCCTGACTCATGGTGACCCCACACACAACAAAACAAAACGCTGGCTGGTCCTGCTCCATTCCCATGATTGGTTTTGAACTGGGCCATTGCGATCCACAGGGTTTTCACTGGCTGATTTTTGGAAGCAGATTGCCAGGTCTTTCTTCCTAGTCTGTCTTGGTCTGAAGCTCCTTGGAAACCTGTTCAGCATCACAGCAACACACAAGCCTCCACTGACAGGAGGGTGGTGTCTGAGCCTTCCTTGGACAGGCAAAGCAAAAGTAAGAATTAGATTTTGGTTAAGTTCTTATTTTCGACCACAACAGCAATCGGCGGAAGTGGGGAGCGGAATGAGTGTTCAATAACACGGCGCTCCCCTGTGGGGGTCTTTCACAGATAAATGGATGTGACTATGATACGGCTCCAATTATCATGCAGCTAGAAACCCTGGTTGCATGGTGGTTAAGCGCTACGGCTGCTAACCAAAGGGTCGGCAGTTCGAATCCACCAGGCCCTCCTTGGAAACTCTACCGGGCAGTTCTACTCTGTCCTATAGGGTCGCTAGGAGTCGGAATGGACTTGAGAGCAATGGGTTTTGGGTATCATGCGGCTGGTCTTTTCACTTCCCTCCCACTACCCACTCTTCCTGATGAGTCCCCAGCCTCCCCTTGCCCTGTTTTTCCCATGATTTTCTCCCAGCCGTGTCCTGCCTCTGGCTCCTATAAGACACACACCCACATTTATTTATTCGGCGGGCCTTTAAACAGTTTACTCTGAGTGAGCAGGGAAAACAATTATATTCTTAATCAAGTAAAGATGAACGAACTCAGGAAACAGATTAGATAATTTTTTGTTAAGAACAGGCATCTCTTTGAGAAAGGCCATGCCACATCGCCCGCTCTGTATGCCAAACGGATTTTTGAAAAAGTCAAACCCATTTAGCGATTTTCTCAAAGTCACAGACAGGGCCTTTTCAAATGATTCAATTTATTGGGGAGAAAAAAAATCTTATCTTTCTGACATGGACATCCGGTATATACCTTGAGATCTGTGGGAATGTTAAGTTCCTCAGTGTCTTCTTGTTTTCTTGGCAAGAAACTCAGAAATTTAAGTTAATCATTCACCTGATTTCAGCTTTGTTCAGTTGCAACATGAAAATCCTTTTTTTTTTTTTATGTTTTATGTAATTTCGACCAACTGTCCCCTTCCAAATAGCAAATACTTTTCAGAGAGTCTTTTGCAGGGAAATGATGTAAATTCCATTCTCTAGAAGGCACTGGGGATTTGTGTCCTCTTCAATTTAAGATTTATGGGCTATCTCTAGTAGAAATGAGTTATTCTAAATTGGACCCAAGTAGTTAATCAGTTGTCACTAAGCTGGAGTAAATTGTGCTGTGCCGCATTTTAATACCTCTGGTTTTTATACGGAAAAATAAACGCCACTAAGCTACTTTGCAGACAGTTGATGCAGGCCTGTCAATCAGATCACAGGGTCAATTGCTAAATTTTCAATACTGTATGCCAGGGTAAAAGGCTTCCATTCATAGCACACTGCAATAGCTGAGCCTGAATGCCACAGAGCAAAAGCTAGGATATGGAGAAAGGACACACTTCCGAAGCCACTCGTGTTCAAGAGGTAAGACTTTACTGGTTCAGTCTGTATTCAGACTGCTTCCTTTGGACTTTATGCTTTATTTACTGGCAAGGAAACTCTTCTTTAGCTGAGTTTAAACTGAGGTTGCATGAATATTTAAAATGATGGTATCCAACCATAAAGCATATTCTTACGATGAGAAGAACAACTAGAGAACATTCCAGCTGACTTGCTTTAATAAGGATTGCAGACCTTTAAGATTATTTTTGTGAAAATAGCAGCAATACTCAGCCCCTTCCAAAAAAACAAACCCACTGCTATCGAGTCGATTCCAACTCATAGCAGCCCTACAGGACAGTGTAGAACTGCCCCGTAGGGTTTCCAATAAGTGGCTGCTGGATTCAGACTGCTGAAATGGACTGGTATTGGCCATTTTCAATCAGACAATCATGTGGTCAGTTGTCCAAGCACTTGCCCTTGCTCCTCCGGTGTGGTTCACAGACTAGCAGCTTGGGTGTGTTAACCTCCCAGGGCCACCATAACAAAAGACTGCAAACTGGGTGGATTGTAAGAACGAAATTTATTGTCTCTCAGTTCTGAAGTGGAAGTCTGAGTCAGGGTATCGGCTGTGTAGATTCCTTCTGAGGGCTCTGGGTCAGGAACTCTCCCTTGTCTCTCCTAACGTCTGCTGGTCCCAGGCATTCCTCAGCTTTCAGCTGCAGCATTACTCGGTGTCCTTCCGCTATCTCCCTTGTCTCTGTGTATCTTCTCTTTTATAAGGACACTGATCATACAGGATTGGGACGCACCTTACCCCAGTATGACCTCATGCTAACCTAACTGATAACATCTTCAAAGGTCACATTTCCAAACCAGGTCACAGGTACCAGGAGTTAGGACCACAACCTATTTTTATGGGTGGACACAACTCAACCCATAACAACAGGAATTACTGGAGCTTGTTAGAAATGCAGAATCTCAGCCCCAACCTCAGATCAACTAGATTAGACCTTCCGTTTTGACAAGATAACTGGGAGATTCCAATGCATATTAAAGTCTGAGAAATAGTTCTCTAGACCAATAGTTCTCAGTCTTAGCTGTACATTGGGGTCTGTTGGGAAGCATCTGATGGAATATCTCTGGGATGTGGCCTGAACAACAGAACAACAACAAAAATACTTCAGGTGATTCTAATACACAGCCAAGGTTAAGAGCCACTACTTTAATCTCAATCTGACATTTTAGGTAAGTTGCCTTTTCATACACATTATCAGGCTACCCATCACTCACATAACTGCAATTCTCGCTCTAAAATGTACGTCTTTTTTCTTTCAAAAATCACGTATTATTTAAAGACATATTTCTTATCTGAACTCTAAGAAAAGAGAGCCTAAAAAAAAATAATAAAGATTAATAGTCTAGAAAGAAAATCCGCTCCAAAAGCTCTAACTCCAATGTTGTGAGGCGTTAATTTGTTTTATTTATTAAAAATCGGTATCAACTTTGTTAAGGCTTATTTGAAAAGTAGACTGTAGAATATGCAAATAATAAAATGAGTGTCTGGCTATATTTATAATCTTCCAATTAATACAAATCTTTTCATCGTCATTTAAGAGACTAAGCAGTTATCTTAAGGTTGCCTGTCAAGAAAAAACGAAGTTAAATTCCCCCCTCGCTGGCATTAAGAAAAAGTATGTATTTTTTTGAAAGAGTATCATTAATAAAGAATGGAATGGATACTTCTATAATGTGGTCGTGTTAGAAATCTTGTGTGCACTGCTTCAATATCCTCTCAACTCCAGCCACCACAGCTACGGTGCTTTACCAGCTGCCGTAGAGTTGCCTCCGATTCATGTGGGCCCCATGTGTGTCAGAGGAGAACTGTGCTCCATAGCGTTTGCAATGGGTGATTTTTTGCATGTAGACCTGCAGACCTTTCTTTTGAGGCACCTCTGGGTGGCCTTGAACCTCCAACCTTCCAGTTAGCAGCTGAGTGCCTTAAGCATTTGTGCCACCCAGTGACTCACTTGGGTACAATTGGACAGTGTTCCTTTCCTTCTGCCTGCCTAGGGGTTCCTATGACACCTCAAAATGAGACATCTGCAAAGCCAGCTTTGTACTCACGGATATGCAACTTCAAATCATACAGCTGTAAACACACATGAGGTCTCCCTTGGCCGATGGTCAACAAGAGTCAGGAGATCATCGTTGCTCCCTTTGGGCCGCAGATGGACAGTTCTGAGATGCATTTCAAAACGTTGCTACGAAGGTCCCCAGTGGATTGATCCAGTCTTCTGTTGTTGTTGTTAGCTACCATCAGGTGGACATGACTCATGGCGACCCTGTGTGTGCAGAGTACAACTGCTCCATAAGGTTTTCGGTGGCTGTCAACTTTCAGAAGCAGGTCACCAGGCCGTCTTCTCAGAATCCTCTGGGGGGGGGTTGAAACGCCAACCTTTCAGATTGCAGTTGAGTGCTTGACCATTTGCACCACCGATGAAGCATCTTTGTACTGGCCGTTCCCCCTTCTCTATCTCACTCCCTGTGTCTTAGACTCTTACTTCCGTAGACCACGTTCCTACGTAAACGGCCTGCCCTCAAACCATTCCTTCCCCTTTAAAGGGAGCCCTGTTGCTGGTAGTTGCTGTTGAGTCAGCTCAGACTCAGGGCGACCTTATACACAACGAAGAGAACGAAATGCCCACTCCCACGTCATTTTCATGACTGTTTGTATGTTTGAGCCCATCGTTGTTCGGGCTCATTTTTGTGGCTGTTGTGTCAGCCCATCTCATAGAGGCTTCCCTTATTTCTGCTGACCCTCTACCAACATGACATCTTTTCTAGTAATTGCTCTTTTCTGCCGACATGTCTAAAAGAAGCCAAAATGCATTTTACTGTCTCACTTCTCCGAGAAGTTTGCTCCTAACATCTTTCATTTTTCTTCAGTGCTAAGGCACTTTCCCTTATAAACTCCTGAGTGTTTATATATTGTAATTAAGCCAGCACTTAACTCTTGTTCACTGTTAATCAGTCTCAAGTTTCCCGCCCATTTCACCTACTGTTCTTGAAGACAGAAATCAGCCACGCCATTTACATCTAACAAGAAATCACATGAAAATGCTTTCTCAACAGGAAAGATCAGACGAGTGATGGTGGAAGTGTTGATGACAATGATATTGGTGATGATGATATTGATGGCGTTGATGATGGTGATGATGATGGTGGAAATGATGGTGATGATGGTGATGGTTGTGAGAATGGTGATGGTGATGGAGGTCATGATGACGGCAGTGATGATGGTAACAACGATGATGGTGATGGTGATGGTGGTGATAATGGTAATGGTGATGAAGTTGGTGGTGGTGATGATGATGGTGATAATGATGGTGGTGATGATGATAGTGATGGCTGTGATAATGGTGATGGTGATGAAGGTCATGATGATGGCACTGATGATGGTAATGATGATGGTAATGGTGGTCATAATGGTGGTAATCATAAAGATGATGATGGTGATGATAGTGATGGTGATGGTGGTGATAATGGTGATGATGAAGGTGAGGATGATGGTGATAATGATGGTGATGGTGGTGATGATGATGATTGTGATGACGATGGTAGTGGGGATGATGACAGTGGTAATGGTGATGATGGTGGTGACGATGACTAGGAAGCAGTCACTCTGTAGTCAAAATAAAACTTGAGTTTACCTCCTGGATGACTTCCAAGGTTAATTCCTTACCAGAAGCTGAGCTGAGTATCAGGATTCATTTCTGTGCAAGGTGGAGGCCAACTGCCTTTCTCTATATTTCTGGAGCAACACCAGGTTTATTATTTGATCACCACAAATATCCTCCTGGTTGGAGCTCAGGTGTCATATATGAAAGGCAGCCTAAGAACTTCTGCAAGATGTTATTGGCCCTCCATAGCCTAATATGTTTATAAAGAATAATTTTAATAACCCTGTGTTTTTCATCCTCAGTTAGGGGCTGGGTTATATAGAGTTAGGTGGCCTTGCAATCGTTATTTTATGATACGGTGACAGAGAGAGAAAGCCTGAATTTGAACTTCTAGCCTCCTGGACTATGACAGCATAAATTTCTCTTTATTAGAGACATTCACTTGTGGTATTTCTGTTGTAGCAGCACTAGATAACTGAGATAGCTGCTAACCAGAAGATTGGTGGTTCAAGTCTACCCAAAGGCACCTAGGAAGAAAGGCTTGTCAATCTACTTCTGAAAGATCAGCTATTGAAAACCATATGGAATGTGGTTCTATTCTGAAACACATGGGGTCACAATGAGTTGGAAATGACTTCACAGCAACTAGCCCACACACACATACACACACATACACACACACACCTGCAGCCATCGATTCCAACTTGTAGAGACCCTATACGACATACGGTTTCAAAGGAGTGGCTGATAGATTTGAACAGCTGACCTTTTGGTTAGCAGCCGAGCTCTTAACCCCTGGGGCAGTACTCCCCAAGTTTAGTCTTCTGTCTGTACTCTACACCTCCCATTCAGACACAGCATAGTATTCAGACCGAGCCATCTCTGTCCCAGCTTCTAGTCTTGGCTTACTTGTTCTTCTTCTGACAGCATTTAAACAGCATTTCATTCATTGTTCACTGACTTCATAAAACAATGTTTTTCATTGGCCAAATCTTATCATAAGTCTAATGGGCCAGGATACAGGCTTCTCCTGATTCACATAGCTGCAGGGGCTGGCAAACCCAACATCGAAAGGACAGAGAGCAGGGCTCTGGTTCACAGGCTGCAGAGACTGATGAATGCCAAGATCAGCAGGCAAGACAGCAGGTAACCTGCTAGCTCAAGTCATAAGAACCAGAGATCAGACAAAAATGGGGTAGCTGCAGGATCCAGAGTGAGCAAAAACCTTGAGCCTTGCCAGAAAGTCTACCTACACTGGGTGCAGGCCACATTCCCAAGGAAACTCCCTTTCAACTGATCAGCTGATCACAGCAGATCCCACCATGGAGGTGATCACGTTATATCAAATCTCATCATGGAGGTGATCACATCATCGTACGACTGCCCAACTACATCATAACTGCCAAACCACTGAGAGTCATGGACCAGCCAAGGTGACACACAACTTTAACCATCACACCAATAGAGTTGGTAATTACCGTCTGCACTCTAAAACAATTTTCTCTACTACTTACCCTCATACAGCATCCCTGAAGACACAAACCACTGATAGTTCAATTAAAAACCAATCTAATAAATGACAGAAATTCTTAGATTATCTTTGATATCAAATCTCATCATGGAGGTGATCACATCATCATTGTTGTTGTTCTGTTGTTAGGTACAGTCGGGTCAGTTCCAACTCACAGCGACTCTATGCACAACAGAACCAAACACACTGCCCGGTCCTTCACCATCCTTACAATTGTTACACTTGAGCCCATTGTTCTAGCCACTGTACCAATCCACCTCATTGAGGGCCTTCCTCTTTTCCACTGACCCTGTACTTTACCAAGCATGATGTCCTTCTCCAGGGACTGATCCCTCCTGACAACATGTCCAAAATATTTAAGATTCAGTCTCGCCATCTTTGCTTCTAAGGAGCATTCTAGTTGTACTTCTTCCAAGATAGATTTGTTTGTTCTTTTGGCAGTCTATGTTATAGTCAATATTTTTGCCAACACCACAATTCAAAGTCTTCAATTCTTCTTTGGTCTTCCTCATTCATTGTCCGGCTTTCACATGCAAGCACGATGCAATTGAAAATACCACGGCTTAGGTCAGGCCCACCTTAGTCTTCAAGGTGACATCTTTGCTTTTCAACACTTTAAAGAGGTCTTTTGCAGCAGATTTGCCCAATGTAATGTATCTTTTGTTTTCTTGACTGCTGTTTCCATGGGTGTTGATTGTGGGTCCAAGTAAAATGAAATCATTGCCAACATCAACCTTTTCTCCGTTTACCATGATGTTGCTTATTGGTCCACTTGTGAGGATTTTTGTTTTATGTTGACGTGTGATCCATACTGAAGGCTGCGGTCTTTGTTCTTCATCAGTAAGTGCTTCAAGTCCTCTTCACTTTCAGCAAGCAAGGTTGTATCATCTGCTATCACAGGTTGTTAATGAGTCTTCCTCCAATCCTGATACCCTGTTCTTCTTCACATAGTCCAGCTTCTCGGATTCTTTGCTCGGCATACAGATTGAATAAGTATGGTGAAAGGATACAACTCTGACGCACACCTTTCCTGACTTTAAACCACTCAGTATCCCCTTGTTCTGTCCAAACAACTGCCTCTTCATCTATGTAAAGGTTCCTCATGAGCACAATTTAGTGTTCTGGAATTCCCTTTCTTCGCAATGTTATCCATAATTTGTTATGATCCACACAGTCGATTACCTTTGCATAGTCAATGAAACACAGGTAAACATCCTTCTGGTACTCTCTGCTTTCAGCCAGGACCCATCTGACAACAACAGTGATATCCCTAGTTCCACATCCTCTTCTGAATCCGGCCTGAATTTCTGGTAGTTCCCTGTTGATATACTGCTGCAGCCGCTTTTGAATAGTCTTCAGAAAAATTTGCTTGCATGATATTAATGATATTGTTTGATAATTTTCACATTTGGTCAGATCACCTTTCTTGAGAATAGGCATAAATATGGATCTCTTCCAGTCGGTTGGCCAGGAAGCTGTCTTCTACATTTCTTGGCATAGACAAGTGTGCACTTACAGTGCTGCATCTGTTTGTTGAAACATCTCAATTGATATTCCATCAATTCTTGGAGCCTTGTTTTTTGCCAATGCCTTCAGAGCAGCTTGGGCTTCTGTCAGTACCATCGGTTCCTGATCACTTGCCACCTCTTGAAATTGTTGAATATGCATTAATTCTTTTTGGTATAATGACTTTATGTATTTCTTCCATCTTCTTTTGATGCTTCCTGCGTAGTTTAATATTTTCCCCATGGAATCCTTCACTACTGCAACTTGAGGCCTGAAATTTTTCTTCAGTTCTTTTGGCTTGAGAAACGTCGAGCATGTTCTTCCCTCTTGGTTTTCTATCTCCAGGTCTTTGCATGTGTCATTGTAATACTTTGCTTTGTCTTCTCGAGCTGCCCTCTGAAATCTGTTCAGTTGTTTTACTTCATCATTTCTTCCTTTCCCTTTAGCTGCCCAATGTTGGAGAGCAAGTTTCAGAGTCCCCTCTGACACCCATCTTGGTCTTTTCTTTCTGTCCTGTCTTTTCAATGACCTCTTGCTTTTTTCGTGTATGATTGTCCTTGATGTCATTCCACAACTCATCTGGTCTACAGTCATTAGTGTTCAACACATCAAATCTATTCTTGAGATGTCTCTAAATTCCGGTGGGATATACTTAAGGTCATATTGTGGTCCTCGTGGACTTGCAATGATTTTCTTCAGTTTCAGCTTGAACTTACACATGAGCAGTTGATTGTCTGTTCCACAGTCAGTGCCTGGCCTTGTTCTGACTGATGATATTGAGCTCTTCCATCGTCTCTTTCTATTCTGACTGATGATATTGAGCTTTTCCATCGTCTCTTTCTAAAGGTATAGTCCATTTGATTCCTGTGTGTTCCATTTGGCAAAGTCCATGTGTATAGCTGTCATCCTCATACAGCTGCCAAACTGCATCGTAACTGCCAAACCACTGAGAATCACGGCCCAGCCAAGGTGACAAACAACCTTAACGATCACAGTAATAGAGTTGGTATTTACCATCTGCACCTTAAAACACTCTTCTATACTACCTACCCTCATACGGCATCCCTGAAGATGTGAACCACTGACAGCTCAATTAAAAATTAATCTACTAAATGAGAGAAATTCTAAGATTGTCTTCCGGAAAAAAAAATCACAGCACTCATGGGCAACAGCCTTTGGGGTTTTCTGCCATTTAGCCTACATATCTAAATAATTCAGGAAAGGTCCCAGCTGAATTGTGAAAATATTGAGTTTCTTCTCTCCATTTCTATTTTAGTGATTCTTTGAGTTTACTACTGCAAGGCTTTGGGTATGTCAGCTTTCATTAAATATTATAGATCAACTCAGTCAGGCTTCAGATATCATGTAATTTCCAGAAAATGAGACTTTTCCCTTCTTCATTAATCCAAATAGAGTCTCCTTTTTAATTTTTCCTTAACCCTTTCATGGACCAAGGGATAATGCTCCTGTTACATGTTTTCACCCTTGGACGTTTAATGCTAGGCATTTGAGCCACTTTAGTACATTCTGGTGTCATGGCACATACTGGTGCGACTGCCTAAAAGACAAGGAAGTTGATTTGCACCACATTTGAGTGCCTTGAGCCACTCGAATGAGGGGATGCTTCCCGGAGGAGTGATTGTGTGAAACTTTCGTGTCTTTTGGCTTCTGTCCAGTGAGACAAAGCTTGCAAGTATGTGTACTATTTCCTTTGTGTTATTGGAAAGGTACCATTGCTGGCATTTCGGAATGCAGTGTGTGAAGCACTCCCGGGGCCATGGGACCAAGAGGTCCCACATGTGCGATGTGCATCATGGAACATGGGATCGATATGGTCCACTCTAAATCAAATTGATAACAATTATGTGCAGCAAGTGCAATGTTTATTTAACATTTTGTGTGTACTTTTGGAAAGCTGATTAAGATCTTTTATGGCTGAAGTGTAACCAGGATGTGTAATGCCCCATTGGACCAATACGTCCCACATGTGTGACGTGCTTTATTGAACATGGGACCAATATGTCCCATTTGCAATTGTCATCCCACTTTTTCAAATAAAAAAACACTACCAGCAAACAATGATTCAGCTTTCATTCCATTAGTGGAAAAAACTTTGCATCACCAGAAAATTCCAAAAAAATAATAATTTATCCATAAAAGGGTTAATTGACTGTCTTTGGTTAATAACCTCAGTGTTTTTTAGAACAATGGAGTGTTCAGTTCTATTCAGAACATTTTCAAAACATCATTATGAAGCAATGATGTTGGTTTTATCTTTATTATAAAAATAGCTTTGTGTCCATGGCAGCTCTATGCCAGCTCTTGGACTGGATTTTTAATGTCGATTTATCTGGAAGATAAAATCATATTATCAAATATTTTTAACTAGTCACCATGCAATATATGGTCAACCTGAGACAGCCTCACTGTTGGCTCATAGGCAAATAATTCTAATATGAGTATTAAAAATCTATGTAATGCTAACAGTATAGAATATCGACAATTTGTATATTTCTAGTTGTGGAATTCTGGGGAAAAAAAGAGTTTTATCATACAAAGTCAATCCATAGCCATCAACCGGACACTTTGGCGAATTAATATCTAGACAACTACAATTTTTTTTTAATTTCTTAACTGTCCTTAGAAGTTGTATGTGTTAATAAAAATTAGACACAACTAATATTTTTAGAGAACCCCACCAAGTTTTTCTAGATAAGAATGTATTTACCTATAAACAGTCTCCTTGAAAACTGAAAAATACAGAGGTCATATTTTGGATGGCATTTTGGAATCAGATTGCCTTGAAAATTAACCAGTTAATAACTAACTAATTAAAACTAAAATTCCACTTTTGAAGTAAAGCTATTCCCTAAGGAATCCCTTTGTAATTTCAAAAATATCCCAAAATTTAGAGTGCAAAGATTTTTTGAAGCAGAAAAATGGGAGAAAAAATACTTCAGAAAATTTACTAACAGCAAAAAAATTAGAACCACTGTCATGGGTTGAATTGTGCCTCCCCAAATATCTGTCAGCTTGGCTAGGTCATGATTCCCAGTATCGTGTGATTGACTATCATTTTGTCATCTGACGTGATTCCCCTATGTGCTGTAAATCCTGCCACTGTGATGTAACGAAGTGGATTAGTGGCAGTTATATTGAGGAGATCTACAAGATTAGACAGCGTCTTAAGCCAGTCTCTTCTGAGATACAAAAGAAAGAAGTGAGCAGAGAGACGGGGGAACTTCACACCACTGAGAGAGAAGCACCAGGAGCAGAGCTCATCCTTTGGACCCAAGGTCCCTGTCCTGAGCAGCTCTTTGACCAGGGGAAGATTAATGACAAGGACCGTCCTCCAGAGCCGACAGAGAGAGAAAGACTTCCCCTGGTGCCGATGCCCTGAATTTGGACTTCTAGCCTACCGGACCGTAAGAGAATAAAGTTCTGTTTATTAAAGCCATCCACATGTGGTATTTCTGTTATAGCAACACCAGGTACCCAAGACAACTACAATTTAGTGTTGTTACCCAATAATAAAGGAAACAAATATTTTCAGTCTTAATAGCAAGAGAACTGGGTCAATGTATCACCTAAATATACATCCCTTGGTACATCAATGAACCCATGCACTTGCTCAGTAGCATTAAAAGAGATGTACAGAGAAACAGATTCCATACAAGGAGGACCTAAGAATTGATACATTTGAATTGTGGTATTGGTGAGGAATATTGAATATACCATGGACTGCCAGAAGAACCAACAAATCTGTCTAAGGAGAAATACAACCAGAAAGTTCCTTAGAGTTGAGGACGAAGAGACTTTGGTTTGCTTACTTTGGACATGTCATCTGAAAAAACCAATTGCTAGAAAAGTACCTCTGGGCTGGTAGAGGGTCAGTGAAATTGAGGGAGATTCTAAGTGAGATGGATTGGCATAAGAGTTGTAACAATGGACTCAAGCATAAAAGATTATGAAGACAGCCTGGAACCATTCTGTTCCTCTAAATTACTGCATTTCTGCTCCTCTTCCCAAGCATGGTTGCTTTCTTATATAACATCTAACCCAGTTTCTGGAGAAAGACATCCTGCTTGGTAAAGTAGAGGGTCACAAAAAAGAGGAAGACCCTCAAAGAGATGGACTGACACAGTGGCTGCAACAATGGGCTCAAGCATAACGACAATTGTGAGGATGGTGCAGGACCAGGCAGTGTTTCGTTCTGTTGTACCTAGGGTCGCTATGAGTCAGAGCCAACGCAACAGCACCTAACGACAACAACAACAGAGACGGAGTCACATCATGGGGAGAACATGTGATTGAAGGTCAGAATATCCCACTCCAATTCCACTGCTGCTTCTTAACGTCCACACATGACATTGGCCATGTGTGAAACCTCCAAAACACTGTCTCTTCCAGTGCAAAGTGCACAAATATCTGTTCCACCTGCCTCCTCGCAGATCCGTTGTGAAGATCATGGGACAAGGGGCATGTGGAAAAAATATTTTTGTGAACTGTGAAATACTTAACACTTTATGGATACATTATCTAGGCCAATGGAGGGATGAGAAGGGAGACACATTCCTGACAGAAACGCAACTCCAGGCCACCATTTCTCCCCGCCACCATGTTGAGAATAGCCTACCAGTGTTGGTTTCAATGAGGCAGCTTTTTCACTATGTAATGTGAAGTAAAATCTACAGAGGGAGGATCAGCTTATGTCTGAACTACAATGTCTTGGCCACATGGCCAAGTTCAAGTCCAAATTCACTTTTTGAGAACTGAAGCTAAAACCACAAACATTTTCCAGAAAGCCTCCCCTATACCTATATTGTACAGCGATCGGGATTATGACACTAGTGCCTCCAATTCTCCAGCTCATGGGGTGTTCAGCTGCTGCCATTGGCACTTCTCCTCGGTGCATTACATGGAACACTAAGATGTAAACCTGCCCTGAGAAGAAAGGAGTTGTTATTGCCACCAACTTTATGAACAATTCCCTCAGAAAGCAAAAAGAGCCTTATCTTACAGTGCGTACATAATTGAGTCTATACACAGGATTTAACTTACCTCCAAGGTTCCTGCAAACCAAGAAAGAGGCATTTGGGGTTACACAGTTGTCATGAATTAAACTGTATCCCTCAAAATGCATGTCAGCCTTGCTAGGCCATGACTCGCAGTATTGTGTGATGGTCCACCATTTTGTTTTTCCTATGTGTTGTAAATCCTAATCTCTATGATGTTAATGAGGCAGGGTTAGAAGCAGCTATGTTAATGAGGTAGGACTCAATCTACAAGATTAAGTTGTGTCTTAAATCAGTCTCTTTTGAGGCACAAAAGACAGAAGTGAGCAGAGAGACAGGGGGACGTTATACCACCAAGAAACAAGAGCCAGGAGCAGAGTGTGTCCTTTGGCCCCTGGGTCCCTGTGCTGAGAAGTTCCTAGACCAGGGGAAGATTGATAACAAGGACCTTCCCCCAGAGCTGACAGAGAAAGAAAGCCTTCCCCTGGAGCTGGCACCCTAAATTCAGACTTCTATCCTCCTAATCTGTAAAAACATTAGTTTCTCTTTCTTAAAGCCACCCACTTGTGGTATTTCTGTAATAGCAGCACTAAATAACTAAGATAGTAGTGAAAAGGCTGCCTCATCAAAACCAAGACTTGAAGGCTGTTTTGAATATAACATGAGGAAAAAATATGGTGACCTGGAGTTGGGGTTCTATCAGACAGAGGGGTCCTGAGACATTTGCTGATAAAGTAAATTTGCTTTCAAAAGAAAAAGCGAAAGGCCTAAAGTCAATTCCTATCAACCACACATTTAGCGGTAGTTACGCTGATGAGATCTACAAGATTAGATTGCGTCTTAAGCCAATCTCTTTTGAGAGATAAAACAGAGAAGCAAGTAGAGAGACACAGGGAACCCAGACAACCAAGAAACAAGAGCCAGGAGAAGAACAAGCATCCTTTGAACCCAAGTTCCCTGCACTGAGAAGATCCTAGATCAGGGGAAGATTGATGACAGAGACCTTCCTCCAGAGCTGACAGAGAGAAAGCCTTCCCCTGGAACTGGTGCCCTGAGGTTGGCCTTCTAGCCTACCAAACTGTGAGACAATAAATTTCTGTTTGTTAAAGCCATCCACTTGTGGTATTTCTGTTATAGCAGCACTAGATAACCAAGACATCACACTATGCTCTTTCTTTATTCTTCTAGTTAATAACCCATTCTTAAAGGCTCAGGAAGTCCCTGGGTGACAAAAACAATTACTGTGCTTGACTTTTAACCTGAAGGTTTGTGATTTGCAGCAGCTCAGAAGAAAGACTGGGAGATCTCCTTCCATGAAGACTATAGCATAGAAAATCCTGTAGATCAATTCTACTCTATAACACATGGAGTCGCCATGAGTCAGAATTAACTCCATGGCCAATGGGTTTGGTTTTTTGCTTTAAAGTCTCAGAGGGGGAAAAAAAATTCCTGAAGAAGTATGACCAGAATTTTTTTTAAATCATTTTATAAATTTAAGAGACACTTTTCACATGGAGAAAAAATTTGAGGATTTAAAATTGTTAAGGATTTTACACTCCAGTGATTTATCTCTCATTGGCACAAATGATGTAAGTTTTTCTCTATAAAAATATTAAAAGGATGTATATTGAGTGCGATGGTTAAGGTTGTGTATCAACTTGGCTGAGCCATGATTCTCAGTGGTTTGGCAGATATGATGTAGTTTGGCAGTCGTGTGATGATGTAATCACCTCCATGATGAGAACTGATATAATGTGATCACCTCGATGATAGGATCTGGTGTGAGTAGCCAACAGTTGAAAGAGAGTTTCCCTGGGCATGTGGCCTGCATCCAATATAGACAGATGTCAAGGCTCCCTGGCATTTGCTCACTCTGGATCCTGCAGCTGGCTCCTCTTCATCTGACCTTGATTCTGGGGACTTGAACCAGCGGCTTACCTGCCCATCTTCGGATTCGTTGAACTTCACAGGCTGTGAGCCAGAGGTCTGCTCTCTGACCGGCTGATCTTGGCTTCACCAGAGTCTGCAGCTGTGTAAGTCAGGAGAATCCTCCAGCTTGACCCACAGACTTGGGACTTTCCAGCCTCTACAACCGCATGAGCCATCTCCTTGACATAAATCTCTTTCTGCATGTATATGGACAGTGACTGCTTTTGCTTCTCCAGAGAACCCAGCCTAAGACAATGACCTTTGATTTTATCCCTCAAATCTATCAAAATGCTTAACTATACTAACCTAGTCCCCTAGTGCAGATGGAGACAAAACTCTAGAATTTCTCTGTTTTTTCCTGTTGCTGAATTAGTATTAATGAGATTACCTAATTTGCTCTGAGCAGGTAATTAATCACAAACTACCAAGTCAAGATTACAGCCTAGGAAACCCGGTGGGGCAGTTTCACTCTGTTATGTCAGGTCAACATGAAATGGAATCAACTCAACGGCAGCAGTAACAGCAACAACCAAGCTGAGAGTGGGAAACTTATGGGTTGGAGATTCTTATAAAACAGATTTTGTTACTGCCTGTTGGTAACATGGAGCCCTGGTAGCGTAATGGTTAAGAGCTATGGCTACTAACCAAATTGTGGGCAGTTCAAATCCAGCAACCGCTCCTCGGAAACCCTACAGGGCAGTTCTACTCTGTCCTATAGAGTCACTATGAGTTGGAAGCGACTTGATGGTAACCGGTTTGGTTTTTTTGGTTTTATTAGTAATATCTTCAATTCAAGTGAGAACAAACTTGGTTTTCAAGACTGATAAGGGTGCTAATTGAATTCATGTTGAAAGTGCTATCGTGGGACCTCTGTTACCCCTGACTCATGGCGACTCCATGCACAAAGGAATGACACTGTCCCCGTGGTCCTGTGCCATCCTCATGATCAGTCATGGATCACACCCTTGTGATCATTAGGCTTCTCATTGGCTGATTTTCAGAAGTAGATTTCCAGGCCTTTCTTCCTAGTCTGTCTTAGTCTGGAAGCTCTGCTGAAACCTGTTTAGCTCCCTAGCAACACGCAAGCCTTCACCGACAGACCAGTGGTGGCTGTGAGTGAGATGCATTAGCTAGGAATCAAACCAGGGTCTCCCGTGTGGAAGGGGGACAGTTTTACTGCTGAATCACCACTGCCTCACACCGCAAGGGTAGGTTCCTGAGAACCATTGCTGTGCTGCTCTTAAAAGTCTCTGATAACAAAAAACCATAAGAACAAAACCAAAAGGGACAAAAAAGAAGAATCCAGTTCCCTAACCCTGAATGTCCTCATGAGCCGATGGAATTATCCAACCTTATCTGCCATGACTATCTGGTCTCCGATACCAGGATGTTCCACTCTGCTCCCGCGTCCAAGCTTTGCCTGAATCTCTTCTCCCTTCTTCATCATCCAGCCGCACGTGGATGAGCTGACATCCACTGTCCATCACCCAAATGTAGGCGAAATAGGTCACCTGATTTGTGATTGTGACAGATGACCTAAATACAAGACACATGGAACTGTCACAGAGCCTAAACCGTCCTCATCCCCGACTAGGCTGCATTTTCAACCTTTCTATTTGTCACTCACTTGGCATAGCCAACAAGTGCTGCTGAACTCTAAAAATAATCACACAGGGAATGTCATCAGCAAAAAGGCCACACACATGCCTGCAGTTGATGTAGATTCCAGTGACATGTGTGGCGGTTTAATTCTATAATTTCCCAATCAGCAGAGCCTCTTTATGGAGTCAGTGTATTAAAAACACACAGACATTTAATGCTATGACATAAGGCTCTGTATTTGGAGAGGGAGGGCAGGCAGGAAGTGGCCGCTTTTAAGTGACTGTCTAGTACCCAAGGAGCGTGGTGGGGATGCCTGTTTGACAGGTTGGTGCTGTAGTGACAGAGGTAATACTATTTTGTATTTCTGTAGTGCCTGTCTTCACAGAACCCAAAGTAGACAGAGGTGATCTTTTCATGGACTACTAAAATCCTGCAAACTAGTGCTGAGTTTTAATTTTAGCCCTTCCTAACCTTTATTGCAGAGCCCTGGTGGCGCAGTGGTTAAGAGCTACGCGGCAAGCTATGGCTGCTAACCAAAACGTCGGCAGCTCAAATCTACCAGCCACTCCTTGGAAACTGGAAACCCTATGGTGGCAGTTCTACTCTGTCTATAAGGTCACTATAAGGCAGAATCGACTCGATGGCAATGGGTTTTTAACAGGAATCATTATTCCTCCACCCGTCTGTCAGTCTGTCTTATTTTGGTGGTTTTGAGCATTGCTGTGACGCTTGAAGCTATGCTAGCAAGTATTTCAAACACAGGCAGGGTCACCCGTGGTAGACAGATTTCAACAACACTTCCAGATTAGGACAGACTAGGAAAGAAGACCTGGTGACCTGCTAAAGAAAAGCAGCCCAGTGAAAACCTCAAGGACCATAACAGAATATAGTTTGATATAGTGCTGGAAGATGAACCCCCTAGATTGGAAGGCACTCAAAATACACAGTGGCTATAACAATGACCTCAAACATACCAGTGGTCGTGATGTAACGCCGGACAAGTCTACGTTTTACTATATTCTGCATGGGGTCACTATGAATTGGAGCCAACTCAACAGCAACTAATGACAACGATCATTATTACCAAGAATATTGTTTTATGTATTTATTTTTTAATCATTAAGGAAATGTTTATTAACTATTACATACCCAAAAGTACTAGGTGGGGACTGGCTATAGGAGTCCCTGGGTTGTGAAAACAACTCAGTGATCAACTATCAGCCCAAAGGTTGGCTATTCAAACCCATTCAGAGGTGTCTTGGAAGCAGGCCTGGGATCTGCTCCCAAAAGGTCACAGCCTTGAAAACCTATGGAGCAGCTCAGCTCTATTCTGCACATATGGGGTCGCCATGAGTCGGAATCCACTTGACAGTGACTGATGGCAACAAGGACAACAGGCTGGCTATGGGGCTACGCTCAGGGAGATGATCATGGGATGGGAAAGATAAAGCAAAAATAGATCATCAATGGGAAGAGAAAGAGATAAACAAGAACGTCAGGAAAGGGTAGCTTAACTAGCATTCTCTCAAAAGGTACTCCTCTTATTATTGACCTAGATGTCAGGACATCCAATGCACAACAGTAACTGATAGCCCTGCACGTGAGCCTAAGGCTCAGCAAATTCCCAGTACGTCTTCCGATTTGTTGCAGAAATCTTAAATTATGAATGCACTCAGGACAAAACTGAGATTAATTTTAGTTTATATCCAGCAAGTAATCTGTTTTTATTTGCAAAAGAAAAAAAAAAAACTCAGAGGTTGTCAGCTTTTGTTTGGCTCTCAAAAGAGAGTAACTTTGAGTAAAAAGATGTAAAACAGAATAATAATAGGAGTAAGGTGACTTGAATATCTTTTATTTAAATGTTGGGCTTTCGTTTAGTTTGTTTTTTTTTTAACTTGCTTTTTAGTTAGAAAAACAAAAGCAATACACATACGTGGGGTGGGGGGACTCAAAAGGAAAAAGAGATATGCAATGAAGAATAAAACTCTGTCTTATACCAAGAACTATTTTCATATTATTCGTACATTCTTATTGTGTGTACATGTGTTTGTAGGTGTGTATTTTTGTGGATGTGTATGTATACATATCCACCACTTGTCTGTTTGTCTTACTGTGGTGGCTGGCATGTTGCTGTGATGCTGGAAGCTATGCCACCAGTATTTCAAATACCAGCAGGGTCACCCACGGTGGACAGGTTTCGGTGGAGCTTCCAGACTCAGACAGACTAGGAAGAAAGACCTGACGGTCTGCTTCTGAAAAACAGCCAAGGAAAACCCCATGGATCACAACAGAATGCTGTCCGATACAAAAATACAGTGGCTGTAACAATGAACTCGAGCATACATACTGATGATCACCAAGATGGTGCAGGACTGGGCATTGTTTCATTCATTTGTACATGGAGTTGCCATTTACAACATACACGCATACATATATATACATGTTGTTCCTGTTGTTAGGTGCCCTTGAGGCAGTTCTCACTCATAGCGACCCTATGTACAACAGAACAAAACACTGCTGGGTCCAGTGCCATCCTCAAGATTGTTGCTATGCTTGTTTGAGCCCATTGTTGCAGCCACTGTGTCAATCCATCTCGTTGATTGTCTTCCTTTTTTTATCTGACCCAGTACTTTACTAAGCATGATGTCCTTCTCCACGGATTGATCTCTCCTGATAACATGCCCAAACTATATGAGATGAAGTCTTGCCATTCTTGCTTCTAAGGAGCATCCTGGATGTACTTCTTCCAAGATGGATTTGTTCGTTCTTCTGGCAGTACGTGGTATATTTAATATTCCTCCCCAACATCATTATTCAAAGGTGTCAATTCTTCTTAGGTCTTCCTTATTCATTGTTCAGCTTCCACATGCTTATGAGGTGACTGAAAACACCATGGTTTGGGTGGGACATACCTCAGTCCTATACCTATACCTTTGTTGTTGTTGTTAGGTGCCGTTGAGTCAGTTCCGCCTCATAGTGACCATACGCACAAAAGAACAAAACACTGCCTGGTCCTGAGCCATTCTTACAATCATCGTTATGCTTGAGCTTATTGTTGTAATCACTGTGTCAATCCACTTCGTTAAGCATCTTCCTCTTTTCCTTACACCTATACCTATACATATATATGAGGCCCTGGTGACACAGTGGTTAATAAGCCTTTGGCTGGTAACCAAAAAGTCGGCAGTTGGAATCCACCAGCCGCTCCTTGGAAACTCTATGGGGCAGTTCTACTCTGTCCTTTGGGGTCGCTATGAATCGGATTGGACTTGATGGCAACGAATAAATATACATATATGCAGCATCGTCTTTTTTCACAAATGTTAGATATTTATGCACATTTATATACATTATTTTGTAGCTTTTTTTTCTTTCAGCTCACTGTTGCACACGCATAGATGATAGCATCAAAACAATCCTATTTATGCTGTGTAGTATAGTTGATGTAACTAGTCCCCAGTTACGGCCATGAGGTTTGTTCCTAGTCTTTTCCTTTATGAACAACGCTGGAAAGAATACTTTTGTCTGTTGGACATCATGCCTGTATTTGAATGGATGGGTAGCATACATACTTAGATTTGGAATTGCTAGATCAAGTTTCCTTCCAAAGAGGTTGCACCAGTTTACATCCCCACCAGTATCCTCTACAAGCGAACCTCTTTTTCCCACATTTTTAGAAACATTATTTATTTTCAGATCTTTTGAGCTTTGTCAAAGAAAAACAGGTTAAAAGTACGTTTTTTCACTATTTTAATTTTCCTTTTAATATTATGAACGTGGCTGAGCTACCTTTCATCCGTCTATAAGCAAACTGTATCTATATATATACTTTTCTCTTTTTGTAAAAATATCTGTTCACATCCTTCGTCCATTTTTCCCCCTGTTGGATTCTTGTCCCCTTATTAACTTATAAAAACTATTTAAACATCAGGCATATTAAGGCTTTGCATATGATGTTTTGCCTTATTTTATTCTCTTGCCTTCCCCTGCTATTTGGACAGGAATTTTTTCTATATCATCAAATTTATAAATCTTTACAGTTTCCTGCTTTCTGATTTGCTAGAAATGCCTTGTATACCCTGAGATTGTTTAAGAAATATTTTCCGACCTCTGCTTGTCTGTGCTTTTTACCCTTTTGAACTTTAATTTTTGAAACACGTACAATTGATTTTGTTAGAAGGACTGAGATAGATATTCGTCTTTGTTTTTCCCCTCAAACCTTCAGTTAATTGACCCAATGCCATACGCAGGGAGATTTGTGTGTTTGACATTGGTTTGAAATGCTGTTTTTATTAAAACAAACTTTTCATATGTACTGGGGCAATTTCATGATTTTATGTTCTCCTATTAATCTGTCTATTCATGTAGGAATAAGCTCAAACAAATCAAAGATTGTGAGGAGGGCAGAGGACTTGGTAATGTTTCCTTCTGTTATGCATCGAGTTGTCATGAGTCAGAGCCACTTTGATGATACCTAACAATAAGGACAATTGATCTATCTTTTCATGGGGAGCCCTGGTGGCACAGTGGTTAAGAGCTGGGCTGCTAACCAAAAGGTTGGCGGTGCAAATCCACCAGCTGCTCCTTGGAGACTCTATGGGGCAGTTCTTCTGTGTCCTCTAGGGTCACTGTGAGTTAGAATCGACTCGACGACAACGGGTTTGGTTTTGGTTTTGGTTTTAACAGAACATTAGACTCCCACCATGGGAGCCTGGGTTGTGCAAGCAATTTGTGAGCAGCTGCTAACTTAAAGGTTAACAGTTTGAGCCCTCCCAGTGGCTTCACAGAAGAAAGGCCTGGCAACCTGCTTCTGTAAAGATTACATCCAAGAAAACCATACTCAGTTCTACTTTGTATATAGAGCTGCTATATGGTCACAATAACTTGGAATCCACTTGAAGGCAACAGGTTTTGTTTTCTGTTTTTTTCATGAACCCATACTCAACTTTTATAAACATTACTGGATACCATGTTTCAACATCAAGTGGCCTAGCCTCGCCTTCTTACTTATCTTTTTTAGAAATTTTAAAAGTAATTCTCATATTTGTTTTTCCAGATAAACTTAATACCTATGAACTTGTATAGCATCATATTATAAATGCGTATACACATACGTATATTGTTGTTGTGGGCCATCTAGTTGATTCCAACTCATAGTGACCGTATACAACTGCCCCATAGTGTTTTCTCTGCTGTAATATTTACAAGTACAGACTGGCAGGTATTTTCTCCCTCAGAGTGGCTGGGCTGGTCCAAAATACTTACCTTTTGGTCACAGTTGAGCGCTTAACCGTTGTGCCACCAGGGCTCCATATAGATATATGTATGTGTATATATACCTCAAACAAAGAACACCAAATCCATTGCTGTCGAGTCTATTCCAACTCATAGCCACCCTTTAGCAGTGGCGTCACTAGGGTTGGGCTCACCCAGTGCTGTAACTCATGGTGTCACCTCCCCTGCCCCATGGACCTCCTCCTGTACCTGGTCATGCAGAATCCTTAGTCATGCTTTTGTACTAATGTTACTTGTAAATCGTAATTCCCATATATCACTCCTTCTTTTCCTTTAATTACTACTTCATTCTCAAAAAAGTTATTGACATAGGTTCACAAATACGAATTACCACAATATTGTAGCTAAAACACTGGGAAATTTGACAAAATCAGTGACTGTAAAAACACCGGCAGCAAAGAATACAAGAGCACGTACAGATGAAACCACTTGTAAACCCACTGCCTTCAAGTGCGTTCTAACTCCTAGCGACTCTATAGGACAGAGTAGAGATGTACTATAGAGTTTCCAAGGAGCGCCTGGTAGATTCCAACTGCCGACCTTTGGGTTAGCAGCCATAGCTCTTAACCACGGCACCACCAGGGTTTCCAGTTCAAAGTATAATTGGGTAATAATGACAGCTCTGAACAGAGCACATTAGAAGGTTCAAAAAGTAAGTCAGCATAGAGTTGCAGCCTTGTAGGTACATTGACACCTGTAAGCTTGGCTGATGAAAAATGTTTTGTCATGATAACCAACTACAGGATATTTTATAGAGAGTCATTTTGGTGTCACCCCCTCTGACGGTGTCACCTTGCGTGATCCACACCCCTGCACTCCCTTAGCAATGCTACAGCTCTATAGGATACAATAGAATTGCCCCATAGGTTTCTAAGGCTGTAAATCTTCACAGAAGCAGAGGGTCACATCTTTCTCCCTCGGAGCAGCTTGGTGGGTTTAAACTGCTGACCTTTCAGTTAGCAAATGAGCGCTTAACTACTGCATCACCACAGGTCATATCTATATCTATATACATGCTCTAAGACTGCTTTGCATATATATATATATATTAGAAAGTGTACAAACAGAATGCTCCTTAGAAGTGAGGATGGCAGGACTTCGCCTTGCTAAATTTGGACATGTCGTCAGGAAAGACCAATTGCTAGAAAAAGACGTTACGTTTGGTGAAGACGAGGGTCAGCAAAAATGAGAGAAAACCCTCAATGAGAGGAGTTGACACAAAGGCCTCAACGACAGACGCAGACACACCAACGATCATGGAGATGGTGCAGGACCAGGCAGCGTTTTGTCCTGTTGTACTTCAGGTTGCCACGAGCACACAACAGAGTTCATTATATGTATAAAATTAGTACGTTGCCTTCTTGTTTCTAACAGGATTCACATAATACTCTTGATTCTTTTTTCACATATACATTCATATCCTCAATAATTGTCCTTCTTCTTTCTTCCTTTTGTCCAGCTGAATTGACTAGCAATTTCAGAAAAATGTGAAGCCACAGCAATGGCCGAAGGCGTTCTTACCTTACACCTGACATTAACAGGAATTTTTCTAAGATTTCCATATTAATTAAGGTGCTGGTTCTTGGCTGAAAATACTTATTTCTTCTATAGTCAAGCTATCATCCTATTGTATTACATATTTTTGAGTCAGAATAGATGTTGAATTTTATCAGGTTCACTCTGACACATTACAGACTGTGGTTTTTATCGTCTGTGATTTATTATCACAGTGAATGGCCTTAATAGATACCGAGCTGTTCTAGTATTGTTCAGAGTGAACGAGATTTGAAACTACTAATAATTTTCAAATTCAGTAATATCGCAAGGCATTTATTCCTTGGCAATGGGTATTGAAATGCTGGCGGGGACTCTGATATTAGGGTCTGGAGCTCCTGAACTGAATTGCTTGGATGGTCTCCACTGTGTTGGATGAGTTTATTCACTGATTTCAGCATTTCTTCATCTCCAAGGCCAACGCTTTGTGTGCAGAAGAGAACAAGACAGAAACTCTCCCTGACCTCATGGGGCCTAGAGATCAGTGTTCAGCTTGCTTTGCTCATGAACAGACACATTTATGCTTGCTCCTACCGGTTCCAAGATGTTGTCTATTTTTTATTGTGGCTTTTAAACAAATAAAATCAACTACACTTCACATGATATAAATGGGCCTGTATTTTCCCAACACATCTTGAACAAATTTATTTGAGAACTTTGGAGATTTAATTCATGTGTGTTAGGGACAAAAGCTTAACTTTTTACTAATCTAAACACAGTGGAATTGAATCATCAGAGGGATGAGAGTAGGGGTTTTATTTAGCCATTTCTGCTGCTCCTTGAATACCTGACCATGTCTTCCTCTTTCAGGTGGAATCTATCCCGAAATATTAAATGGAAACCACAGAGCTCATTCTTCAAGAAAGACCAGCGAATACTAATCAGCCCCAACCATCACCCTGTTTGAACATAATGCAAGAAAAATGTTAAGAAAAATCTAAACATCAAATAAAGCATAATGGGAGAACCGTAACCTTTATAATTTTAAGGGATCAGTAATAGAATTACCATATTTCCAGGGTTTTATTCTTTAGCAAAGAACATCTTCATTTCAGAATTTTTGTTTTTAATTTTTTTTTTAAACTTTGAGAAGTAAAAAAAACTAATGGAATTTTCTAATATCAAACAGATATACGTATCGGTAGTACTTCACTACACAATGTTTATTCATTTTTTTAAGGCCAGCAAGAATGGCAAGACTTTGTCTCACTTACTTTGGAGACACCACCAGGAAAGGTCAATCACTAGAAATAAACACCATATTTGGTAAAGTAGAGGGTCAGTAAAAACGAGAGAAACCATCCATGAGATGGAAAGACAGAATAGCCACCACAGTGAACTGCAACCTATCACCCATCATGAAGACGGCGCCAGAACAAACCCATTGCCCTCCAGTCAATTTCCGTTCATGGCGACCCCATGTGAGACAGAGCAGAACTGCCCCACAGGCTCTCCTAGGCTGTAATCTCTACAGAAGCAGATTGCCAGGGCTTTTCTCCCAAGGAACCGCTCTGTGGGTTGGAACTGCTGACCTGTCAGTTAGCAGCCAAGTGCTTAACTACTGAGCCCCCAGTGATCCTTTAGAAGACGGCACAGAACCAGGCAATGTTTCGTTCTGTTGTACAAGGGCTGCCATAAGTTGGAGCCGCTGATATAGCAACTAACAACATCTTGTTCGTGTAAGTCCTCTGTGTCCTAGCTGCCCTAACCTGCTACCTGGGCTTCCTGCAGACCCTTACAGCAAGAAGCACACCCTGATGACTGACCCTGGAATGGACTACTTAGATTTCATCAGTCCATTCCTGGAGGGTAAAGAACATTATCAAATCCGAGCCATACAGGCATGAGATAAGCATCTTCGCCAAGTATCTAGTACTAGCAGGACAGTGAAATACAATACTCAATGTGGTGTTGTTGTTAGCTGCTGGAGAGTTGACCCCGACTAACGGCCATCCCCATGATCTGTTGTGGATCGGACCATTGTGCTCCAGAGGTTTTTCACTGGCTGATTTTCAGAAGTAGATTGATTGCCAGGCATTTCTTCCTCGTCTGTCTTAGTCTGCAAGCTCCGCTGAAACCCGTTCAGCATTATAGCCATACACAAGCCTCCACTGACAGACTGGTGGTAGCCAGGCATAAGGTGCACTGGCTGGGAATAGAGTCCATGTGTCCCACATGGAAGGAGAGAATTTTACTAGGGAAACACCATCGCCTCATTAATTGAACATAATAAGTACAAAACGTAAGAATCTAGAAAATACCACAAGAGCAAGAGAAAGGTTCAAATTGTGCAACAATGCAGGTTTCCAGAATGGGTCACAGTGCACACTGCCCACTCACGCCTCACTGCCTGATGTAATCTCATCTTCACCCTTACAGAGTTACATCCATTTTACAGGAATGGCGTTGAAGTTGGGTGAAGTTGAGAGACTGGGGCGAATTCTCACATCCAACAAATGGCCTGTCCTCTGATATCAGAGCCTGTCTTCTTTCCTTTACGTTCCATCACAATGATCATGTGGGTTTTTTTTTCTTTTAAACCATTTATTGAACAACTCATTATGCAAAGTCCGTAATTTATCCAGTAAGTGGGTTTTGTCCTATGCGTATTCATTATGGCGGTTTCCTTTGGGATTTCTTTTGTCTAGTATTTCATGGAAGAGATTAAAAAGGGTTTTATAATGAAGGGCAAACCCCTGGAGGGTCAAATCCTGTTTGGTAATATGGCATCATTTCATGCATTCGTGCAAAAAAAAAAAATCTGGATAACAGCATTCATTAATATCAGGTAACTCCTTAGTGACTTTAATGATGTAAGTTTGAAAAAAAAAGAGGTGATTTTATTTCATTAGCAGACATATCGTCCTTTTCTGTTCTTCATTCCAAATCGTATGAATCGTACATTCCAGGTTCTGATTATTAATGAATGTTTGCAGCTGTTTCTTCTCATTTGGAGTCATGCCACATCAGCAAATGAAGGTCCCAAAAGCTTTACTCCATCCACGTATTTAAGGTTGACTCTACTTTGAGGAGGCAGCTCTTTCCCAGTCATCTTTTGAGTGCCTTCCAACCTGGGGGGCTCATCTTCCAGCACTGTATCAGACAATGTTCACTGCTATTCATAAGGTTTTCACTGGCTAATGCTTTTCAGAAGTAGACTGCCGGGTTCTTCTTCCTAGTCTGCCTTAGCCTGGAAGCTCAGCTGAAACCTGTCCTCCATGGGTGACCCTGCTGGCATCTGAACACTGGTGGCATAACTTCCAGCATCACAGCAACACACAAGCCCCCACAGTACGACAAACGGACAGACACATGGGGGAAAAAACAGTACAGCATGCATTATTTGCATAAAATAGGGCACAGACAAATATACAAATTTTTTAAATGCTGAAATGTACATATAGACATGAATAACCCTCCTTTGTGTGATCTTGAAACGCTCTCTTTGACAATGGATGCAACACCATTCCTCCTCAAGTTGTCATTCCCAGCATAGTAGACTATATATGATTGTTTGATTCAAAATGGCCAATACCAGTCCATTTCAGCTCACTAATGCCTAGGATATCAATGTTTATGCATTCCATTTCATTTTTGATGATTTCCAATTTCCCTAGATTCATAATTTGTACATTCCAGGTTCCAATTATTAATGGAAGTTTGCAGCTGTTTCTTCTTATTTTGAGTCATGCCACATCAGCAAATGAAGGTCCCAAAAGCTTTACTCCATCCACGTCATTAAGGTTGACTCTACTTTGAGGAGGCAGCTCTTCCCCAGTCATCTCTTGAGTGCCTTCCAACCTGGGGGGCTCATCTTCCAGCACTATATCAGACAATGTTGTGCTGCTATTTATAAGGCTTTCACTGGCTAGTGCTTTTCAGAAGTAGACTGCCGGGTCCTTGTTCTTAGTCTATCTTAGTCTGGAAGCTCAGCTGAAACCTGTCCTCCGTGGGTGACCCTGCTGGTATCTGAATACTGGTGGCATAGCTTCCAGCATCACAGCAACACACAAGCCCCCACAGTATGACAAACTGACAGATATGTGGGGGGCAGGTAGATATACACACACACACACATATTTGTGTGTGTATATATATATATTCTCTACATACGTTCTGTTTTTCCAAAATACAATTCACAGATGCAGTGATGAATTTGAATACTTAGAGCTCCCAAGTCACCCTAATAGTTAATTATGATAGAAAACTGTAAGGCAATAACATATTTTACAAGGAACGTTAGAGGAACTTAATGAGCCAGTTAAGAAGAATGAGGCATTTGACTCTGGGAGAATACAAAATTCTGGAACTGCTCAATTGCAGGGGAAAAACTTAATGATTCCGGACAAAAGCTCTGAACAGGACAGAGTGGATGAATGTGCCCATACATCATGTAGCCAGCAGAGAGAGGTCTGAGTTACAGTTCTTCTTTTTTTTCCTTATAAATTTGTAATCAATAATGTTTCACCATAGTTGGGTCTATATATCTGAGCACTTCAGAAAGCCTATCACGTGTAAGCATGATGGGGGCTTTACGTTCCTAATATTCATTTCTAGGAGCCCTGGTGGCACCATGGTTAAGCACTCGGCTGCTAACTGAAAGGTCAGTGGTTCCAGCCACAGGAGAAGGATGTGGCGGTCTGCTTCTGTAACAACTTATAGCCTTGGAAACCCTATACAGCAGTTCTACTCTGTGCTATAGAGTTGCTATGAGTTGGAATCAACTTGATGGTAAAGGTAATGGCCCTTTTAATACAAAGTTTGTCACTGATCATATTTCAAGTTCTTTGGGGTCTAAACTCCCATTATCTCCACTGAATACCATCTTTGTGGTATGTATATAGGATCTAAACACTGAATCTAGAAAGACAATGTGACTCTCTTTGCACTGTGCTCAGGTGTTTCATTAACTTTGCCCAAACAGTTGTTGTTTTATGATGTAGGATTGTCCTTGAGCATTGCTGACCCAATGAATAAATCAACCCATTTCAATATTCACTGGAATGTTTGTTTCATTTTGTTTTTTTCCAACTCTTGGAAGTTCAAGTTGTTGCTGTGTGTGCTGCCAAGTTGATTCCAAGTAACAGCTACACTACAGGGCATGATAGAGCTGCCCCATATAGTCTTCAAGGCTGTTATCTTTACTGGAGCAGATCGCCAGGTCTTTTCTCCTGTGGAGCTGCTGGGTGGGCTTGAACTGCCAGCCTTTTGGTTAGGAGCCGAGTACTTAACTGCTGCATCACCAGTGGCATTTGTAGCAGAATGCAAAACAAGGCAACACTTCAAAATTATGGAGGCAAGAGGAGAAACCGGACACCTTGCCCTGTATACCCAGAGCTGAATGTGGAGAGTGAAAATCTTATACATCAAAGAAATGCACAAGTGGATTTCCTGATTGTTCTTTCCTTCCCCAGACCTGAGGAGAGTGAGGGTGTTGTTAGCTGTGATCTGCAGAAGTCTGCCTCAGGCAAAATGCAAAGTCCAGCTTCTAATAATACAGCATTTTAATGTCTACTGAGTTCTTTTAAGGTTATAATCATATTTCTTTCCTTCAAAAAGAAAAGTTAGACAATGTTCTGATGAAGGCCACTTTGTAGAGGAACAAATTAGAAATCAGGACTGGTGAGCCCTTCCAGCAAGGTCCCTTGGAAAATATGAGCCCAAGAGATAGAAAGGGCCATATAAGCCAGAATCTCAATCAGCCTGAGACCTGAAGAACTAGATGGTGCTGGGCTACCGCCACCGACCACCTGACAGGGAACACAGCAGAGAGTCCATGATGGCGCAGGAGAAAAGTTGGGTGCATAACTCAAATTCTAGTAAAAATATCAGACTTGACTGGAAGGACCCCAGGAGGCCTGTCCCCGGACTCTCCATTGGCCCAGAACTGGAACCATTCCCAAAGCCAACTTTTCAGACATAGATTAGACTAGACTATGAGACATAAAATGATGCTGGTGAAGAGTGTGCTTCTTGGCACAAGTAGATACATGAAACATAATGGGCAGCTCCTGTTAGGAGGGGGGATGAGAAGGCAGAAGGGGACAGGAGCTGGCTGAACAGACATGGTGAATAGAGGGTAGACAGGAGGACTGTGCTGCTGTCACATTACAGCGAGAACCACTAGGGTCACATAACAATGTGTGTATGAGTTTTTGTATGAAAGACTGACTTCAAGTGTAAACTTTCACTTAAAGCACAATAAGAAAAAACGCAAAGTTTAAGAGAGACTTCTAAAAGCAGTAAGACAAAAGTGAATCATCTTACAAAGGATCTTAATAAAATTAAAATCCAATTTCTCACCAAAAGCCAAAGAGGCAAGAAGAGAGTTAGATAGCATATTTAAAATGCTGGAATAAAAATAAAATTGTAAGTTAATGGGCACACAATGTATAAAAGTGTAATTTGTGATAACAGTAAAAATAAAAAAAAGAGGGACAGGATAGTTCTGCATAGGAACAAGGCTTTGTATGCTTTTGAAGTTAAGTGAGTAACAATACTAACTAAACTGTTTTAAGTTTTGATGTTAAATGTAATTCTAAGGTTGCCACAAAAAGTATCTAAAGATATACATAAAAGGAAAGGCGAAGGGAATCAAAATAGCTTTAAAAAATCAGCTTAGCACAAAACAAGGTATTATTGGAGGAAATAAATGACAAAAAACAAACATTAATAGGGCAAAATAAAAGAAACACAGGATCATCTCAACTGATACAGAGAAGGCACTTGACGGAATTTAATACTCTTCCATGTTAAAAAACACTAATATAGGATTAGAAGAGAAGTTTCTCGATATAATAAAGGCTTAAAAAAAAATACTGCTCAGTGGAGAAAGACTGATATTTTTCTTTTTAAAATAAGGAGCAAGGCAAGTGTTTCAGATATCTAGTGCTGCTATAACAGAAATGACATGAGGGGGTGGGTTTAATTAACAGAAATGTATTTTCTCAAAATAAGCAGGGTGGGAGTGAGAAATTCAGGGTGCCAGGTAGTGGAAGGCTTCCTGTCTCTGGGTTTTCTAGGGGAGTGTCTTTGCCTCTTTTCTACTCATCAGTGATCTACATGTGGCATGGCATTTAACTTCTCCCATCTCTACTTCCTTTGAAACAAAAAACCCAAACCCATTGCCATCCAG
This sequence comes from Loxodonta africana, assembly GCF_030014295.1. Taxonomy (NCBI): domain Eukaryota; kingdom Metazoa; phylum Chordata; class Mammalia; order Proboscidea; family Elephantidae; genus Loxodonta; species Loxodonta africana. The sequence goes on from NW_026974892.1 coordinate 506,741, forward strand.
TCGATTCTGACTCATAGCAACCCTATAGGACAGAGTAGAACTGCCCCACAGAGTTTCCAAGGAGCGCCTGGTGAATCCAAGATGCTGAACTTTCCTGTAGCAGCTCTTAACCACTATGCCTCCAGTGTTTCCTCTACTTCCTGGCTCTATTGTATATCAGAAGAGATTGAATTAAGGCACACCTGACGCACTTCCTCATTAACATAACAAAGAAAACCCATTCCCAAATGGGATTATGGAGGTTAAGATTTATAGAATCCCAAACTCTTTGCCATCAACTAGATTCTGACTCATAGCGACCTTATAGGACAGAGTAGGACTGCCTCATAGGGTTTCCAAGAAGCACCCGGTAGATTCGAACCACCAACCTTTTGGTTAGCAGCCGTAGCTCTTAACCACTGTGCCTCCAGGGTTTCCTTAGAACTTACAGAGGTTAGGATTTACAATATATATTTTGCAGCGGCGGGGGCGGGGGGAATTCTGTTGTAACTACAGGTAGATCCACTATCACCAGTGATCATTTGAAATTATTCTGGAGATACAAATGACTTTTAGGCTACCAAAAAAAAAAGTATTTAAATGGAGAAGGAAAGAAAACAGATAGGATTCTGTACATAAAAACCCCAACAGCTATTAGACCTAGTAAATTAATTTACCAAAGTATCAGGGTTCATTGTCAATATACACAGATCACTCAGGTTTCTACACATCAGTATCAGCAAGGGGAAAAATAAAGCAACTAGCATTTATGATAGCATCTAAGAGACTAAAGTATCTAGGAATATATTTAACCAGAAAAGTGAGAGATTATACACATAAAATTGTAAATTATGATTAAGAGAAATCAGAAAAGGACTAAGTAGACATTCTCTGTTCAGGGCTAGGAAGGCTTACTTCATATATACATATAAGTTAAAATTGAAGGTGAAGAAAATTAGAACAAGTCCGTGAGAGCCAAAGTATGAGCTTGAGCACATCCCACATGAAGTTAGAACAATCTCAAGAATATCTTTGACACATAGATCACTAAGTGCTCAGAGCCTAAACAAAAGGCTGGCGATTTGAACCCAAGAGCCGCTCTGCAGGAGAAAAGTCCTGGAGATCTGTTCCCATACAGATTACAGCCTAGGAATCCCTATGGTCGGCTCTGCTCCACCACATGGGGTCATCGTACATTAGAATCAACTCAAAGGCATGCATCAATAGCAACAGGCAAGTTAGACCAGAGAAGAAATGTCCTTTGTCATCAAAGCTTCCTTAGGTGTACTGAGCTGTCCAAATGGCCCCGATGTATACACTTCCCTATTTGCAGCTGTTTTTGAAAGAAAAACAAAATTGCTTATGAGGTAATAATACAACAAGATGACAAATGGGTGGTGACATCCAAAAGTCAAAGCTCCCTAAATAGCTACAGTAATCAAACAGTGTGGTATCTGTGAAGGACGGGGTACACTAATCAAAACAACAGCACAGAGGACCTTGAAATAAAACTACACAAACACGTGCAACTGATTTTTAGCAGTGTTATTGAGATGTAATTTATATATTTCATATATAAAGTACATTTCAGTTCTTTAAATATATTCAGAGATGTGTGCAGCCATGACAAAACCAGTACTCTAACACTCATTCCAACTCAGCACAACCCCATGTATGTCAGAGGACACCATAGGGATTTCAATGGCTGATATTTTGGAAGTAGATCACAAAGCCCTTCTTCCCGCATACCTCTAGGGTGAACACAAATTGTTAACCTTATGGTTAGCAAGTACATTAGAGATTTGTACCACCCAAGGACTCTACAAATATTATCAGTTCCACTTTAGAGTCATTTTAATCATGTTAAAAAGAAACATGTACATTTCAACTACCAATTGTTCCATCCCCACACCCAGCTCAAAGTAATCACTTTCTGTCCCTATTGTGTGGATTCTGACTCCTGACAATCACAAATATTTCAAAGTAGAACTGTGCAGAGTTGGGTTTTCTTGGCTGTAATCGTTATAGAAGCAGATTGCCAGGCTTTTCTTCTGCAGAGACAAGGCATGGGTTAGAAACAAGAAACTTTAGCTTAGTTGTTGTTATTAGGTGCCACCAATTCGGTTCCGAATCATAGCGACCCTATGCACATCAGAACAAAACACTGCCCTGTCCTGTGCCATCCTTACAATCATTGCTATGCTTGAGCTCATTGTTGCAGCCACTGTGTCAATCCACCTCCTTGAGGGCCTTCCTCTTTTCCACTGACCCTGTTAGTTGCCAAGCATGATGTCCTTCTCCAGGGACTGATCCCTCCTGATACATGTCCAAGGTATGTAAGATGCAGTCTCGCCATCCTTGCTTCTAAGGAGCATTCTGGTTTTACTTCTTCCAAGACAGATTTGTTCGTTCTTTTGGCAGTCCATGGTATATTCAATATTCTTCAGCAATACCACAATTCAAAGGCATCAATTCTTCTTCGGTCTTCCTTATTCATTGTCCAGATTTCACATCCATATGATGTGATTGAAAATACCATGCCTTGGGTTAGGCACTACACAGTCCTCAAGGTGACATCTTTCCTTTTCAACACTTTGAAGAGGTCCTTTGCAGCAGATTTACCTAGTGCAATGCATCCTTTGATTTCTTGACTGCTGCTTCCATGGCTGTTCATTATGGATCCAAGGAAAATGAAATCCTTTGACAACTTCAATCTTATTTCCGTTTATCATGATATTACTTATTGGTCCAGTTATGATGGTTTTTGTTTTCTTTATGTTGAGGTGCTATCCATACTGAAGGCTGTGGGCTTTGATCTTCATTAGTAAGTGCTTCAAGTCCTCTTCACTTTCAGCAAGCAAGGTTGTGTCATCTGCATAACGCGGGTTGTTAATGAGTCTTCCTCCAGTCCTGACGCCCCATTCTTCCTCATATAGTCCAGCTTCTCGGATTATTTCCTCAGCATACAGATTAAACAGGTATGGTAAAAGAATACAACCCTGACGCACACCTCTCCTGACTTTAAACCAATCAGTATCCCCTTGTTCTGCCCAACAACTGCCTCAATCTATGGAAAGGTTTCTCATGAGCACAATGAAAACCATTTGCACTACAGGGGACCTTCTGTCCCTATAGATGTGCCTATTCTATATATTTAATATAAAAGGAGTAATATATAGTCTTTTGTCACTGGCTTCTTTAATTTAGCATATTTTCAAGGTTCACCCATGTTGTGCCATGTATCAGTGCATCATACTACCATATTTTGTTTATTCAATCAACCATTTATAGATAGTTGGGTTGTATCTACCTTTTGTCTATTATGAACAACATGGCTATAAATATCCACGTACAAGTTTTTGTGTGTAATGATGATTTTATTTTTCTTTAGTATAGTATTGTGTGTGTGTGTATGGTGTTTGTGCATTGTTAGTTATGGTTTGTATACTATTCATGCCATGTATAAGGGCTCCTAGTATTCTAATTTTTCTTCAATGATCTTTATCATTTAGATTTTATATTCAGGTCTTTGATCCATTTTAAGTTAGTTTTTTACATGGTGTAAGATATGTGTCTTGTTTCTTTTTTTTTTTTGGCAGATGGGTATCCAGTTACGCCAGCACCATTTGTTAAAGAGACATTTTCCCATTTAGCGGACTTTGGGCCTTTGCCAAATATCAGCTGCTAATAGGTGACTGAATTTATGTCTAGGTTCTCAATTCTGTTCAATTGGTCTATGTATCTGTACTTGTACCAATACCAGGCTGTTTTGATTACCATGGAAGTATAACAGGTTCTAAAGCCAGGTAGTGGGAGACCTCCCACTTTGTTCCTCTTCTTCAATAATGCTTTACTTATCTGGGTCCTCTTCTCTTTCCATATGCTGTTAGTGATTTGTTTCTCCATCTTGATAAAAAAAATGCCATTAGAATGTGGATCCTGACTGCATCGTATCTGTAGATCGCTTTGGGTAGAATGGACATTTTCACAATGTTGAGTCTTCCTCTCAACATGTTTTTCCACTTACGTAGGTCTCTTTTGGTTTCTTGCAATAGTGTCTTGTAGTTTTCTTTGTATACATCTTTTACATCTCTGGGTAGGTTTATTCCTAAGTACTTTATCTCTTAGGGGGCTACTGTAAATGGTATTCATTTCATGATTTTCTTTTAAAATTTTTTTCTTAGTTCATATAGAGAAATCCTACTTATTTTCCTACATTTATCTTAAATCCTGATACTTTGCTAAAATCTATTACTTCCCGTAGTTTTCTCGTGGATTCTTTGAGGTTTTCTGTGTATAAAATCATATCATCTGTGAATAGGGATACTTTTGTTTCCTCCTTACCAATGTAGATGCCCTTTATTTCTTTTTCTTGCCTTGTTGCTCTGGCTAGGACCTCCAGCACAATGTTGGATAACAGTGCTGATAAAGGGCATCCTTGTCTGGTTATCGCTCTCACAGGAATGTTTCCACACTCTCTCCATTTAGATTGATATTGGCAGTTGGCTTTGTATAAGAGCCCTTTATTATGTCAAGGAATTTCCCTTCAATTCCTATTTTGCTGATTTTTTTTTTTTTAAATCAGGAATGTTCATTAGACTGTGTTAAATGCCTTTTCTGAATCATTTCATAAGATCATGTGGTTCTTTTATTTATGTGATGGACGACATTGATTTTCTAATGTTGAGCCATCCCTGCATACCTGATATGAATCTCACTTGGTCATGATGAATTATTTTTTTTATATACATTATTGTATTCTATTGGCTAGAATTTTGTTGAAGATTTTGGTGTCTATACTCACGAGGGATATTGATCTGTGATGTTCTTTTTTTGTGGTGTCTTTATCTGGCTTTGGCTTCAGGGTTATGCTGGCTTCATAGAATGTGTTTGGGAGTGTTCCTTCTGTGTACATGTTCTGAAATACCTTTAGTAGTACTGGTATTAACTCTTCTCTAAAAGTTAGGTAGAATTCTCCACTGAAGCCATCAGGGCCAGGGCTTTTTTTTTTTTTGGAGGGGGAGGGGGATTTGGAGGAACTTATTACCTCTTCAATCTCTCCTATTTTGGGTTTATTTAGTTTTTCTACCTGGGTTTGTGTTAATTTACTTATATCTGTATTTCTAAAATTTGTCTATTTCCTTTTGGTTTTCAAATTTGTTGGAGTACAATTTTTCTGAGAATTTTCATTTCAGTTGAGTCTGCTGTGGTATCGCCTGTCTCAAAAAATTCACCTCTACGTGCTGCTTTTGCTATGTCCCAAATGTTCTGGTAAGATTTGTTTTCATTCTCATTTGATTTTATGAATTTATTCCATCCCTGATTTCTTCTACAACCCAGTAGTTTTTGAGCAAGATGTTGCTCAGTTTCCATGTATTTGATTTTTTTTTCCCCTTGCTACTTCTGTTACTGATTTCTACTTTTATGGCTTTTTGGTCAGAAAAGATGCTTTGTAATATTTTGATGTTTTGGATTCTGTTAAGGTTTGCTTTGTGGCCTGAAATGTGTTCTACTCTGGACAATGTTCCATGTGCATTGGAAAAAATGTATAATTGGCTGCTGTTGTGTGGAGTGTTCTGTATATGTCTATCAGGTCAAGTTGATTGCTTGTGGCGTTTAGATCTTATGTGTCTTTATTGAGTTTCTTTCTAGATGTCCTGTCCTTCACCAAAAGTGGTGTGTTGAAGTCTCCTACTATTATTGTGGAGCTTCTGTTTCTCTTTTCAATGCTGTTAGATTTTGTTTTATGTATTTTGGGGCCCTATCATTGGTGCATATGTATTTATTATTGTTAAGTCCTTCTGGTGTAGTGACTCTTTAAGCAATATATTATGTCCTTCCTTGTCTTTTGTGGTATATTTTATGTTAAAGTCTGTTTTGTCAGAGATTAATATTGCCACTCCTGCTTTTTTAGTTTTCATTTGATATATATATTTTTTTCTATCTTTGATATTTTTTTTTCTCTGTGAGTCTAAGATGTGACTCTTGTAGGCAGCATATAGAACAGTCATGTTTTTTATCCATTCTGCCACTCTCTGTCTCTTTATTGGTGCATTTAATCCACTTGCATTCAGTATAATCATTGATAGATCGAGTTTAGTGATATCATTTTGATTTGTGTGTGTGTGTGTGTGTGGTGTTGACAGTTTCTTTGTTCTACTTAATTTTCTGTGTTGAGTCATTTTTACTTCTCAGTATCACCTTACCATTCTCTCCATATTGAAGTTCTATGACTACAGTATTTAGTCCCTCTTTTTCTGTTTTAATGTTGTTATCATTTACATATTGATGTCACTATTTCCTATTTTCAGTCTTTTGAATTTGATTTATTTTTGCAACTAACCTATCTGGGTTGATACCTGGTTGTTGTGTCCTGTGTTCTAACCTTGGGTCGTTGTCTGATATTCTTGGCTCTCTAGCCGAAGAACTCCTTTTAATATTTCTTATAATACTTGTTCTGTTTTTTACAAATTCCCTTACCCTCTGTTTATCTAAAAATGTCCTAATTTTGCCACCACATTTGAAAAACAGTTTTGCTAGATATATAAAATCTTGCTGATACTTTTTTTTTTTTTTCCATCAAGGGTTTATATATGTCATCCCATTACTTTCTTGCTTGCATTGTTTCTGCTGAGTGGTCAGCATTTTCTGTTATTGACTCTCCTTTGTAGGTGACTTTTTGTTTATCCCTAGCTTAGTTTTTTTACTATGAAGAATCGGTCTTATCTTTGTTTTTGGCAAGTTTGATTATAATATGATTTGGTGTCTTTCTTTTGGGATCCAATCTGAGTGTGGTCCAATAAATTTCTTGGATAGATATCTTCTCATCTTTAACAATATCAGGGAGGTTTTCTGCCAGCAAATCTTTAACAATTCTCTCTGCATTTCCTATTATTTCCTCTCACTGCCCGTTCTGGTACTATAATCATTATTAAATCTTTTCTCTTGTTGGTGTCTCACATAATTCTTACAGTTTCTTCATTTTTTAAAAAAGTCTTTGATTTTTCTTCAAATAAATTAGTTTCAAGGCATTTATCTTCAGTCTCACTAATTCTGACTTTCATTGCCTCAATTCTGTTCCTGAGACTTCCTGTTGGGTTGTCTAACTCTAACTCAGAAATTTTATTGTAGTTGCTGTTTCTCTACGATTTCTAGCAGCCTGTTAAATTTCTTGTTCTGTTCTTGTACTGCTTTCTTGAATTCCTCTATTGCTTTTTCTGGGTGTTCCTTGGATTATTCCGAGTTTTGCCTAATTTCCTTCCTGATCTCTTCAAGAGCTATGAATATTAAACTTTTGAATTCTAACTCTGGTAATTCCAAGAGCTTTTCTTGATTGGGAAGATTTCCTGGCTCTTTGATCGCTTTCTGGAGCCATCTTGACCTGGTTCTTTATGTGATTTGATATTGACTCCAGTCTCTGAGCCATCAATAAGTTATTATATTTATTTATTGTATATTTGCTTACTCTTTCCTAGCTTTTTCATTTGTTCTGATATGTCCAAGTAGTTGGCTGGGCATGAGAGCTGTTTTTCTTATTGGTGTCTTTGAAGCTTTCAGGTTCTGTCACTAGGTATGTGAGTTCAGGAGTCCGTTCAGGTCTCTTGTGCAGATTCAGCTCTGGTGTCCTGGTCATCAGTCACCGAGTATGTGTTGCAGACTCTATCCTAACAACCTAGATGGGCAGGGATATATAGGGGTGTTTGGAGTGGGTAAAGGCATCTGGTTACAGTAGGAGCCTATGTGCTCAGCAAGGCTCAGGGCTGAGAGCTGTCCCTGAGTCCCTGGGTGGAAGACATATCCATGTCCCCTAGAGTGTGTAGGTGGGTGGGTTTTGCAACTGGACTTTGGGTACCCAGTGCTGTTGGCAAAAAGCACTGGGAGGCACCACTTTTTCCTGGCCTCTGTCGCTTATAGCTATATGGAATCGGCGATATCACCAGGCTTCAGGCCTCTTATGTGGGTGGGTGAGGACCCTGCTTAATGGGCAGGGTGATGTCAAATGTCATGAATCTGCAACTCCCCCTTGGTTTCTGCTGTAAAAATAGGCTTCAGGTACATGCGCTGTTGTTCTATGTTAATGAGGGCCTACACTGTTGAATCAGCCCACGCAGGTCTAGGCAGGGATGAAGGGTGTTACAGGTCCGTGGACTCCTTATGCCAATGCTGAGGCAAAGGGGCAGCGCCTGTCCTGAGTTTCTGGCTTAGGGAGCATGGCAATTTTTGAAAGCATTAGACTGGTTTAGGGGTGAATGATGTAGAGTTCCCAGGTTAGGGTGTGGCATTAATGAGGACCTGCAGTGCTGAATCACCCTACACAGGTCTAGGCAGGGTTGAAGGGTGTCGTAAGTTCATGGACTCACCCTTATGCCAGTGCCTAGGCAAAGGGACAGTGCCTGGCCTGAGTTTCTGGCTTAGGAAGCGTGGCAATTTTTTAAAGCGTTAGACTGGTTTAGGGGTGGATGATGCAGAGTTCCCAGCTTAGAGGGGTGGCATTAATGAGCAACTGCAGTGTTGAATCATCCTACACAGGTCTAGGCAGGGTTGAAGGGTGTTGTACGTTCACACTCACCCTTATGCCAGTGCCGAGGCAAAGGGGCAGTGCCTGCCCTGGGTTCCTGGCTTGGCAGGGTGTATCTATTTTTGAAGTACAAGAGTGGTTTGGGCAGACTATCCTGAGTTCCAGGTTTAGGGAGCTTGCCAATTTTTTTCTTCTGAAGCTGCAAGACTGGTTTTGATGAGGGTAGCCCTCAGTTCTGGCTTAGGGGGGTGGCATTTGTTGAATACTCCCAGATCGGGTGTAGAAGCAGAGCTGGGAGGAGGTTGGGTGAGTGGAAATTAGCACTTCTCTGCTGTCAAAGTCCTGAAGGGGGTGGGGCTATTTTGACCCCATGTAGTAGGTTATACACTTGCACTTAACTCTCAAAGGTCCAGTGCTGCTTCCCCTCAGCTCTGGAGGTTTCTGCATACTCTCCACTGCCTGCCATGAGAAACAAGTCCCGAGTGCTGCTGTTTAATTTGGCCTGAATGTGCCTGGCAACTTAACCCACAGGGTTCTGGATACCTTACGGCTGACACTTCTTCCCCCTATTGCTCAGCCTGACTCCTCGACTTTGTCTATGATGATCAGGGCCCCCAGATTGTGACAGATATTCAATTCACTTATTTTTTCAGGTCTTTGTTATATGTGGGACCACAGAAGCATCTCACTATTCTGTCACCTTGACCCCGCTGAGACAAATAATTTTGACAGAGATGAAAAAGCATTTCAGTTGAGGTAAACAGAAATCAAATCAGAAATAAATGAATGGAGAACAGGAGAACAACAGAGAAAATCAACAAAGCCAAAAGTTGGTTCTTTGAAAAGGTCAGTAAAGTTGTAAATCTTCAGCTAAACTGACAAAAGTCAGAGGATGCAAATAACAAAAATAAGAAATGAAACCGAAGACATTACAACAGATAAAATGGAAATAAAAAAGGACAACGGAGCACCATAAAAAGTTGTATTCCAACAAATTTGAAAATGTGAATAAAATGGTTTGATTCCTAGAAACACATAACCTACCTAAGCTAACACAAAAGAGGTAGAAAATCTCAACAAACTCATAAGAGAAGAGAATGAAGCTAAAACCTTCCAGCAACAAGAAATCATGGGACCAAATAAAATTACCTGGGGGACTTTACCAATTATTCAGAGAAAAAGCAACACCTTCTTCCTCAAACTCTTCTAAACTATAGAACGCATAGCAATACTCCGTAAGTCATTCTATAAAGGAAACATTACCCAGATTTCAAAGCCAGGCAAGGAAACAACAAAACAAAACAAAAAAATAGACCAGTACCCCTCATGAATATACACAAAAAAATTCTGAATAAAATAATGGTGAGCAGAAAACAGGAACATATTAAAAGAATTATACACCATGAACAGTTTCGATTTATTGCAGGTACACATGATGATTCAACATTGTATAATTTATCAATGTAATACACCACAATGACAGAGCAAAGAAACAGAGCTATATGATCACCTCAATAGATGGAGAAGAGGCATTTGATAAGATTCAACACCCTTTCCTAATAAAAATTGTCAACAGTATATGCATAGATGGGAAATTCTTGAGGATGAATAAGGTGCTTTTGTAAAAAACCAACAGCCAGCATAACACTGAATGGAGAAGACTGAGAGTCTCCCACTTGAGAACAGGATGACCGCTATGACTATCAATGAGGTGCAGTCTTACCACTTTTCTCTTGCTCATCTTAGTGGAAAATATTTGAGTGTTCCTTCTGTGACAGTTTCTGTCTTTCCCAGGTTCTGGCTTTTGCAGGTTTTCCTGTGTAATGAAATGTGAGAACCTGTTGCCATTGAGTAAATTCCGGCTCTTATAGGACAGATGAGACCTGCTCCATATGGTTTCCATGGAGTGGCTGGTGGATTCAAAATGCCAACCTTTGGGTTAGCAGTAGAGTCTTAACTGCTCAGCCACCAGGGCTCCAAAACATGCAAAGGCCTGGAGTAAAAAAAAAAAATTCACATTTCTACAAAAGAAAAGACAGAAAAGAAGACTCAAGTTGCAATACTGAAGTATTCCATGGGAAAAAAGCTGAATGGTACAAGAAGCAACAAAAGGGATGTCAGAAATACACAGTCACTGTACCAAGAGGCGTGGTTGCATATGAGGAAAAACTGCTGGTACTGAAGGGAGAAATTCACGCAAACAAGCCTCCAGGAATTGATGGATTACCATTTAATATGTTTCAGCAAGCAGATAAAATGGTGGAAGGGTTTATTTGTCTATGTCAAGCTATTTGAGAGATAGTTATCAGGCCACCCAGGTAAAAGAGATCCATATTCGTGCACATTCCAAAGGAAGGTGATCGATTAGAAAATTGTTGAACAATATCATTATTATTACATTCTAGAAAAATTTGCTGAGGATAATTCAAAACAGCTTCAGCTGTACTCTGACCAGGAACTGCCAGAAGTTCAACATGGATTCAAAAGGGGATATGGAACAAGAAATATGATTTCTGATGTCTGATGGATCTTAAGGAAAGCAGGTTAATACTAAAAAGATATTTCTCTGTTCCATCCACTATGCAAAGGCATTTTGCTGTGTGGATCATAAAATATACATATATATATGGATAACATTGTGAAGAATGGGAACTCCAGAACTCATAGTATGGAAACTGTACATGGAACAAGAGGCCTGTGTTCAAACAGAACATGGGGATACTGCATGGTTTAAAACTGGAGAAGGTTTGTGATAAGACTGCATCCTTTCACCTTAATTATTCACCCCGCACGCTCGGCAAATAATAAAAGTACCTGGCCTACATGAAGAATGTGGCATGAGGATTGGAAGAAGACTCATCAACATATTACAAACATTCAGATGACTCAATTTCCTTGTCAAAATGAAGATGAGTGAAGCATTTACTGGCAGAGATAAAAGACCTCAGTCTTCAGTGCAGATTACACCCGGACACGAAGAAAAACAAAATCCTCACAACTGGGCCAATAACCAACATCCTGATAAACAGAGAAGGAATTGAATTTGCAAAGGATTTCCTTCTACTTGGATTAACTATTACTGCCAATGTAAGCGGCACTCAAGATCAAAGTAGCACACTGAGAAAGTATTTGGTAAAAAAAAACAAACTCTTTAAATCTGAAATAATATAGATGGTACCTTAACGTCACATTGATGCCTAATGACCAAGCCATGTTGTTTTCAGTTGCCTCATATACATACAAAATGTGAACAATGAAAAAGGAAGACCCAAAAGGAACCAGTGAATTGAAATTGTAGGTCTGGCAAAGAATGTTGAATATACCATCGACTTCTAGAAAAGTGAACAAATTAGTATTGAGGAGGTGCAGCCAGAATTCTCCTAAGGAGCAAGCACAGCAAAACTTCATCTCAGTAAGTTTGGACACATCATAAGGAAGGTCTGGTCGCTGGAGAAGAACAATGTACTTGGGAAAGCAGATGGTCAGCAAAATAGAGAGAGACCCTGAGTGAGATCGATTAACACAGTGTCTGCAACAATGGGTTCAAATATAGCAACTATTGTGAGGATGGTTCAGGAAGAGGAGTTTCATTCCTTTACATATAAGGTCACTATGAATCAGAGCTTACTGAAGCGTGCGGTGTGTTGTCAGGAAAAGAGTGAAACAAAGTCCTACCAGTACAACTGTCATTCCACGGTCACTGTGGACCTACCCAAACTTATGGCTCCCTGAGGAGGAACATCAGAGTCTTACAGCTTTAGGCAAGGAACACACTTCACTAAAATACTCTGTTCAGTTACTGAACAAATAAACAAACAATAACAAGCTACCAAGGAATGGACAGTATCCAGAGTTAGTACAAAGCACTATCTGAAATGTCTAGTTCCTCCTCAATGAAAAAAAGAAAGAAAATCATGAGACATGTAAAGGAACATTGAAGTATGACCCGTATATCAGCAATAACGCAGGCAAAATAACTGCCTGTGAGACCAACAAAAGTTGACTGTAACAGAGAACAATTTCACAGAACTACAGGAAAGCATGAATGAAAAGGCAAAGAAAGGTGTGATGAGATTGGCATGTTAATGAAGAATATTAATGCAGAGATATAAATTACTTTTTTAAAATGGAAATTATAGAGTTGCAATGGGTATAATTTGCCAGTAACCAGAAAATTTAAAGTTAGATTGACAGAAGTTATTCAATCTGAAGTACACTGTATAAAGAATGACGACAAATGAACCAGGTCTCAGAAAAAGATGGGGCGCCATTAAGGACACCACCAAATGGGTTATGGGAATAATGTAAGGAAAGCAGTGAGAAGAGGGAGGGAGGGAGGGAGAATGAGAGGGAAAGGGGGAGGAAGGAAGGAATTAAAAGGAATAATTTCTATACAGTTCAGAAATGTATATAAAAAAATAACCTGTACATCTAGGAAGCTCCAATATTTCCCAGGAGGTAAAATGCAGGGATCTACAAATAAACATAGCATAATAGAAATGCTAAAAGCTAAATACAACCTGAAAATCTCTAAAGCAGCAAGAAAAAATACATCATTGACAACAGAAACACAGTAAGATTAAAAGGTGATCTCTAAGAAGAAAGACATGAGGCTAGAAGGCAGAGGGATACTATCTGCCAAGTTATCAAAGGAAACAAAAACGTCAGCCAAGGACCTTTTATCCGGTAAAGGCATAATTTAAAAAAATTATTGCAAATTAAAAAACTTCCAGTTAAAGAAATATGGAGAGAATTTGTCTCCAGCTCATCCCTAATGAGAAAGACTAAAAGGGTAACTCAGTACAGACAAAGGTCACCTTAAAAATGCATATGTTAAAAATGGGTGCGCTACCTTCTTTATCCTCTTCTTTTAAAACAAAACATATGAAATGATATGCATTGTTGAACCTACACTATGGACAAAATTAATATATGTGTAATACATGGACAAAGACAGCACAAAGTGAGTGGGGAAAAGATTCTAACTGCTAAAAAATGAGAATAGACACTGAAGTATAATTATATGAGTATATTTATAATAACAGTGCAATTATAATACACATATGTACACACATGTAATACACATATGTATGCATAAATTATACATAATAAATAGAATTAAGATTTAAAACCATTTTGTTGTTCCTTTGAAATGACTCTTTTGACTCATTTATTATTTAAGGAAAACTGTACAAAACAATTATTATGCATATGGTATTGGACTTGCATTATGTTCAGATGTAATGTGTGACAATAACAACATACCCAAAAGATGGACAACTGTATAGTACTAAAACCAAATTAGTATTAAGGTACGATGAAGGTTTTCTAAACTTAAGGTGGTAACATAATTTGAAGGGAAACCATAAAGAAGGAAAATGAAAAATGCAGAAAAAAGTTATAACAAAACTTAAAAGTTGCACTGCGATAAAGACAGTAAAACACCAAGAGAGGAAGCAAAGTAAAGGTCTTTCAAAAGCACTACCTTAGAGAACACTTTCTATCTCATTCTATGAGTCTAACATTACATTCATATCGAAGCTAGAAAAATACTCCAGTAGGGGAACAACAAAACAACTACAGAGAAATACGTTTTATGGATATGCCTGCAAAAATCCTGAAGAGAATGCTAGCAAAATCCATCAGATAATTACAGGATTATATTCCATGTTCAAATAGAAGGTATTCCCATCATACAAGTTGGCTGAATACATAAAAATCCATACGCATAATACAGCACATTGGAGAATGAAGGGCAAATTTACAACATCTCAGTGCAGAAGCAAACTGGACAAAATCCAACAGGCTTTCATGATGAAAACCCTCGAACTAGAATTAGAAGGATGCTTAACCGCAAAAGGAAATTTATTAAAAAGCCCAAACTAGCATCACATTCAATAGAGAAATACTAGAAGCACCCCACTAGCACCAAGAACAAAGCTAGGATGCCTGCTTTTGCCGTTTGTATTCAACAGTACGCCCAAAGCTCTAGCCAGAGAAATTTAGCAAGATATAGATGGCATCAAATCGGAAGTGACAAACTATCTCCTTCCACATATAAACTTACAATTAAAAAATTGTATAAAAATCATAAAAAAGAAAAATAAAAAGCATCAGAGATAGTAAATTAAGATTGTAGGACACAATAACAAAATGAACTAAGTCCAGTGTATTTCTCCACACCAGTAATATGCACTCTGAAAGGAAATCATTAAAACATTTGCACTTAAAACTGATTCAAAATTTAACACAAAATAACTTTATATTTACAGAAGCATAAAATAAAGTGGTCACTAATTTACTAGCAATGTCTTCCTATGCTCTTTTTTCACAGGAACGCTGGCCTCATGGAATGAGGTGAGAAGTGATCCCTCTTCTTCAGTTTTCTGAAACATTTTAGAAGGATTTGTGCTAATTCCTTAAATGTTTAGCAGAATCTATCTGTGAAGCCATATGGTCTTGGGCTTTTCTTTGTGGATCAGTTTTTGATTCGTAACTCAATCTCCACTTTTCATGTTGTTACCGATAGATGGCTTCCTGTCCCTTCCACCTCAGGGCAAATCCATGCACAACAGAATGAAATTTTCACCTGCTCATCACCTGTTCTCTCCACTACCTCTCCTGCTTCCTTCCTCTCTCAGGTGGTACTTTAGGGAATTAATGCATAGGTCCTCACTGATCTGATAGCAGAAAAAGAACAGATTATGCCAGGTTCAGCCCTCATTTCAAAACACAGCTAGGAACATACCAAAGCCATTTCTGACCCTACCTACAGAGGCCCACCTCAGCGATCCTGTTATACCCTGAGAAGTTCAGACCAGAGAACCAGTTGAAGAAGTTGAGGCTGCTGTCATGATGCCTGCAGCTCTAAGCCTCATGTTCACAGTCCTGGAACCACTGGGGTAGAGTGGAGTGAGATGGTGTACACCTTGGAGAAAAAGGAGAATGTAGGGAAGGGGCTGGGTCATACTGACACTCTCCGCTACCCATCAAGGAAGCCATTCTTACCAGTGATGTTAAGGCTATACTCTTTGACGATGACTTCATTCCGAAAATAGGGGCTGCCCTGAAAGTGAAATGTGATTTTTGCATTTGGTTATTAGGATGGATGAGCTTTTCCACCAGGGAGAAAGGAGTAGATGGGGACAGCAAAAACATCTTTTTAGGTGACCCACCTGTCAGGGAGCCCTGCCCTTGTCTGTTTTCATGGATGAATCCTTTCCCACTCCCCTCCCCCACCTGACCCCGGCCTGACCTCCAAATTGATCATGTAGCTGAGCATGTCTTCCTCTTCCTCACTGATCAGGGCTGACATCTGGGGGTGGTTCATAATCTGCATGGGGTCAAGGAGCTTTCAGAAGCCAGGGAGAGAAGGGCTAGCAGCAGTCAAAGCCCACCTGGCCAGCAAGCAGTGGCTGGGATAGACAGTCTCCCAGGCCTCCTATCATTGCCACACCCACCCCTACTACCCCACAACCATGGCTCTTCCTCACACGTCCCTTGGGGCATTGAAGTTGGCCTTTGCGCTCATCTGAAGCTCTCCGAAGGCTTACAAGCAGTCTGTCTCCTGAGACTCCTGAGCTCTGTCTCCTCTGTGCTGTACGCTGGCCGAAAACTCCTACCGTGTGCATCTGGCCTGTCGGGTAACTCCTGCTGCTGACAGTGTCCCGGTCTTTGAGCAATTCTTCTGCTTTCTGTAGACTCTGCACCTACTTCCCCGGGAACTTTTTCCCTGCTCAGTACAGAACCTAAAGATTCACTAGCAGTCCCTGGCCAGTGTCTCTTGGCCACTTGTCTTGGCTCTTTGCCCTGACCTGTGCCCTTCCAAGTCTCTTCTCACCAGCCCCACCCCCCTTTCCTACCTCTTAGCCCTGTCTCCCACTCTGCACCCCTTGGAGGCCGTTGGGACGCAGCCACAGAATGGATACTGCTTGGACCCAGAAGCCGGGGATGCACTGGGTGATGAGTCTTCTCCGGTCCAGGTATGGCTTGCAAGTCTGCAACAGCTTACACCGCAGGCGGAAGTAGGCCCTGCTGGCTCTGGCGTTCAGCTCTATTGAACAACCTCCCGGGAGCGCCCGAGGCTGCAGGGTGCAGGCCAAGGCTGGGCCAGCTTGGGCTTGGGCTCTTCGAGGTGCTCCTGCTACTTCGCCTGTTCCTGCTGCTGCGCGTCTCCCATGGCCACGACCTCCACCTCCGGAGTTCCACCCCTGCCACCACCACCTCCCCCTGCGCCCCCACTCTCCCCCTCCCGGCCCCGCTCTCCTCTACCAGCATCCCACAGAAGACGGCGGGCTCTTCAGGCGTCTCGTCCTTCCCTGCACACCTGCTGCGACCTGCTCCCCCTTGGCGCTACAGCTCCCCGGGGGCTGCTCCCCAGGACACCCTGCACACTGTCCCTCTAAAGGGCCACTTCGTAGGCCGCTGTCCTCCCAAGGTCCCAGGGCAGCCCGGCCTTCCCCAGGCCGTGCCTCACTCACCATGCGGTCTGGTGGCCCCTGGGGCAGGTGTCACCGGGACGGTAGACAGACCTGGCCCGGGTAAGCCGCTCTTCTAAGAAGCGCCCCCTGGTGGATACAGAGCGCGGGCGCCTAACCCCGGCTATGCACAGTCTGCACACAAAGCGAGAACCAGCTTTGCCCTGCCCCAGGCGGTTATCCTGAAGGGAACCAATCCCGCCTCCCACTCAGAGCTGCCTCTGCACTACCGGGCCCCAGCCTGCAGAGGGCGCCCTGCACAGGACAGAGGGGGTCATCTTGGCCTTCCAGATGGAACGTGGCTGGACCCTGGTCATTAGTGCTGCAGGAGGTCCAGGCTGCACCTACAGGCACATGGTAGCGCCTCTCTTCTGTGCCTACCTCCAGAGGTACTCATTTGTCTCTCCGTCCTCAGTTGGATACCCTGGTGCTGTAGTGTCTAAAGGCTGCTGCAAACCAAAGGGCAGGCAATCTCGCCTTGATGGTTGTGCCTGGGAGCATTGTCTTTCCAAGCTCTCCGCATCATGTTCCCTTTGGAGCCTCAAGACCACTTCCGCGACCGTGAGGCCCCTCCCCCATCAAGCTGGGTTGTGTCCTCCCTCTATTGTAGGTCGTTAATAGGACTTCCAGCACCACAATCAATTTCGGCACAGTTTCATCACCCCCAAAAGAAACCCATACCCTTTTACCCTTTAATTATCACCCCACGACTCCCAGCTTCCAACAATAAGCATAACACTGATCTATTTTCTGGGAGTCCTGCTTAAGTGCTTAGCTGCTAAACAAAAAGTTGGGGGTTCCAACCCACACAGCAGCTCCGAGGAAGACAGACCTGGTGACCTGCTCCCATAAAGATTACAGCCTGGGAAACCCCCTGGGGCACTTCTGTTGTGTAACACATGGGGTCAGAATTGACTCCACAGCACCCAGCAGTAACAAACTACTTTCTGTCTCTATAAATTTGCCTGTTCTGGACATTTCATATATGTGGAAAAAGACCGTATGTGGTATTCTGGGACTGCCTTCCTTCAGTTAATACTATGTTTTCAAGGTTCTTCTACGTTGTGTATGTTTCAGTACTGTGATCTTTTTATGGCCAGGTAATACTCTGTTGTATGGGTAGACCACATTTTGTTTATCCATTTATCTGCTGATGGATGTCTGTGTGGTTTCCCCTTCAACGATGTATTTTATTTAGTAGAAATTACTCTCGGTTGACTTTGAGGCCCTGGTTGCACAGTGGTTAAGTGCTTAACTGCTAACCAAAAGTTCTGCGGTTCAAAACCATCAGTGGCTCCATGAGAGAAAGATGTGACAGCCTGCTTCCTTAAAGATTTGCAGCCTTGGAAACCCCATGGGATCAGCATAGGTCAGAATTGACTGCATGGCAGTGGGCTGGTTGGTTTGTTTGTTTTTTGGGCTGACTTAAACCCAGGAGTCCCTGAATGGTTCCAAGCTTGGGGCTGCTATCCAAAAGGTTGGAGGTTCGAGTCCCCCTACGGGCACCTTGGAAGAAAGGCCTGGTGATCTACTTCCAAAAAATCAGCTTTTGAAAACCCTGTGGAGCACCGTTCTACTCAGACACACATGGGGGGGTGCCATGAGTTGGAATGGGCTCTGGGTGAAGCAAGATATTATGGAAGGGAAAGTTAACAAATATACTGTTAGACCTGCATGGATATTGACAAGAGTGATGCTAGGGGCGTGGTTTTGAAAATCACAATGTGATCGACAACGTAGAGAGATTAGGCTGGTGGATTCGCGGCTCAGCGCTTGGTTGCTAAGCAAACATTTGGCGGTCTGAACCCACCAGCTGCTCCACGGAAGAAAGATGTGGCAGTCTGCTTCCATAAAGATGACAGCCTTGGAAACCCTATGGAGCAGTTGTACTCTGTCCTGTAGAGTCACTATGAGTCAGAATTTACTCCCTGGCCAGGGGTCTGGTTTCATCTTTCATATCTCAAGAAAATAAAAGTTAATCCATTAAGTTCTTGAGCCTCACAGATAGAGGTATTAATGGTGGTTATAGCAAAATAACTCTCGGAAAAGCAACTCATTAATGAAGATGACGGTTGTATTTGTGCAAGTAGTTAAGTGTTTGGCTGTTCACCAAAAGCTTGATAGTTTGAACCCAGCCAATGCCGTCAAGAGGGAAAAGATCTGGCAATCTCCTCCTGTAAAGATTGCAGCCTGTGAATCCCTATGGGGCAGTTCTCCTCTGTCATATTTATAGTTCCCGTAAGTCGGGACCAACTTGATGGCACCTAACAACCTCAAAAGTGATTTTTTTTCTTTCAAAGTTCTTTCATTGTTCAGCCAGTCAGTTCTCACCAATAGTTTCCATGAACCAATTTCTATTTTAAATCCCACCATCTGCCTGAATCTGTCTGCTAGAAATTACAGTTTTCATTTTACACCTGACGAATCAGAATTTGTCCTTATTTATTTTATCTTATTCCTTTTCGTGACCTTGTCCCACTTTTTTGCAGCTTTTAGAATATCACTTGATGCTTTTATCACTATGTGCCTAACTGCATATGAACATACAAATGTAATCCTATATAAATGCCTGTTACCTGTTTCATTGGTTAATATAGTGCTTTAAAACTGATGGATCTAATCTACGAACCCGTGTTATTCCACAATGTTAATGTCATCATTCAAACTATTTCTTAAACTCCTTTGGTAGAAATTGTTTTGAAAGGATAGTATATGATGTACAAAAAAGAATCAGTCTTAGAGCTTTAAAATGTCTAGATTTTAACAAAGACAGTATTTCCCACTTTGCTAATATATGTTACGCCTATCAACTGTATGGAGTCCCTAGGTAGTACAAACAATTAACAACCTCAGCGGCAACCCGGGAGTTTGGAGTCTACCCAGAGGTGCCTTGGAAGAACGGCCTGGCAACCTACTTCCGAAAAATCAGCCACTGAAAAACCCTTGGGAGCACAGTTCTACTCTGACACACATGGGGGCGCCATGATTATGGCTCTGTGAGGTAGACCTGAACTCACCGGCTCTGTCTGATATTCCAACTCACTTTCTATTCTGTCTTACTCTGTGATGCTACCATTTGGATTGCCCACCTAATTCATGGGAGTTAGCTCTGCATAAATTTAGTTATTTCCTGGGCTGAAAGCCACTGTCAGAGATTTAAAAACTATGTCACATCATTGAGACAGGAAAAAAAAAAGTTGTTGTCTCTCAAAGCAATTTCAATGCTATTAAAATACAGAGACCAAATGGGATAAGCAAAACACAGGGGCTAGCTGATGGCTGGACAGGGAAAGGTTGTTGTAGGAAGTATTTACTAACTTTTACTTGTGTTTTCCTCATTTAGCGTCAGGCCTGTTTCACTTCTCCCTCAAATGCCCATTAGAAACATTCAAACCTAGAGAAAAATAGAATAATACCATGAACACCTGTATACCCTTCATGGAGATTCACTAATTATTAATATTTTACCTTTTTTTTGTCTCCTTTATTAGTTTGTTGTACCATAGTGCCTTGTATGCTGCTGAGATGCTGGAAGCAATCCCATGGGCCTTTCAAATACCAGTAGGGTCGCCCATGGTGGAGAGCTTTCAGTGCAGCTGCTGGACTAAGACTAGGGAGAAAGACCCGGCGATTTACTTCTGAAAGGCAGCCAGTGAAAACCCTGTGGATCCCAACAGCACACTGTCCTATACAGTACTGGATGATGAGCCCCTTGGGCTGGAAGCCGACCAGAATACACAGTGGTCACAGCAATGGACTCAAGCTGACCGACAATCATGAAGATGGTGCAGGACCGGGCAGTGTGCATAGGGTTGTCGTGAGTCAGAGCTGACTAGACACCAACTAACAACACAGAGGTTTGCTTGTGTTCTGTCTCTCTCCCCATGCGCAAATACACACACACACACACATTGTTGTTCTGAGTGCTGTCCAGGTCCTCTGACTCATAGCAATCCTATGTGACTTAGGAGAACTGATGCATAGGGCTTCCTAGGCTGTAGTCTTTACAGCAGCAGATTGCCAGGTCTTTCTCACGCAGAGCCTCTTGTGTGGGCTCTGACTGCTAACCTTTCATTTAGCAGCCAAGGCCTTAACTATTGCACTACCAGAGTGCATATATCATATATATATTTCATTGTTGTGGTTGTTAGGTACCGTTGAGTCATTTCTGACCCATAGCACCCCTATGTACAACAGAATGAAACACTGCCTGGCCCTGCACCATGATCAGAACCGTTGTTATGCTTCAGCCCGTTGTTGCAGCCACTATGTCAATCCATCTTGTGGAGGGGCTTCCTCTTTTTCGCTGCCTCTCTTCTTTACCAAGCAGGATGTCCTTCTCCAGGGACTGGTCCTTCCTGACAGCATGTCCAAAGTAGTTGGGATGAAGTCTCACCATCCTCTCTTCTAAGGACCATTGTGTATATATGTGTGTGTGTATATATATATGTATACACACACACATATATATGCATACATACATACACATATACATAGTGGTTTAGGAAACCCTGGTAGTGTAGAGGTTAACAGCTATGGCTGCTAACTAAAAGATTGGCAGTCAAATCCACCAGGCACTCCTTGGAAATTCCAGGGGACAGTTCTGCGCTTTCCTATAGGGTCACTAGGAGTCAGAACAGACTCAACAGCAGTGGGTTTTATACATACTTCTGAATCATTTAAAAGTAATGCACCGAGACATGTTAAATACTAAATCCTTCAGGGTGCATCTCCTCATAACAAAGACATTCTCCTACGTAACCATAGTAAAATTATCACTGTCATGTCTAAGATATTTCAAAATTGACACAATAAAGTCCTCTAATGTACCCTCTCATATTAAAAGTTTTCCATCGTGTCAAAATGGCCCGTTATGCTTGTTTTTTCTAAAACCCTGGCTCCGTTAACGATGTGCCTGTCATTTGGGTGACACGTCTTTTTATTCTCTTTTAATATGGAGTTGTCCCTCTGCTTTTGGGTTTGTTTGTTTCACATATTTGACAAGTGTAAAGAGTGCATGCTGGTTATTGCATAGAGTGCCGTTTGCCCTGAGTTTGTTTCATGGCTTTCTCATGATTAGATTCCGTTTAAGCTTTTTGGAAAGGACATTGCGTAGGTGATTTTGAGCACATCATTTCAGAATTCAGATAATGTTAATTTCTGCCTTTGCTAAACGATTCTCTTTAATCTACCCAAACCAAACTCGTTGCCGTGGAATGGATTCTGTCTCAACAGGTATGTTTATATTCAAAGAGCTCTGGTGGCACAATGGCTAAGTGCTCCACTGCTAACTGACAGGTCGGCGGTTCAAACCCATCCTGTGGCTCTGCTGGCCAAAGATCTGGGGATCTGCTCCTGTAAAGATTACAGCCTAGAAAACCCTACAGAGCAGTACTTCTCTGTCACATGGGATCACCCTGAGTCAACATGGACTAGACTGTGCCTAACAATAACAACACGTATATATTCAGCATACAAAAACAGATACGGGAAAAAGTAGGCTCCAATAAAACCACTTGTTCTTTTTTCCTTTTCTTATTGTACTTTAGATGAGTGTTTATAAAACAAAATAGCTTCTCATTAAACAATTAGTATACGTATTGTGTTGTAACATTGGTTACTGACTCCATGACATGTCAACACTCTCCCATTTTCGACTTTGGGTTCCCTATTGCCAGCTTTCCTGTCCCCTCCTGCCCTCTAGTCCTTGCCCCAGGGCTGGTGCGCCCCTTTAGTCTCATTTTGTTTTATGGGCCTGTCCATTCTTTGGCTGAAGGGTGAACCTCAGGAATGATTTCATTACTGAGCTGAAACGGTGTCTGCAGGCCATACTCTCAAGGTATCTCCAGTCTCTGTCAAGCCAGTGAATCTGGTCCTTTTTTTTTTTTTTTGAGCTAGAGTTTTGTTTTAGCACCGATGGGGCAGTGGTTAAGCATTTGGCTGCCAACCAAAAAGTTGGTAGTTTGAATCCACCAGCTGTTTCTTGTAACCACTATGGGGCAGTTTGACTCTAACCTATAGCATTACTCTGAGTCGGGATCAACTCAAGGGCAATGAGTTGTTTTTTTTTTTTTTTGGTATAATATACCCTTTTGCTTTTTCTGTGTTATTTGATTTTTCCAGTGGAATTCTGGTAGTGCAATTTTTCATTCTTTGTTGGAGATCACCTTCATTTTAAAATTAATAATCAAAGAAGTTCTTAGTACTTTCGTTTCAATGAAGAACACCATTCGTTAAGTCACAAGATCAGAATTAGCTTTTGATATTTAACCCATGGGTCTTCATCTGTATCATCTATAAAATAAAAAGTTGTCATGGCGTCAACTCTAACCTATGTGTGTCAGAGTAGAACTGTGCTCCATAGGGTTTTCAGTGGCTGATTTTTTCAGAAGTAGAACTCCAGGCCTTTCCTCTGAGGCATCTGTGGGGGGACTCAAACTTCCAACCTTTGGGCCAGCAACCAAGCATGTTAACCGTTTGCACCACCCAGGGACTCCCATATATACTCAAAAAACCAAAACTGTGGCCATCTAGTCAATTCCGACTCATATACCAGGTTATTATTGGCTGTACTTGTCCAGCTTTGAATCTTTCCTGGGACCAAAACCCATCTTTGGCTGTGGGGGAAAGGCATTCTTTTAGTGGCTATAAGTCTTTTGCTTCCCATAATTAGTTTGTCTCCACTTGTACTTGATTTCAATGTATTTCAATTGGAATTTTTCATCATTTTAGTCCTCATGTTTGTGTACATAAGAATTTTTCGCCAAGTAAGATAAAAATTCCTCCATTATCTGAAAGGAAACTTTTTCAATTGCTGATTCAAAGATTTCGATGTTTCAGAATAGATCTCTTTATTCCTATACCATTAGTAGTGCATGGTTTTACACAAAAGTGAAATTTTCTATTAACTGAAATATATCCTTTAAAACCAAAACCCACTGCCATCCAGTAGATTCTGACTCATAGCGACCATATAGGACAAAAACTGACCCATAGGGATTCCAGGGAGTGGCTGTTGGATTGGAACTGCTGACCTTTTGGTTAGTAGCCATAGATCTTAACCATTATGCCACCAGGGTTTCCTTTAGAGACTTTTTTTTTTTTTTTGCCATGGAGTCAACTCCAAGTAGAACTGTGTAGCACAGAGTTTTTAAATGGCTGAGTTTTTGGAAGTATCGTGCCAGGCATTTCTTCCAAGGTACCTCTGGGCAGACTCCAACCTCCAAACTTTTGATTAGCAGCCAAGTGTGTTAACCATTTTCACCACCCTGGGACTCCTTAAGGGTCTTAAAGAAACACCCAGCTGTGTTTTTGATAATTACTCCCAATATTATCTTTATCTAAAACCCAATTTGCTATACTCTTAACATTCAAATCCGTGTATGCATCCAGCCTTACCTCTCATTACACTCAACACAGATCTTGCATCCAGCCACTCTGACCAGTTTCCAGAACCTGACCAGTTTCCAGAACCATGCCCCATAACTTAATAGGGTGTTGATTTAGTCTCTTGGTTCTATGGATCATGAACTTCTCTATTAGCAGATTCTGGCTGTAACACTCACGTCATATTTCTTATGAAAAAATATGTGCATGTATCAAGCTCTATGAACCCTGACCTCTTGTCTACTTGAATAGGATGCTAGCTTTCTAACTGTACCGCCTTTGACTATTTCATTACCGGAATATGGGTCAAGCTCCTGGCTCTATGAAACCTGATCTTTTTTGTTATTCTTTTTTCCTCTTGGATATGCTTGGTAACTTCCTTTTTGTAACAGTCATGCTATAATCCTTAGTATGGTGTCAATATCTTAGTAAAGACATAGATATTATTTTAAGGTTATGGATGGTCTCTTTCTAGCTTTGTTAAAAATGACCTTTTCCTCACCAGTACATACATTAAGGTTCTTCTCTATGAATCCTGCCTTCATGTTTCTCTGGGTATAGACGCTAATTTCCAGCCCTCACAAGGCATGCGTCTTTTTTTAAGTAGGGTATTAATGCAAATTTCCTCTCATATGGACTCTGACCGTCTTTAATCATGAATATGAATACTACCTATCTGGCTGTACCTACTCTGACCCCCTTTTCCCTTGGCTATGGATGCATTTTTCTGGCTCAGGGAACCCTGACCTTCAGCTCCCAACATGTGAGTTTCTTGACTCTAACAACCACGGCCTCTTTAACACTCAGATCCGGTTTCAGGTTTTTACTCAGATGTGGATTCTTTAAACTTTGTCTTTACGTTTCATAGGATATGGATTCTAGCTCCCTGGCCATGAGAACCATGGGCTGTTTTCACTAGAATATGGATGTAGGCTGTTAGATTTACGAACCCTAATCTGTTTTTGTCCATGAATGTGGTTGCTACTTACCTGCTTATAGCAACCGTAACACAATTCTTAGCACAATCTGAGTCAGACCAGGGCTTTATGAACTCTGA
The DNA here is from genome assembly GCF_030014295.1 of Loxodonta africana. Taxonomy (NCBI): domain Eukaryota; kingdom Metazoa; phylum Chordata; class Mammalia; order Proboscidea; family Elephantidae; genus Loxodonta; species Loxodonta africana. Next base: position 532,158 of record NW_026974892.1, read on the forward strand.
TCTTCTCTTAAATAGTATGTGAATGTAGCTTCCTGGCTTTAAGCAGCATGATGTAGCTCCTACTAAAATATGATTTCAGGCTTATGATTCTTTGAACCCTAACCTCCTTTCTCCTTGTTTGTAGAGTTTGTAAAATTGTGCCCCACTTTATATTAGGATATGGATGAGTTCCAGCTTTTATGAATTTATTTCACTGGCTATGAGTGCTAACTTTATGGCTGTAACAACTTTGACGTTAATATTATTACTATTTTCTAGGTAAATATTTAGTCTTAAAGCTTGTTTTAACCCAACATGTTTTCTTTGGGCATGCATGCTAACCTCTTGACCGTAATAAATACGCCATATTTCCTACTACCCATTACTCATTGCAATCGAGTGGATTCTAATGCACAGCAACTCTATAGGAAGGAGTAGAACTGCCACATAGTTTTCAAAGGAGCGTTTGGTGGATTTGAACTGCTGACCTTTTGGTTAGCAGCTGTAACTCTTAAACACTGTGCCACCAGGGTTCCTATTGGGATGTGGATTTAGTTTCCAAGTATACATATCTTGAGTTCTTCTTCAGTTGGATATAGATGCTAATTTCCTGGCTGCAATAACCATGACCTGTTTCTTGCTATGATATTAATGCAGGCTCCTGCTGGTATGAACTTTGGCCTCCTATTTTCCCTTGGATAAGTTTTCTAGCTGTCTGATTGTAATCCTCTTTGAAGATTACATAACAGGATATGTAACCAACTCTATCATCTTTGTTGTTGTTGCTGTTTGGTGCTATTTAGTCCATTCTGACTCATAGTGACTCTGTGTACCACAGAATGAAACACTGCCTATCTCTGCACCATCCTCACAATGGCTGCTATATTTGAATCCATCGTTTGCAGACACTGTGCTAATTCATTTGGTCGAGGGCCTTCTTCTTTCTTGCTGACCCTCTACCAAACATGATGTTCTTCCCCTCAGATAACATGTACAAAGTATGTGAGATGAAGTCTTTCCATCCTTGCTTCCAAGGAAAATTCTGGCTGCACTTCTCCCAAGACAGATTTGTTCGTTCTTCTGGCAGTTCATAGTATATTCAATAATATTCCCCAACACCATAACTCAAAGGCATCAGCTGTTCTTCAGACTTCCTTATTCACTGTCCAGCTTTTGAACGCTTATGAGGCAATTGAAAACATCATGGCTTGGGTCAGGTGCACCTTAGTCCTCACGGTAACATCTTTGCTATTCAACACTTAAAAGCGGTCTTTTTGCAGAAGATTTGCCCAGTGCAATACATCCTTTGATTTCCTGACTGCTGGCACTGATGGTGTATCCAAGTAAAATGAAATCCTTGACAACTTCCACCTTTTCTCTGTTTATCATGATGTTGCTTGTTGGCCCAGTTTTAAGGATTTTTCTTTTCTCTATGTTGGGGTGTATTCCATGCTGAAGGCTGTAGTCTTTGATCTTTATCAGTAAGTGCTTCAAGCCCACTTTGCCTTCAGTAAGCAAGGCTGTATCATCTGCCTCTCTCAGATTATTAATGAGTCTTCCTGCAGTCCTGATGGCAGATTTTTCTTCAGACACTCCAGCTTCTCGCATTAATTGATCAGCATATAAATTGAGTATGTATGGTGAAAGGATACAACCGTGGTGCATACCACACAGTATTCCCTTGTTCTACCTCAGAAATGATGTGTGGTACATGTACAGGTTCCATATCGGCAAAATTAAGTGTTCTAAAATCCCCATAGTTCACAATGTTATCCATAATTCATTTTGATCCTCAAAATTGAATTCCTTTGCATAGCCAATAAAACACATGTAGATATCTTTCCTGTATTCTCTGCTTTCAGCCATGACCCATCTGACATCAGCAATGATAACACTTTTTCTGTGTCCTCTTCTGAATCCAACCTGAATTTATGGAAGTTCCCAATTGATATACTGCTGCAACCATTTTTAATTTATCTTCAGCAAAATTTTACCTGCATGTGATATTAATGGTATCGTTTTGATAATTTCTGCACTCTGCTGGATCACCTTTCTTTAGAATAGTATCAAATATGGATGTCTTCCAGTAGATTGGCCAGGTTGCTGTGAGAGCTTTCAGTACCACATTCATTTGTTGAAGCATCTCCATGGGTATTCTGTCAGTTCCTATGTTTTTGACCAACACCTGCAGTGTAGCTTCAATTTCTTCCTTCAATCCCACAGGTTCTTGGTCATAGGTACCTACAAGCCTTTTAACCTTTATCTCCTCTCTAAATGACTATGCATGCTGAATTCCTTCCACACCCGAGAATTATTAGTTTAATTTAATTGAGGAGGAGTTCACGTAAGTGCTTCACATTCCTCCCCTGAACAAAAATTCCAGGAAACAAACAAACTGGTAGAAGCCATTTGTCAGAAATCTGAAAGAAAATAAAAATTCATGGCAATGAAGTAGATTTTGAATAAAAAAAGGATGACATAAGAAGGGTCAGAAAGAGGACTTCCAGTGAGCAGGCAGCGTTAATATGGTACACTCACGCCCCCCTAAGACAATGAGAGGAAAAAAACAAGATTGATGAATTTGGCAATCTCAGAACTCTCTCCAAGGAAGGACTGGAGAACTAGCCTGATTCACAAATTAGGTGAAAGTGGTAGCAGGGACAGTGGGGAGGATATGTGTAGAACTTTCATGCTCTACTCACCAGCCCAGCTAGTATGGCCATTTTAAGAAGGCTGTTGGTGGCATCTCCAAATGAAACAATACCCAGGGCAGGAGCAAAATGGAAGACTCAGACTGAGACCTAGATACAGAATAAACAGACATGGAAAGGTTTAACAAGATGGGAAAGGCATACACTGCCATTGGCCAGACCTGACAGAGAGTAATGCTTGAATGCAGCACAGAATTGAGTTCCAGGAACTCCAGGAAAATACAGGCAGAGTAAAGTGGTGCGGAATGGCCTGGGTAAAATACATGAGCAGATGGTAGGAATGGCAGAGAATATACCCCTAAGGAAGGACGCAGGATAGGAGGAACAATGAGGGTGTGTGCTCAAAATGTGAGGTGAGGGTACTGGTAGGAAAATCCAGGATTAGTACTTGGGATCACTTACCAGCAGTAGGAGAGCAACTCTTCAGGCAAACCCTAGTACCCACTCACCCACTGCCACAGAAGTGAACCAGGGTCCTTGGCCCCAGAGTTGCAAGTTTTACCCATCGTCCTCCAGCATTGCCTCCTCTTAGCCATGCCTCTATCACATGCAATGCACTCCAATGAGCCAGGGACCTACCACTGGCAGCACTGCACTGCTAGCCAGTAGTACTTATTCACATGATAGGGCCCCACAACAAGCTACTGTCTGAAGGGCACTGCCCCCATCACCACATAGCCTATGGTGAGAAGGGTCCCTAGCTCTATGCCTCAGCCTTTCTGTGGGAGCCTGAACCAATTCACCTTATGCATCTGTGACAGAGTGCCACACCAAGCCAACTGGCACTTCCAGTCCCTTAAGCAAATCTCTTCGGTATAATGTCAGAAGAAACTCCACCTTTGCCCCTTCCAGCACAACAGAAAATCCCAAAGCTCCAGACACGTCTGATACATTTCCTAGGGTGCAGCATATTCCAGAGTATGTTGACAATTTGCTATGACATAGAGATGACTGGTGACATGGCCACGTATCTCCCTGGAACCGATGCAGGTAATGTGCCATTCTAGCTGTGATATAGAAAAACAAAAACTATTCCCCTGGCTAGAACATGGGGAGATCCATTACCACTGGCCTTCTGTCACAACAGAGAAAAGACTAGGAAACACCTACCAGTCACCTGACAGCTTACAAAGAACAAAATGCAAGACAGAAGAGTAGAACTGTCAGCCTAAAAAACAAAGAGGTAAGGTTGACATAAGTTTGACCAAGACATCTAAGGAAGCTGTCTAGGGACAGTATGGCTGAGTGACCACAGCTAGGATGGAAGGTTCTTTGAACCTCCAGAAGAAACAATGAGAAAGAAGAGAAACCTAAAGAGAAGGGGACGAAGTCACTCTCCTGGTTTATTAATCAAACAAATTAAATAAATCAGTACATCTCAAAGTCTAAAAGACAACAGTGAGTAATGAAGCATACGTTGACACAGAAAGCATAGCTCATACAATGAGCATAGCTCATACAATGACCAAAATAAGAGGAAATAAATTGTCCCTGAGAAAGGTCATATAATGGAAATACTCAACAAAGATTGTGTTGTTATTATTATATATGTTCAAAGAAATAATGAAACGTACAGAAAAAGATCTAAAAGGAATCAGAAAAAACAATACAAAAAAGAAAAAACAAGAACTTTAATAAGATAGAAAACTGAAAAATATATATATACAATTTTACAGGTCAAGAGATGATCTGCAAAATGGCAGGACACAAAAGTAGAATGGAAATGACAAAGACATCCAGTGGACATAAAGACAGAACACTGAGAAAGCTTAGTCTGAGGAGCAACAGGAAAAAAAAAAAAGGAATGAAGGAAAACAAACAAAGCCTAAGAGAGATGTGGGAGACCATGAAGAAAAATAACTTATGCATTACGAGTGCACCAGGCAGAGATGAGAGTGAGAGGGCCAGAAAGGCTTTTTGAAGAAATAATGGCAGAATACTTCCCAAACATCACAAAAGAAAGGAAATATAATCTCCAAGAAGCTCAGTGAACTACATTTAAGATAAAACCTAAAAGAAATGCACCAAGGCATTTCATAACCAAACTCCTAAGAACCAAGAACAAAGAGAATATTTGGAGAGAGTGAGAAAAGAGAACTGTTATATACAAGTTGTCCCAAGTAAGTGCTCTGACTTACCTTCATAAAGGACCCTGATGGCACAGTGCTTTGCTGTCCAAAAGTTGGCAGTTGAGATGTACCATTTGCTCCTTAGGATCCCTATGGGACAGTTCTACTCTGTCCTGTAGGGTCACTATGAGTCTAAATTGACTCAGTGGCAATCGGTTTTGGTTATATCTTCAGAAACCACAGAGACAAGAAAGTGATGGATGACATATTTAAAGTGCAGAAAGAGAAAAAAAAGGCAAGAATAATATACACAGCAAAAATATCGTTCAGAAACAAGGAAGAAATTAAGACATTCTCAGATAAGCAAAAATTAAGGGAATTTGTTAGCACCAGATCAGCCCTTTAAGAAATACTAAAAGGACTCTTCCACAAAGAAAGGTAATGGCACTAAAGAGAGCCTGAAGGGGTACATGCACAAAAGCATTGTCAGTATAAACATGACACCTAAGATACTTTTGGGTGGAGAATACTTAACTAAGGCAAAGTTATATGCAGAAAATAGGAGCTAAATACATACAACAATAAAATAGTTTACATTCATAGTACAGGAAAGCAAAGAGACTAAGATGTAATTGATAATAGCACCTAAAGAACAGGGAAGATGAGTGTCAACATGGAATTATTTGTGTTAGGGAAGTTCAGGTGTTATCAAGATACATCAGTTTGTTATAAATGTGAGGTGTTAAATACATATCTCATGGAAAGCACAAAAAAGTAAATAAAAAGAAAGTCCTGAAAATAAATAATAAAGCAAACAAAATGTCTCAGGACTCATAGGAAAATAATAAATAAGATGAAGAAATGCCCATGTTTGTAAAGAATTCAGCACTGAAAGTAAAGAACAAAGAAACTATAAATTTCACAAAAATTAAAAGAAGAAAAAAGTATAACAAAATGGCAGAAGTAAATCCACCCAAACTGATAATCACCATGACCGGAAATAGATTAAATACTCCTATCAAGAGGTGGAGAGTGGCAGAATGAATTTAAAAAATAGAAAACACACACACACAAAGGAAAAAAAAAAGCATGATACATCTACATGCTCTCTACACCTTAGGAAGAAGGATATACATAGTTTAAAAGCTGAAACATGGAAAAAAAAAAAGGTCAATGCAAATAGCAACCGAAACAAAACAGGTGTGATAATATCTGAAAAATTAAGCATTAAATTAATATTATAGAAGATAAAAGAATAACTATGTCAATTCAAGAAGGCATAACAATTACAAATACACATGTAACATCAGAGCCTCAAAACATATGAAGCAATCTCTGACAGAATTGAGCAGAGAATGGAAAGGTGTGCAATAATAGTTGTTGTTTTGTGCAGTTGAATCAATCCCGGCTCCTAACTATGCTACAGGACAGAGTAGAACTGCCCCACAGAGTTTCCAAGGCTAAATTTTTAATAAAATAGGTTGTCTTTTCTCTTGCAGAGCTGTTGGGTATGTTCGACCTGCCAACGTTTTGGTTAGCAGCCAAGCTCTTAATGATTGTGCTACCAATGTATGAAAAGTTACAATAGTAGGAAACTTTAATACACCATTTTCTGTTATGGAAGGAGCTACAAAGCAGATCAATGAAGAAACAGGAGACTTAACTACCACTATTAAACAAGTGGACCTAACAGGCATTTATGGAACACTCTGCCCTGCAGCAGCTCTACATACATTCTTCTCCAATGAACTAGGATTATTCTCCAATATAGACAATATTTTAGTGTTCAAAGCAAACTTTAATAAACATAAAGAGACTGAAACCATACAAAGCATCTTCTGAGACTACAACAGAATGAAGTTAGAAACCAAAACAGGGAAGTAAAGGGGCTGGATAATACAAGGAAATTAATAGCACACTACTAAAGATACAAAGGCTTATAGAAGAAAAGAGAGGAGATATTAAAAAAAAATTAGAATTAAACAAGAATGAAGATACACTATACCGAAACCTATAGGACATACTGAAGGAATTGCTGAGGGAAATTATTAGCACTGAGTGATTACATTAAGAATGAATGAGGATCCCAAATTGATGGTTTAACTCCACCATGAAGAAATAGAAAGGGAACATCAGAAAAAGACCAAAATATCAGAAAAAAAGAAAATAATAAAGATCCTGGGACAAATGAATGATCTTGAAAATAGAAAAACAATTGAAAGAGTCAATGAAACCAGAAGTTGGTTCTTTTAAAGAATCAAGAAAATAGGCAATCCACTTCCTAGACTGAAATGAAAAAACTGAGAAAATGCAAATAACCAAAATAAGAAATGAAGATAGAGACATTGCAATAGATAAATGAAAAGGAACATAAGAGAATACTATGAAAAGTCACATTTCAACAAACTGGAATGCTTAAATGAAATGCACATACACCTAGAACATAACCTACTGCTACTAACACACATATACACACAAATAAAAAAAATATCCAATAACCCATAAGAAAAGAGGAGATTCAATCTGTCATCAAACACCTCGCTCTCCCCAACGAGCAAAAAAAAAAAAAAAAAAAAAAAAAAACCAGATGACCAGATGGCCTCACTGGAGGATTTAGTAAACCTTCAGAGAAGAAATGACATTGATCCTACTCAAACTCTTCCTAAATACAGGACAGAAAGGAGTGTTTCTTCACTTGTTCTATTAAGCCAGCATGACTCTGATACCAAAGCCAGACAAAGACATCACCAGAAAAGAACACTATAACCAATATCCCTCATAAATATAAACATAAAAACTCTCAACAAAATTTTAGCAAACAGAATCCAATAGCACATTCAACAAAAAATTGTACCACGATCAAATTGTATTTATTCCAGGGATCCAAGGCTGGTTCACCATTCAGCATCAATCAGTGTAATATACCACACTGAAAAAAAAGAAACGCCGTATGATCATCTTAATATATGTAGGAAATTATTTTAATAAAACCCTACACCATTTCCTTATTAAAACTTTTGACAAAATAGAAATAGAGGGGAAATGGCATTAATGCGATTAAGGGCATCTATGAAAAACCAAGAGACAATATCAAAGTCAACGAAGAAAGTCCAGAGACTTCCCTTTGTAAGGAGAATGAGACAAGGATGGCCCCTATCACAACTTATATTCAATATTGTTCTGGAAGTCCTAGTGAGCACAGTAAGAATAAAGAAAAAAAGGAGGGAAGGGAGGGAGGAAAGAAAGACAGAAAGAAAAAATGTATCCAAAGTAGAAAAGAAGACATAAAACTGTATGGAAATGACCTAACATGCATATAAAACCCTAAAGGTTTCACAACAAATCTGCTAAAACAAATAGAAAAACAAAGGAAGGTGGCAGGCTACAAGATCAACACACCAATCACTTGGGTTTTCTGTACTGCAACGATAAGAGATCAGAAAAGGAAATCAAGTAAGCAGTATCATTTGCAATGTTGTTGTTAGATGCTTAGAGTTGGTTCTGATTCATAAAGACCCTACAAACTCTGCCTGGGCCTTTGTTATCCTCACAATTGTTGTTATGCTTGAGCCTGCTTTTGCAGCAACTGTGTCAACCAACCTTGTTGAGGGTATTCCTCTTTTTAACTGACCACCTACTTTACAGGTCTGTGAAAAAGAGGGAGGTTCCCAGCAAGACAGACTGACACAGTGGCTCCAACAATGGGCTTAAGCAGAACAACAATTGTGAGGATGGGAAAGGTCCAGGCAGGATCAGGCAGTGTTTCGTTCTGTTTTATATAGGGTCACTATGAGTTGGAACTGACTAGATGGACCTAACAACAATGACAACTACTTTACCAAATATGATGTCCTTCTTCGAGGACTGGTCCCTTCATAATATATCATAAGTACGTGAGGCAAAGTATCACCATCCTTTCCTCTAAGGAGCATTCTGGCTGTGTTTTACTTCTTCCAATATAGATTTGTTCTTTCTTCTAGGGGTCCACAGTATATTCAATATTTTTCGCCAACACTGTAATTCAAATGCATCAGTTCAGTCTTCTTTATTCTTTGTCCAGCTTTCGCATGTACCTGAGGTGATTGAAAAAACCATGGCTTGGGTCATGTGCACTTTATAGCTTAAATGACATATTTGCTTGTTTACACTTTAAAGAGGTCTTTTGCAACAAATTTGCCTGGTGCAACAGTTCTTTTGATTTCTTGATAGCTGCTTCCATGGGTATTGATTGTGAATCCAAGTAAAATGAAATCCTTGACAAATTCAATCTTTTCTCCTTCTATAATGACATTGCTTCCTGGTCTGACTGTGAGGGTTTTTGTTTTCTTTAAATTGTAATCCATATTGAAGGCTGTGGTTTTTGATATTATGAGTAAGTGTTTCAAGTGCTGTTCACTTTCAGCCATCAAAGCTGTGTCATCTGCATATCGCTGGTAGTGAGTAAGTCCTCCTCGAATCCTGATGCCCCTTTCTTCTTCGTATAGTCCAGCTTCATGGATTTTTTGTTCAGCGTGTAGATTGAATAAGTATGGTGAAAGGATACAACCCTAAGTCACCTTCCTGATTTGAAACTATGCAGTATCCCCTCATGCTATTAGAATGACCACACCTTGGTCTATGTAGATTCCTCATCAAAACAGTTAAGTGTTGTGGAATACCCATTCTTCGTACTGTTATTCATAATTTGTTATGATCCACACAGTTGAATGCCTTTGCGTGGTCATTAAAGCACAGGTAGACATGTTTTAGGTATTCTCTGCTTTCAGCCAGGATCCATCTGACATCAGCAATGATATCCCTCATTCAATGTCCTCTTCTGTCTCCAGCTTGAATTTCTGGCAGTTCCTTGTTGATGTACTACTGCATTTGGTTTCAAATGATCTTCAGCAAAATTCTACTTGTGTGTGATAGTAATGGTATTATTTGATAATTTCTGCATTCTGTTGGATCACCTCGCTCTGGATTGGGCACAAGTATCAATTTCTTCCCATTGATTGGCCAGGTTCCCATCTCCCAAATTCTTGGTGTAAATGAGTGAGTGCTTCCAGGTCTGGGTCCATTTTTTGAAACATCTCACTTGGTATTCTGTCTATTCCTGAAGTCTTGTTTTTTTTGTTTTTACCAATGCCTCCAGTGAAGCTTGGACTTCTTCCTTCAACACCTTCGGTTCTTGATCACATGGTACTTCCTGAAAGGGTTGAGCATCAACAAGTTCTTTTTGGTACAATGACTCTGTGTACTCCTTCCATCTTCTTTTGATGCATCATGTCGTTTAATATTTTCCCCATACAATCTTTCACAAGTGCAACTTGGTTTTAGGCACATCGAATTAATACTGACTCATAGATAACAAAAAAAAAAAAAAAAATTTTTTTTTCATAGATAACTTACGTGTGATAGAACGAAACACTTCCAATTCTGTGCCATCCTCACAATCGTTGTTGTGCTTGTGCCCATTGTTGCAGCCACTGAGTCAATCCATTTCGATTCTTTCAGCTTGAGAAATGGTGAGTATGTTCTTTCGTTTTGGTTTTTGTACTCTAGGTTTTTGCACCCCACGTGTCTGTCAGTTTGTTGTACTTTTCAGGGTTTGCGTGTTGGTGTGATGCTGGAAGCTATGCCACTGGTATTCAGATACCAGCAGGGTCACCCATGGAGGACAGATTTCAGCTGAGCTTCCAGACTAAGACAGACTAGGAAGAAGGACCCGGCGGTCTACTTCTGAAAGACAATAGCCAGTGAAAACCTTATGAATAGCAGTGGAACATTGTCTGATATAGTGCTGGAAGATGAGCCCCGCAGGTTGGAAGGCACTCAAAAGATGATTGGAGAAGAGCTGACTCCACAAAGTAGAGTTGACCTTAATGTTGTGGACGGAGTAAAGCTTCCGGGACCTTCATTTGCTGATGTGGCACAGCTCAAGATGAGAAGAAACAGCTGGAAACATCCATTAATAATCAGAACTTGGAATGTACAAGTATGAATCTAGGAAAACTCGAAATTGTCAAAAATGAAATGGAATGCATAAACATCAATATCCTAGACATTAGTGAGCTGAAATGGACTGGTATTGGCCATTTTGAATCAGACAACCTTATAGCCTACTATTCAGGGAATGACAACTTGAAGAGGAATGGTGTTGTATTGATTGTCAAAAAGAACATTTCAAGATCTATTCCTGAAGTACAACACTGTCAGTGATGGGATAATATCCATACACCTACAAGGAAGACCAGTTAATACGCCACCAACCACTAGGATCAAAGTTGAAGAAATAGTAGATTTTTATCAGCTGCAGCAGTCTGAAATTGCTTGAACATGCAATCAAGATGCATTGATAATTACTGGCAACTAGAATGTGTAAGTTGGAAACAAAGAAGAAGGATCAGTAGTTGGAAAATGTGGCCTTGGTGATACAAACAATGCCAGAGATCGAATGATAGAATTCTGCAAGACCGATGACTTCTTCATTGAAAATACCTTCTTTCACCAACGTAAATGGTGACTATACACATGGTCCTCACCAGACGGAACACACAGAAATCAAATTGACTACATGTGTGGAAAGAGATGATGGAAAAGCTCAATATCATCCATCAGAACAAGGCCAGCGGCCGACTGTGGAGCAGACCATCAATTGCTCATATGCAAGTTCAAGCTGAAGCTGAAGAAAATCAGAACAAGTCCACGAGAGCCAAAATATGACCTTGAGCATGTCCCACCTGAACTTAGAGATCATCTGAAGAGTAGAGATGATGCATTGAACACTGGTGACCGAAGACCAGTTTTGTTGTACATGGGGTCACTTCGGATAGGAGCTGATTTGAGCGTACCTAACAACAACAACAACATATGGGACCAAACTGACAACAGTAACTTGAGAATAGATAGGAAAATAAGGGAAGAGTGAGTTTGTGTAAATGGGGGAGGAAAAACCAGAAAAGGAGGGTGAATAGTTGCATGACTTGAATGTAATCAATGTCACTAAATTGTATATAAGGACCAAGCTGTCTCAGTGGTTTAGCACTCAGCTGATAACTGTAAGGCTGGCGGTCCAAGCCTACTAGCGGCTCCACAAGAGAAAGATGTGGCACTCTGCTTCCATAAAGATGACATCTTTGGAAACCCTATGGGGCAGTCATTCTTGGTTCAATAGGGTCGCTGTGAATTGGAATCCACTTGGCAGCAATGCTTCTGAATTGTACATGTAGAAACTATTGAATTGCTGTATATTTTGCTGTGTATATTCTCAACAGTAACATAATGACATAAAAAGATAAAAAAAAAAGGCTTGGAGAAGTTACAGAATGAAAGAATAAAGCAACTCTCAACAGCAAGTAGGGCAAATGCGTAGAAGCGTAAAGACTCTTTCCCAGAGCTAATACTAAAACTGCTCAAACTCAGCAATATCAAAGGAATGCATAAGAACAACAACAACAGGGAAGAATGCTAATTCACAGTGACAAAACTGATAGAACTCTGAGTAAATACAGATATTGAACTTACTAGAAAAATAAAGGAACTCTTAAATATGCTCAGAGGACAAAAGGCAAATATGGACGAAGAACTAAAGAGAGAAAAAAAATCTGTGATTCTATAAAATGGGAATACTAGTAAAGTGATAGAAGATACAAAAGGGAGCTTTTGGGAGCTAAAAAGTAAAATTACTAAAGTGAAAACTTTAATAGGGAGTCTCAACAGAAGACTTGAGCAGGCAGAAAAAGGAATCAATACACTTTTAATGACAGAAAATTAAAATTTTCCAGTCATAGAAAAAAAAGTAAGCAGGAAGAATGCAATGCAGTGGCTCTGGGTTTGGCCAAAGAGTGGGCGGTCTGTACTTTGAACCCACCATCTGCTCTGCAAGAGTAGGATTGCAGTCTACTTCCATAAAGATTTACATCTTTGGAAATCCTATGGGGTTGTTATACTCTGTCCTCAACATTCAGAATGAGTAGGAATTAATTTGATGGCAAGTATTTTTTGTTTGTTTAAATGTCCTATGGATCATCATCAAGTACACCAAAATAGGAACAAAAATAGGAACAAAAGAAAACTTGAAGAACTAATGACCAAAAGCATCACATTTTAAGTAAGAAATGAATATGCACGTTTAAGAAACTCAGATGAACACAAAAGCCAACTTCAATGCCCCAAGGGACATATGAGGAAGAGCCATGGTTGTGGGGTAGTAGGGGTGGGGGTGACAATGATAGGAGGTGTGGGAGACTGTCTATCCCAGCTATTGGTTGCTGGCCAGGTGGGCTTTGACTGCTGCTAGCCCTTCTCTGCCTGCCCTCTGAAAACACCTTGACCCCATGCACATTATGAACCACCAGGTGATCAGTGAGGAAGAGGAAGACACGCTCAGCTACATGATCAATCTGGAGGTCAGGACAGAGGTCAGGTGGGGAAGGGGAGTGGGAAAGGATTCATTCATGAAAACAGACAGGGGCAGGACTCCCTGAAAGGCAGGTCTCCTAAAAAGATGTTTTTGCTGTCCTCATCTACTCCTTTTTCCCATGCGGAAAAGCTCATCCATCCTAATAACAAATGCAAAAATCCCATTTCTCTTTCAGAGCAACCCCTATTTTTGGAATGAAGTCATCATCAAACAGTATGACCTTAACATCACTGGTAAGAAGTGCCTTCCTTGATGGGTAGGAGAGAGTGTCAACATGACCTAGCCCCTTTCCTGCATCTCCTTTTTCTCTAAGGTGTATACCATCTTATTGGACTCTCACCCAGTAATTCCAGGACTGTGAACATGAGGCTCAGAGCTGCAGGCATCATGACAGTAGCCTTAACTTCTTCACCTGGTTCTCTGGTCTGAGCTTCTCAGGGTATAACAGGATTGCTGAGGTGGACCTCTGCAGGTAGGGTCAGAAATGGCTTTGGTATGTTCCTAGCTGCTTTGGAAATGAGGGCTGAACCTGGCATAATCTGTCCTGTTTCTACTATCAGATATCAGTGAGGACCTGTGTGTTAATTCCCGAAAGTAACACCTGACGGAGGAAGGAAGCAGGAGAGGCACTGGAGAGAACAGGTGATGAACAGGAGAGAATTTCATTCCATTCTGCATGGAGTTGCCCTGAGGTGGAAGGGACACGAAGCCATCTATTGATAACAACATGAAAAGTGGAGATTGAGTCACTAATCAAAAACTGATCCACAAAGAAAAGCCCATGACCATATGGCTTCACAGAGGGTTTCTACCAAACATTTAAAGAATTAGCACAAATCATTCTAAAAGGAAACTCCTTATCTCTGCAGGTCTCTTGGGGCAATCTACTGTTTCATTCTAATACACAAGAGCTGGGGGTGGGCTGTTGAGTCTAACTCTGCTACATTCACCCCATATGCAACTGAACCCTACATAAGCCGTTCCTGGGCATGGATGGGTGATGTTATAGATAACAGAACTTTGATCCATTTTGAGAGAACCATCTTGTACATCCATGTCTGCTGATCCAGTAACTCTAGCCAGGAGGGCCAGCAATGCTCTTTGCCATGATACAAACACAGGGAGTACCCTTGTGTGAGTCTGTGTAAATAACCAATGGGAACTGCAGTACCACATTATGCACAAAAGTGAGAAAAGTCAAGTAAGTGGAGGTTGAGCTGCTAATCAAAAACTGATCCACAAAGAAAAGCCCAAGACTATATAGAAAGACATTGCTAGTAAATTAGTGACCAGTTTGTTTTATGCTTATGTAGATATAAAGTTACTTTGTACTAAACTTTGAATCAGTTTTAAGTGCGAATGTTTTAATGATTTCCTTTCAGAATGTATATTTCTGGTGCAGAGAAATACACTGGACTTAGCTCATTTTGATATTGTGTCCTACAATTTTAACCTATTTACTGTCTCTGATGGTTTTTGTTGTTTTTCTTTTTTGTGGATTTTATAGAATTTTTTTATCATAAGTTTATGTTATATGTGGAAGGAGATAGTTTTGCTTTTTCACTTCTGATTTGATGCCATCTCTATCTTGCTAAATTTCTCTGGCTAGAGCTCTGGGTGTACAGTTGAATACAAATGGCAAAAGCAGGCATCCTACTTTTGTTCTTGGTACTAGTGGGGTGCTCCTAGTATTTCTCTGTTAAATGCGATGCTAGTTTGGGGTTTTTAATAAACTTCCTTTTGATGTTAAGTATCCTTCTAATTCTAGTTCGAGGATTTTCATCACGAAAAGCTGTTGGGTTGTGTCCAGTTTGCTTCTGCACTGCGGTGATGTAAATTTGCTCTTCGTTCTCTCAATGTGCTGTACTACGCGTATGAACTTTTATATATTCAGTCAACTTGTGTGATGGGAATACCTTCTGTTTGAACGTGGAATATAATCCTGTAATTATCTGCTGGATTTTGCTAGCATTCTGTTCAGGATTTTTGTAGGCATATCCATAAAACGTATTTCTCTGTAGTTGTTTTGTTGTTTCCCTACTAGTGTATTTTTCTAGCTTTGATAACAATGTAATGTTAGACTCATAGAATGAGATAGAAAGTGTTCTCCAAGGTGTTGCTTTTGGAAGACCTTTACTTTGCTTCCTTTCTTGGTGTTTTACTGTCTTTATTGCAGTGCAAGTTTTTAATTTTGTAACTTTTTTCTGCATTTTTTCATTTTCCTTCTTTATGGGTTCCCTTCAAATTATGTTAACACCTTAAGGTTAGAAAACATTCATTGTACCTTAATACTAATTTAGTTTTAGTACTATGCAGTTGTCCATCTTTTGGGTATGTTGTTATTGTCACCCATTACATCTGAACATAATGCAAGTCTGATACCATGTGGATGATAATGGTTTTGTACAGTTTTCCTTAAATAATATAGGAATCAGAAGAGTCATTTCAGAGGAACTACAACAAAATGGTTTTATATCTTAATTCTACTTATTATATATAATTTATTCATACATATGTATATTACATGTGTGTACATACATGTATTGATATTGTTATAAATATGCTCATATAATTATACTTCAATATCTATTCTCATTTTTTAGCAGTTATAATCTTTTCCCCACTCACTTCCTTTGTGCTATCTTCGTCCATATATTACACATGTATTAATTTTGTATATAGCATAGGTTCAACAATGCATATCATTTCATATGATTTGTTTTAAAAGAAGAGGATAAAGAAGGTAGCACATGCATTTTTAAAATATGCATTTTTAAACTGATCTTTGTATTGAGTTACTCTTTTAGTCTTACTCGTGAGAGATGAGCTGGAGACCAATTCTCTCCATCTTTCTTTAATTGGAAATTTTTTAATTGGCAATAATTTTTTTAATTATAGCTTTACCGCATAAAAGGTCCTTGGCTGACATTTTTGTTTCCTTTGATAACTTGGCAGATACTGTCCCTCTGCCTTCTAGCCTCATGTCTTTCTGCTTAGAGATCACCTTTTAATCTTGCTGTGTTTCTGTTGTCAATGATGTATTTTTTTCTTGCTGCTTTAGAGATTTTCAGCTTGTATTTAGCTTTTAGCATTTTTATTATATTTATTTGTAGATCCCTGCATTTTACCTCCTGGGAAATACAGAAGCTGCCTAGATGTGCAGGTTATTTTTTAAAATACATTTCTGAACATTATAGAAATTATTCCTTTTAATTCCTTACTTCCTCCCTCCTTCTCTCCTATTATCACTCCCTCCTTCCCTCTTCTCACTCCTCTCCTTATGTTATTCCCATAACCCATTCGGTGGTGTCCTTAATGGCACCCCATATTTTTCTGAGGCCCGGTTCATTTGTCTTCATTCTTTAGACACTGTGCTTCAATTCCATAACTTCTGTCCATCTAAATTTAAATTTTCCAGTTACTGGCAAATTATACCCATTGCAACTGTGTAATTTCCATTTTAAAAAAGTAATTTATATCTCTTCATTAATATTCTTCATTGACATGACATTCTCATCATACCTTTCTCTAACTGTTCAAAGAAAGTAGTTCTGTGAAATTGTTCTCTGTTACAGTCAACTTTTGTTGGTCTCACAGGCAGTTATTTTGCCTGCATCATTGCTGATATGCAGGTCATACTTCCATGTTCCTTTGCATGTCTCATGATTTTCTTTCTTTTTTTCATTGAGGAGGAACTAGACATTTTAGATAATACGTTGTAGTAACTCTGGATGCTGTCCATTCCTTGATGGCTTGTTATTGTTAATTCTTTATTTGTTCAGGAACTGAATGGAATATTTTAGTGAAGTGTGTTCCTTATCTAAAGCTTTTAGACTCTGATGTTCCTCCTCAGGGAGCCATAACTTCTGGTAGGTCCACAGTGACTGTGGAATGACAGTTTTATTGGTAGGACTTTCTTTCACTCTTTTTTTTTTATATATATATATAATTTTTATTGTGCTTTAAGTGAAAGTTTACAAATCAAGTCAGTCTGTCACATATAAGCTTATATACACCTTACTCCAAAGTCCCATTTACTCTCCCACTAATGAGTCAGCCCGCTCCCTCCTTCCAGTCTCTCCTTTTGTGACAATTTTGCCAGTTTCTAACCCTCTCTGCCCTCCTATCTTCCCTCCAGACAGGAGATGCCAACACAGTCTCAAGTGTCCACCTGATACAAGTAGCTCACTCTCCGTCAGCATCTCTCTCCAACCCATTGTCCTGTCCCTTCCATGTCTGATGAGTTGTCTTCGGGAATAGTTCTTGTCCTGGGCCAACAGAAGGTTTGGGGACCATGACAGCTGGGATTCTTCTAGTCTTCAGTGGCTGAATTCTCTGGGCTGGAAATAGGCATTGTTGAGCACCTAGAGCAACCCTCTTGGCCTCGGGGAAGGAAAAAAATTGCATTTGGGGGAAAAGATAATTTGCTAGCTCCACTAACCAGGGGAGCTCAGGACCGAAGCGGCTCCTGTCCAGGCATAAACTGTCCACGGACCTTGAGCAACTTTCCCTTCTGCAAAGACCTGTGTGGGCATATTTCGGGAGAATACGCCTTTGTCAGCAGACTCCAACCATTTCAGCTGCACGGTGCAGAGGTGGGTGTTTGATGTTTGACATTGCTTTCCCTATTAAACAAGGTCCTCAGCTACTGACATCACAGGCCTAAGGACTGGTAGCTCCACCGATGTCACCCAGCCATCTGTGACAGAGGTCTGAAGAAGACCGGTACCTCCCAGTACTTACAAGCAAAAACTTTGGGTACCCATGGTCCATCTGCAGAATTCACCCCCCTGCATTCTCTAGGGAACACAGATGTGTGTTCCTTGGAGACACTCGGGGGTCGGTTATCAGCCCCCTCACCTTATTCAGAGCATGACCCCCTGCTGCAATCAGGTACCGTTATATACACCAATCACCCCTACCCCTCTAAGGTAGTAGGACAGAGTTTGTACCACACACTTGATGATCACCTACCTGGAAACCTGAGCTGAATTCATACAAGAAAACTGAATGGACTGTTAGACTGAAATACCTGATAACAGCTCTAGCCAGCTGGGGACCAGATGTCAGAGCTCCAAAGGCGGAAATAATCAAGCTAGCTCACTCAAGCGACACATAGGGCTATACCAAAACAAAACAAAGCAAGAAGCTA
The DNA here is from genome assembly GCF_030014295.1 of Loxodonta africana. Lineage (NCBI taxonomy): Eukaryota > Metazoa > Chordata > Mammalia > Proboscidea > Elephantidae > Loxodonta > Loxodonta africana. The sequence continues at coordinate 550,473 of NW_026974892.1, forward strand.
CGACACAGTAAGCAAGCATAAACTAATATAATAACTTATACGTGGCTCGGAGACAACAATCAATATCAAGTCACATAAAGAAACAGACCATGATCACCTCAACAGGCTCTCAAAACAAAGAACCCAGGGATCTTCTAGATGAAAGTGCATTCCTGGAATTAGCAGATGCAGAATAGAAAAGTTTAATACACAGAACCCTTCAAGACATAAGGAAGGAAATGAAGCAATACGCAGAACAAGCCAAGGAACACACAGATAAAGCAACTGAAGAAATTAGAAAGATTAGTCAGGAATATAATGAAAAATTTAATTTAATAAACAGTCAGCAATCAGAAATTCAGAAGATTAACAATAAAATTACAGAAGTAGAAAACTCAATAGAAAGTCAGAGGAACAGAATTGAGCAAGTAGAAGCTAGAATTTCTGAACTCAAAGATAAACCACTTGGCACTAATATATTTGAAAAAAATCAGATAAAAGAATTAAAAAAAATGGAGAAACCTTAAGAATCATGTGGGACTCAATTTAGAAAATTAACCTATGAGTGATTGGAGTACCAGAACAGGGAGGGACAACAGAAAATACAGAGAGAACTGCTGAAGATTTTTTTGTCAGAAAAGTTCCCTGATATCGTGAAAGATGAGAAGATATCTATCCAAGATACTCATCAAGCTCCACATAAGGTAGATGTTAAAAGAAAGTCACCAAGATGTATTATAATCAAACTTGCCAAAACTAAAGATAAAGAGAGAAATATAAGAGCAGCAAGGGATAAACAAAAAAGTCATCTACAAAGGAGAGCCAATAAGAATAAGGTCAGTCTACTCAACAGAAACCATGCAGGCAAGAAGGCAATGGGATGACGTATGTAAAGAATTGAAGGAAAAAAATGCCTGCCAAGAATCATATATCCAGTGAACTGCCTGTTAAATATGAAGGTGCAATTCAGACATTTCCAGATAAACACAAGTTGAGGGAATTCATAAAAACCAAACCAAAACTACAAGAAATACTAAACGGAGTCCTTTGGTTAGAAAATCAATAATACATCAAACCAAGACTAGAACACTGGGCAGAGCAACCAGAAGTCAACCCAGACAGGGAAATCCAAAAAAACAAAGCAAGATTTAAAAAAAAAAAAAAAAAAGGCCCAAAACAGAGTAACAGCGATGTTATTATAGAAAAAAAGACAACATTAAAATAATAAAGAGGGACTAAGAAATGTAATCATACACCTTCCATATGGAGAAGAAGATACGGCGATACAAAGAAATAAAAGTTAGTTTTAAATTTAGAAAAACAGGTGTAAATAATGAGGTAACCATAAAGGACATGAACTACCCTACTCATCAAAATAAAATGCAAGAAAATAATAGAGACTCAGCTGAAACAAAATCAACAGCAAAAATTTGAGGAAAGGACAATATATAATCTACTCAGCACATACAATTAAGTGGGAAAATGCAACTGTTAACAGCACACTAAAAAAAAGACATCAAAATGATAGCAATCCATAATTACCCTGAATGAAAATGGACTAAATGCACCAAAAAAGAGACAGAGAGTGGCAGACTGGATTAAAAAACAACATCTGTCTATATGCTGCCTACAAGAGACACACCTTAGACTTAGAGATACAAACTAAAACTCAAAGGATGGAAAAAAATATGTCAAGCAAACAACAATCAAAAAAGAGCAGAAGTGGAAATATTAATTTCTGACAAAATAGACTTTAAAGTTAAATCCATCTCATAAAGGATAAGGAAGGACACTATATAATGATTAAAGGGACAATACACCAAGAAGATATAACCATATTAAATATTTATGCACCCAATGGCAGAGCTGCAAGATACATACAACAAACTCTATCAGCACTGAAAAGTGAGGTAGACAGCTCCACAATAATAGTAGGAGACTTCAACCCACCACTTTTGGTGAAAGAGAGGACATTCAGAAAGAAGTTCAATAAAGACACCGAAGATCTAAATGCCACAATCAACTTGATCTCCTAGACATATATAGAACATTCCACCCCACAGCAACCAAGTATATTTTCTTTTCTAGTGCACATGGAACATTCTCTAGAATAGACTACATATTAGGTCATAAAGAAAGCCTTAGCAGAATCCAAAACATTGAAATATTACAAAACATTTTCTCTGACCATAAGGACATAAAAGTGGAAATCAATAACAGGAAAAGCAGGGAAAAGAAAAAAACACTTGGAAACTGAACAATACCCTGCTCAAAAAAAACTGGATTATAGAAGACATTAAGGATGGAATAAAGAAATTCAGAGAATCCAGTGAGAATGAAAACACTTCCTATCAGAACCTTTGGGACAGAGCAAAAGCGGTGCTCAGAGGCCAATTTATGTCAATAAATGCACACATCCAAAAAGAAGAAAGGGCCAAAATTAAAGAACTATCCCTACAATTGAACAAATAAAAAGAGAGCAACAAAAGAGACCCAGAGGCACCAGAAGAAAAGAAATAATAAAAATTAGAGCTGAACTAAATGAAATAGAAAACAGAAAAACAATTGAAAGAATTAACAAAACTAAAAGCTGGTTTTTTGAAAAAATCAACAAAATTGATAATCCACTGGCCAAACTGACAAAAGAAAAACAGGAGAGGAAGCAAATACCCCAAATAAGGAATGAGAGGGGCGATATTACAACAGACCCAAAAGAAATTAAAAGAATCATATCAGATTACCACGAAAAACTATACTCCAACAAATTTGAAAACCTAGAAGAAATGGATGAATTCCTAGAAACACACTACCTATCAAAACTAACACAAAAGGAGGTAGAATAACTAAATGGACCCATAACAAAAGAAGAGATTGAAAAGGTAATCAAAAAACTCCCAACAAAAAAAAGCCCTGGTCTGGATGGCATCACTGTAGAGTTCTACCAAACTTTCAGAGAAGAGTTAACACCACTACTACTAAAGGTATTTCAGAGCATAAAAAAGGACAGAATACTATCGAACTCATTCTTTGAAGCCACCATATCCCTGATACCAAAACTAGGTAAAGACACCACAAGAAAAGAATATTATAGACCTATGTCCCGCATGAACATAGATGCATAAATCCTTAACAAAAATCTAGCCAACAGAATTCAACAACATACCAAAAAAATAATTCACCATGACCAAGTGGGATTCATACCAGGTATGCAGGCATGGTTCAACATTAGAAAAACAATTAATGTAATCCACCACATAAATAAAAGACAAGAATCACATGATTTTATCAATTGATGCAGAAAAGACATTTGACAAAGTTCAGCACTCATTCATGATAAAAACTCAGCAAAATAAAAATAAAAGGAAAATTCCTCAACAAAATAAAGGACATTTATACAGAGTCAAGAGCCAACATCACTCTAAATGGAGGGAGCCTGAAAACATTCCCATTGAGATCGGGAACCAGACAAGGGTGCCCTTTATCACCACTCTAAATCAACATTGTGCCGTAAGTGCTAGCCAGAGCAATTAGGCTAGATAAAGAAATAAAGGGGATCCAGATTGTCAAGGAATAAGTCAAAGTATCTCTATTTGCAGATGACATGATCTTATACACAGAAAACCCTAAGGAATCCTCCAGAAAACTACTGAAACTAATAGAAGAGTTCGGCAGAGTATTGGGATACAAGATAAACATACAAAAAATCAGTTGGATTCCTCTACACAGACAAAAGAACATGGAAAAGGAAATCACCAAATCAATGCCATTTATAGTAGCTGCCAAGAAGATAAAATACTTAGGAATAAATCTTACCAGAGATGTAAAAGACTTATACAAAGAAAACTACAGTACACTTCTCCAAGAAACCAAGAGACTTAGATAAGTGGAAGAAAATACCTTGATTGTGGATAGGAAGACTTATCCTTATAAAAATGTCTATTCTACCAAAAGCTATCTACATATATAATGCAATTCCGATCCAAATCCCAGTGACATTTTTAATGAGATGGAGAAACATATCACCAACTTCACACAGAAGGGAAGGAGGCCCTGGATAAATAAGGCATTACTGAAAAAGAAGAACAAAGTGGGAGGCCTTACTTTACCTAATTTTAGAACCTATTATACCAGCACAGTAGTCAAAACAGCCTGGTACTGGTACAACAGATACATGGCCCAATGGAACAGAATTGAGAATCCAGACATAGATATATCCACATATGAGCAGCTGATATTTGACAAAGTCCCCAAAACAGTTGGCATATCTGGATATCCTTCTGCAAAAAAATGAATCAAGAACCATACATCACACCATGCACAAAAACTAACTCAAAATGGATCAAAGACCTAAATATAAAATCTAAAACGAAAAAGATCATGGCCGAAAAAATAGAGACAATGTTAGGAGCCCTAATACATGGCATAAACATTATACAAAATATTATAAATAATGTAGAAGAAAAACTAGATAACTGGCAGTTCATAAAAATCAAGCACCTATGCTCATCCAAAGACTTCATCAAAAGAGTAAAAAGACTACCGACAGACTGGGAAAAAGGTTTTAGCTATGATATTCCTGATCAGTGCCTGATCTCTAAAATCTATATGATACTGCAAAAACCCAACTGCAAAAAGACAAATAACCCAATTAAAAAATGGGCAAAAGATATGGATAGACACTTCACTTAAGAAGACATTCAGGTAGCTAACAGATAAGGAAATACTTACGATCATTAGCCATTAGATAAATGCAGACAAAACTACAATGAGATTTTATCTTCCAACTAGGCTGGCATTAATGGAAAAAACACAAAATAATAAATTTTGGAGAGGCTGTGGAGAGATTGAAACACTTATACACTGCTGGTGGGAATGTCCAATGGTACAACCCCTTTGGAAATCGATGTGGCACTTCCTTAAAAAGCTAGAAATAGAACTACCGTAAGATCCAGCAGTCCCACTCCTTGGAATATATCCAGAGAAATAAGAGCCTTTACAGAAACAGATATATGAACACTCATGTTTATTGCAGCATTGTTTACAGTAGCAAAAAGATGGAAGCAACCAAGGTGTCCATCAACAGATGAATGGATAAATTATGTTATATTCACACAATGGAATAGTATGCATTCATAAAGAACCATGAGGAATCTGTGAAACATTTCATAACATGGAGGATCCTGGAAGGCATGATCCTGAGTGAAATTAGTCAGTTGCAAAAGGGCAAATATTGCATAAGAGTATTATTATGAGAACTTGAGAAATAGCTTAAACTGAGAAGAAAACATTCTTATTTGGTTACGAGAGGGGGCAGGGAAGGTGGGAGAAGGCTATTCACCAATTAGATAGTAGATAGGAACTACTTTAGGCGAAGGGAAAGTCAGGACACAAAACAGGGAGGTCAGCACAAGTGCACTAAACCAAAAACAAAGAAATTTCCTGAATAAACTGAATGCTTCAAAGGCCAGTGTAGCAGGTGCAGGGATCTGGTGACCATGGTTTCAGGGGACATCTAAGTCAATTGGCATAATAAAATCTATTAAGAAAACATTCTGCATCCCACTTTGAAGAGTAGCATCTGGGGTCTTAAATGCTATCAAGGAGCCATCAAAGATGCATCAATTGATCTTAACCCACCTGGGTCAAAGGAGAATGAAGAACACCAAGGACACAAGGTAATTACGAGCCCAAGAGACAGAAAGGGCCACATGAACCAGAGACTACATCATCCTGAGACCAGAAGAGCTAGATTGTGCCCGACTACAACCGATGACAGCCCTGACAGGGAACACAACACAGAGCCCCTGAGGGAGCAGGAGAGCAGTGGGATGCAGACCCCAAATTCTCATAAGACCAGACTTATTGGTCTGACTCAGACTAGAAGGACCCCAGTGGTCATGGCCCCCAGACCTTCTGTTGGCCCGGGACAGGAACCATTCCCGATGCCAACTCTTCAGACATGGATTGGACTGGACAATGGGTTGGAGAGGGATGCTGGTGAGGAGTGAGCTTCTTGGATCAGGTGGACACTTGAGACTATTTTGTCATCTCCTCCCTGGAAGGGAGAAGAGAGGGTGGAGCGGGTTATAAGCTGGCAAAATGGACACGAAAAGAGAGAGTGGAGGGAGAGAGCAGGCTGTCTCATTCAGGGGAGAGTAATTGGGAGTGTGTAGCAAGGTTTATATGGGTTTTTGTGTGAAAGACTGACTTGATTTGTAAACTTTCACTTAAAGCACAATAAAAATTATTTTAAAAAAAGTAATGCCAAACTTTCCCAAGTTTTCTCAGTAAATAAAGGAGGAAGGTTATCTCATTTCATGAGGGAAAGTACAAGCCTGATACAAAAACTTGACCAGGACATCACAAGAAAAGAAAATTGCAGACCAACGCCCTTCATGAATGTACAAAAATTCTTACTTAAATATCAGCAAATTTTATTCAACATGTATAATGTATACGATACATCATGATCAAGTGGGGTTTAACATTCAAAAATCAATATCATTCACCACCTTAACATCACAGAAGAAAAAAGTTGTATGTGCATGTCAATTACTGCAGAAAAAGCATTTCAAAAAAAAAGAGTAGACATTTATGATTTTTTAAAAACTCAGCAAATTAGAACTACAAGACAAGTTCTTCAATCTGATCAAGGGCATCTATGAAAAACCTGCTTATAGTATCATAGTTATTGGTGAAATGTTGAAAACTCTTCCCCAAGGATGGGATCAAGGCAAGAATATCAGTTCTCACTTCTTCTGTTGAACATTTTTCTCTTATTTACAGTGAAGTACAGAAAGAGAAATAAAAGGTTCTGTATCTCTAAAAAAAAAAAAAGTAAAAGAAAAACTAGATAAACAGGAGCTCCTAAAAATTAAACACCTATGCTCATCCAAAGACTTCACCAAAAGAGGAAAAAGACTACCTACACACTGGGAAAAAGTTTTTCGCTATGACATTTCTGATCAGTGTCGGATATCTAAAATCTGCACAATACTGCAAAAATTCAACAAGAAAAAGACAAATAATCCTATCAAAAAATAAGCAAAAGATAAGGATAGACACTTCACTAAAGAAGGCATTCAAAAAGCTAACAGATACATGAGGAAATGTTCACGATCATTAGCCATTACAGAAATGCAGATCAGAACTACAATGAGATTTCATCTCACCCCAACAAGGCTGGCATTAATCCAAAAGACACAAAATAATAAATGTTGGAGAGGCTGTGGAGAGATTGGAACACTTATACACTGCTGGTGAGAATGTGAAATGGTACAACCACTTTGGAAATCAATTTGGTACTTCCTTAAAATGCTAGTAATAGAACTACCATACAATCCAGCAATCCCACTCCTCGGAATATATCCTAGAGAAATAAGAGCTTTTACATGAACAGATATATGCATACCCATGTTTATTGCAGCACTGTTTAAAATAGCAAAAAATGGAAGCAACCAAGGTGCCCATCAACAGATGAATGGATAAATAAATTATGGTATATTCACACAATGGAATAGTGTACATTCATAACGAACCATGAGGAATGTGTGGAACATTTCATAACATGGAGGAACCTGGAAGGCATCATGCTGAGTGAAAATAGTCAGTTGCAAAAGGACAAATATTGTACAAGACCACTATTATAAGACCTTGAGAAATAGTTTAAACTGAGAAGAAAACATTCCTTTGTGGTCACGAGAGGAGGGCGGGAGGAATGGTGGGGGAGGGGTATTCACTAATTACTTGCTAGATAAGAACTACCTTAGTTGAAGGGAAAGACAACACACAATACAGGGAAGTCAGCACAGTTGGACTAAACCAAAAGCAAAGAAGTTTCTTGAATAAACTGAATGCTTCGAAGGCCAGTGTAGCAGGGGCAGGGGTTTGGGGACCACGATTTCAGGGGACATCTAAGGCAATTGGCATAATAAAATCTATTAACAAAACATTCTGCATACCAACTTGAAGAGTGGCATCTGGGGCCTTCAACGCTAGCAAGCAACCATCTAACATGCATCAATTGGTCTCAACCCATCTGGATCAAAAGAGAATGAAGAACACCAAGGACAAAGGTAATTATGAGCCGAAGAGACAGAAAGGGCCACATGAACCAGGGGTTACATCAGCCAGAGACCAGAAGAACTAGATGTTGCCCAGCTACAACGGATGACTGCCCTGACAGGGAACACACAGAGAATCCCTGGGGGAACAGAAGAGCAGTGGGATGCAGAACCCTAATTCTACTAAGACAAGAATTAAAGGTCTGACTGAGACTGGAAGGACACCAGTGGTCATGGCACCCAGACCTTCTGCTGGCCCAGGACAGGAACCATTCCCGAAGCCAACTCTTCAGACATAGATTGGACTGGTCAGTGGGTTGGAGAGGGATGCTGATGAGGAGTGAGCGTCTTGGATCAGGTGGACACTTGAGACTATGTCGGCATCTCCTGCCTGGAGGGGAGATGATAGGGTAAAGGGGGTTAGAAGCTGACGAAATGGGCACGAAAAGAGAGAGTGGAGGGAGAGAGCGGGCTTTCTTATTAAGAGGAGAGTAACTGGGAGTATATAGCAACGTGTATATAAGGTTTACCTGAAAGACTGACTTGACTTGTGAACTTTCACTTAAAGTGCAATAAAAATTACTGAAAAAAGAGAAGCAAGTACAGAGACAGGGTACCTCATACCACTGAGAAAGAAGAGCCAGGAGCACATGTCCTTTGGATCCAGGTTCCCTGTGCTGAAAAGATCCTAGACCAGGGAAGACTGATAACAAAGACCTTCCTCTACAGCCCACAGAGAAAAGAAAGTCTTCGCCTGGAACTGATGCCTGAATTTGGACTTGTAGCCTAGTAGACTACGAGAGAATAAATTTCTCTTTGTTGAAGCCAAAAAAAAAAAAAAAAGCAGGCGTGGCAATATTAATTTATGACAAAATAGACTTTAAAGTTAAATCCATCTCATAAAGGATAAGGAAGGACACTATATAATGACTAAAGGGACAACACACCAAGAAGATATAACCATATAAAATATTTATGCACCTAGTGACAGGGCTGCAAGATACATAAAACAAACTATCAGCATTGAAAAGTGAAATAGACAGCTCCACAATAGTAGTAGGAGGCTTCAACACACCACTTTGGGTGAAGGACAGGACATCCAGAAAGAAGCTCAATAGAGAAACCGAAGATCTAAATGCCACAATCAGCCAAGTTGACCTCATAGACATATGCAGAACACTCCACTCAACAGCAACCAAGTGTACTTTCTTTTCTAGTGCACATGGAACATTCTCTGGAATAGACCACATATTAGGCCATAAAGCAAGCCTTACGAAAATCCAAAACATTGAAATATTACAAAGCATCTTCTCTGACCATAAGGATATAAAAGCAGAAATCAATAACAGGAAAGCAGGGAAACGAAAAAAAAAACACTTGGAAACTGAACAATAACCTGATAAAAAAAAACTGGATTATAGAAGACATTAAGGATGGAATAAAGAAATTCATAGAATCCAATGAGAATGACAACACTTCCTATCAGAACCTTTGGGACAGACCAAAAGCAGTGATCAGAGGCCAATTTATATCAATAAATGCATACATCCGAAAAGAAGAAAGGGCCAAAATTAAAGAATTATCCCTACAACTTGAACAAAATAGAGAGCGAGAAAAGAAACCCACAGACACCAGAAGAAAACAAATAATAAAAATTAGAGCTGAACTAAATAAAATAGAAAACAGAAAAACAATTGAAAGAATTAACAAAACTAAAAGCTGGTTTTTTGAAAAAATCAACAAAATTGATAATCCACTGGCCAAAGTGACAAAAGAAAAACAGGAGACGAAGCAAATAACATGAATAAGGAATGAGAGGGGAGATATTGCAACAGACCCAACTGAAATTAAAAGAATCATATCAGATTACTACGAAAAACTATACTGCAACAAATTTGAAAACCAAGAAAAAATGGATGAATTCCTAGAAACACACTACCTACCAAAACTAACACAGAGGTAGAATAATTAAATAGACCCATAACAAAAGAAGAGATTGAAAAGGTAATCAAAAAAACTCCCACATAAAAAAAAAAAAAAGCCCTGGTCTGGACAGCTTCACTGTAGAGTTCTACCACCACAGAAAAGTTAACACCACTGTTACTAAAGGTATTTCAGAGCATAGAAAAGGACGGAATACTACCAAACTCGTTCTATGAAGCCACCATATCCCTGATACCAAAACCAGGTAAAGACACCACAAGAAAAGAAAATTATAGACCTATATCCCTCATGAACGTAGACACGAAACTCCTCAACGAAATTCTAGCCAATAGATTCGACAATATATTAAAAAATAATTCACCATGACCAAGTGGGATTCATACCAGGTATGCAGGGATGGTTCAACATTAGAAAAACAATTATTGTAATCCACCACATAAATAAAACAAAAGACAAGGATCACATGATTTTATCAATTGATGCAGAGGAGGCATTTGACAAAGTTCAACACCGATTTGTGATAAAAACTCTCAGGAAAATTGAAATAGAAGGAAAATTCCTCGACATAATAAAGGGCATTTATACATAGCCAATAGCCAACATCACCCTAAATGGAGAGAGTCTGAAAGCATTCGCATTGAGATCAGGAACCAGACAAGGATGCACTTTATCACTGCCCTTATTCAACATTGTGTTGGAGGTCCTAGCCAGAGCAATTAGGCTAAAGAAAGAAATGAAGGGCATCTAGATTGTCAAGGAATAAGTCAAAGTATCTCTGTTTGCAGATGACATGATCTGGTGGCATAGTGGTTAAGTGCTACGGCTGCTAGCCAAAGGGTCAGCAGTTTGAATCAGCCAGGTGGTCCTTGGAAACTCTATAGGGCAGTTCTACTCTATCCTATAGGGTTGTTAGGAGTCGGAATCGACTCGACGGCACTTGATTTTTGGGTTTTATGATCTTATACACAGAAAACCCTAAGGAATCCTCCAGAAAGCTACTGAAACTAATGGAACAGTTAAGCAGAGTATCGGGATACAAGATAAACATAAAAAATCAGTTGCATTCCTCTACACCAACAAAAGAACATCGAAGAGGAAATCACCAAATCAATGCCATTTACAGTAGCCCCCAAGAAGATAAAATACTTAGGAATAAATCTTACCAGAGATGTAAAAGACTTATACAAAGAAAACTACAATACAATACTGTAAGAAAGCAAAAGACAGACACTTACATAACTGGAAAAACTTACCTATCTAATGGATAGAAAGACTTCACAGTATAAAAATATCTATTCTACCAAAAGTGATCTATACATATAATGCAATTCCGATCCAAATCCCAATGACATTCTTTAATGAGATGGAGAAACATATCACCAACTTTACATGGAAGGGAAAGAGGCCCTGGATAAATAAGGCATTACTAAAAAAGAAGAACAAAGTGGGAGGCCTTACTTTACCTGATTTTAGAACCTATTATACCATCATAGTAGTCAAAACAGCTTGGTACTGGCACTGGTACAACAAGAGATACACAGACCAATGGAACAAAATTGAGAATCCAGACATAAATACATCCACATATGAGCAGTTGATATTTGACAAAGGCCCCAAAACAGTTACATGGGGAAAAGACAGTCTTTTTAACAAATGGTGCTGGCATAACTGGATATCCATCTACGAAGAAATGAAACAAGGCCCATACCTCACTCCATGCACAAAAATTAGCTCAAAATGGATCAAAGGCCTAAATATAAATTCTAAAATGATAAAGATCATGGAGGAAAAAATAGGAACAACATTAGGAGCCTTAATAAATGGCATAAACAGTATATAAAACATGATTAAGAATGCAGAAGAAAAACTAGATAACTGGGAGCTCCTAAAAATCAAACACTTATGCTCATCCAAAGACTTCACCAAAAGAGTAAAAAGACTACCTACAGACTGGCACCCCCAGGTGTCTCTCAGTTTGTCATACTGTGGGGGGCTGCGTGTTGTTGTGATGCTGGAAGCTATGCCACCGGTATTCAGATACCAGCAGGGTCACCAACAGAGGACGGGTTTCAACTGAGCTTCCAGACTAAGACTAGGAAGAAGGACCCGGCAGTCTACTTCTGAAAACCATTAGCCAGTGAAAACCTTATGAATAGAAGTGGAACATTGTCTGATATAGTGCTGGAAGATGAGCCCCCCAGGTTGGAAGGCACTCAAAAGATGGCTGGGGAAGAGCTGCCTCCTCAAGGTAGAGTTGACCTTCATGACGTGGGTGGAGTAAAGCTTTCGGGACCTTCGTTTGCTGATGTGGCACGACTCAAAATGAGAAGAATCAGCTGTAAACATCCATTAATAATTGGAACCTGGAATGTACGAAGTACGAATCTAGAAAAATTGGAAATCGTCCAAAATGAAATGGAACGCATAAACATTGATATCCTTGGCATTAGTGAGCTGAAATGGACTGGTATTGGCCACTTTGAATTGGACAATCATATAGTCTACTATGCTGGGAATGACAACTCGAAGAGGAATGGTGTTGCATTCATGGTCAAAAAGAATGTTTCAAGATCTATCTATCCTGAAGTACAACACTATCAGTGATAGGATAATATCCATTCGCCTACAAGGAAGACCAGTTAATATTATTATTCAAATTTACACACCAACCATTCCTTGGGGTCTTGTTGTTGCTCATGCTTTATTCATTTGCTTAGTAGCTGAATGGCATATTTTAGTGAAGTGTGTTCCTTACCTAGCGTTGTAAGACTCTGATGTTACTCATCAGAAAGCCACAGGTTTGGGTACGTCCACAGTGACTGTGGAATGACACAGGTACTGGTAGGACTCACTTTCACTCTTTTCCTGACAACTCACCGCTATTGCTGTTGTTCGGTTCCCTTGAGTTGGGTCTGACTCATAGTGACCTTATGTGTAAAGGAATGAAACTCCTATTCCTGTACCATCCTCACAGTCGTTGCTACGTTTCAACCCATTGTTGCACTCACTGTGTCAATCAATCTCACTGAGAGTCTCCCTTCATTTTGCTGACCATCTACTTTCCCAGGTACAATGTTCTTCTCCATTGACTGGTCCTTTCTGATGATCGGTCCAAAGTTAATGAGATGAAGTTTTGCCACACTTGCTTCTTAGGAGCATTCTGCTGCTCTTCCTCCAATGCTAATGTGTTCATTTTTCTGGAAGTCTATGGTATATTCAACATTCTTTGCCAACACTACAATTCAAATTCATCAGGTCCTTTGGATTCTCATTGTATCATCATGCAAATTTTTTAGGCATATGAGGCAACTGAAAAGAACATGGCTTGGGTCATTAGGCGTCAACGTGGCCTCAAAGTGTCATCTTTCTCCTTTGAGGTTTTAAGGGGAGGTCTTTTTTTTTTCTGCCACAGTTTTTCTCAATGCAATAGATTGTTTACTTTTTGACTGCTTCTTCCATTGGCATTGATTGTTGATCCAAGTAGAAGGAAATCCTTGATAAGTTCAATTCCTTCTCAGTTTATCAAGATGTTATTGCATCAACTGTGAGGATTTTGTTTTTCTTCACGTTCAGGTGTAATCCGTACTGAAGACTGAAGTCTTTTACCTCTGCCAGTAAGTGCTTCACTCATCTTCATTTTTGACAAGGAGATGGAATCATCTGAATGTTTTTAATACGCTGATGAGTTTTCTTCCAATCCTCATGCCACATTCTTCTTCATATAGTCCAGGTACTTTTATTATTTGCTCAGTACGCAGAATGAATAAATATGGTAAAAGGATGCAGGCTTATCACACACCTTCTCCAGTTTTAAAACATGCAGTATCCCCATTTCTGTTTGAACAGTGGTCTCATGTTCCAGGTACAGGTTCCATATTAGCACTAGTAAGAAATCTGGAATTCCCATTCTTCATAATGTTACCCATTTTTTTTTCCTCTTTTTTTATGATCCACACTCAAAATGCCCTTGCATAGCGGATAGGACACAGAAATATCTTTCTGGTATTCTCTGCTTTTCCTAAGATCTGTCCAACATCAGAAATCATATTCCTTGTTCCATGGCCTCTTACGAATCTGTGTTAAAATTCTGGCATTTTCCTTCTCAATATATACCTGCAGCTGTTTTTCACTTACCTTTAGCAAAATTTTACTAGCATGTGATATTAATGATGTTCCATAATTTTCTACTTGGTCACCTTCCTTTGGACTGGACTGGAATTTGTATCTCTTTCACTTGGCTGGCCAGGTAGTTGTCTTCCAAATTTTTTGACAGAAACAAGTAAGCACTTCCTGCATTGTATGTGTTTGTTGAAATCTGTTAATTATAATCTTCCAATTTCTGGAGGTTTGTTTCTTGCCAGTGCCTTCAGTGTGGGTCTCATTTCTTCCTTCAGTACCGGTGGTTCTTCCTCATGTTCCTTCTGAATGGTTGAACTTTGTCCAGTCCTTTTTGGTACAGTGATTCTCTATATTCCTTCTACTGCCGTTCGATGTTTCCTGTGTCATTCAGTTTTTGCCGATAGAATCCTTCAATATTGCGAGTTGAGTCTTCTCTTCAGTTCTTTCAGATTGATTAATGCCTATCGTGTTGTTCCCTTTGTTTTTCTAACCGCAGGACATTGTGCATTTCATTATACAGTAAAACCTGAGATAGCCAGAACCTCTGTAAGCCAGAAACCTGTCAGAGATGGAAAGCTTTAATATTATCCACTAAATTGAGCAAGTGAAAAATGTTAAGACTGCATCCTGACAAGAGGGTAGTTATAGCAGGCATCCTTTCCTTGTTCCTGTTCTCAAGCGGGATACCCAGACTTTCTCCGTTGAGTATAATGCTGGTTGTTGTTCTTCTATAGATGCCCTTATCAAATCCACCAGCTGCTCCTGGGAAATCCTCAGGGGCAATTCTACCCTGTCCTACAGGGTCACTATGAGTCAGAATCTACTGGACAGCAATGGGTTTGGTTTGGTTTGTTCATGTTGAGCAATGTCTCTTCTATACGTATCTTACTGATAAATTTTTTTTAAATCAGGAATTGGTTTTGAATTTTATCAAATACCTTTTCTATTGAGATGATCATGTAGTTTTTTCTCTATTGTTCTGTTAATGTAGTGTATTATATTTATAAATGTGAAAATGTTGATCCATCCTTGCAGTCCTTCAATAACTCCCTAGTGTTCATGGTGTTAATTATTTTAATATATTGCTGGATTCTGCTCACTAGTGTTTTGTTTAGAATTTTTTCACCCATATTCATGAGGGATATACATCTTTAGTTTTTTGTTCGTTTTGTTTTGTTGTGCTTTGCCTGGCTTGGGTGCCTTGGTAGTTCTGGCTTTATAAAATGAGTTAGTTCATATTCTAACCTCTTCTATATTTTGGAAGAATTTGAGCAAGAATGGTGTTGATTCTTCTTTGAATGTTTCATAAAATTGCCCACTGAATTTGTTTGGCCCAATAGTTTTTTGGTTGTTGATTCAGTCTCTTGTCTTATTATGAGTTTGTTGATATTTTCTAACTCTGTTTGCATTACTTAGGTAAGTTATGTGTTTCTAGGAATTTTACCATTTTATTTAAGCTTTCAAATGTTTGGAGTACAAGTTTTTTTAGTACTGTGTATATATATTGTTGATTCTTTTGAAGTATCTTCAATTTCCTTTCTCATTTTTGTTATTTGAGTCCTCTGAGATTTGTTTGTATTTTCAGAGTAACTAAAGGCTTGTCAATTTTATTGATCTTTTCCAGGAACCAACTTTTGGTTTTGTTGATTTTTTCTCTATTGTTCTTTTATTCTCCATTGCATTTGCTTTTGTTTTGATCTTTATTTCCCAAAAACAAACTGCTTTTTCATCTTTGTCAAAAATAACTGGTTTCACAAAAAACCTACGCAAATGGCAAACGAGGACATGAAAAGATGCTTAACATCAGTAGTCATCAGGGAAACAAAACTCAAATTCGCTATGGACACCACTTCAGAAAGTCACATAAGTGTTGGTGAAGATGTGGAGACCTCAGAATCCTCACACGCTGCAGTTGGCCATATGGTTATGGGTTCCTCAAAAGGTTAAACCATATAAACCAGCAATTCCACAGTTAGATATATACTAAAGAGAAATAAAATCATTATTCCTCACAAAAACTTTTACACGGATATTTATAGCTCTGTTGCTGATAACAGACAAATGTCAAAACAACCCAAATTTTAATAAATATTTGACAGCACAAACAAAATGTAGTGGATTAATGTACTGATACATGCTACAATGTGAATGAGCTTTGAGAATATTATGTTAAGTGAAAGAAGACATTCACAAAGACTATATATTATATTAGTCCATTTGTACTGAATATGAAGAATAGGCAAATCTGTAGGGATAGAAGGTCCTGTGTGGTGCAAGTGGTTTGCAGTTGACTAATAAGCTACAGTTTGGCAGTCAAAACTCAAGCAGTGGCTCTGCAGAAGAAAGGCGCGATCTGCTTCTGTAAAGATTACAGCCAAGGAAACCCTACTGAGCACAATTCCCCTGTGATACACCTGATATTGTTACGAGTCAGAATCAATGGAATAGCAGTGGGTTTGGTTTGGTTTGGACAGGGACAGGCAGTTACTTTGACCTGGGTCAGGGGAGGGAATGAGTGGTAGTTAGAGCGTATATGTTTCTTTTTGAGCTGATTAAAATTCTCTAAAATTGACTGTGGCAGTATTTGTAGAGTCCCCGGGTGGTGCAGATGTTTAATGTGCTTGCTGCTAGTCAAAACTTTCAGAATTTGTACCCACCCAGAGGCACGTTGGGTGAATGGCTTGGTGACCTGCTTTCAAAACAATCAGCCATTGAAGGCCCCGTGGAGTATTCTGACTTACAAGGGGTTGCCCTGTGTTGGAATCAAGGTGACAGTAACTGGTTTTCGTCATGGTTGCACACATCTGTGAATATACTAAAAAAACATTGAATTGTACTTCGAATAGTTGAATTGTATGTGGATTACATCTCAATAATGCTGTTCCAAATCAGTTACAGCTGTTTGTGTAGTTTCATTTCTCGGTACTCTGTGCTAGTCTATTGACCTGTGTACCTCATCCTTCACAAATACCACACTGTTTGATTACTGTAGCTATTCAGGAAACTTTTACTTCTAGAAGCCCCCACCCATGTGTCCGTTTGTGCTACAGTGGTGGCTTCCATGCTGCCACAACACTGGAAGCTTTGTCACTGATATTTTAAATACCAGCAGAGTCACACACCCCCTACTTGTCTGTCAGTTTGTCCTACTATGAAGGCATGTATATTGCTGTGATGCTGGAAGCTATGCCACCGGTATTCAAGTACCAACCGGGTCACCCACGGTGGACAAGTTTCAGCTGAGCTTCCAGATTAAGACAGTCTAGGAAGGAGGATTTGGCAGTCAACTCCTAAAGATTTACCCAGTGAGAACCTTATGAATAGCAGCAGAACGGTGTTTGACGTGGTGCTGGAAGATGAGTCCCTCAGGTTGGAAGACACTCAAAAGATGACTGGGGAAGAGCTGCTTTCCCAAAATAGATTCGACCTTAATGATGTGAGTGGAGTTAAGCTTTTGGGACCTTCATGTGCTGACTCCAAATGACAAGAAACAGCTGCAAACATCCATGGTGTCAGGAGGGATCAGTCCCTGGAGAAGGATATCATGCTTGGAAAAGTAGAGGGCCAGTGAAAAAAATGAAGACCCTCAATGAGATGGATTGATAGAATGGCTGCAACAATGGGCTTAAGCATAACAACAATGGTGAAGATGGAGCAGGACCTGGCAATGTGTCCTTCTGTTGTGCATAGGGTCACTATGAGTTGGGACTGACTCAACGGCACCTAACAACAACAGGGTCATGCACGGTGGACGTGTTTTAGAGGAATTTCTGGACTTGTACAGACTAGGAAGAAAGACCCAGTGATATACTTGTGAAGAATCGGAAAGTGAAAACTCCAAGTCACCATAATACAGTGTGTGATAATAGTGCTAGAAGATGTGCTGTTTTATGCATCTGTGTTTGCATGTGGAGTATGCGTATGTGTGTGTCTGTATATATGTGTGCCTGTGTATGCATGTGGAATATGTGCATGTATGTGTGTGTGAGCGTATGTATGTGTGTGTAGTGTGATGTACGCGTGGTGTGTTTTATGCATCTGTGTATGTGTGTGGTTTATGCCTAGGTATGCGCGCTGAGCAGTTTATATGTTTTCTTTTCTTCATTTGTTGTTGATTTTGTTTTTGCTTAGTCTTTATGTTTTTCTTGTATTTTAATGTGTAGGATCGTTAGTCTCATTTGTGGTTACCTTAATATTTACCCATATTTTCTAATTTTAAAAATAAACTTTATTTTATTGCCTTGACTTGCCTTGCATATGAAAGATCTATGGCTACATTTTTTTACTCCCTTTTTATTGTTTTAATGTTGTCATCTTTTACATAATGACAACACTGTTTCACTGTGTTTTGAGCTTTTTTTTTTAACTTGATTTATATTTGCAATTTCCCTCTCTGGGCTGACATCTGGTTGATCTGTCCTGTGTTCTAGTTTTGGGTTGATATCTGATATTATTGATTTTCTAACCAGAGAACTCCCTTTAGTATTTCTTGTAGTTTTAGTTGGGTTTTTATAAATTCCCTAAACCTCTGTTTATGTGAACACGTCCTAATTTCACCTTCATATTTGAGAGAAACTTTTGCTGGATATGTGACGATTCTTGGCTGGCAATTTTTTTTCCGTCAATGCTTTATATTATATCATCCCATTGCCTTCTTCCCTGCATGGTTTCTGTGGAGTAGTCCAAGCATAGCCTTCTTTACTATCCTTTGTAGGTAGGTGACTTTTCGTTTATCACTAGCCACTCTTAAAATTCTATCCTTATCTTTGGTTTTAGAAATTTGATTATAATATGGCTTGGTGACTTTCTTTTGAGATTCAGTTATGTGGGGTTCAATGAGCACCTTGGATAGATATCTTCTCATCTTCATGGTATCAGGGAACTTTCCTGCCAACAAATCTGTAACAATTCTCTCTGTATTTTCTGTTATCCCTCCCTGTTCTGGTACTCGAGTCACTTGTACGTGATTTCTCTTGATACAGTCCAGTTGATTCTTACGGATTCTTCATTTTTTTAAATTCTTTTAACTGATATTTATTTGAATATGTTGGTGCCAAGTGTTTTATCTTCAGTCTCACTAATTCTGCCTTCCATTTCCACAATTATTCTCTTCTGAGTTTCTACTGAGTTGTCTAAATCTGAAATTTTATTGTTAATCTGAATTTCTGATTGCTGTCTCTCTGTGGATTCGTGTAGCTAATTAAATTTTTTGTTATGTTCTTGGATAGCCTTCTTAATTTCCTTGACTGCTTTATCTGTGTGCTCCTTGGCTTGTTCTGCATTTTGCCTGATCTCCTTCCTGATCTCTTGAAGAGTTCTGTACATTAATCTTTTGTATTCTGCATATGTATAGTAATTCCAGGGATACATCTTCATCCAGAAGATTCCTTGGTTCTTTGTTTTCAGAGATTGTTGAAGTGATTGTGGTCTGATTCTTTCTGTGATTTGATATTGACTGCTTTCTATAATTTATTGTATTATTTTATGTTTGCGTACTTTATCCTAGCTTATTGCTTTGTGTTATTTTGAAATGCCTAAATAGGCTGCTTGAGTGAGCTAGCTTATTTGTGCTTTTGAAAATCTAAAGTCCAGTCACCAGATGGCTAGAGCGCTTACCATGTATATGAGCCTAGAAGTCCATTCACATTTGTTGTATGGTTTGGGCTAAGTGTCCAGGTAGTTGGTCATCAAGTGAATGGTACAGGCTCTGTCATACAGTCTTAGAGGTGGTAGAAGTGATTGGTGTAGGCACAGGTATCTGGTTGTATCGAGGGGTCACACTCTGAACAAGGCAGAGGGCTGACAATCATGCCGAGTATCTATGAGGAAAGCACATCCCTGTTCCCTAGACTGCACAGGTAGGTGTGTTCTGCAATCAGAAAATGGGCACCCAATGCTTTTGGTTGTAAGGACTGTGAGGCATCACTTATCCTTGGGCACCTGTTGCAGGTGGTTAAGTGATGAGGGTGGAGCCACCAGTCCTCAGGCCCCCAATGTGGGTAGGTGAGCACCCTGTTTAATAGGTAAAGTGCTGTCAAATATCAAACACACACCTCTCCACCACACGGCTGAAACCGTTGATGTCAGATCTCAAGCACATACACTATTGCAGTCTGCCAACAAGGGCCTAATCTGGAATGTGCCCACACAAGTCCATGTAGGTGTGAAAGTTATTCAAAGTCCATGGATCATTTCTGCCTGGACAGGAGCCACTTCTGTCTTGAGCTGCCCAGCTTAGAAGAGCTGGCAGATTTTCTTTCCCCCCCAACTGTTTCTTTATTCCTTCTTCAAGGAATGGCTCAGAGTATACATCAGAACCTATCTCAGGCCCAGGGAAATCAACAGCCACTGAAGCCGGCTTGGGGCTGGGAGTTTGGTAAAATAAATGCAAGTACTTAGGTTTTGCTGGGAGCACTGCTCTTCTCTAGTTCCAGAGGTTGGGTGGACTAAGCGGTCTGCTGTGCCTTCCTGAGTAATCTGCATCCCAAATGCCAACGCCAGCTCCCCAACAGTTGCTCCAGGGGATCGTGCCTGAGGGGTACTCGTTCCCACCAAGTCAGTTCCGGCAAGTCCTCGCTGCTTCTGAACCATCTCTCCGTCCACCTGCCGCTTAATCCGATTCCCTAACTTTGTCTTTCCTGTTCAGTGCTCTAGAATATAAGCATTTCACTTCTATTTTTGGATCTTTGCTGTGGCTGGGATCATCAGAAGCATCTGGCTATTTCACCCTCTTGGCTCTGCCCCCTACAGGACATTTTCTTAATACACTTGTTATGCCAATTGACCATGGATACCATGGTCCCCATACCCCATACCTGCCTCTCTGTCCCTTGACGTATTTGATGGTATTTAGGAAACTTCTTAGCTTTTGGATTAGTCCAATTGTGTTGACTTCCCCTGTATTGTGTGTTGTCCTTCCGTTCACCTAAAATAATTTTTGTCTGCTACCTAATTAGTGATTACCCCTTTTCCTCCCTCCCCATCCTGGGAACCATCAAAAAATATTTTCTTCTGTGTTTAAACCTTTTCTTGAGGTCTTCTAATAGTTGTCTCATATAATATTTGCCTTTTCGCAACTGACTAATTTCACTGAGCACAATGCCTTCCAGATTCCTCCATGTTATGAGATGTTTCATGGATTTATTGTTGTTCTTTTATTATTATTATTTTTATTTTATTATTGTTGTTTTTTATCCCTGTCTAATATCCCATTTTGTGACAATAACATAATGTTTATCCATTCCTCCATTGATGGGTATCTTGGTTATTTCCATCTTTTTGCTATTGTAGACAGTGCTGCAATGAATATGAGTGTGAACATATCTATTTGTGTGAAGGCTCTTAGGTCTCTTGGATATATTCCAAGTAGTGGGATTGCTGGATGGTATGGTAGTTCTATTTCCAGCTTTTGAAAGAAGCGCCAAAAAATATTTCCAAAGTTCTTTTATCATTTTACATTCCCACCAGCAGTCTGTAAGTATTCCACTCTCTCTAAAACCTGTGCAACATTTATTACTTTGTATTTTTTGGATTAATGTCAAACTTATTGAGGTGTATGGTATCTCATATTTTGATTTGCATTTCCCTAATGGCTACTGGTCATGAGCATTTCCTTGTGTATCTGTTAGCCACTTGAATGTCTTCTTTGGTGAAGTGCCTGTTCACCACTTTTTAATTGGGTTATTTGTCTTTTTGCTCTCGAGGTTTTGCAGTATCTTGTAGATTTTAGAGATTAGATGATGATCAGATTCATTGTAACCAAATTCTTGTTCCCAGCCTATAGGTTGTCTTTTCACTCTTTCGGTGAAGTCTTTGGATGAGGGTAAGTGTTTTGTATTTACGATCTCTCACTTATCTAGTTTCTCTTCTGGTGTTTGTGTATTACTGGTACTATTTTGTATACTATTTATACAATGTATCAGGGCTCCTAGTGTTGTCCCTATATTTTCTTCCGTGATCATTATCATCTTAGATTTTATATTTACGTCTTTGATCCATTTTGAGGTAGTTTTTGTTTATGGTGTAAGGTATGGGTCTTTTTCCACTTTTTTGCAGATGGACATCAAGTTATGTCAGCACCATTTGTTAAAGAGGCCGTCTTTTCCACATTTAACAGACTTTGGTCCATTGTCAAATGTCAGGTGCTCATAGATGGATGAATTTATGTGTGGGTTCTCAATTCTGTTCCATTGGTGTATCTATCTGTTTTTGTACCAGCACCTTGCTGTTTTAACTACGGTGGTGTTATAATAGGTTCTAAAATCAGGTAGTGTGAGGTCTTCCACTTTGTTCTTCTTTTCAGTCCTCCTTTATTTATCCGGGGTCTCTTCACTTTGCATATCACACTGATGATTTGTTTCTCCATCTCAGTAAAAAACGTCATTGAAATTTGGATCAGGATTGCATTGTACCTATAGTTAGCTTTAGGTAGAATAGACATTTTCATAATGTTGAGTCTTCCCATCCATGAACAAGGTATTTGTTTCCACTTACGTAGGCCTCTTTTGGTTTCTTGCAGTAGTGTATCGTTATTTTCTTTAGATTTATTCCTAAGTATTTTATCTTCTTGAGGGCTCTTGTAAATGTTATTGATGTGGTGGTTTCTTCTTCACTGGTCTGTTTTTGGTTGTAGAGGAATCCAAGTGACTTTTCTCTTTTTAGTCTTGTTTCCTGATACTTTGCTGAAGTCTTCTATTAATTCCAGTAGTTTTCCTGTGGAATCTTTAGGATTTTCTGTGTAGAATATCATGTCTTCTGAAAATAGATTTACTTTTACTTCTTCCTTACCAGTTTGGATGCACTTTATTTCTTCTTCTAGGCAATAGATCTGGCTAGGACCTCCAGCATAATGCTGAATAGAGTGGTGATTAAGGGCATCCTTGTCTGGTTCCTGTTCTCAAGGGGAATGATTTCAGACTCTCCATTTAGGATGATGTTGGCTGTTGGCTTTGTATAAATGCCCTTTATTGTATTGAGATTTTCCCTTGTGTTCCTAATTTACTGAGAGTTTTTATCAAGAATGGGTGTTGGAATTAATCAAATGCTTTTTCTGCATCAATTGAAAAAATCCTGCGGTTCTTGTCTTTTGTTTTCTTTATGTGCTAGATTATGTTGATTGTTTTACTAATGTTGAACCACCCCTGTATACCTGGTATGAGCCGCACTTGGTCACGGCGAAGTATTTGTTTTTTTGATATGTTGTTGAATTCTAATGGCTAGAATTTTGTTGAGGATTTTTGCACCTTTGTTCATGAGGGATATTGGCCTTTCTTTTTTTTGTGGTGTCTTTAAATGGTTTTGGTATCAGCCTTATACTGGCTTCATAGAATGAGTTTGGGAGCATTCCATCTTTTTCTATGCTCTGAAATACCTTTAGTAGCACAGGTGTTAACTCCTCTTTGAAAGTCTGGCAGAATTCTTCAGTGAAGCCACCAGGACCAGGCTTTTTGTTGTTGTTGTTGTTGAGAGCTTTTTAATTACCATTTCAATCTCTTCTTTTGTTACAGGTTTATTTAGTTGTCCTACCTCTGTTTGTGTTAGTTTAGGTAGGTAGTGTTTCTAGAAATTTGTCTATTCCCTCTAGGTTTTCAGATTTTTTAGAGTACAATTTTTCATAGTATTCTGTCATGATTCTTTTAATTTTACTTGGGTCTGTTGTGATATTGCCCATCTCATTTCTAATCTGGGTTATTTGCTTCCTCTCCTGCTTTTCTTTTGTCAGATTGGCCAGTGGTTTATCAATTTTGTTAAATCTTTTCAAAGAACCAGCTTTTGGTTATGTTAAGACTTCCAATTCTTTTTTTATTCTTTATTTCATTTAATTCTGCTCTTAATAACAATTAATAACAATTGCTTTCCTGTGGTGTCAGAGGGCTCTTTCTGCTGCTTTCTTTCTATTCGAGTTGTAGGGTTAATACTTTGATTTGGTTAGTTTTTATTCACGGTGTGATGTATGGGTCTGGGTTCATTTTTCTTCCTTTTTAGGTGTGTGCATTTATTGCTATAAACTGACCTCTGAACAGTGCCTTTTCTGGGTCCTAAATGTTCTGGTAGGATGTGTTTTCACTCTCATTTGATTCTGTGAATTACTTTATTCTGTCCTCAATTTCTTCTATAACCTAGTAGGTTTCATGCATGGGGTTGATCAATTTCCATGTTTTTGATTTTTTTTCTTTTCATTTTCCATTATTGATTTTTACTTTTATGGGTTTATGGTCATAAAAGATGCTTTGTATTATTTCGATGCTTTGGGTTCTGTTAAGTCTTGTTTTATGGCCTTATATACTGAATATTCTGGAGAATGTTTCAAGTGCTTTGGAAAAGAAAGTCTACTTGGCTCCTGTTGGGTGGAATGTTCAGTATATATCTCTGGGGTCACGTTGATTGACTGTGGTATTTATATCTTCCCTGTCTTTATTGAGCTTCTTTCTGCATGTCCTATTCTTCACTGAAAGTGTCGTGTTGAAGTCTCCTACTATTATTTGGAGTTGTCTATCTCTCTTTTCAATGCTGTTAGAGTTTGTTTTAATATTTTGGAGTCCTGTCATTGGGTGTGTGAATATTTATTAAGGTTATAACCTCGTGGTGTATTGTCACTTTAATTATTATACAGTGTCTTTCCTTACTGGGTGTGGATTTTACTTTGAAGTCTATATTGTCAGTGATTACTATTGCTACTCTTGCTCTTTTTTGATTGTTGTTTACTTGATATTTTTTTCCATCCTCTGAGTTTTAGTTTGTGTCTTTAAGTCTAAGACGTATCTCTTGTAGGCAACATGTAGACAGATAGTGTTTTTTTTTTATCCACCCTGCTACTCACTGTTTCTTTATTCATGCATTTAGTCCATTTACATTCAGCACAATTATTGATAGGGATGAGTTTAGTGCCGTCATTTTGATGTCCTTTTTGTGTTGTTGACAGTTTTTTCCACTTAATTTTCTGTGCTGAGTCATTTTTTTAAAGTATTTTCTTTTCATCTTTTTCATTGTTGTCGATTTTGTTTTTGCTGAGTCTTTCTGTTTTTCCTGTTTTTTATTTTGATGTGTAAGATTGTTTGGTTCCTTTGTGCTTATGAGACTATTTACCCCTAATTTTTTAAGTATAAAAAAATCTTTTGTTTCTTTATATTGCTTTGACTTCCTCTCCATATGAAAGATCTAGGACTATATTTTTTAGTCTCTCCTTGTTGTTTTAATGTTGTTCTGCTTTACACGTTCAAGTCCCTGTTTCCCTATTCTCAGTTTATTGGCTTTGACTTATTTTGTGACTTCCCTACTGACTTGGTTAACAGCTGAACTCTTAACCATTGCGCCACCAGGACTCCGTGTTGTGACCTAACATATGGTCTATTCTGAGAATTATCTAAGAACACTGGAGAAGAATGTGTAGTAAGCTGTTGTGTGGACAAAGGTGTTTTTGTTATGGGATCATATATATAATATATTTAATATATATAACCAGAAACGAGCAAATGAATACATATATACACATATACATGTATATACATTTTCTAGTTTTAGTTGTTTTACAGCGTTCGTGCAATCTATTTCCTTATCGAACACCTCTCTAGATAATCTATCCATTTTTGAAAGTGGCATTTTAAAGTTTCTAATTGTTTTTACAGAACTATTTCCATTTGAATTTGCTGATATTAGCTTCCTTTATTTCCTCAGCTTTCATTTATTTGGAAATACCTTAATTTTGCCCATATATTTTCAAATCATCTTTCTAGATATAAAATTCTGGATTAACAATTTCATTTTTTCCTTTCAGCATTTTATGTTCTTAATTCTAGTGCTTTCTGGCCCCCTGGTTTCTGATATGAACTTGATATTTATTTGTATTGAAGACCCTTATAATATATTTTGTCCTTTACTTCTCTCTTGCTGCTTTGAAGTGTGCCTATCTTTGGTTTTTGGCATTTGTATTACAATGTGTGGATGTCTCAGAGTTTATCCCATTTGGAATTTGTTGTTCTTAGATGTTTAACTTTATTTATTTCATCAAATTTTGGAAGTTTTCAGCTATTACTTATTTTAATGTTTATTTTTCCCTTTTCTCTGTTCTCATCTTAGACTTCCATATTGTATATATTAGTACACTGACGGAGTTGTACAAGTACCTTAGGTTATGGTCACCTTTTTTCTTGTTCTTTTTTTTCCCCTCAGACTTCAATATTTTAATGTTTAAATTTAGAGATTTTTCTTTTTCCTGATTAATATCACTGTAGTTAATTTTTAATGTCTATTATTGAAATATTCAACTTCAGCATTTTTTAATTCTATATGTTGATATCATTTTATTCATACAGAATTTTCTCAAATTTATTTATTTTTAATATTTCCTTTTACATTCATGATCTACGTTTCTGTAAGGACAGTTTTTCACTTTGCCTTTATTTGATGCTGATGCTGTAATGAGGACACCACAAGTGGGTGGCTTTAAGTAACAACAACAACAAAAATTCTCATCAACCAGGAGGCTACACATTCAAATTCTTGTTGTCAACTCTAGAGAAAGATCCTTATTTCCCTCTTTCAGCTTTTCAGAGCTGTTGGAAATCTTTCACATTTCTGGGCTTGTGAATGTATCTGCCTCCACTGTTACATGGAATGATTCCCTTGTGCTGTCTTTCTGTGTCTATACACCACTTATAAGAGATAACACAGAAGGGATTAGTTTCAGGACCAAACTTACTCTAATGTAATTTTATCAGCATAAAAAATAACCTATTTCCAAATAGAAACATATGTACAGGTACAGGATTAGCACTTCAACATATGTTTTAGCAGTCACAATTCAAGGCATAATTTTCTTATTTCATTTATTTTTTAAAATTGTTATCATTTCCTGTTCTCTGTATGCTTTGTGATTTTATGTTGAAGTTCATTTAAATGTCTATTTAAATATTATAATGTAAGACTCTGAATATCAGATGCTCGCACTTACCTGTAGCTTGTTTTAATCTGAAGGTTTTACTAGTCCAAGTGACTAGAGACTTCTCCTAAGCATTTTTTTAAAGAATCCCTTTCTGGTTGTGTGTAGACGTTAACGTCTCAGTTCTTTCGCTTGTCTTCATTTAGATTTTTGACAGAGATTTCCTTAATTGCCAAGAGGAAAACAAAAATAATACACCTGTACCAGTCTTTGCAGGTTGGATCTATGGAGGCAGTCATATGAACAGAACAAGGGGATACTGCATGGTTTAAAGTTAGGAAAGGTGTGCATGAGGGTTGTATCCTTTCACCATTCTTACTCAATTTATATGCTGAGTAAATAATCTGAGAAGCTATATGAAGAAGAAGACATATGAAGCCAATGTGAAGAACAGTGGGGCACCGGGATTGGAGGAAGATTCATCAACAACTGGCATTTTGCAGACGACACAGCCTTGCTAGCTTGAAGCACTTGCTGAGGAAGATCAAAGACTACAGTCTTCAGTGTGGATTACACCTCAACATAAAGAAAACACAAATCCTCACAACTGGACCAATAAGCAACATCGTGAGAAAAGGGGAAAAGACTGAAGTTGTCAAGGATTTCATTTTACTTGGACCCACAATCAACACCTGCGGAAACAGCAGCCATGAAACCAACCGACGCATTGTATTGGGGAAATCTGCTGTAAAAGACCTCTTTAAAGTGTTGAAAAGCAAAAATATCACCATGAGGACTAAGATGCACCTGACCCAAGCCACAGTGCTTTCAATCAACTCATATACATTCAAAAGCTGGACAGTGAATAAGGGACACTGAAGAATAATTGATGTCTTTGAATTGCGGTGCTGGCAAAGAATATTAAATATAACATGGACTGCCAAAAGAACAAATAAATCTGTCTTGGAAGATGAACAGTCAGAAGGCTCCTTAGAAGCAAGGGTAGTGAAGCTATGTCTCATATACTTTAGACATGTTATCAGGAGAAGGACATCGTATTTGGTAAACTACAGGATCAGTGAAAAAGAGGAAGACTTAATGACATGAATTGCCATGGTGGCTTAAACAATGAGCTCAAGCGTGACAATGGCTGTGAGGATAACTCAGGGCTGGGCAGTGTTTCATTCTCTTATACATAGGGTCACTCTGAGTTGGAACAAACTCATCAGCACCTAACAACAATAAAACATTAAATCTCGTATTTACTCTGAGATATAAGTGTAAAGTCTTCAGAGAGGTTTTCTGAACATCCCTACTGGGACATACGTGTGATTTTCTCAATTTCGTCATATGCTTAGTGCTTTTGAATATCCTTCTTTCCCAAAGTATACCTCCTCAGGCTTATCTTCCAAGTTTTATGATTCTAACATGAACCTGAATGAACCATTAGGTAGGTCAAAACACAGCCAAGTCCATTCCTTCATTATCTCAGGTTGCTCTGAAACAGGTCAGAAGAGACATGCACAATAATTTGGTGATAAAGTCTGCTCTGCTTTTTCAGGAACCAGACCAAGCACCCATTCTAGAAAGGTGAGCTACCACAGCTTTAATATGGACACTCTTCTGAGGAGGGGTGAGGTGCAATGCAGGGGGAAAAGCAAATCTTTCTTAACCTTTAATTCCACCTTTTTGGTATTTGGTTGATACTTTCGGCATCTATTTTGGAAGGGATATTGGCCTGTAGTTTTCTTTTTTGTGGTGTATTTGTCTGGCTTTGATATTAGCTAATGCTGTCTTAGAAAAATCTGGGAAGGGCTATGGATTCAATTGTGTCCCCCAAAAATGTGTGTCAACTTGGCTATGCAATCACACCCAATATAGTGTTGTTCTCTACCATTTTGTGATCTGATGTGATTATCCTATGTGTTCTAAATCCTAATCAGAGCCCTGGTGACAAAGTGGTTAGGACCTAAGGCTGCTAACCAAAAGCTTGGCAGTTCTAATCTAACAGTTGCTTCTTGAAAACCCTATGTGGCAGTTCTACTCTGTCCTATAGCTCGCTGGGAGCACACAAAAACAACAAAACGATATTAATGAGCCAAGATTAGACTCAGTTATGTTAACGCGGCAGGGCTCAATATACAGTATTAGGTTGTATCTTGAGTTAACCCTTTTTAGAGATATAGGAGAGAATTGAGCAGAGTATTTTGTGTGTCTGTGTGGTGGTGGGGGGTGCTTATAACCACCAAGCAAGAAGAGCCAGGAACAGAGTGTGTCTTTTAAACCCAGGGTGTAAATGCGATCTCCTAGACCAGAAAAAGATTGATGACAAGGAACTTTTTCCAGAGCTGACAGAGAGAGAGAAAGCCTGGACCTGGCATCCTGAATTCCGAATTCTGTTAAAGCTACCCACTTGTGGTGTTTCTGTTATAGTAGCACTAGATAGCTAAGACAAGGATTATTCCTTCCTCCTTTACTTTTTGGAAGCGTTTGAACAAGATTAGTGTCAATTCTTCCCTAAATGTTTGGCAGAATTTTTTTTTTTTTGTAGAGAGGCCATCTGTCTCCATACTTTTCTTCATTGATTCAGTATCTTCACTTGTGGGTCTGTTGAGCTTTTCTATTTCCTTTTCAGTTTAGGTAAATTATAGGTTTCTGTATTGGAAGAAGTACAACCAGAATGCTCCTTAAAAGCAAGGATGGTGAGATTGCATCTTACATACGTTGAACATGTTGTCAGGAGGGATCAATCCCGAGAGAAGGACATCATGCTTGGCAGAGTACCGGGTCAGCGGGAAAGAGGAAGACCCTCAACGAGGTGGATTGACTCAGTGGCTGCAACTATAAGCTCAAGAATATCAACGATTGTAAGGATGGCGCAGGACCGGGCAGTGTTTTGTTCTGTTGTGCATAGGGTAGCTATGAGTCAGAACCGACTCGACAGCACCTAACAACAACAATAACGAGGAATTTGTTCATTTTATCTAAGTTACCATGTTTGTTGTCGAACAGTTGTTCAGCGTATTCTGCTAAGAGCCTTTTCATTTCCATCAGTTGCAAAGTTACCATTTTCATTTCTGATTTTCACTGTTTGCAATTTCTGTCTTTGTTTCCTTGTCACCATAGCTAAAGGTTTGTCAATTTCATTGATCTTACAAAAAAAAACAACTCAGGTTTTGCTGATTCTCTTTACTGTTTTTCTATTCTCCATTTCATTCACTTTTGCTCTGACCGTTATTATTTCATTTCTGTGGGGTCCCTTATGGGCCAGTGGTTAATGTGCTCAACTGCTAACAAAAAGCAGCAGTTTGAAACCGCCGTGTCTTTGCAGGAGAAAGATGTGGCAATTTGCTTCCATAAAGATTTGCAGCCTTGGAAACCCTGTGAGTCAGAGTCCACTCAAGGGCAGTGGGTTTTTGGGGGTTACTAACTTTAGGATTCATTTGCTCTTCTTTTCTAGTTCGTCAAGTTGTAAATATTAACTATTCATTTGAAATCTCTTTTATTAATGTAGTCATTTATTGCTATCAGTTTCATTCTGAGGACTCTCTTCACTCTGTCCCATAAGTACTTTATCTCTGTGTTTTCATTTGCTTTATCTCCAGGTATTTTTCATTTTCTCTTGATTTCTTCCCTCACCTATTGGTTGTTTAGTAATGCCTTGTTTTATGTCCAGGCATCTGTGTGTTTTCTAGTTTCCCTTCTGCTGTTAATTTCTAATATTATTCTTTTGTGAGCAGAGAAGATACTTTGTATGATTTCTATATATGTATATATATATATATTTAATGTATTGAGACTTATTTTGGGGCAAAGCATATGGTGTACTCTGGAGAATGACCCATGTGCACAGGAGAAATACATGTATTGTTCTGATGTTGACTGTTCTATGCACTTTTGTGAAGTGTAATTGGCTTACGACATTGTGTCAACCTTCCATGTCCTTACTTACTTCCTTTTAGATGTTCTGTCCAACACTGAAAGTGGTGTGCTGTAGTCCCCAACAATTATTTTGGAGTTGTGTATTACTCCTTTCCAATCTCTCAGTTTTTGTTTCATTTATTTTGACGCACTAATGTTAGGTACATATATATTTGTAATTTTTATGTCTTCTTGGTGGATTCACCTGGTTATTATTATGTAATGTTTTTCTTCATCGCTTATCACAGATTTTGTTTAAAAATGTCTTTCATCTGTTATCTTTATGGTGACTGCTCATCTTTTTCAGTTATGTGTTGCATGGAATGTTCCTTTTACTCTTTCATTTTTAGTTTGTGTCCTTGGGTCTAAGGTGAGTCTCTTGTAGAAAGCATATAGATGTATCATAGTTCTTTGTTCATTTCGGCTTTCTTTGTTCTTTTAGTCTAATCCATGCATTCCCTCTCTTACTTTTGAATGGAGAGTTAAATTATTTATATTTAAGTTAATTACTGAGCGTGAAGGATCTACTTAATTAATTTTGCAAATTGTTTTTGGATCTTGGATTTTTTGTCTCACAATTCCCATTATTTTGTTGTTTTCGTGTATGTGTTCTGCTCACTGTTATTGAATTTTTTTCTTCCTTCCCTTCTGTGTATATAAGTACTTTATTCAATGGTTACAACTAAAATTACATTCAACAACTTACATCATCCTATTTTAGCTTATATCAACATTACAAAAAATACCAAAAAAAAAACACACCTTGTTTTTGTTGTTGTTTTGTGCTACTGATTTGATTGTAACTCATAGTGATGCTATATAACAGAGTAGAACTTTTTCCAAAGTGTATCCTAGTTTAAATGTTTCCAGGAGCAGGTCACCAGTTGCTTTCTTCCATGGAAGAGCCAGTAGGCTCAAACTGTAGACTTTTCCAATACCAACTCAGTGCTTAACCATTGTGAAACTGGAGCTCACTAAAACTTTATTTCTGCTTTGCCCCTCTCTCCTATCTCAGTTGTTTTAACGTCAATCATATCATCTCACATACTGTGTTCATTAGGTTAAATTTTTACTTATTATTTACATATTTGCTGCTATGATGCCTGAAGAATTTAATTACCAAATTTATCCACTCAAGATACCATACATCTGGCTATTTTTTGGCCTATGTGACTACCTTTGTTAGAAATCTCTCTCTGTCTTTCGTAATTCTTTACGTGCAGATTTGAGTAACTGTCTAGTATTCTTTCTTTTACTTATGAAAAATTCCTTTTAGAAATACTTGCAGAGCAGGTCTAGTTGTAACAAATTTCCTCAACTTTTGTGTATTTGACAATGTCTTGATTTCCTCCTCATTTTTGAATGAAAGCTCAATTGTGTAAGGAATTCTTTTTTAAAAAAATAATTACTTTTGATTGAATTTTAGGTGAAGGTTTACAGAACACACTAGTTTCTCATCAAGAGTTAGTACACACATTGTTCCGTGACATTGGTTAACAACCCCACGACGTGTCAGCACTCTCCCTTCTCGACCCTGGGTTACTTATTACCAGCTTTCCTGTTCCCTCCTGCCTTCCAGTCCCTGCCCCAGTGCTAGTGCACCCCTTTAGTGTTGTTTTGTTCCATGGGTCTGTTCAATCTTTGGCCGAATGGTAA
Organism: Loxodonta africana; assembly: GCF_030014295.1. Lineage (NCBI taxonomy): Eukaryota > Metazoa > Chordata > Mammalia > Proboscidea > Elephantidae > Loxodonta > Loxodonta africana. The sequence goes on from NW_026974892.1 coordinate 583,032, forward strand.
ACATCAGGAGTGGCCTCGTTACTGAGCTAAAAGTGTGTCTGGGGGCCATACTCTCAGGGTTTCTCCAGTCTCTGTCAGGCCAGAAAGTCTGGTCTTTCTTTATGGGTTATACTTTTGTTCTACATTTTTCTCTGGCTCTGTCCAGAGCACTCAGTGATGGTAGCTGGGCAACATCTGATTGTACTGGACTCAGTCTGCTGGAGGCCATGGTAGATGGAGCCTATTAGTCCCTAGGACTAATCTTTCCCTTGTGTGTTTAGTTTTCTTCATTATTCCTTTTTTCTGAAGGGGTGAGACCAGTGCAGTATCCTAAATGGCCCCTGACAGGTTTTTAAGACCCCAGACACTACTCACCAAACTAGAATGTAGAACATTTTCTTTACAAACTCTGTTATGCCAGTTGAGCTAGATGTTCCCTGAGACCATGGTCCCCACAGCCCTCAGCCCAGCAATTCAGTCCCTCAGGGAATTGGGATGTGTCTATGGGGCTACCATGACCTTGGTTTATACAGGTTGTCCTGGCTTCCCCAATATTCTGTACTGTCAGTCCCTGCACCAAAGTTATTGCTTATCTTTTGTTTATTAAGTGTTTCTCAATCCCTCACCCTCCCTCCCCTCCTTCACAAACATCAAATATTGTTTCTTTTTATCTGTAAACCTTTTCATGAGTTTTCACTGTAGTGGCCTCATATAATATTTGTCCTTCCATGAGTGACTTATTTCACTCAGCATAAACTCTTCCAGATGCATTCATATTATGAGATGCTTCACAGATCTATCTAAGGTTTTCTTTGTTCCTCTTACTGTCCTGTGCTGAGTTCCTTTTGTTTTTGGATTCCTTTTTCATTTCTTTTGTTTTTGTAGATTTTGATTTTATTGAGACTTTATGTTTTTCTTCTTTATTTTGATGAGTAGGTTTGTTAACCTTCTTTGTGGTTACCTTGAAATTCACCCTTATTCAAGGTTTGAACCAGCCTGTTATTACTTGGTACCACCTTGCCTTTCTCTCCATTAGAAAGTTCTATACCTGTACTGCCTGTACTGTTGGTTCCCTCTGTTATTCTTCTGATGTTGTTGTCCCATACAGATTAACCTCTCTGGTTCCCTGATGCAAGTGTTTTGCTTTTGATAGTCCTTGAGAGTTCATTTCCTGGGTTGATATCTGGCTGGTACAATCTTGCATCCTAGATTCAGGGTGTGGTCTGATGTTGTTTGTTCAGAGACTGTAGGACTCCTTTAATAATTCTTGTGAGTCTGGTTTGATTTTCATATATTCCCTTAATTTCTATTTACCTAAAAATGTCCTAATTTCACCATCATATTTGAACAAAAGATTTGCAGGATGTATTATTCTTGGTTGGCAGCTTTTCTTCTTTCAAGGTTTTATATATGTCATCCCATTGCTTTCTTGCCTGCATGGCTTCTGATGAATAATCAGAGCTTACTCTTGTTTCTCCTGTGTATGTGGCTTTTGTTGTTCTCAAGCTGCTCAGAGGATTTTTTTCTTTGTCTTTGGTTTTAGCGAATGTGATTATGATATGTCTCAGTGTTCATTTGGGGTCTATCCTATATGGGGTTTGTTGAGCTGCTTGGATGATCAGCTTTTCACCATTCATGATATTAGGGAAGTTTTCTGTCAGCAGTTCTTCAACGACCTTCTCTGTGTTTTCTGTTTTCTTTCCCTGTTGTGGAACTTTGATCGCATGCAAATTTTTGCTTTTGATTGTATCCCACATAATTCTCAGAGTTTCTTCATTTTCTTGGTTCTTTTTTCTGGTTTTTCCTCAAACCAAGTTGTATCCAAGTGTTTATCTTCAATTTTGCTATTCTGTCTTCCATAGTTTCAAACCTGCTCCTCAGTCCTTCTATGACACTGTACATTTCTGAAATCTTGTTTATCTTTAGGATTTCTAATTGTTGTTTTTGTATGATTTCTACTTCTAAACTTATTTTAGCATTTTATTTCTGTATTACTTGCCTGAATTATTCCTTTTTTTTTTTTTTTTTGGTTGGTATTTTCCATGAATTTGTCTGTCTTTTTCCAGAATTTGTCTATTTTTTCCTCATTTCTGTCTGTTTTTTGCTTCAACTCTTGGATTCCTCTGAATGTTAGACATTTGAATTCCCTGTCAGGTAGTTTTATTGCTTTTTCTTCTACTGAAAAGTCATCTGGTGTTTTATTTTGGATGCGTACTGGACTCATCCTGTCATCTTTTTTTTCTATGTTTTGATATCGTCTGCTGTCTTCAGATATTCAGTAGTGATTTCTTTATTTCTTGATTGTAGACTTGTTTGTTTCATCCTGCTTTTTAAAATTTTTTTTTATTTGGTTGTGCCTGAGAAGGTGGGCTGTGTGTTCTTTGTTATTTGCTCATCTGTAGTCACGACACTTTTTACTTCCTTGTCCAACCAGCTATGGTGCAGCAGGGCAGGTCCAGCTGAAGCAAGGGGCTGGGATGCATTGTTTGTGGCAGGTACTAGGGCCAACAGGATGGCCAGGAATCAGTGCTGGGCAGGTTCCTGTAGGTTGTGACTGTGCTGCTTGGAGGTGTGATGTTCAGTGCATGGTGTGGGCAAGCAGGAAACAGAGAGGAGGCTGTAATTTTGGAACTAATAGGGGTATGGGAAAAAAAAGAGAAAAACAGGAGCCAAAGAGAGATATGCAAACAAAGAAAAGAGAAAAAAAAAAAAAAAACAGTGCTAAGAGAGCTTCCCATTGGAGTGGAGAAATGAGGAACTGAGAAATGGAGAGAAGCAAAAATGAAAAAGAAAAAAGATAAGGAGATAAAAATTTGGAAAAGAAACCCCCCAGGAGTCCTGGAGACCCACCAGTGAGGCTGCTAAGACCAGGGAAGTGGCTCCCTGGCTGCACAGCATAGCCTGGCTAGAGGGGATATAGATATCAAACAGCAACAGGTATGCAGGAGACCAGAAAAGAAGATAAATGTAGAAAGATGAGAACTGAGAAATGAAGACAGACTGAAAGGGAAAAAGAGAGAGAAAAGAATGAAGAAAATAAGAGAGAGCTCCAGGGACCCCACCTACTCGGCAGCACAGATTGGGGGGGTGGCTCCTAAGCTGTGTAGTGCAGCCTGGCTAGAAGGGGCTCCCAAGCTGCGAAAAGAAACAAACAAAACAAGAGAAAAAAACCCCAGGGATCCCACCAGTGTGGTGTCACAGGCCGGAGGAGTGGTTCCCAAGTCAAACGTGGCTTCACAGCCTTTCAAGAAGAAGAATCAAAGATGGCACATCGAGTCAGGTGTTCCAGAGAAAGGAGGTGAAAGTGATGGGAGGCATGGTAGGAAACAAGAGAAACGGAAAGAACCAACACAAGCTCAGGGGCCCAGCCAGTGTGGGCAGAGCAAATCCAAGCAGCTCGAGGTCAAAGCAGTTGCTTCCTGGCCAAGAGTCTGTGGGTGGAAAGAAGCAGCAGAGGTTAAAGGGGGGAGAGGAAGAAGTACAACCAGAATGTTCCTTAGAAGCAAGGATGGTGAGATTTTGTTTCACATACTTTGGACATGTTATCCGGAGGGATCAGTCCCTAGAGAAGGACATCATACATGGTAAAGCAGAGAGTGAGCAAAAAAAGAGGAAGACAAGTTGGACTGACACAGTGGCTACAACAGTGGGCTCAAGCATAAGAATAATTTTGAGGATAGCACAGGACTAGGCAGTGTTTTGTTTTGTTGTATGTAGAGTCACTATAAATCAGAACCTAACAACATCAAGAACAATAATAGTAGGGGACTCTACACTCCCCTCTCTGTAAAGGACAGAATGTCCAGTAAGAAAGTCAACAAAGATACAGAAGATCTAGAAGCCAAAATTAATCAACTTGACCTCAAAGTCATATATAGAACATTCTATCCCAAAGCATCAAAGTATATATTTTCCAACACACATGGAACATTCTTCAGAACAGACCACATTTTAGGTGAAAAAAAAAATCTCAATAAAATACAAAACATGGAAATAATACAAAGGATTATCTCTGATCACAATGCCATAGAAGTAGAAGTCAGTAACAGGAAGAGCAAGGGAAAAAAAAATACACAGAAACTGAATAACACCTTGCTTAAAAACAACTGAATAACAGAAGAAATCAAAGAAGAAATAAAATAAAATAAAATAAATTCCTAGAATTAAATGAGAATGAAAATGCATCATACCCAAACCTTTAGAACACAGCAAAGATACCACTCAGAGGTTAATTTCTAGCGATAAACACACACACCGGGAAACAATGAGACAAAATCAAAATTTCAACCCTACAACTCAAGCAAATAGAAAAAGAGTAGCAAAAGAAGCCCATGGTCACCAGAAAAAGGATATAATAACTGTTACAGCAGAGACAGAGAATAGAAAAAAGAGCTAATGAACAAAACCAAAATTGAACTAACAAAAGATAAAAGGGAGAGAAAACGAATAACCCAAATAACAATGAGATGGGTGACATTACAACAGACCTAGCTGAAATCAAAAGGATCATAACAGAATAATATGAAACGCTGTACTCCAACAAGTTTGAGAACCTAGAGGAAATGGACAAATCTCTAGAAAGATACAACCTACCTAAGCGAATACAAGCTGAGATAGAAAACCTGAACAAACCCGTAACAAGAGATGATTTTGAAGATGTTAAAAAAAAAAAATCCCCCAAAATGTTCAGTAATGGTAGGTGGGCACAGTTAAATTCTTCTTGTCTTATGGCAAAAGAGGCAGTTGTTCCTGGTGGCAAATAGCCATGTATTCTATCTCCCCTTATTCCTGACTCTTCCCCTGGTTGCTCCAAGTGAATAGAGACCAACTGTAACATGGGTGGCCACTTCCAAGATTTTAAGAGTCCATACACAGTAAACTAGGAGATACAACAGAAGCACTAAAGATGGTATTAGGCTAGTTAACTGGGATACCCCATAAACCATGACCCTAAACCTCCAAACCAAGAAACCAAATCCCTTAAGGTGTTTCCTTGTACATAAGAAACTTCAGCAGCTACTTTCTTCTTTTCCTCCTCATCCTTCTCCTCTTCTCCTCCCATCTTCTTCTAAAACTTTTTTGTCTTGAAAATATATCTCACACATCTGCCAATTCATCTTTCTATAGGTGTACAACTCAGTGGCATCAATGACACCAACTGGCTATGTTCAAAATTCCATCTCTCTGCTTCTATTTACCGTTGGTTCTTGCTTGGTGCCCTCTTTTTCCATTAGAATACTAGTCACAGTTTTTAAATTCATGGTCTGATAGTTCCAAAACCTGACCCTGATTCTGATACTTTTCCTCTTCAAAAAATTTTTTTAGCTCTTTAGCACGATTTGTAATTTTTGTTTTTGTTAAGACCGTACGATACATATTGAGTAAAAAAGAAGAGTAACTGAGGTAACTATCTCTTTAATGTTCACTTTATTGTTTGTCTGATTAGGAGTGCCTAGCTGTGTTTATTGTTTGTGATAGCAGTAGGTGTCAGAGGGTAAAATGTCCTCTAGTGTCCTTTTTTTTTTGCCTCTCTTATTCCATTTCAGTGTGGTAGAGAATGCTCCTGAGATAAGATCTAATCTTGCAGATCTTCTAGCTGTAACTTCCTATTATTATACAGAAGCCTACTGAGGTAGTGGTAAAATGTGGAAGGAAGGGAATAATTGTAAATTCCCCTTATTAGGTCTGTTTTTAATAAGACTCAGTCCCTAGGTTTTGACATTCACATGTGCTCCTAATTTTTAATCCCTTAGGTGAGACATGAAGGAAATATGAGGACTGAATTGGGGATGCCGCTGCCCCCATAAGAAAGGCTAGTCGTTGTTTGTGTTTTTTAGGTGCTGTCCAGTTGGTTCCAAGTCATAGCAACACTATGTACAAGAGAACGAAATATTGCCTGGTCCTGCACCATCCTCACAATCATTGTTATGCTTGAGCTCATTGTTGCAGCACTGTGTCAGTCCATCTTTTTGAAGGTTTTCCTCTTTTTCATTACCCTCTACTTTACCACACAAGATTCCCTTCTTCAGAGAATTGTCCTGTCTGATAACACGTCCAAAGTATGTGAGACAAACTTTTGTCATCCTTGCTTCTACTGAGCACTGTGCGTGTAATTCTTCCAAGACAGATTTCTTCATTCTTGTGGCACTCCACTGCATATTCAGTATTCTTCACCAACAACACTGTAATCAAAGGCATCAATTCTTTTCAGGTCTTCTTTATTCATTGCCCAGCTTTCACTTGCATACAAGATAATTAAAAAAAAAAAAAAAACAGGGCTTGGGTCAGGTGCACCTCAGTCCTCAAAATGGCATCTTTGCTTTTTAACACTGTAAAGAGATCTTTTACAGCAAATTTCTGCAATGTAATACATCGTGCAGTTTCTTGACTCCTGCTTCACAGGTGTTGATTGTGGATCCAAGTAAAATGAAATCCTTAATAACTTCAATATTTTCTCTTTATCATGATAAAGAGAAAATATTGAAGTTGCTTGTTGCTTCAATTTTGAGGATTTTTGTATTCTTTATTTGATGTATAATCCACACTGAAGCCTATAGTCTTTGATCTTCATCGGTAAGTGCTTCATGTCCTCTTCACTTTCAGCAAGCAAATTCGCGTAATTTGCATATCACAGGTTGGTAAGGAGTCTTTCCTCCAATCCTGACGCTGCATTCTTCATTGAATAGGTCAGCTTCTTGGATTATTTGCTCAGCATAGAGACTCAATAAATATAGTGAAAAGATACAACCCTGACACACACCTTTGTTGGCTTCAAATCACACAGAATCTCCTTGTTCTCTTTGGAAAAAAACATCTTTGTCTAAATGCAGGTTCCTCATGAGCACAGTTAAGTGTTCTGGCATTCTCATTCTTTATAATATTATCCACAATTTTTTGTTATCCCCACAGTTGAATGCCTTTGCATAATCAATAAAACACAGGTAAACACCTTTCTGATATTCTCTGTTTTCAGCTATGATCCAATCTGACGTCAACAATGATATCTCTTGTTCCACGTCCTCTTCTGTATGTGGCTTGAATTTCTGGCAGTTCCTTCTCAGTGTTCTGCTGAAACCGCTTTGGAATGATTTTCAGAAAAATTTTACTCCCGTGTGATATTAATAATATTGTTTGTTAATTTCCACATTCAGCTGGATCACCTTTATTTGGAATCAGTACAACTATGGATCTCTTCCAATCTCTTGGCCAGGTAGCTATCTCCCAAATTTATTGCTATAGATGAGTGAGTGCTTCAAACACTGCATCTGTTTGGTGAAACATTTCATTTGTTATTCAGTCCATTCCTGGAGCCTTATTTTTTGCCAGTGCTTTCAGTGGAGCTTGGACTTCTTCCTTCAATACCATTGGTTCTTGATCATATGCTACGCCCTGAAATGTTTAATCATTGACCAATTCTTCTGCTACGGTAGTATCTTTGCATTTCTTCCATCTTCTTTTGATGTTTCATGCATTTCTAAAATTTCACCATAAAATCCTTCGATGTTGCAACATGGGTCTTAAAGTTTTTCTTCAAGTCTTTCAGCTTGAGAAATGCCAAATGTATTCTTCCTTTTTGGATTTCTATCTCCAGGTCTTTACAGATTTCATTGTAATACTTTACTCCATTTCTCAAGTTGCCCTATGAAATCTTCTGTTCAGCTCTTGTTTTATCATTTCTTCCTTTTGCTTTATTTACTGTATGTTCCAAAGCTACTTTCATAGTATCTTCTAACAACCATTTTGCTTTTTTTTTTTTCTTTCTTTACTCTCTTTTAAGGACCTCTTGTGTTCTTTATATACGATGTGGTTGATGTTATTCCACAATTTGTCTGGCTAGACTAGAGGGCGTTCAAATTTTGGATAGTTTCCTTTTTTTACATTGTTTGTGCTTTAATTAAAATAAATCTTTTAGACTCTGGCAAAATAATTTCCCTTTATGACAGCCCTAGTTAGGGGGAATAGAAATCTCTGAATGTATTTCAAAATGGTTACCCCCCCTCTCACTTGTCAGAACCATGAAGGGTGTTTATCCCTAATCTTCAAGGCGATTACCTGCTGAAGGCAAAATACATAAAATTATGTGAACCACACTCAGACTGTACCCCTAGAGAATTTGTCTCTCAGAGAGCCCACACTGAGCCTCAAAAGTAATATAAAAGCTAAAAGTGTAAAACTCTTGCTAGAACACAGAAGGACAAATCTTCAAGGCCATTCATTTGGCAATGGAATCTTAGATATTGCACCAAAAGCATAAACAACAGAAGAAAATAAATAAAAACATCTGTCATTGTCAAGAATGACATGAAACTACAAACTATGCGCTTTTTATTTCCAGGAATTACCTGAAAATAATGTATCTGGTATGTGCTTGATGTTGTTAATTGTTGTTAGGTGCTGTCAGGTCAGTTCCAACTCATAGCGAGCCTGCATACAATAGGACAAAACACTGCCCAGTTCTGTACCATCTTCACAATAGTTGTTATGCTTGAGTCTGTTGTTGCAGCCACTGTGTCAAATCCATCTCATTGAGAGTCTTCCTCTTTTACACTGATCCTCTATTTTACTGAGCATGATGTCCTTCTCAAGGGACTGGTCCCTTGTGATAACATGTCTAAATTATATGAAAGAAAGTCTTAAAATGGCCTTAATATCTAGAATATATAAAGACCTACTTTGACTGAACATCAACAAAAAGAAAGAAACAATCCCCCCCAAATGGGCAAATGCCTTGAATAGGCAATTCTCCAAAGAATCTATAAAAATGGCTCCTAAGCACATGAAAAGATGTTCAACATCGTTAGTCATAAAAAAAAAAAAATAAGAAGGCATTAGGGAAATGCAATAAAGTTCTTCACACCCACTACTATGGCTATCATATATTGGTAATTGTTTGATAAATGGTCACAGAGAAATCACATTCATTTGTTTGTTCTTGTGAAGTTGCTGAACCAATACTCTAATTTGTTATTGAAACACTTGTCTATCTTGTTGAGAACCTTCCTATATTTTGCTGACACTCTGCTCTCCAAGCATAATGTCCTTCTCCAGCAGCTTCTAATAAAATGTCCAACGTTTATGAGACATAATCCTGGCATCCTTGCTTCTAAGGAGCATTTTGGTTGTACTTTTTCCCAGAGAGATTTGTTTGTTCCTTTGGCAGTCTATAGTATATTTAATATTATTTGTCAACACCACAATTCAAAGGCATCAATTTTTCTTAGGTCTGTCCTTACTCACTGCCCAGCTTTCACACGTATACGAGATGATTGAAAACACCCTGGCTTGGGTCAGGCAGACCTTAGTCTTCAAGGTGACATCTTTCTTTTTAATACTTTAAAGAGCCCTTTTGCAGCAGATTTGCCAAGTGCAACAGGTCTTTTGATTTCTTGAGTGCTGCTTCCATGGGGGTTGATTGTGGATCCAAGTAAAATGATGTCTTTGATAACTTCAATCTTTCCTCCATTTATCATGTTGTTGCTTATTGGTCCAGTTTTGAGCATTTTTATTTTGTTTATGTTGACATTCAATATCAGTAGTCAGAGCAAGGGCAGGGGCCGAGTGCATAAGAGACCACCAATTGCTCATATGTAAGTTCAAGCTGAAACTGAAAAAAAAAAATAGAACAAATCAACAAGAGCCAAAGTATGACTTTGAGTACATCCCACCTGAATTTATAGATCATCTCAAGAACAGATCTGAGAAGCTGAGCACTAACGACTGAAGACCAGACAAGTTGTGGAATGATATCAAGGACATCATACATGCTGAGAGCAACAGGTTGCTAAAAAGACAGGAAAGAAAGGCAAGACCAAAATGGATGTCAAAGGAAACCAATAAATGGGAAAGCATAAACTTATTAGCTGAGAGAAAAGAGACTATGCCTAGGTGCTTCCTGAGGAAATTCTTGAGGTAGTTCAAACAGTATGATAATCTATAGGCTCTAATTTACTTTCACAACACTGAAGTCTTTCCAAGGCCAATTCTGGGACCAGTGTTAACAAGCATGACTAAGCTGTGTTATTCACACAGCAACTTTAACAGAAGCTGAATTGTTATCAGGAGCATAGAAGTAACACTCTTAATTTAATTTCTAAATAGAGTGCTTAATTTTAGTACTGAAATTTCCACGGTTACATCTGCTGGCACCTCCAAAATTCAGAGTTCCTCGCACATGCTAAAGGAGTAATCCAAGGACATTTGAGGAGTAATTAATGTGAATTTACTTCTTTCCTGCTGTAGAATTTGTAATATATTACAAATCACTATAAAAAGGCTCTTGTAGAATGTGTACAACCTTGAAACAGCCTTAAAACCTTTCATTACTCTGGAAACTATAGTTATTATTCCTTTTCTGGGCACCAGCTTCTGTCTTTACATTCTAAGTGGGCCAAGCAGAACACAGGCTCACTGATTTCCAGGGTTTGTACTGGTATTTTTCTAAATATAAGCCTTTATTTTCCATGCCCACAATAAAGTATTCCCTGTCTTCCTAGAGATTTGAATAACACAATACCATGAATTTTTTGGTTAAACAAGATAGATGAATTTTATTGAGAAATACAGAAATAGTTTAACTGCACTTCAATAACAAAAAGGAAGAGCTCCGCGAAGACAGACAGTATTACAGATATATTTGTGTGAAAATGGAGATAGACAATTATCAAGGAAAAAATATACAAATTCAGAGAGAGAGTTACAAATTCGCATAACAAAAGGGTTAAATACAATCATGTATGAACCAAAAATCCTGATTTCCAATGAAGAATAGCACCAGGATCCTGACAGACTGTGAAAAACACATAAGGTTCAGAGAGATTAATCTCCTGTGCTCAAAAACTGGTCAGGCGACCCTCTTAACAGAGAGGACTGCAGGGCCCTGGGTGTACTAATATCTAATGGAACAACACATTGGCAAAATTATGTGCCCACTTTGGAAAACACAAATTTTGGGGCTCATGTGAAATCAAAACAAACTCAATTCCACCTTGGTCAATGCTTTCTGATCCAGGAGGGGGTAAAAAAAAAAAAAAAGTTGTCAAACTCTGACATTGGACAACATGTTAAAGTAACCAGACAAGGCCACAGATCTCAATAGGTGGTAGGATTTCCTGTTTCTATTCAGAGTAGTAAAGACCTTGAGATAGGAAAAAAAAAGGGAAGAACAAATTTGACACCTCACAAGCTGAAAGAACTGAAGGAAAACTTCAAGTCCTGGGTTCCAATATTTAGTTATTCTAGGTTTTTATGGAGAAAATATTCAATAGACTCATGAAGCATCAAAAGAAAATGGAAAGGAGACTTCTGGCCAACATGGAGCCAGATAGAGGAGCACCACAATGTCCCACCACAGCAGAGACCCAAAAAAGTAAATAAAACAGAGACAAACATCATTTCTGGGACCTAAGTGTCAAATGAAGAGATAACTCAGCCAAACACTGAATGAAATAAGAAACCGATGGAGGACTGAGAGTGAGGAGAAATACGTGCCAAAGTTCCTTATCAGCTAACACAGCATGGATGGTTCCAGTAGGCATCCAATGTAAAACACCAGATGATATTCCAGTAGAACAGGCACTAGAACTACCTCACAGGAAGTCAAATCTCTAATATTCAGAGCTATCCAAAGTTGAGGAGAAAAGTAGACAAAAATGAGGGAAAAATACACAAATTTATGGAAAAGGCAGATAAATTCACGGAAAGTATAGAAAAAAACATGGAAGCATTCAAGAAAATAATACAGGAAGAAAATGCCAAAAATAAACTCACAGCTAGAAACCACACAAAACCAAAAGCTAGAAATCCAAAAAATAAACAACAAGATTTCAGAAATGGACAGTTTTATATAAGTGCTGAGGAGCATGTTTGAAATCATGGAAGACAGGATCAGTGACATTGAAGACAAACACTTGAATACAACTCTGAGAAAAAAGAATGAAGAACAATGAGGAAACCCTAAGAATTCTGTGGGATACACTCAAAGGCAAAACTCTGTGAGTGATTGGAGTTCCAGAACAGCAAGAGAAAACAGGAAACACAGAAAGGATCATTGAAGAACTACTGCCAGAAAACTTTTCAAATATTGTGAATGATGAAAAGCTGACTATCCAAGAATCTCAAAGAACCCCATGTAGGATAGACCCCAAAAGAAAAACACCAAGGCATATCATCATCACACTCACTAAAAATAAAGACAAAGAAAAAATCCTGAGAACAGCTCGAGAAAAACAAAAAGTCACATACAAGGGAGAAAAAATAAGACTATACTCTGATTATTCAGTGGAAACCATGCAGGCAAGAAGGCAAATGGGGTGATATATATATAAAACCTTGAAAGAAAAACATTTAGAACCATGAATAAAACATGCTGCAAAACTTTTGTTCAAATATGATGGTGAAAGTAGGACATTTCCAAATAAACAAAAATTAAGAGAATATGAAAAAACAAACTAACTTACAAAAATTATTAAAGGGAGCTCTTTGGGCTGAGAACAAACAACATCAGCCTGCAGCATGAATCTAGAATGCAAGATTGTAACAGTCAGATACCAACACAGGAAATGAACCCTCAAAGACTATTCAAAACCAAAAGAATCTTGGCTGGGAAACAGAGCAGTTAATTTGTAAATTACAACAACGTCAGTAAAAATAAAAGAGGGGATAAACGGTGAAGTTACAGAACTTTGTAATGGAGAGGAAGGCAAGGCAATACCAAGTATTTATAGACTGGTTCAAACCTAGGAAGATAAGGGTAAATTTCAAGGTAACCACAAAGAAAGTTAACAAAGTGACTCATCAAAATAAAAAAGAAAAACATAAAGTTTCAATAAAAACAAAATCTACGAAAACAAAAGAAATGGAAAAGAAACCTAGAAACAAAAGGAACTCACTACACGAGAGTAAGAGGACCGAAGGAAGTATTAGCACTACACAAAAAGGGACTACAAAATGATAGCAATAAACTCACACCTATCAATAAGTACACTGAATGTAAACGGCCTAAAATGCATCCATAAAGAGACAGAGAGTGACAGAATGGATAAAAATAAAACAGGATCCATCAATATGCTGTCTACAAAAGACACACCTTAAAAACAAAGACATAAATTTGTTAAAAATCAAAGGATGGAAAAAAATTTATCCAGCAAATAACTACCAAAAAAGAATAGGGTGGCAACACTAATCTTAGATAAAATAGACTTTAAAAGAAAATCCACCACAAAAGACAAAGAAGGGCATGGTATGATGATTAAAGGGACAAACTGTCATGAAGACTTAACAATAATAGACACGTATGCACCCAATGACAGGGCTCCAAGATACATAAACTAACAAAATCTAATAGCACTGAAAAGAGAAATTGACAGCTCCACAGTAATACTAGGAGATTTCAACACAGCACTCAACAAAGATACAAGAGAACTAAAGAGCACAATCAGGCAACTTGACCTCATAGACATATACATTCAATGCTCCACCCTGCAGCTGCAAAGCGCACATTCTTTTCAACACACTTGGTACATTCTCCAGAATAAACCACATCTTAGGGCACAGAGCAACCCTCAGCAAAATCCAAAACATTGAGATAATACAAAGTTTCTTCTCTGACTACAAGGCCATCAAAGTAGGTATTAACAACAGGAAGAATAAGGGGAAAAAAAACCTAAATTACATGGAAACTGAATGATATCTTCCTAAAAATCATTGGGTAATAGACAAAATCAGAGATGGAATAAAAAAAAAAGAAATTCCTAGAATCAAACAAGAATGAAATTGCATCATACCAAAAACTTTGGGACATAGCAAAGGCAGTCCTTAGAGGTCAACTTATAGCAATAGATGCACACATGGAAAAAGAAGGGACAAAATCAGAACATTAGCTACATAACCTGAACAAATACAAAGAGAACAACAAAAGAAGCCCACATCCACCAGAACAAAACGAAATACCAAATCCATTGCTGCAGAGCCAATTCCGACTCATAGTGACCCTATAGAACAGAGTAGACCTGCCCCATAGAGTTTTCAGAGAGGGACTGGTAGATTAGAACTACTGAACTTTTGTTTAGCAGCCATAGTACTTAACCTGTACACCACCACGGTTTTCAGAAGAAAGGAAATAATAAAGATCAGAGCAGAATTAAACGAAATAGAGAACAGAAAAACCATAGAAAAAATCAACAAAAGCAAAAGTTGTTTTTTTGAAAGGGTCAATAAAATTGACAAATCACTGGCCAAATTGATGAAAGAAAAACAGGAGAGGATGCAAATGATTGAAATAAGAAATGATACGGGGACCATTACAGCAGACCCGACTGAAATAAAAAGGATCTTAACAGAGTATTATGAAAAACTATACTCCAACAATTTGAAAACCTACAAGAAATGGACAAATTTCTAGAAACACACTACCTATACAAACTAAGACAAAATGATGTTGAAAATCTGAACAGACACATTACAAGAGAAGAGATTGAAAAAGTAATTAAAAAACAAAAAACTCCAAAACACAGAAAAGCCCTAGAGCACGTGGCTTTACTGGAGAATTCAAACAAACATTCAGAGAAGAGCTTACACCAGCACTAGTCAAACTACTTCAAAACATAGAAATGGAAGCAATACTTCTGAATTCATTCTATGAAGCAACCATAACTCTGATACTTAAGCCAGGCAAAGACTCCACAAAAAAAGAAAATTACAGACCAATATCTCTCATGAACACAGATGCAAAAATTCTCAACATAATTCTAGCCAAGAGAATTCAGCATAAAAAAAGAAAACAACAAGAACCACAGCCAAGTAGGATTCATTCTAGTTATGGAAGGAAGGTTCAACATTAGGAAATCAATCAGTGTAATCCACCACATAAATAAAAACAAAGAAAAAAATCACATGATCATCTCAATCAATGCAGAAACGGAATTTGAAAAAGTCCAATACCCATTCCTGATTAAAAAGATAATCTCAGTAAGATAGATATAGAAGGAAAATTTCTCAACATTATAAAGGGCACATATGCAAACATCATTCTTAATGTAGAGAGGCTGAAAACATTCCCCTTGAGAACAGGAGCAAGACAAGACTGCCCTTTATCACCACTCCTACTTAACATTGTTCTGGAAGTCCTAGACCGAGCAATAAGGCAAGAAACAGAAATAAAGGGCATCCAGATTGGTAGTGATGAAGTTAAACTCTTCCTATTTGCAGATGATATGATTTTTTTATGATACTCTACATAGGAAATCCAAAAGACTACAAGAAAATTACTGAAAATAATAAAAAGATTGAGCAGAGTAGCAAGCTACAATATAAACAACAAAAAAAATTCAGTTGGAATCCTATACACCAATAAAGAGAATGATGCAAAGGAAATCAGGAAAAAAATACCATTTATAATAGCCCCTAAAAAATGTACTTGGGAATAAATCTAATTGGGGATGTAAAACACCTATACAAAGAAAACTACAAAACTCTACTGGAAGGAACCAAAAGAAATCTACATAAATGGAAAAACATACCCTGTTCATGAGCAGGTAGATTCAACATTGTGAAAATGACAATTCTACCCATAGCAATTTATAAATACAGTGCAATACTGATCCAAATACCAACAACATTCTTTAAAGAGATGGACAAAATTATCATTAACTTTACACAGAAAGAGAAGAAGCCCCTGATAAGTAAAACACTATTGAAGAAGAATTAAGTAGGAAGACATGCACTACCTGACCTAAGAATCTACTGTACAACTACAGTGGTCAAAACAGCCTGGTGTGATATAAATCCATCCCCCTGTGGTCACTCATCTTCGACAAGGGCCCAAAGTCCATCAAATAGGGAAAAGACAGTTTTTTAAACTAAAGGCTTTGGCAAAACAGGATGTCCTTCTGCAAAAAAGAAATAGGACCCATACCTCACACCATGTACAAAAACTAACTCAAAGTGGATCAAAAACCTAAACATAAAGCCAAAAACCATGAAGTTCATGGAATAAAGTAGGATCGACGCTACAGGCCCTAGCACACGGCATTAACAGGATACAAACCACAGACAACAACACGCAGGCTCCAGCAAATAAGCTATGTAATTGGGATCTTCTAAAAATTAAACACTTATGCTCATCAAAAGACTTCACCAAAAGAGTAAAAAGGTGAATCTAAAGGCTGGGAAAATTTTTGGCTATTACAAATCAGACAAAGGTCTAATCTCTAAAATCTACCAGAAAATTCAACATCTCTATGACAAAAAGACAAATAATCCAATTAAAAAATGGGCAAAGGAAATAAGCAGACATTTTACCACAGAAGACATTCCAGAAGCCAACAGACGCCTAAAGAAAGTCTGACAATCTCTAAGCAATTAGAGAAATGCAAATCAAAACCACAGTGAGATACCATCTCACCCCTGACGTTACTGGCACGAATCAGTAAAACAGGAAATAACAAATGTCGTAACTCTTATGCACTTCTGGTGGGAATGCAAAATGACACAGCCATTTTGGAAAAGTATATGGCACCTTCCTTAGAAAGCTAAAAATAGAAATACTATATGATCCAGCAATGCAACTCCTAGGAATATATCCCAGAGAAAGAACAGTCGTCACACAAATAGACATACGCCCACATATGTTCATTGCAGCATTGTTCACAAAAAGATGGAAACAACCTAGATGTCCATCAACAGATCAATAGATAAACAAACTGTGGTGGGGACATATAGTGGCGTATTAAGAAACAATAAAGAACAACGATGAATTTTTGAAGCATCTCAAGACAGGGATGAATCCGGAGGGCATTATGCTAAGTGAAATAAGTCAATCAAAAAAAGACAACTGTTGTATGAGACCACTACTGTAAACACTCACGAAAAGGTTTATGTACGAAAAGAAACAATCTTTGATGATTATGAGGGAGGGGAGGGGTGGGGATAGAAAAAACACTTAATAGAAATAGATAAACTTTCATGAAGGGTAAGGCAATGTGCAATACTGGGGAAGCCAGCACAACCTGCACAAGACAAGGACATGGTAGCTCCATAGACACATCCAAACGCCCTGAGGGACCCAGTTGCTGGGCTGAGGGCTTTGGGGACCGTGGTCTCAGGGAACACCGAGCTCAACTGGTATAAGATAGATTATAAAGAATATGTTCTACATTCTACTTTGATGAGTAGCTTCTGGGGTCTTCAAAGTCTGTTAGTGGTCATCTAGGATATTCCACGGGTCTCACCCCTTCAAAGGAAAGGAAGAATGAAGAAAACTAAAGACGTAAAGGAAAGAGTTGTTCAGAGGACTAATGGCCACATCTATCACAGCCTCCACTAGCCTGAGTCCGGTACAATTAGGTGGTGCCTGGTTACCACCACTGACTGCTCTGACAGGGATCACAATAGAGGGTCCCAGACAGAGCTGGAGAAAAATGTAGAACAAAATTCTAACTTAAAAAGAAAGACCAGACTTCCTGGTCTGGTATGACCCAAGACACCCTTTTAGCTCAGTAATGACGTCACTCCTGAGGTTCACCCTTCAGCCAAACACTGAACAGGCCCGGGGAAAAAACAAGACTAAAGGGGCGCACCAGCCCAGGGGCAGAGACTGTAAGGCAGGAGGGAACAGGAAAGCTGGTAATAGGGAACACAGGGTTTAGAAGGAAGAGTGCTGACATGTCGCGTGCTTGTTAACCAATGTTATAGAACAATGTGTGTATTGTTTGATGAGAAACTAGTTTGTTCTGTAAACCTTCATCTAAACTACAACACAGAAAAAAAGAAGACGATGGAAGGAATACACAGAGTCAGGGTAGCAAAAAGAATTGGTTGACGTTCATTCATTTCAAGAAGCAGCATGTGATCAAAAAATGATGGTACCGAAGGAAGATGTCCAAGCTGCACTGAAGGCACTGGCAAAAATCAAGGCTCCAGGAGCTGATGGAAAACACGTTGAGAAGTTTCAACAAATGGGTGCAGCACTGGAAGCACTCACTCATCTATGCCAAGAAATTAGGAAGATAGCTCCCTGTCCAATACCTGAACCCACTCCTAAGAAAGGTAAAAATTATCAAATAATATAATCAATATCACACACAGGTAAAATTTTGCTAAAGATCGTTCAAAAGCAGTTTCAGCAGTACATTGAAAGGGAACGGCCAGAAATTCAAGCCAGGTTTAAAAAGAAGACATGGAGCGAGCGACACTGTTGCTGATGTCAGATGGATCCTGGCTGAAAGCAGAGACTATCAGAAAGATGTTTACCTGTGTTTTGCTGACTATGTAAAGTATTTGAACATGTGGATAACAACCATTTTCAAACGCTTATCCTTGAAAAAGCTGCTGAGACACAGAGCATAGGATTTCTCCTAAAGACCTTGGTTGAGGAAGTCTGCATATGGTCAATATAAGAATGTCAGTAATAGAGATACTCATGTTGTAATTATTCACCTCAGAATAGAGGAAAAAATGTTCCGAGGAAAGTACTGGGATCTTTGTCCAGCGATGGGAGATTCAGACTCTTGTCCGTCCCTAGATTAGCACTGTTTCTGGGAAGCAGCTATGCCTCAGGAAGGAGCACTATAAGTGAAAGCCACTTCTCAAGGAGCCTTTTAACACATGGGTGAGCCTACTGCAGTCCTCTCCCTTCCCTTAGCCTGAAGCAGGCCCATAAAATGGTGTGGGTGGTTTGACGGGGAAGTCCATATAACGGGAGGGGGAAAACCATTCAGCAAGTTGCAGACATGCTCATTGTGATATTCCAAGAGCAAGAAACATGTTCAAATCAAATGTTAGTCTACAGTTTTGTGGCTGTTACCTAATTTGGCAACTTGGGCAAAAGGCTTAAGCTTAGCTACTGTGAATAGCATCTATATCTAGGGTCATCATGGAATAGAGCAAAATGGGTAAGTAGAACACAGAAGTCAATGGCCACCCATATTAAAAAATACAAAACTATTTACAAAAGTTTCTAGACAATCAAATACCAACAAACAAACAAACAGCCCCATAATAAGCTAATCCCAAGAAGGGTTGTTGTTGTTGTTTTTAGGTACTGTCCAGCCAGTTCCTACTCACAGCAACCTTATGTACAACAAAACAGAACACTGCTAGGTCCTGTGCCATCTTAGAGCCCACTGTAGCAGCAATCTTGTCAATCTATCTTATTGTGTGTCTTACGCTTTCTCGCTGGCCCTCCACTTTACCAACCATGATTGCTGCTCCAGGGACTATTCCCTTTTGATAACATGTCCAAATTATGCATGAAAACATCTCACCATCTTCCCTTCTAAGTAGCATGCTGGTACTACTACTTTCATTTGTTCATTCTTCTGGCAGTCCATAGCATATTCAATATTCTTCACCAACACTGTAATTCAAAAGTGTCAATTCTTATTTGGTCTTCCTTATTCATTGTCCAGCTTTCACATGCATATGGGGCAAATGAAAACACTGTAGGTTGGGTTAGGTGCACCTTAGTTCTCAAAGTGACATCTTTGCTTTTCAATAGTTTAAAGAGATTTTTGCAACAGATTTGTGCAATACAATGTGTCATGTAATTTCTTTACTGCTGCTCCTGTGGGCATTGATTGCGATCCAAGTAAAATGAAATCCTTGATAACTTCAATATTTCCTCCTACTATCATGATGTTGCTTATTGGTCCAGTTGTGAGGAATTTTGTGTTCTTCATGTTGAGCTGTAACCCATACTGAAGGCTGTAGTCTTTGGTCTTCATCAGTAAGCACGTCAAGTCCTCTTCACTTTCCATAAGCAAGGTTGTGTCATCTGCATATCGCAGGTTAACCTATCTTCCTCCAATTCTGATACACCATTGTTCTTCATGTAGTGCAGCTTCCTGGATTATTTTCTCAGCAAACAGATTTAATAAATATGGTCAAATGATGCAACCCTGATGCACACCTTTGTTGACTGCAAAACATACAGAGTCTCCTTGTTCTGTCTTGAGTAGCTGTTCCTTGGTCTAAGTTCAGGTTGCTCATGAGCACAGTTAAGTGTTCCAGAATTCTCATTCTTCACAATGTTATCCATAATTTGTTATCTACCTAGTCAAATGCCTTTGCATACACAATAAAACACAGGTAAACCTCTTCTGGTATTTTCTGCTTTCAGCCAAGATCCATCTGACATCAGCAATGATATCCATGTCCTCTTCCGAATCTGGCTTAGATTTCTGGGAGTTCCCTTCCAATATGCTGCTGAAACCACTCTGGACTGACCTTCAGCAAAAATTTACTTGTCTGTGATAAGAATGATATTGTTCGATGATTTCCGTATTCTCTTGGATTACCTTTCTTTGGAATGGGCACAGGGATGGACCTCTTCTGGTTGGTTGCCCAGGTTAGCTGTCTTCCAAACTTCTTTCCATAGACAAATGAGTGCTTCCAGTGGTGCATCCGTTTGCTGAAAAGTCTCAGTTGCTATTCCCTCACTTCCTGAGGCCTTGTTTTTCACCAATGCCTTCAGTGAATCTTGGACTTCTTCCTTCAGTACCGTCGATTCTTGATCATATTCTGCCTCCTGAAATGGGTGAACATCGACCAGTTCTTTTTGGTACAGTGACTGTATTTTTTCCTCTTTGTTTGATGCTTCCTAAGTCAATAGATTTTTTTCCCTGTAGTATCCTTCAATATTGCACCTTGAGCTTGAAGTTCTTCTTCAACTGTTTCATCTTGAGAAATAACGAGCATTTTCTCACCTTTTGGTTTTCTATCTCCAGGTCTACGTACATGTCCTTGCAATATTTTGCCTTCTTTAGCTGCTTTTGTAATCTTCTGTTCAGCTCTTTTTACTCCATCATTTCTTCGGTTTGCTTTAGCTACCTTACGTTTAAAAGCAACTTCCAGAGTCTCTTCTTACATTCAATTTGGTCTTTTCCTTTTTTCCCGTCTTTTTAATGACCCTTTGCTTTCTTCATGTTATGATGTCCTTGGTGTTCTACAATTTGGTCTTCAGTCATTAGTTTTCAGTGCTTCAAATCTGCTGTTGAGATGGTGTCTAAATTCAGGTGTAAAATACCCAAGGTTAAATTGTGGCTCCGTGGATGTGCTCTAAATTTCTTAGCTCCAACTTCTACTTATATATAAGCAGTTAATAGTATGTTCTGCAGTTACACTGGCCTTGTTCTGACTGAGGATATCTATCTTATCCATCATCTCTTTCCGTAGATATCAGTTTGATTCCTGTGTATTCCATCTGGTAAGGCCCACTTGTATAGTTCATCATTTATGTTGCTGAAAAAAGGTATCTGCAATGAAGAAGTCATTGGTCTGGCAGCATTCTAACATGTGATTTCTGGCATCTTTTGTGTCACCAATGCCTTATTTTCCAACTACCAATCCTTCTTTGCTTCCAACTTTTTCATTCCAGTTGCCAGTAAATATCAATGCATCTTGATTGCACGTTTCATCAGTTTCAGGCTGCAGAAGCTGGTAAAATTTTTCATGTGTGGCTCGACTGATTGCTGCCTAAATTTGAATAATAGTTTTAATAGTTGGTCTTCCTTGCAATCCCACGGATGTTGTCATGTCACTGATCACATTTTACTTTAGGAGAGACATTGAAATGTTTTTATGACAAGCAATAAGACACTGTTCATATTCAGTTTTCATTCCTGAGTAGACCATGTGATTGTCTCATTCAAAATGGCCAATACCAGTCCATTTCAACTCACTAATGCCTAGGATATTGATTTTTATGAATTTCATTCTACTTTTGATGACTTCCACTTTTCCTAATTTGTACATTCCACTATCAGATTATTAGTGGATGTTTACAGCTGTTTCTTCTCATTTTAAGTCAAGCCACATCATCAAATTAATGTCCCAAAAGCTTGATTCCATCCACATCATTAAAATCAACCCTACTCTGAAGAATCAGCTCTTTCCCAGCATTATTTTGAATGCCTTCCAATCCCAAGGGCTCATCTTCTAGCACTATATCAGACAATGAGATAAGATTTTCACTGGCCAGTTATTTCAGAAGTAGATCACCAGGTCCTTCTTCCTACTCTATCTTATTCTACAAGCTCCACTGAAACTCGTCCATCATGGCTTAGCATGCTTTAAATTGAAATACCAGTGACATAGCTTCCAGCATCACAGAAAAATGAAAGTCACCATCGCATGACAAACTGACATGAGAAGTGGTGAATTTTGCTCATAGAATCCTAGAATACTGCAAATGGAGAATTGATGATTTTCTTCTGTTCTTCAGCTTGAGAAATACCAAGTGTGTTTTTCTCTTTTGGTTTTCTAATTCCAGTTCTTTGCACATTTCATCATAATACTGAATTTGCCTTCTTGAGGTGTCCTTTAAAATCTTTTTTTTAAAATAATTTTTATTGTGCTTTAAGTGAAAGTTTACAAATCAAGTCACTCTGTCACATATAAGCTTATATACACCTTACTACATACTCCCATTTACTCTCCCCCTAATGAGTCACCCCGCTCCCTCCTTCCAGTCTCTCCTTTCGTGACCATTCTGCCAGTTTCTAACCCTCTCTACCCTCCCATCTCCCCTCCAGACAGGAGATGCCAATACAGTCTCAAGTGTCCACCTGATACACGTAGCTCACACTTCATCAGCATATCTATCCAACCCATCGTCCAGTCCCTTCCACGTCTGATGAGTAGTCTTCGGGAATAGTTCCTGTCCTGGGCCAACAAAAGGTTTGGGGACCATGACCGCTGGGATTCTTCTAGTCTCAGTCAGACCATTAAGTCTGGTCTTTTTATGAGAATTTGAGGTCTGCATCTCACTGTTCTCCTGCTCCCTCAGGGGTTCTCTGTTGTGCTCCCTGTCAGGGCAGTCATCGGCTGTGGCTGGGCACCATCTAGTTCTTCTGGTCTCAGCGTGATGTAAGTCTCTAGTTCATGTGGCCCTTTCTGTGTTGGGCTCATAGTTATCGTGTGACCTTGGTGTTCTTCATTCTCCCTTGATCCAGGTGGGTTGAGATCAATTGATTCATCTTAGATGGCTGCTTGTTAGCATTTACGAACCCAGACGCCACAGTTCAAAGTGGGATGCAGAATGTTTTCATAAGAGAATTTATTATGCCAATTGACTTAGAAGACCCCTTAAGCCATAGTCCAGTCCACAAACCCCCGCCCTTGCTCCACTGACCTTCGAAGCATTCAGTTTATCCCGGAAACTTCTTTGCTTGTGGTCCAGTCCAATTGAGCTGATCTTCCCTGTTTTGAGTATTGTCCTTCCCTTCACCTAAAGTAGTTCTTATCTACTAGCTAATCAGTAAATAACCCTCTCCCACCATCCCTTCCTCCCCCTTCTCTTAACCACAAAAGAATGTGTTCTTCTCAGTTTATACTATTTCTCAAGAACTTAAAATAGTGATCTTATACAGTATTTGTCCTTTTGCATCTAACTAATTTCACTCAGCATAATGCCTTCCAGGTTCCTCCATGTTATGAAATGTTTCACGGATTCGTCACTGTTCTTTATCGATGCGTAGTATTCCATTGTGTGAATATACCATAATTTATTTAACCATTCATCCGTTGATGGACACCTTGGTTGCTTCCAGCTTTTTTGCTATTGTAAACAGAGCTGCAATAAACATGGGTGTGCATATATTTGTTCATGTAAAGGCTCTTATTTATCTAGGGTATATTCCGAGGAGTGGGTTTTCTGGGTTGTATAGTAGTTCTATTTCTAACTATTTAAGAATACACCAGATAGGTATTCCAAAGTGGTTGTACCATTTTACATTCCCACCAACAGTATATAAGAGTTCCAATCTCTCCGGAGACCCTCCAACATTTATTATTTTGTGTTTTTTGGATTAGTGCCAGCCTTGTTGGAGTGAGATGGAATCTCATCATAGTTTTAATTTGATTTTCTCTAATGGCTAATGATCGAGAGTATTCCCTCACGTATCTGTTAGCTGCCTTAATATCTTCTTTAGTGAAGTGCGTCTTCGTATCCTTTGCCCAATTTTGGATTGGGTTGTTTGTCTTTTTGTGGTTGGGTTTTATCAGAAACATATAGATTTTAGAGATCAGGTGCTGGTCAGAGATGTCATAGCTGAAAATTTTTTCCCAGTCTGTAGGTGGTCTTTTTACTCCTTTGGTGAAGTCTTTAGATGAGCAGAGGTGTTTGATTTTTAGGAGCTCCCAGTTATCTGGTTTCTCTTCGTCATTTTTAGTAATGTTTTGTATTCTGCTTATGCCTTGTATTAGGGCTCCTAAGGTTGTCCCTATTTTTTCTTCCATGATCTTTATCGTTTTAGTCTTTATGTTTAGGTCTTTGATCCACTTGGAGTTAGTTTTTGTGCATGGTGTGAGGTATGGGTCCTGTTTCATTTTTTTGCAAATGGATATCCAGTTATGCCAGCACCATTTGTTAAAAAGACTATCTCTTCCCCAATTAACTGACACTGGGCCTTTGTGAAATATCAGCTACTCACATGTGGATGGATTTATATCTGGGTTCTCAATTCTGTTCCATTGGTTTATGTGCCTGTTGTACCAGTACCAGGCTGTTTTGACTACTGTGGCTGTATAATAGGTTCTGAAATCTGGTAGAGTGAGGCCTCCCACTTTCTTCTTCTTTGTAATATTTCATTGTTTTGGATTCTACAAAGGTTTGTTTTATGACCTAATATGTGATCTATTCCAGAGAATGTTCCATGTGCACTAGGAAAAAAAAGCATACTTTGCAGCTGTTGGGTGGAGTGTTCTGTATAGGTCTATGGGTCAAGTTGGTTGATTGTAGCAATTAGGTCTTCCGTGTCTTTGTTGAGCTTCTTACTGGAAGTCCTATGCTTCTCCAAAAGTGGTGTGTTGAAGTCTCCTACTATAATTGTGGAGGTGTCTATCTCACTTTTTAGTTCTGTTCAAGTTTGTTTTATGTATCTTGCAGCCCTGTCATTGGGTGCATAAATATTTAATATGGGTATATCTTCCTGGTCAATTGTTCCTTTAATCATTATGTAGTGTCCTTCTTTATCCTTTGTGGTGGATTTAACTTTAAAGTCTATTTTGTCAGAAATTAATATTGCTACTCCTGCTCTTTTTTGATTGTTGTTTGCTTGATATATTTTTTTCCATCCTTTGAGTTTTAGGTTGTTTGTGTCTATAAGTCTAAGGTGTGTCTCTTGTAGGCAGCATATATACGGATCGTGTTTCTTTATCCAGTCTGAGACTGTCTGTCTCTTTATTGGTGCATTTAGTCTATTTACATTCAATGTAATGGTAGATAAGTATGTGTTTAGAGCTGTCATTTTGATACCTTTTTGTGTGTGTTGTTGACAATTTCATTTTTCCACTTACTTTTTTGTGCTGAGACGTTTTTCTTTGTAAGTTGTGTTTTCCTCATTTTCATAGTACTTGACTGTATGTTTGCTAAGTTGTTATGTTTTTCTTGGTTTTTATTTTGAGTTCTGGAATTGTTAGGCATATTTTTGGTGACCTTAATGTTTACCCCCTATTTTTCTAAGTGAAAACCTTACTTGTATCGTCCTATATCACCTTGTTTTCCTAACCATGTGGCAGTTCTATGCCTCCTGTATTTAGTCCCTCTTTTTGATTATTGTGATCTTTTACATAATGACTTCAATGATTCTCTGTTTTTAGCATTTTTTTCTTTTTCAAATTAATCTTAATTTGTTTTTGTGATTTCCTTATTTGAGTTGGTATCAGGAAGTTTTGTTCTGTGACCTTGTGTTGTGTTGTTATCTGATGTTATTGATTTTCTGACCAATTTCCTTTAGTATTTCTTGTAGCTTTGGTTTGGTTTTTGCAAATTCTCTAAGCTTGTGTTCATCTGTAAATGTTTTAATTTCACCTTCATATTTGAGAGAGAGTTTTGCTGGATAAATGATCCTTGGCTGGTAGTTTTTCTCCTTCAGTGCTCTATATATGTCATCCCATTGCCTTGCTGATGGCATGGTTTCTGCTGAGTAGTCTAAACTTATTCTTATTGATTCTCCTTTGTAGGAGATCTTTTTTTATCCCTGGCTGCTTTAAAAATTTTCTCTTTATCTTTGGTTTTGGCAAGTTTGATGATAATATGTCTTGGTGATTTTCTTTTGAATCAATCTTATATGGCGTTCGATAAGCATCTTGGATAGATATCCATTCGTCTTTCATGGTGTCAGGGAAGTTTTCTGCCAACAGATTTTCAACTATTCTTTCTGTATTTTCTTTTATCCCTCCTTGTTCTGGAACTCCAATCACACCCAAGTTATTCTTCTTGATAGAGTTCCACATGATTCTTAGGGTTTCTTCATTTTTTAAAATCTTTTTCCTGATTTTTCTTCAACTATATTGGTGTCAATTGCCTTATCCTCCACCTCCCCCACTCTGCATTCCAATTGCTCGATTCTGCTCCTCTGACTTCCTATTGAATTGTCTAATTCTGTGATTTTACTGTTAATCTTTTGGATTTCTGAATGCTGTCTCTCTATGGATTCTTGTAGCTTATTAATTTTTCCCCTATGTTCTTGAATAATCTTTTTGATTTCTTCAACTGCTTTATCAGTGTGTTCCTTGGCTTTTTCTGTAGATCGTCTTATTTCATTTATGAGGTCATGCCTGATGTCTTGAAGCATTCTGTAAATTAGTTTTTTATATTCTGCATCTGGTAATTCCAGGATTGTATCTTCATTTGGGAAAGATTTTGATTCTTTAATTTGGGGAGTTGTAGATGCAATCATTGTCTGTTTCTTTATTTGGTTTGATATCGACTTCTGTCTCTGAGCCATCTATAAGATATTGTAATGATTTATTTTATATTTGCTCACTGAGTCTTATCTTGTTTTGTTTTCTTTCAATATACATAGATGGGCTACTAGATTGCGCTGTCTTGATTGTTGTAGCCTTTGAGTCACTTATGTCCTCTTAACAGTTGGTTTGAGCTGTTACCAGAAATATAAGCCTAAGAGTCCATTCACTATTCTTGAGTAAAATCTGATTTTGGGTCACCAAGTGTGTGGGGTAGACTGTCATGTATTTGCTTACAGGAGTAATAGTGATAGTTGTGTGTACCAGATTCTAGTAGCAGCAGGGGGTCACATTCCGGGGGGGACAGGGTGTTGACAGGCTTACCCCAAGTGCCAGTGAGGTAGGTGTGTCCCTATTCCTAAAGCACTTTGGTGGATGGGCTCTGCAGCTGTACCTTAGGCACCCAATGCATGTGCCTCTACAGATTGGTAGCTGTCACTATCCTCAGACCCCTATGGCAAGAGGTTAGGTGGTTTGGTGGAGCTTCAGCCCTCAGTTTCCCATTGTGGGTCAGTGAGGGCTCTGTTTAATAGGTAGATATATCATACCTAGGAAGTTTGTCTTTCCAGTAATCCACTAAAACAATTACATTCAGATCACTATCAGAATTGCCTTTGCATTATAATATTCACCTTGTTCCCTGTAGGGATGAAATCCCAAGACTGTGGATTTCATATGCTTGGCTGGAGCTGGTTCTGTATTTTTAGTCCAATTTCGGGAAGTCAGGGAAGGATTCTTTTTCCCTGGGTTTTTTGTAGCTGCTTCTCTCAGGCCAGGAGAATGGGTTAGGAAAAGACAAAACAAACAAATAAAAAACGGCAGAGCACTTCACTCTCTGGCCCAGGAAATTCCAATGTTAATGAAGTCACCTGGGAAGGGTAGGGGAGGGATCAGATAGATAGGAGCGAGTAGCACTCCAGAATATAGACAAAGTTACTTATCTTGCTTGGTGAGGACTGTTTTATCCAAGATTCCCATGGGGCGTATAGCCTGTGTGCGTTGGCTGGGTCGAGATTGCCCCTGAGGGTAAGGCCTGCATCCTGTGCATGTGCTGTCTCCGAAGCCGTGGTCAGTTCCTCCACTCCCAGTCCGAAGCCCAGCGCCAAGGTTCCCCAGCTGGGACACTGCACTCCAGGCTCCAAAACCAGTTGCTGCCTCCCGGTGACTTCTCCTCCTATCAGCTGCGTTGCTGTGCTGCCTGTGTGCACCGGCATGGCTTCCCCTGGGGTCACTTCTGGGGGCTAGGGCTGCGTCCTGTGTTTGCGCCATGTCAGGATGCCATGCTCAGCTCCCCTGCGCCCAATCCAAAGCCTGGCACCAAGTTTTTCTGACCGAGTTGCTGGCTCCAGGCTCCGAAAACAGTCGCTGCTTCCCCGTGGTTGCTTGTTCGTTCTCTCGTTAGCTGCGTCAGTGTGCAGCCTGCTTGCGATGGCTGAGTATCTGCGAAGGTTACCCCAGGGGGCTAGGGGTTAGGGCTGTGTCCTGTGTCCGCCCTGCCTCAGCAAGCCACTATCAGCCCCGCCACTTGGCACCAGGGAACCGCAAGGGCTCAAGGCTGTGGGGCAGGATGCGGGTTCCAGAAGTGGTCGCTGGTTCAGGGTGCAGCTTTTCACTCACCTGTCACTCAGGTTAACTCTTTAGATCTGTGTTTGATGGCTAGGTTTCGTAGATTGTCATGTATGTGATCGATTCACTTGTTTTTTCGAGTCTTTGTTACAAGAGGGATCCGAGGTAGCATCTACCTAGTCAGTCATCTTGGCCCTGCCTCCTCCCCTTTAAAATCTTTTGTTCAGCTCTTTTACTTCATCCTTTTTTTCCATTCACTTTAGCTACACTACATAAAAGAGGTAGTTTCAGAGTTTCTTTTGACATTGTTTGGTCTTTTCTTTCCTGCATTTTTAATAACTTTTAGCTTTCTTCATATATGATTTCCTTTATGTCTTTATACATTCATGTGGTCTTTGGTTATTAATATTCAATGTGTCAAATCTATTTTTGAAATGTTTATAAACTCAGGTGGGATATACTCAAGGTCATTGCTTGGCTTTTGTGGACTTTTAAAATTTTCTTTGCATTCAACTTGAACTTACAAACGAGCCACTGATGATTTGTTCCACGTTTGATGTATAGCCTTGTTCTTACTGATGATATTGAGATTTTCTGTCATCTCTTTCAACGGATGTAGTTGATTTCTTTCCTGTGTATTCCTCAGGTGAGGTCCACTTTTATATTCACAATTTATGTTGTTGAAAAATAGTATTTTCAACTAATAAGTCATTGGTTTTCACATTTCTACCATACGATCGCTGGCGTCATTTCAATCATTGAGGCCATACTTTCCAACTACTGATCCTTCTTCTTTGTTTCCAATTTTCACATTCCAATCATCAGTAATTATGAATGCATTTTGATTTCAAGTTTTATCAATTTCAGACTGCATAAGTTTGTAAGAATATTACATTTCTTCATCTTTGGCATTAGTGCTTGGTTTGTAAAATTGAATAATAGTCGTATTAACTGGTATTCTTTGTAGGTGCATGGATATTATCCCATCACTGACAGTGTTGTACTTCAGTTTAGCTCTTGAAATGTTCTTTTAGATGATGAACATGACACCATTCCTCTTCAACTGGTCATTCCTGTCACAGTAGACAATATGTTTGATTCAGAATGGCCAATACCAATCCATTTCGGCTCATTAATGCCTAGGATATTGATCTTTATGCATTACATTCCATTTTTGACAACTTTCAAATTTCGTAGACTTATATTTCATACATTCTACATACAGGCTACTAATGGAAGTTTGCAGTCTTTTCTTCTCATTTCGAGTCATGCCACATCAGCAAATGAAGATTTGGAAATTGCTACTCCATCTATATCATTAAATACAATTCTACTTTGAGGAAGAGCATTTCCTCAATTGTTTTCTGAGTGCCTTGCAAACTGAGAGGCTCATCTTCTGGCATTATGTCAGAAAATGTCCTGCTGCTATTCATAAGGTTTTCACCGGCAATTTTTTTTTCAGGGTTAGATTGCCAGATTCTTCTTTCTAGTCTGTCTTAGTCTGGAAGCTCAGCTGAAACCTGTCTGCCACAGGTGACCCTGCTGGTATGTGTAATACTGGTGGCATAGCTTTCAGAACCAGAGAAACACACAAGCCACCAAGTGTATGACAAACCCACTGAAGACTGGTGGACTGGAGTAGGAAGGGTAGAGAACGTTATTTCCAAAATTACCACATGAAAATGTTCAAAGTCCAGTGTTCAATAAAAAGTTATGTGGTGTGCAAATAAGAAAAAAAAAGTTGAGACAATTGACAGGAATACAGAATCAACACAAACTGTCCTTGAGACACCCAGACAGGGCTTAGTCAATAAAATCCTTAAATTAACTATTTTAAATCTGAACCCAGAGGCTTAAGAATAGATGAAGTACTAGTGAAGTGTCTCTGAAAACAACCAAATAGAGTGTTCTGACAGCTATTTCCTCCACTGAAGCAACTATTCAGCTGGCAAAATTAATACTTTAAAGAAATAAGAACTCTGGCTTCTAAATAAATACAGAAATCAAAAGAGATTTTTATGAGGAAAAGAAGTTGTAAAAGCTAGATGGAGACAGTTTTGCTCTTGTTTACCTGCCTGTTGTTAATTTTAGTTGTGATCAAGTTGACTCGACTAATGGCAACGCCAAAAACAATGGAAAAAACTGCTTCCCAGTCCTGTATCACTCCCATGGTAGATTCAGTCTTAGGCTATTGTAATCATGAGGTTTTCACTGGCTGATATTTTGAGATATATCACCAGGTATTTTTTTCCATCTGCATACAACCCCCCACTCTCCATATTGGCAGCAGCCATGGTAATAGTGGTCCATATTCTTGGTGTGGGATGCTGAAGCCACGGGTTCAATACAGGCTTTGTCCTAAAAAACAAGCTGTTAACATACAATATTACATGCCTGGTAGCACCCTGAGGAACCAATAAAGTGAGTTTAGTTTGCCCGGCCCAACACTCTCTGTGGCATCCAGATGGCATCTGTACTAATCCTCTAAAAGCAGAAAATCTGTGGCAAAAGATGGCAGATGGAATGTGCAATATTCTAGAAGCCAAGAATTGAGGAGGCTTGGTACATGGTTCCTAAAGGGACATGCCATTGAGGCGCTACCAAGTGCAAACTGCATTCCCAAGCTTTAATACATTCTTTAAAAAAATAGAAATAAAAAACCTGAGATGACACTAAATATATAACTGTATCCAACTTTTGGTATCCACATAACAAGAGGTGAAGGCAACAGCAGAGTTTTAGGCAACAAGGTTTATGATTAGGAGAGCATTTCAGCCCAAAGACAACCTGCAAAAATTTTGCTTTCCTTTGCTTTACTACTTGGTTCTATGAAGTTAAGGAAAGTTCTCTCAGATCACCAGCTAAACACAGAGACCACACATTGATCGTGCATGATAAAAAATACAGTAATGGGGAAAATAATTTTGAAACATCACTTAAAATTGTTAACTACAATTTTAAACAAGCGACAATAGCAAACACTTGGGGGGGGCAAAAAATTGATGAGCTAAATTAACAAATCATAGTATTCAGAACATCAAGTTTTCAACAAAATGTTACAAACCCCATAGGGAAGTATGTATTTCACAGAAAAAGTATAAATAGAAATCGTCTCTGAGGAAGTCTGGACTTACATACAGCCTTTAAGTATATTTTCAAGAAAGAAAAGGAAAACATGAGTACGGTTGATATCAGTAAGAGATAGAGATTTTTATTCCCAGCCATGACAACCTAGTCTTTGAAGTCTTATTTTAATGATAGGACCTGTATGAGACGATGGTGTTGGACACTGAAGGTGGAGAGGGATTCATAGTAAAGGTCTGGGGTTTGCCCTGGTCTTGCTCAGCCAAAGAACAGCAGCATTTTTGTTCCTGCAAATCAGCCTGGTTATGATGGCCCAGCTAGCCAGCAGCTGAGGGGTAGTTATGGAGGCAGGTATGGCAGTCAGAGCGGCATGAGTGGATATGACCAAGTTTTACAGGAAACCTCCAGTGACTTTCAGTCAAACATTGCACATGTAGCCAAGGAGCAATGAATGGCAGCGACTACAGTAGTGGAAGCTGTGCATCTATGGGAGTGAACAGAATGGGAGGGATGTGTACCATGTCCATGACGAGTGGTGGATAGGGAATGTAATCCTGATCACTGACTCTTGGTGAACACTTTCTTTAAGAAAAAGGAAAACTAAAACTCTGAAGTTTAACAGTTTTGTGACTCAAGCTTGTGACTTATGCTTTCCCTAAGTGGAAATCAGGTTTGTTTTAAAACAATTTCAGGTTCAGTGTTTTGAACATGAAACATTCACTGAGGTGTAACAACAAAGCTTGAGTAAACTATAACTGTTAAACAATTTTCAGCTTTTCTTGAGTTAGCTGTAGGATGTACTTAAGCAGGAAGCTATTTAGGTTAAAGCAGTTCAGTTCCCTTAAATGATGTCTTATACCGCATTACCACTGAACACCGAATGCATGACGAAATACTTGCTTTTTGGTAAAACTCAAATGTATGAGTTGTGTTTGTAATTAAAGGGGAAACATTCGGCATGTTTGTTAATTCTAGTCCCATTTAATAACTTGAAATGTATGTATGTTTAAGCTTCTTTTTAAGTTAATGGGGAAAATGAGACACAATACCAATACTTTAGGACTGTGGTCTTGATGTTTGTATGAAACTCTGAGGCCTTAATTTAAAACTTTCCCTTTAGAAGTATTGTGCTAAGTGGAACTTGTCAAATAAATCTTCCTTTTAAAAACTACAAAAGAAAACAATAAGAGATGAAAAGTATAAAAATGAACTAGATTGATATTCTGCAGATTAAAAGCACAATAGCTAAAATGAAAAATTCACTGGAAGATGTTACTTAGCAGGTTTTAGCAGGAAGAACCGGAAGACTTGGAGGTAGGATAATTGACATCACCAATCAGACAAGCAGAAAAAAAAAAAAAAAAAAAAGAGTATGTAAAAATGAACAGAGTCTCAAATTCTTGTAAAAAGACCCGACTTAATGGTCTGACTGAGACTGGAAGGACCCCGGTGGTCATGGGCCCCAGACCTTCTGTTGGCCCAGGATAAGAACCATTCCCAAAGCCAACTCTTGGACATGAATTGGACTGGACAACGGGCTGGAGAGGGGATGCTTTTGAGGAGAGAGCTTCTTCCATCAGGTGGACACTTGAGACTATGTTGGCATCTCCTCCCTGGAGAGGGTAGAGGGGCCTAGAAGCTGGCAAAATGCACACGAAAAGAGAGTGTGGGGGGAAGGAGCTGACTTTCTTATTAGGGGGAAGTAATTGGGAGTATGTAGGAAGGTGTATATACGGTTTTGTGTGAGAGACTGACTTGATTTGTAAACTTTCACTTTAAGCACAGTAAAAATTTAAAAAAATGAATAGAGTCTGGTGGACCAGTGAGACATCATTATGCATACTAATGTATGCTGTATTATTGGTCCACAAAAAGGAGAGAAATAGGCAGACAGATTACCTAAGGAGATTCTGATCTGAAGGAATTATGGCTTAATACTTCCCAGATTTGAGGAAATACATTAACCTACACATATAACAGTAAAACAAACTGTTAAATACTTGATTACTAGCTAAAAGGTGGGTAGTTCAAACCCACCTTGAAGCACCTCAGAAGAGAAACCTGGGGTTCTCCTTCCAAAAGGTCACAGCCCTGGAAATCCTATGGAGCAGTTCTACTTTGTACGCATGCGGTCTCA
Organism: Loxodonta africana; assembly: GCF_030014295.1. NCBI lineage: Eukaryota > Metazoa > Chordata > Mammalia > Proboscidea > Elephantidae > Loxodonta > Loxodonta africana. The sequence goes on from NW_026974892.1 coordinate 616,540, forward strand.
TGACTCAGAATCAAGTTGATGGGATCTAATAAAACAAAAACAATGACATATGCAAAAAACTCAGTGAACTGTAAATAAGAAAACCTTAAAGACAACCACACTCAGACATGCCATGATAGAACAACAGGAAGCAAATATTGGAGAGATAATCTTGAAAGTAATGAGAGAAGTAAATCATCACACAAAAATGACCCTCAATAAGATATTTTATCAGATATCATGGATATTAGAACAAGTATAACCTCATATTTAAAGTGCTAAAAAAGACAAATTTTCAATAACTAATTTTAAACTGGTAACACTAACCTTAAAAAAAGTTGAGGAAAACTTAAGACAATTACAAATAAATAAAAGCTGAGATAATTCATTACTAGATCCGCTCTACAAAAAAATGCTAAACGGAGTTCCTCAGGCTGAATTGAAAGCACACTTGATGATAAATTGAAGCCATACAAAAAAATGGGTAAATATATCAACAGATAAATATAAAAGCCATGATTTCTAGACTTTTGGGATGTCAGCATTACCTCTATGGTTTAAGAAGCAAATGAATACATAAATAATTATAAACCTATATTAGTTGGCATACAACATAGGAAGATGTAATTTCTAACAACATGAAGGGGATCTGTCATATATTAATGTAGTTATGTATGTCATATTGGTTCCCCACTCTGTTCCATTGGTCACTATCTGTAGTTGTACCAGTACCAGACTGTTTTAATTACTGTAGCTGTATAGTAGGTTCTGAGGTCAGGTAGTGCTCCTATTTTATTCTTCTTCAGTAGTGCTTTACTTATACCGGGCATCTTCTGTTTCCATATAAAGTTAATGATAAGTTTTTCCTTCTCTCTACAGAATGTTGTTGGTATTTGGATGGGGGTTGCATTGTATTTGTAAATCACTTTGGGTAGAATTGTCGTTTTCACAATGTTGGGTCTACCTATCCATGAGCATGGCATGTTTTTCCATTTATGTAGATCTCTTGTTTCTTGCAGTAGTGTTTTGTAGTTTTCTTTGAATAGGTCTTTTACATCCCTGGTTAGATTTATTCCCAAGTATTTTATTTTTTGTAGGGGCTATTATGAATGGTTTTGTTTTCCAGATTTCCTTTTCATCGTTGTCTTTATTAGTGAATAGAAATCCAACTGATTTTTGTATGTTGATCTTGTATCCTGCTACTCTGCTGAATCTATTAGTTCCAGTAGTTTTCTCCTGGAGTCTTTTGGATTTTCTAAAAAGTATCATATCACCTGGGAATAAGGACAGTTTAACTTCTTCCATACCACTTTGGATGCCCTTTATTTCTGTTTCTTGCCTCGTTGGTCTAGCTAAGACTTCCAACACAATGTTAAATAGTAGTGGTGATAAAGGGCAACCTTGTCTTGTTCCTGTTCTAAAGGGAATGTTTTCAGCCTCTCTCCATTGGGAACGATGTTGGACATTCATTTTGCGTAGATGCCTGTTATTATGTTGAGAAATTTTATTTCTATACCTATTTTATTGACAATTTTTATCAGGAATGTATGTTGGACTTTGTTGAGTGCTTTTTCTGTGTCGATTGAGAAGATCATGTGATTCTTTCCTTTTATATATGTGCTGGGTTACATTGGTTGGTTTTCTAACGTTGAAATATCCTTCCATAACTGGAATGAATCCTACTTGGTCACGGTGTATTATTTTTTTGATATGATGCTGAAATCCATTGGCTAGAATTTTGTTGAGAATTTTTACACCTATATTCATGAGAGATATTGTTCTGTAAGTTTCTTTTTTTGTGGCATCTTTGCCTGGTTTTGCTATCAGGGTTATGCTGGCTTCAAAGAATGAATTTGGAAGTATTGCTTCATTTTCTACGTTCTGAAATAGTTTGAGTAGTACTGGCGTAAGCTCTTCTCTGAATGTTTGGTAGAAGTCTCCAGTGAAGTCATCTGGGCCAGGGATTGTTTTTTTGGTGGGAGTTTTTTTTTTTTTTTTACCATGTCAATCTCTTGTTATGGGTCTGTTCAGATTTTCAATGTCATTTCGTGTTAGTTAGGGTAGGTAGTGTGTCTCTAGAAATTTGTCCATTTCCTCTAGGCTTTCAAATAGCTTGGAGTACAGTTTTTAACAATACTCCATTATGATCCTTTTTATTTCAGTTGGGTCTGTTGTAATGTCCCCCATATCATTTCTTATTTGGGTTATTTGTGTTCTCTCCTGCTTTTCTTTTGTCAGTTTGGCCAGTGATGTATCGATTTTGTTGATCCTTTCAAAGAAACAACTTCTGGTTTTGTTGATCCCTTCTATTGTTTTTCTATTCTCTATTTCATTTATCTCTGCTCTGATCTTTATTCTTTCCTTTCTTCTGATGGGTGTGTGTTTTTTTTCCTCTTTTCTTTCTACTTAAGTTGCGTAGCGAATGTTTTGATTTTGTCCCTTTCTTCTTTTTTGATGTGACATCTAGTGCTATAAGTTGACCTCTGAGGACTGCCGTTGCTGGGTCCCAAAGGTTTTGGTATGATGTGTTTTCATTCTTGCTTGATTCCAGCAAATTTCGATTCTATCTTTGGTTTCTTCTATTACCCAGTTGTTTTTAAGCATGGTGTTATTCAGTTTCCAGGAAATTGATTTTTTGTTTTTTCTTACACTTTCTGTTGTTCAGTTCTACTTTCATGACATTGTGGTCAGAGAAAATACTTTGTATTATCTCAAAATTTTGGATTTTGTTGAGGATTGCTCTGTGGCCTAAGATGTGGTCTATTCTGGAGAATGTTCTGTGTATGTTGGAATAGAATGTTTACTTTGCAGCTGTTGGGTGGAGTGTTCTGTATATGCCTATGAGGTCAAGTTGGCTGATTGTGCTCTTTAGTTTTTCTGTATCTTTGCTGAGTTTCTTTCTAGATGTTCTGCCCTTTACTGAGAGTGGTGTGTTGAAGTCTCCTGCTATTACTGTGGAAGTGTCAATTTCTGTTTTCACTGCTGTTAGAGTTTGCTTTATGTATTTGGAGCCTTGTCATTGGGTGTGTAGATGTTTATTATGGGTATATTCATGATGGATCATCCCTTTAATCATTATATAATGCCCTTCTTTCTCTTTTATGGTGGATTTTGTTTTTAATTCTATCTTATCTGAGATTAGTGTTCCCATTCCTGCTCTTTTTTGGTAGTTATTTGCTTGATGCATTTTTTCCATCCTTTGATTTTTAATAATTTATGTCTGTTTCTAAGGTGTGTTTTCTTATAGACAGCATATTGATAGATCCTGTTTTTTTTTTTTTTAATCCATTCTTTCACTGTGCATTTCTTTATGGCTGCATTTCTGCCATTTGCATTCAGTGTAATTATTGATAGGGGTGAGTTTATTGCTATCATTTTGTAGTTTTTTTTTGTGTGTGTGTGTGTGGTGCTAACAGAGTCTTTGTTTCTATTACTCGCCCGTGCTGAGTCCCTTTTCTTTGTGGGTTTCTTTTTGTTTTTAAATAGCTTTTTTTTTTTTTTTTATTGAGGCTTTATATTTTTCTTCTTTATTTTGATGGATAGGTTTCTTGAGGTTGTGGTTAACTTGAAATTTACCCTTATCTTCCTAGGTTTGAGCCAGTCTACTATTGCTTGATATTGCCTGGCCTTCCTCTCCATTAGAAAGTTCTATACCTATACCATCTATTCCCTCTTTTATTTTCCTGACGTTTTTGTCAATTACAGATTAACCTCTCTGGTTCCCTGTTGCAGTTGTTTTGGTTTTGGGTAGTTCTCAAGAGTTCATTTCCTAGGTTGATATGCGGATGGTGCACCCTTGCCTCCTAGATTCAGGCCGCGGTCTGATGTTTTGTGTTCTCAGACCAAATGGCTCCCTTTAATAATTCTTGTAGTTTTGGTTTGGCTTTTACATATTCTGTTAATTTCTGCTTATCTGGAAACGTGCTAATTTGAATGAAAGTTTTACAGGATATATTATTCTTGGTTGACAAATTTTTCCTTTCAAGGTTTTATATATGTCAGCCCATTGCCTTCTTGCCTGCATGGTTTTTGCTGAATAATCAGAATTTAGTCTTATTGTTTCTCCTCTGTATGTGACTTTTTGTTTTTCCTGAGCTGCTTGCAAGTATTTTTTCTTTATCTTTGGTTTTAGTTATTGTGATTATGATAGGCCTTGGCATTTTTCTTTGGGATTCTAACCTATATGGGGTTCACTGAGCTTCTTGGATGGTCAGCTTTTCATCATTCATAAAACTAGGGAAGTTTTCTGTCAGTAGTTCTTCAGTGATCTCTGTGTTTTCCATTTTGTCTCTCTGTTCTGGAACTCCAATCACTTGCAAATTTTTGCTTTTGTTTGCATCCGACATAATTCTCCGGGTTTCTTTATTGTTCTTTATTTCTGATTTTTCCTCAAACAGAGTTGTATCCAACTGTTTGTCTTCAATTTCGCTAATTTTGTCTTCCATTGTTTCAAACCTGCTCCTCAGCCCTTCTATGACATTGTCCTTTCTGAAATCTTATCTTTTGGATTTCTAATTGTGTTTTTGTATGATTATTAGTTGTGAGTTTAGTTTGTCATTTTGTTCCTGTATTACTTTCCTGAATTGTTCCTTTTTTGTCTGTATTTTCCATGAATTTGTCTGCCTTTTCCAAAAATTTGTCTGTTTTTTCCTCATTTTTGTCTGCTCTTTGCTTCAGCTCTTGGATCACTCGAACTACTAGAGACTTGAATTCCTATCAGGTAGTTTTAGTACCTTTTCTTCACTGGAAAGTCATCTGGTGTTTATTCTGGATGCCTACTGGAACCATCCTGTCCTGTTTTTTGTAGTATGTTCTGATATTGCCTACTGTCTTTTGGATATTCAGTAATTATTTTCTTTGTTTCTTGATTGTAGATTTGTTTGTTTCATTCTGCTTTTCTGTTTTATTTGGTTAAGTCTGAGCAGTGGAGCAGTGCGTTCTTTGTTGTTTGCTCATCTGTAGTCACAGTACTTTTCACCTCATCCAATGGGCAGTGCCAGTCAATCAGCTATGGTGCAAATGGCAGGTCCAGCTGAAGGGGAGGGGCTGGGATGGGTTGTTTGTGGCATGAACTAGGGCTCACAGCATGGACCAGGAATCAGTGCTGGGCAGGTTCAAGTAGGCCGTGCCTCTGCTGCTTGGAAGTATGATGTTCAGTGCATGGTGCAGGTAGACATGAAAGATGGGGGAGGTTGTGATGTGTTGAGCTAATAGTTGTATGGGAAAGAGGAGAGAGAAACAGGAGCTAAAAACAAACAAGTAAAGAACTAAAGAAAAAAAGTGCTAAGGGAGCTTGCCATTGAAGTGGAGAGAAGAGACCCAAAAATGGAGCAAACGAACAAACAAAACAGGGGAAAAAAGACAAAAAAAAATCTAGACAAAAATTTGGAAAAGAATAGCCCCCAGGAGTCCCAGAGTACCATCACAGGGGCAGCTTAGACTGGGGGAGTGGCTCCCAGGCTGCGCAGTATAGCCTGGTTAGAGGGAGCATAGATGTCACACAGCACCAGGTATTCAGGAGACAGGAAAAGATGACAAGTGTAGAGAAATGAGACATAGAGAGAAAAAGAGAGAGAAAAGAAAAAAATATAGAAAGAAGAAAATAAAAGATGCCCCCAGGTACTCAGGTGCATAGATTGGGGGAATGTCTCCTAAGCTGTGCAGTGTAGCTCAGCTAGAAGGAGCTCCCAATCGGCAAAAAGAAAAAGAAAACAAACAAACAAAACAAAACAGAGCAAAGCAAAATAAGGCAAACAAAAGCCCCAGGGATCCCCCCAAGCGTGGTGTCTTGGGCCGGAGGACTGATTATCCAGTCAAGCATGGCTCTCAGCCTTTCAAGAAGAAGCAAAGATGGCACACGGAGCCAGGTGTTCCAGAGAAAGTAGGAGGAAGTGGTAGGAGCTACAGAAGAAACCAACAAAGGTAGAAGGAACCAACATCTGCTCAGGAGCCTGGCCAGTGTGGGCAGGGTGAATCCAAGCAGTCTGAGGCCAAAGCAGTTGCCTCCTGGCCAAGACTGCAGCTGGTGGGAAGTAGAGGAGGCCGAAGGGGGTGGAAGAAGGGGAGGGTTAGGAAAGCATATATTGCTCCTTACCAGATGCTCTGTCTCCTGCTGGGAGTTTTGTAAAGCTGCTTTCCTGTACTCCCTGTCCGCTGATCTCTAAAATAGGTGGGGAGAATCCAAGTAGCACAGATGCTGCACTTTCCAGGCAGCTGAGTCACCACAGCCAGCCAGGAAGCTCAGAGATGGAGCAGCCGGAAGAGAATGGGGGTGGGGGGGCAGCTTGGGAAAGCATGTATCACTGGTTACCAGGTCCTCTGTCTCCTATTGACTGCCAATCCCCAGCTGGAATCCAAGATGGCGGATCCATGCTGCGTTAGTGATGGTGCCCTCTGCACACATCTCTCCTCTCCCTCTGTTGTCTGTCAGTTTCCTATTCCATTCGGTGCTTGGCTGAATTCTTTATCTTTTAGGCACTTCACATTCCAGTAATGATGTTTTTCTCTGTTTTACTTAGTTTTTCAGGTCTTTGCTGCAGAGGGACGTCAAGGTGCTTCTGCCTACGTTGCCATGTTGGCCAAAGGTGTCTTTTCTTTCAAGTTTTATTTAACATATTACTTAACCTTCTTACCAGAGCACTTTTACAGGAGAGAATAAATAATGTAGAAATCATCCAAATTAGAGACTCAGAAGTAAAAATAGCTGTATTGGTAAAAGACTTGATTTTATGTAGACAGAGGAATTCCTAAGAAACAACACAAAATATTATAGCAATAAATGAATTTAGCAAAGTATTCAGAGTAAAAATAAATCAACATACAAAAATTAGCTATGTTTCTATACAACAGCAATAAACACTTCAGAAAGAAATTTAGTAAACACTTAAAACTACAAAACATTGGTGAAAGAAACTTAAAAAGCCCTAAACCATGTCATGGTTTTAGAGAATTAATATTGGTAATGAGGAAATACTGCCAAAACTTATCTACATGTTTAATGCAATCCTGATTAAAATCCAGACAACCACTTTTAGAAATGGCAAAGCCAAGCACCACAAATCAACTGAGTCTTGAAATAGAAGAACAAAGTTGGAAGACACACTGCCCAAATATCAAAACCTTTTACAAAGGTATAGAAATCAAAACAGTGTGATACTGACCATTTTAGGATGTTTTCTAGAGAAGCAAAATCAATGTAGCATATGAATATATATGCGTGTGTGTATATATGTACGTGTGTATATGTCTACATGTGTATATACGTATATGTGTGTGTATATATAGGTGCATTTATATGTGTATGTATATGTACGCATGTGTATGTATATGTGTGTGTGTGTGTGTGTGTATACAGAGAAGGAGAGAGATGCGAGGGCAGAAATTTATATCAAGAAAATGGCTCATGTGGTTGTAAAGACTAGAAAGTCCTAAGTCCATGGGTGAGGTCGGAGGCTTATCCTGAGTCACATAGCTTCACATAGCTGCAGGTTCTGGAAACCCAAGATCAGCAGGTCAGACAGCAGGCCTCGAGCTCACAGGCTATGAAGGCCAACTAGCACGAAGATTGGCAGGTAATATGTCAGTTCCCTGGCTCGTAGGGTACAAAGGCTGACAAATCCCAAGAGTGCCAGGTAAGCTGCTAGCTCAAGCACCAAGAACCAGAGGACAGATGCAGGATCCAGAGTAAGATAAAGCCAGTGACCTTTGCCAGAAAGTCACATGCATTGGATGTAGAACATACCCCTTAGGAAACTCATTTTCAACTGATTAACTGTTTGGAGCAGATCTCACCATGGACGTGATAGCATTGTATCAGATATGACTACGGAAGTGATTACGTCATCACACAGCTGCCAAACTACATCATAACTGCCAAGCCATTGAGAATTATGGCCCCGCCAAGTTGACACATAACCTTAACCATCACTTAATGTAAGTATAGACAGAGTAATAGAAATCAGAGACCACTTGATTTAGGCCAATTAGTTTTCAATCAAAGTGCAAAGACCATTCGATAAGAAAAGAATAATCTCTTCACAAATATTCCTTGGACAACGGATATTCACATACAAAGGAAGGGATTTTGAGCTTATATCATCCTATATAACAAAATTAGCTGAAATTAGCTGAATAATTAGCTGAAAAATGTGTCAATGTCCAAATGATTAGAACGAAGCATATGCAAATTTCAGAAGAAAACATAGGGTTAAATATTCATGATCTAGGTTTTGTAATAAAATATTAGATACGACACCAAAAGCATGAGTAGTTTAAAATAGAAACACAGAGAGAAACATAGAGATACATAGAGTTGGAAGGAGAGAGCTAGAGAGACACAAAGAGAGGTGCAGAGAGGAAAACAAAATCAGAGAGAGAGAATAAGAAATAGACACAGAAATCCAGGGAGAAGCAGAACTACCTCCTCCCAGAGACAGAGACAGGACAGACAGACAGACAAAGACAGCGAGACAGAAAGGAAAAGTTAGATACAGATTTTGAGACAGGTTGAAAGGGGGATAGAGAGAGAGAAGGAAAGAGGCAAAAAGAGATGTTCAGAGATAGACAAAGACACCCAGAGACATGGAGAGAGAGAAACAGACACAGACAAAGACTGATGAGAAGAACAAAAGAGAAGCAGAGTGAGAGGCAGAGATGTACAGAAGGGAAGGAAGATAGAAAAAATACAGAGAAATGCAGAGAAAATAATAAATTCACTCAGTCAGACATAGAGAAATACACAGAGACAGGGGGAAAGATTTCTGTAGTTATTAGGTGCTGTCCAGTCAATTCCAGCTCATAGCGACCCTGTGTACAACAGAATGAAACGCTATCCAGTTCTGGGCCATACTCATTAACAGTTGCTGTGTTTCAGCCGATTTTTGCAGCCACTGTATCAATCCATCTCATTGAGGGTCTTCCTCTTTTTTACTGACCCTTTACATTACCAAGCATGATATCCCTCATACACTAGTCCCTCCTGATAATATGTCAAAAATATGTGAGACAAAGTCTTGCCATCTTTGCTTCAAATGAGCATTTTGGCTATACTTCTTCCAAGACAGATTTGTTCATTCTTCTGGCAGTCTATGGTATTTTCAATATCCTTCGCCAATGCCATCGTTGAAAGGCATCAATTCTTCTTTAACCAGCTTTCACATGCATACAAGATGATTAAAAACACCATGACTCAGCAAAAAAAAAAAAAGAGGAAAAGACAATATATGAGGATAAACTATTCAGCACAAAAAATTAACTGGAAAAAAGAAACCGTCAACAATACACACAAAAAGACATCAAAATGACAACATACCTATTCATAATTATGCTGAATGTAAATGGGCTGAATGCACCAGTAAAGAGACAGAGAATGGCAGAATGGATAAAAAAACACGATCCGTCTATACGAAGCCTAAAAGAGACACGCCTTAGACTTGGAGACACAAACAAAAATTCAAAGGATGGAAAAAAATATATCAAGCAAACAACAATCAAAACAGAGCAGGTGTGACAATATTAATTGCTCACAAAATAGGTTTTACGGTTAAGTCCAGCAGAAAGGTTAAGGAAGGACACTATATAATGATTACAGGGATGAAATACTAGGTGGGTATAACCATATTAAATTATGCAGCCAATGACAGGGCTTCAAGATACATAAAACGAACTCTAACAGCTTAGAAAAGTGAGATAGAAAGTTCTAGAATAATAGTAGGAGACTTCAACACGCCACATTGGTGATGGACAGAACATCCAGAAAGAAGTTCAATAAAGACACTGAAGATATATGAAAGTATGAACCAACTTCACCACAGACATATACAGAACGCTCCGCCCAACAGCAGCCAAGTATATGTCTTTTACAACACACATGGAACATTCTCTAGAATAGACTACATATTAGGTCATAAAGCAAGCCTTAACAGAATCAAAAATATCGAAATATCACAAAGCATCTTCTCTGATGGTAAAGCCATAAAAGTAGAAGTCAATACCAGAAAAAACAGGGAAAAGAAATCAAAGACTTGGAAAGTGAACAACACCCTGCTCAAAAATGACTGGGTTATAGAAGAAATTAAGGATGGAATAAAGAAATTCACAGAATCCAATGAGAATGAAAACACTTTCTATCAGAGCCTTTGGAACACAGCTAAAGCAGTACTCAGAAGTCAATTCATATCAATAAACGCATAAATCCAAAAAGAGGAGAGGGCCAAAAGCAAAGAATTATCCCTATGACTTGAACAAATAGAAAGAGGGCAACAAAAGAAACCCTTAGGCACCAGAAGAAAGCAAATAATAAAAGTAAGAGCAGAATTAAATGAAATAGAAAACAGAAAAAACAGTTGAAAGAGTTAAGAAGACCAAAAGCTGATTCTTTGAAAAAACTAACAAAATTGATAAACCATTTTCCAAACTGACAAAAGAAAAATGTGAGAAGAAGCAAATAACACAAATAAGAAATGAGATGGGCCATATCAAAACAGACCCAACTGAAATTAAAAGATTTGTATCTAGTTACCCTGAAAAAAAAATTGTGCTCTAAGAAATTTGAAATACTAGATGAAATGGATGAATTTCTAGACACACACTACCTACCTAAAATAACACAGCGGTAGGACAGCTGAATAAACTCATAACAAGAGATAGGAAAGTTAATTTAAAAACCCTGAACAACAGCAAAAAAAAAAAAAAAAAAAACCTGGCCCTTGAAGGTTTCACTGGAGAATTCTACCAAACTTTCAGAGAAGAATTAACACCACTACTAATAAATGTATTTCAGAGTACAGAAAAGGATGGAATACTCCCAAACTCATTCTATGAACCCAGCATATCCCTGATACCAAAACTGGGTAAAGACACCATGAAAAAAAGAAAATTACAGAGCAATATCCCTCAGGAACTTAGATGCAAAAATCCTCAACAAAATTCTATCCAATAGAATTCAACAACATATCAAAGTAATAATGATAAAAAGAATTCACCATGAACGAGTGGTAGGCAAGGATGGTTCAACATCAGAAAAACAACCAACGTAATCCATCATATAAACGAAAAAAAAAAAAAGACAAGAACCATATGATCTTAACAATTGATGCAGAAAAGGCATTTGACAACGTCCAACACCCATTCAGGATAAAAACTCTCAGCAAAATAGGAATAGAAGGGAGATTCATCAGCCTAATAAAGGGCATTTACACAGAGCCCATAGCCAACATCACCCTAAATGTAAAGAGTCTGAAAGCATTCCCACTCTGCTCCCTTCTTTTATCTCAAAAGAGATTAGGCTAAAACACAAATTTAATCCTATAGATTTAGTCCTGCTTCGTTAGCATAACTTCCACTAATCCCATCGTATTAACATCATAGAAATAGAATTTACAACGCATAGGAAAATCACATCAGATTACAAAATTCTGGAGAATCACAAAATACTAGGAATCATGGCCTAGCCAATTTGAAACACAGATTTTGAGGGGGACACAGTTCAATCCATGACAACCTCCATGGTCAGATTTTTTCTAAGTGTTTTATTCTTCTGTTTATGATTGTAAAAACAATGGTTTTCATAATTTCCTTTTCAGATTGTTTGTGCTGGAGCATAGAAACACAGCTGATGTCTGTGGATTGATCTTCTGCCCTGAAACCTTAATGAATTTGTGTATTATCTGCAGGAGTTTTCTTTGGATTCTTCTGGGATTTTACAGATTATTAAATTACTTGCAAATAGAGATTGTTTTTCTTTTTTTCTGATATGGATGTTACTTATTTTGTGTTTCTTTGTTTTTCCTAATAGTTTTGGCTTGGACTATCAGTACAGTGTTGATTAGCAGTGATAAACATGAGCATCCATGCCTTGTTCTTGATATTGCGGGGAAAATTTTCACTCTTCCATCATTGAATATGATGCTTGTTATTTTTTTTTTTAATAATTTTTATTCTGCTTTAAGTGAACGTTTACAAATCAAGTCACCCTGTCACATGTAAACTTATATACACCTTACTACATACTCCCATTTATTCTCCCCCTAATGAGTCAGTCCACTCCCTCCTTCCAGTCTTTCCTTTCGTGACCGTTTTGCCAGTTTCTAACCCTCTCTACCCTCCCATCTCCCCTCCAGACAGGAGATGCCAACACAGTCTCAAGTGTCCACCCGATACAAGCAGCTCACTCTTCATCTACATCTCTCTCCAACCCATTGTCCAGTCCCTTCCATGTCTGATGAGTTGTCTTTGGGAATGGTTCCTGTCCTGGGCCAACAGAAGGTTTGGGGACCATGACTGCTGGGATTCCTCTAGACTCAGTCAGACCATTAAGTCTGGTCTTTTTATGAGAATTTGGGGTCTGCATCCCACTGCTCTCCTGCTCCCTCAGGGGTTCTCTGTTGTGCTCCCTGTCAGGGCAGTCATCGGTTGTGGCCAGGCACCATCTAGTTCTTCTGGTCTCAGGATGATGTAAGTCTCTGGTTCATGTGGCCCTTTCTGCCTCATTGTTATCGTGTGACCTTGGTGTTCTACATTCTCCTTTGATCCAGGTGGGTTGAGACCAATTGATGCATCTTAAATGGCTGCTTGCTAGCATATAAGACCCCAGATGCCACACTCAAAGTGGGATGCAGAATGTTTTCTTAACAGAATTTATTTTGCCAATTGACTTAGAAGTTCCCTTAAGCCATAGTTCCCAAACCCCTGCCCTTGCTCCGCTAACCTTTGAAGCATTCAGTTTATCCTGAAAATTTCTTTGCTTTTGGTGCAGTCAAATTGAGCTGACCTTCCCTGCATTGAGTATTGTCCTTCCCTTCACCTAAAGCAGCTTTTATCTACTATCTAATCAGTAAATAAGCCTCTCCCACCCTCCCTCCCCCATAACCACAAAAGAAGTGCATTCTTCTCAGTTTGTACTATTTCTCAAGATCTTATAATAGTGGTCTTCTACATATTTGTCCTTTTGCATCTGACTAATTTCACTCAGCATAATGCCTTCCAGGTTCCTCCATGTTATGAAATGTTTCACAGATTCGTCACTGTTCTTTATCGATGCGTAGTATTCCATTGTGTGAATATACCATAATTTATTTATCCATTCATCCGTTGATGGACACCTTGGTTGCTTCCAGCTTTTTGCTATTGTAAACAGAGCTGCAATAAACATGGGTGTGCCTATATCTCTTCGTGTGAAGGCTCTTATTTCTCTAGGGTATATTCCGAGGAGTGGGATTTCTGGATTGGATGGTAGTTCTATTTCTAACTGTTTAAGATAACGCCAGATAGATTTCCAAAGTGGTTGTACCATTTGACATTCCCAACAGCAGTTTATAAGAGTTCCAATCTCTCCACAGCCTCTCCAACATTTAGTATTTTGTATTTTTTGGATTAATGTTGGAGTGAGATGGAATCTCATCGTATTTTTAATTTGCATTTCTCTAATGGGTAATGATCGAGAGCATTTTCTCATGTATCTGTTAGCTGCCTGCATATCTTCTTTAGTGAAGTGCATGTTCATACCCTTTGCCCAATTTTTGATTGGGTTGTTTGTCTTTTTGTGATTGAGTTTTAACAGAATCATATAGATTTTAGAGATCAGGCGCTGGTCAGAGGTGTCGTAGCTGAAATTTTTTTCCCAGTCTGTAGGTGGTCTTTTTACTCTTTTGGTAAAGTCTTTAGATGAGCATAGGTGTTTGATTTTTAGGAGCTCCCAGTTATCTGGTTTCTCTTCGTCATTTTTCGTAATGTTTTGTATTCTGTTTATGCCTTGTATTAGGGCTCTTAAGGTGGTCCCTGTTTTTTCTTCCATGATCTTTATCGTTTCAGTCTTTATGTTTAGGTCTTTGATCCACTTGGAGTTAGTTTTTGTGCATGGTGTGAGGCATGGGTCCTGTTTTGTTTTTTTGCAAATGGATATCCAGTTATGCCAGCACTATTTGTTAAAAAGACTATCTTTTCCCCAATTAACTGACACTGGACCTTTGTCAAATATCAGCTGCTCATATGTGGTTGGATTTATATTTGGGTTCTCAGTTCTGTTCCATTGGTCTATGTGCCTGTTGTTGTACCACTACCAGGCTGTTTTGACTACTGTGGCTGTATAATAGGTTCTGAAATCTGGTAGAGTGAGGCCTCCCACTTTCTTCTTCTTTTTCAGTAATGCTTTACTTATCCGAGGCTTCTTTCCCTTCCATATGAAGTTGGTGATTTGTTTCTCCATCACATTAAAAAATGTCACTGGAATTTGGATCGGAAGTGCATTGTATGTATAGATGGCTTTCGGTAGAATAGATATGTTTACTATGTTAAGTCTTCCTATCCGTGAGCAAGGTATGTTTTTCCACTTAGGTAGGTCCTTTTTAGTTTCTTGCACTAGTACTTTGTAGTTTTCTTTGTATAGGTCTTTTACATCTTTGGTAAGATTTATTCCTAAGTATTTTATCTTCTTGGGGGCTACTGTGAATGGTATTGATTTCGTGATTTCCTCTTCAATGTTCTTTTTATTGATGTAGAGGAATCCAAGTGATTTTTGTATGTTTATCTTATAACCTGAGACTCTGCCCAACTCTTCTATTAGTTTCAATAGTTTTCTGGAGGATTCCTTAGGGTTTTCTATGTATTAGATCATGTCATCTCCAGATAGAGATAATTTTAATTCCTCCTTGCCAATCCAGATGCCTTTTATCTGTGTCTAGCCTAATTGCTCTGGCTAGGACCTCTAGCACAATGTTGAATAAGTGTGGTGATAAAGTGCATCCTTGTCTGGTTCCCGTTCTCAAGGGAAATGCTTTCAGGCTCTCTCCATTTAGAGTGATGTTGGCTGTTGGCTTTGTATAGAGGCCCTTTGTTGTGTTGAGGAATTTTCCTTCAATTCCTATTTTGCTGAGAGTTTTTACCATGAATGGGTGTTGGACTTTGTCAAATGCCTTTTCTGCATCAATTGATAAGATCATGTGGTTTTTGTCTTTTGTTTTATTTATATGGTGGATTACATTAATGGTTTTTCGAATATTAAACCAGCCTTGCATACCTGGTATAAATCCACTTGGTTGTGGTGGATTATTTTTTTGATATGTTGTTGAATTCTATTGGCTAGAATTTTGTGGAGGATTTTTGCATCTATGTTCTTGAGGGATATAGGTCTGTAATTTTCTTTTTTGTGATGTCTTTACCCGGCTTTGGTATCAGGGATATGGTGGATTCATAGAATGAGTTGGGTAGTATTCCATCATTTTCTATGCTTTGAAATACCTTTAGTAGTAGTGGTGTTAACTCTTCTCTGAAAGTTTGGTAGAACTCTGCAGTGAAGCTGTCCGGGCCAGGGCTTTTTTTCAGTTGGGGTTTTTTTATTACCTTTTCAATCTCTCTTTTTGTTATGGGTCTATTTAGTTGTTCCACTTCTGATTGTGTTAGTTTAGGTAGGTAGAGTTTTTCTAGGAATTCATCCATTACTTGTAGGTTTGCGAGTTTGCTAGATAGAGTACAATGCTTTGTAATAATCTGATACGATTCTTTTAATTTCAGTTGGGTCTGTTGTTATATGGCCCAACTTGTTACTTATTCGGGTTATTTGTTTCCTTTCCTGTATTTATTTAGTCAGTCTGGTCAATGGTTTATCAATTTTGTTAATTTTTTCAAAGAACCAGCTTTTGGCTTTGTTAATTCTTTCAATTGTTTTTCTGTTCTCTAATCCATTTAGTTCAGCTCTAATTTTTATTATTTGTTTTCTTCTGGTGCCAGATGGATTCTTTTGTTGCTCACTTTCTATTTGTTCAAGTCGTAGGGACAGTTCTCTGATTTTGGCTCTTTCTTCTTTATGTATGCGTGCATTCATTGGTATAAATTGACCTCTAAGCATTGCTTTTGCTGTGTTGCAGAGATTTTGATATGAAGTGTTTTCATTCTCTTTGTATTTCATGAATTTCTTTATTCCATCCTTAATGTCTTCTATAACCCAGTCTTTTTTCGGCAGGATATCGTTCAGTTTCCAAGTATTTGATTTCGTTCCCTGATTTTTCTGTTATCGATTTCCACTTTTATGGCCTTGTGGTCTGAGAAGATGCTTTGTAATATTCTGATGTTTTGGATTCTGCACAGGTTTGTTTTATGACCTAATATGCGGTCTATTCTAGAGAATGTTCCATGTGGGCTAGAAAAAAAGCATACTTTGCAACTGTTGGGTGGAGAGTTCTGTATAAGTCAATGAGGTCAAGCTGGTTGATTGTAGCAATTAGGTCTTCCATGTCTGTATTGAGCTTCTTACTGGAAGTCCTGTCCTTCTCCAAAAGTGGTGTGTTGAAGTCTCCTACTGTAATTGTGGAGGTGTCTGTCTCACTTTTCAGTTCTGTTCAAGTTTGTTTTATGTATCTTCCAGCCCTGTCACTGGGTGCATAAATATTTAATATGGGTATATCTTCCTGGTCAATTGTCCCTTTTATCATTATATAGTATCCTTCTTTATCCTTTGTGGTGGATTTAACTTTAAAGTCTATTTTGTCAGAAATTAATATTGCTACTCCTGCTCTTTTTGATTGTTGTTTGCTTGATATATTTTTTTCCATCCTTGAATTTTAGTTTGTTTGTGTCTCTAAGTCTAAGGTGTGTCTCTTGTAGGCAGCATATAGACAGAACGTGTTTCTTTAACCAGTCTGAGACTCCCTGTCTCTTTATTGGTACATTTAGTCCATTTACGTTCAGCGTAATGATAGATAATTATGTGTTTAGTGCTGTCATTTTGATGCCTTTTTGTGTGTATTGTTGACAATTACATTTTTCCAGTTACTTTTCTGTGCTGAGACATTTTCTTTGTAAATTGTGTGTTCCTCATTTTCATAGTAGTTGAATTTATGTTTGCTGAGTCGTTATGTTTTCTCGGTTTTTATTTTAAGTTGTGGAATTGTTACATCTCTTTGTGGTTACCTTAATATTTACCCCTATTTTTCTAAGTAAAAACCTAACTTGTATCGTCCTATATCACCTTGTTTTCCTCTCCATATGGCAGTTCTATGCCACCTGTATTTTGTCTCTCTTTTTGGTTATTGTGATCTTTTACTTAATGACTTCAATGATTCCCTGTTTGAGCATTTTTTTCTTTTTTGAATTAATCTTAATTTGTTTTTGTGACTTCGCTATTCGAGTTGATATCAGGATGTTCTGTTCTACGACCTTGTCTTCTGCTGGTATCTGCTATTATTGATTTTCTGACCAATTTTCTTTAGTATTTCTTGTAGCATTGGTTTGGTTTTGCAAATTCTCTAAGCTTGTGTTTATCTGTAAAGGTTTTAATTTCACGTTCATATTTGAGAGAGAGTTTTGCTGGATATATGATCCTTGGCTGACTGTTTTTCTCCTTCAGTGCTCTGTATATATCATCCATTGCCTTCTTGACTGCATGGTTTCTGCTGAGTAGTCTGAACTTATTGATTCTCCTTTGTAGGAGACCTTTCTTTTATCCCTGGCTGCTTTTAAAATTTTCTCTTTATCTTTGGTTTTGGCAAGTTCAATGATAATATGTCTTGGTGATTTTCTTTTTGGATCAATCTTATATGGGGTTCGATGAGCATAATACTATCTCTCTATG